>NC_090929.1:290982497-291607497 GCF_040938575.1 Ambystoma mexicanum
ATCCACCACGCACCCCTTTCCTCGTCCTAGCCACACCACCACATTCTCTTTAGGAATCATCCTTACCTCTCTTAAGCATCATTTTGGTAATCCCTAATCACACCTGCTACCACTCTCAACTGCTTCAAAGAGCTACACCTCATTCTTCTACCTCACATTTGCCCCACCCCAACTGGTATCACTCTGGGACTCTGGAATTCCCAATTCATCTGTAACAAAATGTCCTTCCTGAATGATCATTTTGTCTGTAGACAACTTCATCTCTCCATTATGGTGGCCACTGAAACATAGCTGCCCCATATGCCACTGCCGCTCTTGCAGCATTGTACGCTGGATCAGCAACATTCTTCCACTCTTCACACCATCTAAGAAAGGGGGATGAATCAGCTTCATTATTAGAAAAAGACAGCCATTCTGCCTTCACTCACCTCTGGCTTTAGTTCCTTTTCCTTGAAAACATCACTGCTCGGCATCTCGGACCAACCCCTCTTTATAACCATCCTTGTCTAATACCATTTTGAAACTCTGAACATCTTCCTCCATGACCATGCCCTCCTACCCAAATGACTTCCCTCTGCTGTCTCCACCCTACATACGGGGGACTTCAATTTCCCAAATATGACAACAGCAATGCAACCAAGTTCTCGCTATAGTTTATCCTCTCAGTCTACCTTTAGGTTACCCTCCATAATCAAATTAACCATATTAATAGCAATGTTCTTGATCCCATTTTCCTCTTCACCTCACTAAAAGTCTCTGTCTCCTCTATTGACCTATGATCACTCCCTCCTACTAAGAGTTTCTAGCCATCACTCTCCTTCCACATTACCCACATTTCAAACCCAATTCCATGGTCCCCCAGCTTTATCATGTCCAGTCTTCTTTCACGTTCCACCTATAATTGACCCCAATGAACAGGCCTTTTATTAAATGCAGTTTGGCACTAGCATCTCACTTTGAGCACCATTTACCGGCTTGACTTTATAGCATTTCATCCTCAACCCTGGATCGGCCCAGCCTGCCAACGCCATAGGAAATCCATGCGACTTCATTGTTGCTGCCTGACTCAATCTACTGAACATCTGGAAAATGTACCCTTTCTTGCATGTCACTCTTTAAGAACATGCATCGCCACTCTAGTCTACAGCAGGTTGGGAGCACTGTTCATGGGATTTTACCTCTACTTCTAAACGTTGCTGTCTTTACCCTGCAAAATCTCCCAGGTTTCTCACACGTCTGCCCATATCACCTTATGTGGGATGGCTATCCCTGTAGACAAGCTGCCTTTTAAAACTTCTTTTTGGCAATACATCGATCCTCGACTCAACTAATTCCCCACCTGGCTAACGTTATCTCCTGTCACTCTAACCTTTACACAATTTGCTCACAGGCATTCCTCAACCTAATTCACCATCCATCCCTGCAAGTCTCACGCTTTTGCTCCTTCTGCTCCCTCCCACACCATAGGAATACCCTGTGTCAAGCGTCAAAGACAGTACCACAAATTCCAGTTAAAAAAGAATCACCATGGCTCACTTGTGATACCACTTACATTATCGCTCCACTCTCTAGTGACCCACCAGCATGACCATGAGCTACATCTTGTATGCAGACATTGCATTAAGATGTATCCATTTTAAACCCGTTTAATTCCCCATTAACAGTCTCCAGAAGCATCCTCCCTTTATTCCGGTTTGTGCGTCTACCATCTTGCTTTTATGTGGAGCACCCAGAAAATACTAACATACCATAGGTAGGTATCGGGTCCAAATCTTACCCTTATGTGGAGAGAATGCCTGAAACAGAACTATCAAATGCCTTCAAATGCAAGCATCTTTTAACCATTTTTTTGCAGGGATGAAAATTGAATTTTGCATGGAAAACACAGACCAATTCTGTTTAGGGAATTGTTTTTTTATTCTTTTATTCTACAAAATTGTTAAATTTTACTCTAAAAAAAAGGTGACTAGCTCATATAAAGCATTTAAAAAAATGGCAAAATTTCAAATGGAAGTCATCTATAAAGGTAAAAATATGATGCAACTTAACAGCTAGGTTTTCCAATTTTATAGCACCAAAATGTACTATGTACAGTTGCTTTATCAACGTGTTAATCAGTTAACCAAAAAGAGTGAAACTGCAGTAAAGTAGAAACTACATTTGGAAACATTAAAAACAACAATTTGTAGCCTTTCAACATGATTTACCAAATACGCTATAATTACAACAATAGGTAAATGATCAAAACGTTGGAAAAAAGTATAGCAATAGAAAATAAACACAAAACAATTCAAAGCGCTTATAGCAGTTGGGTCTTGGTAGCTGGTAGACAAGCAGCAGTTCAAGACATTGGCAAACAGAAAAGACATGGGTAAAGCGAAGAGAAGATAACAAGAGGTTACTGTGTTTGGTGGGGGGCATACATGGCGTGGTGCAAGAAAAGAAAAGGATTTAAAAAGAATGGGCCGGGCGAAGAGGGAAAATAAGCAAAGTGAATGGGGATAAAGAAAAAGGGGCTCAATTCACCAGATTTAAAAAAGGGGAGGAAGGTGGTGAGTGGAAGGAGGATGCCGGCAGGCTGACGCTGGGAAGGATAGCTTTCTGAGAACAAGATCAAGATAAAAACAATAAGAACCATAGGTAGCACTTAGCAGTCGAATTTGAGAGTCCGAGAGACGAATTTTGCACATGGAACCTGTATGCGTAGTTCTTCTGATTACATTTGTTTGCTCCCCCATTAAGTAAATGCAAACACAATAAATACAAATAGATGTACAAAATACAGGGCCTGCCTCAAATGGGCACACAGAAGAATTGGAGGACTAATTTAACAGAGTATATTTCAGTAGTCATGTCCTTCCTTTGACTTAAAAAAAAATGTACTGAACTCATACTGTTTATGTCTTTAGGACATGTTCTACGTATTGGAAAAGACTTCTAACATATTAGGGGGAATTGTATTCTGTCTATCGGAATGCGTTTATAATGGTTTTAACACATTGTTTTGGATAAGGCTGTTTGAATAAGTAAAGAACAGCTGAAACAAGTCATGTGTCAGAGCATATAGACCAGAGACTATAGGGTATCTTAATGACAGCTCTACTCAGAAAATATATGATTTAATTTACATGGGCTGCCTTGACAAAAGGGCAGCGTTTATTTTTCCTCTCACTTTTGATTATTTACATGCAGTAAATTGTTGTTTTTTGCTCAATGCAAAGTGTGTAGTACAACACCCCTACCTCGTACACCACTTCAAAAACAAAGTCCTAAACCTCGAGCAAGGACATAAGCAATGATATTACCAGAAGCAACCACAATGCTGAACTGCTTGATAGCGATCGCCACAGCAGAGTTTACTAAACTGGTGAAGGAAAGCAACAAAGCCAGCTGCCCAGCAGACACCTGCCAACCAGCGATCTACAAGAACATCCTCAGCAAAGGAACACCTGTACAATAATTCCACAAGCTCATGGACCACTGGCTAGAAACAGGAACTGTCCCCAGAAGCTTCAAATCCGCCTTTATTAAACCCTCTCTCAAAGATCCCACAGGAAGCAGAGGCATTCCGACCAACTAATGACCAATATTAAATATACATTACCCGGCTAACTCCTAGAAACTACATATATGGGCAAATCTGGACACACATAGAAAACACCATCTACTGGGCCAGGTCCGATCAGACCAATCAGAAGGGCTCAATCAGCACTACTCTCCATCTGGGATGACCTATTAACGCATATACTTTGAACGCTGTTTCACCTCATTGGCTGTCTGTAGATTCTTTGCTGCCAAATTGGCTCTCCTCCCCATTTCCCTCCCTTGTATCTCTGCTTCCCTCATGGTGTCCTTTCCCCTATGATTTGTAAAGCACTCTGTTGCTTTACATAGCTCGGCCCAAGCTTAAGAAATACAATGGATGATAGAAACCACCCAACCACCCCTTTCCAGCTCAACCTCACGCACACGTGCATGTGGTGTTCAGCAAGGCTAATCCTTCACACCACTACTTCCAACATTCACATGAAGCTCCTCAAACAAAACGGGCTGACATGCTACAGTGTGCACAGGTGTACGAGTAACCGACATCCCCATAGCCCTATGCATCATTATGATAGTACGGAGACATGCAAAGAACTCTTTCATTGCTTTCCTACGTTGGAACATACACGGTCTGCACCCAGAAGGGCACTCAGCCAATCAGGTGGCAACCAGTCACCAAAGGCCCTTCCCCGGGTGGCACCATGTTTTTTGGCATCTCCCAGCTCTTCCTCCAGCATCCTCCATCTCCCTGTCCCTCCCGTTGCCCACCAGGTGAACCCCAAACCCTGCCCCACCCCATCCCACTTAACTGCTTTTCTCAGGCCTGCCTATGCTCAGGCTGGTGGGATGTTCCCAGTGCGGTACACCCCCTGACATGCGGGCAATTGCTACACTACCTCAGTACTGAGACATTCACAGTCATCTTGAAAATACATTTAGTGCAACGCATATTCGCGGGCAGTTGAAGCACATCCCTCTTTACTCATGTATTTTTAGTGGCGATTTATAGTGCATGATACTCCAGCAGAAGGTGCTTCAAGGCACTTTCTGGTAAGGTCCTTAGGGGGGCAATGAATCTGCTCCAAAGATGCCCCTAAACAGAAGGGGAAAATATCACGTGATAAATGGCCTCTCGTCGTTTGTAGTTGAAACTATGAATGCTGTGAAGCTGTCCAGACCACCTGTTTTTGTAACCACCTAGTAACTCGGTTAATTGTGTCTAGTTCTTCGGTGCACTTCAATGATAGAAAGCATTGCAACGCATGGAGTAAGAAGAAGTCTGTAAAGATGGTTCCTGGCCAATGATGACTCTGACATCTTCTGATGTACTGGTTGCTTCTTTAATAAAGTCCTTGTACATTATATCAAATACATCAGGTGAGGTACACTTAAGTTAAGGCCAACATGCACTGGCATCCTCTCTAGGGGGTCTACATCCCTCCAACTGACACACTCAGAATCCCACTCATACATCAACATTCTCAGAGGCTGCATTCTGTGTCACTCACACCAACATTCCACACATTCTGCTAAAGGCACAGGGAAGCTAGGTCACTACAAAGTCGTTCAGCCCTAGTGAATCATGTGTATGATAAGGCGCTAAGCCTGCTGCAAGGATGTATGTATGCCAACTGCACCTCACATGCTCTAATCTCAGTAAGATAGCTTAAATGGTTAATATGTCTGCGGTAAATATTCATGTGTAGCTTTTCAGTTGCTCGTTCTTATCCTTGAAACATAGCCAGGGGTAAAGTTCCTGCAGTAGAGCGCTACAGGTAATCTACAAATCAGAAGTCAAGATCCCAGCAGGTGCCACTCAATTTTTCATTCTTCTAAAGTAATCAATATAAGTACCCTTGAACAGGTTAAGAGCTACCATTTCTTTTTAAAATACACCAGGGGGTGATCACTGTTAAGAGGATTTTGAGATAGCCCTCTTGTGAGGGATGTAAAATCATCTAACCTAAAGGCAAGACAGGGTTTTGAAAGAAAAGAAAGACCAAACTCTATAAAGTGGTTGCTATGGCAGAGCAGGAGGTAGGATGCTAATGAAGTAGCCTTTCGCAATATTTACCCCTACATAACACACCATCTTGTTATATTATAACCTAATGGACTGAGGTAGAGGTCAATGGCCTGTCACCAAATTATGGCCCAAATCGAAGCCGAGGGCCATAAGTTGGAGAAGTGTCATTATCCCAAGTGATAATGACCCCTCACATGGTCTATAATCATTTTGCAAACATTGGTAGTAGTGCTACATGTTTTGGAGTTTGGGTGGTGACCAACCGGTACTTTAACAATGAGTAAAGTAAATGGGCAAACTATTTTAGCAAATTAAATGTGCTTTTATTTTGTCGTTTTTAAATAACAAGGTTATTCATTTTATTTTCAACTGGCTAAACTAGGGCGGATTTAACATGAGCGTGTATTAAATGTGAAAAAGTAAACAGTTTATCTAAAACAAAAGTGAATAGGTGTGCCCATGCTTTAGCTTTCTCTTTGGTTTTTTAAATAGGATGTTGCAAGGGAAAGAAATGTCATCCCTCATGCTGAAAGAAATCTTGCCTGAAAATAACTTTGTTGTTTCCCAGTCTGCTTTTGAAGACTGAATGTTCAGAACACAGTCAATACCACCAGTTGTTGACTGCACTGTAAACATTCTAATTGTTATTTACCCCCTCTAATCCAATCTCCATGTGTTAATGAAAGATATACAGTTTATTATAAAATTGCATACAAAGATTATCGATATGGTCAAATAAGTACTTTAGGTTAAAGAGAACACATAGTAAGACACACGGTATGCATAAAAACAGTAAAGGGCCATACTCAGACCCTGCCTCTACTTTGCCAAATGTAAATGGTAGTGCTAAAGTTCTTATAAAGTGCAAAATAAGCGAGATTGGCTTCTAATCGCTGAAATGCCCACAGTATTTACTGGATTGCCTATCCATGTTTGGTGGATGTTCCA
Organism: Ambystoma mexicanum; assembly: GCF_040938575.1. Taxonomy (NCBI): domain Eukaryota; kingdom Metazoa; phylum Chordata; class Amphibia; order Caudata; family Ambystomatidae; genus Ambystoma; species Ambystoma mexicanum. The sequence continues at coordinate 290,989,018 of NC_090929.1, forward strand.
GAGAAGCACCAAATTGGACCAAGCCCTTTCTAAGTCACAGGAAATCACGTGCAAGCTGGGGCGAAGCAGCTTCAGACTTTTAACAAATACACAATGGCGTCCCACAGGAAGCATGTCTTTCTCCAACACTGTTCAACTTGTATATCAAGCCTCTCTGTGATTGATTGATTGATTTATTTATAGAGCGCTTTACACCAAGGCGCTGTATAATGGAAAAGCAAAATACAGAGTAATAACAACAAATAACAATGTGAGCAAAGTGGCAACTTGAATCATTCAACAACAAAACAGTGCAAAGAGCAATTGACTGAGAGGGGGGAGAAGTGGAGTGGGAACAGGAGAGTAAAGGGAGGGGCGGGGAAGGATTGAGTGAGTGTAGAAGGAAGGGAGAGAGAGTGTAAAATAGAAAGGGAAGGTGGTAAGGGAGGGGAGGGATTAGAAGAGGGGAAAGATGGGGGGAGTAGAGAGGGCAGAGGGGGCTTCAAGGTGGGGATTGGAGGAGGAAGGATTTAAGGGAAGTGCGAAATGAGATGAGGGTAGTGGAAGAGCGAATTGAGAGGGGGAGAGAGTTCCAATGCAGAGGAGCAAGAAGTTGGAAAGAGCGGAACCGGGAGGAAGCACAGGGGGAAGGAGGTACAGAGAGAAGGAAGTGGTCAGCGGAATGAAGGGAGCGAGAGGGGGAGAAGAAGGAGAGAAGGGAGGAGAGATAAGGAGGGGCAGGACCATGAAGGGATTTGAAAACAAGGCAGAGAAAGTGGAATTTTAGTTGTAGGTCTAATTGTGATCTCCTTACCATCTTAGACGTTCACTTTACCAATTAGGCAGACGACACTCAGTTCCTCATGGAACTGAGTGGAGATTACAAGATTGATTCCGCCCGGCTTATTCACATCTATGGCATTGTGAAAGGTTGGATGTGCTAGAACTGGATGTGCCTGAATCCAGACAAGACAGAACGCATGCTTTTCGGCTCAACACAATCGAAAAAAGTTGTATCCCTATTAAGGAAAAAGTGAAAACATTAGGGGTACATATGAATGCCTCAGTGAACTCATGTTGACGGTGTAGTGGGTAATACACATCATCTTAGGGTGTTGATATATACAAAACCACTCTTATCCTTTCAAAACCGGATAACTTTGGTAAGGGCAATCATTATGCCCCGCCTAAACTATTGCAATTCCCTCTTGGTTGGGGCAAGTAATAACATAAAGAGATTGCAGGTACTATATACTCTACCATTAGCATTACGCTTGGATGCATGCTACTTAGTGTTCCGGAAAAACATATCTATTTGACTGATCCTTTCTGGATACTAGTTGACTGGCTATCGATTTATATGTCCTGTCCCATTTTGCAATTCCTCATGTGTATATGTAGCACTCAGATGCTTGCGAGCTTCGGCGCTTCATAAATATGTAAATGTAAAATATATAAATGGTATGCCCACTACCTGGTGGTTGGCACAGTACATAGAAGGCTAAGGGGTGGGGAGCAAAAGGGAACCCTAGACAATGACAACAAGAAGGCACATTCAGGAACCAATATGTCACACACGAACAGTCACAGTAATTCCCCACTCCACTAGTATATAGCAGAAGCAATGATGAAAGAAATCACATCCTCTACAGAGAGCACTTAGAGGGAGGAAAGGGGGTTAACATTCAGCCAACAATACCCAGGGTTGCCCCAAATGTTAGGATAAAATTAGTCTTACAGTGCCAGGCCCCATAAGGTCTCAATACACTCCAAGAAATACAATGATTCAAAATAACCAACGCGTGTCTACAATCACTCAATACATTTCCATAAGCAGGGGTATGATACAGAGATTTACAAATGTACAATAAATCAGTGGTGTGGGCTAAAATTCAAGTCTCTTGGTACAAAACTCTAGAGACTCAGGAAAGATAATAGTTGTGGTAGGTCAGAAGACGGAGTCACTGGTGGCATTATCACAATTAGATGTATTCAAATTGCTCCACTTAGCTACCCTCCACTCACGGTCTGCTGTCAAACACTCCTCTGACATCTGCCACCTCCTCGAAGACCTAGACAGCCTCGCTCTCACTGAGACGTGGTCCACTGCCAGCTCTGTCGCAAGGTTTGACACGCTCCTCCCTGAGGGCTACAAGATCCTCTCTAAGCCCAAGCCTAATAAGCCCTGGGGCAGAGTGCTCTGATCTTCCCTGAGTGGGTCCCTGCTACTATAATTCCCACTCAGACCTATTCCTCTTTCAAATGCCTTGTCTGCACCATCTACAGGCCCCCTGGCTAGGTCTCCCACTTCCTCTCTGAATGGGATGACCTCACCTCATCTCTCCTTGCCTCCTCCTCTGAGACTTCAATATTCACCTCGACTCCCCCGATGCGGCCTCTGGGCTCTTACACAACCTCTGTGTTTCTCTTTCCCACTCCAGTCTTCCTTCCAGTCCGACGCTCTCAGCTAGACACACCTTGGATACTCTCATCTCCTCAAACACCCCTGTCTCCATATCGCTCATAACCCCTCTCTCCTGGTCTGATCATGCTCACCTTTCCTCTCACCTGGGCCTCCTGTGTCCCCCGGCAAAGCCACCGCCTGCACTGCCAGCCTGATTCTCTGTCATTCAACCTGTGAAGCAAGTGTCAGTTGCCCCTGCCTTCACCCCCCACGCCTACCACTGACTCTCACTCTGACAGCCCTTACTAATCTTCAACTCTGAATCTCCAACGCTCTGGACATCCTTGCCCCTGTCCAAGTGCAATTCCTGCTACTGCAGAGCGGCTGAGCGGAAGCGGCTGGCCTCAGGAACATCTCTTGACCAAACCAACTGGCCTGCCGCCTGCCCAAAAGGCAATAGAGACTGTCCATATGCTAGAAGAAGAGGGCCTATCTGCAAGCCTGCATCTCTGCGGCCTCTAACAACACAGCTGAACTTTTCAGAATCTACAAGGAGCTTGCTAACCCTATCTCCACTTCTCCTCTACCTTCCCTGGCACTCTGTACTTCTCTGGCCTCCGACTTCATTTCTAAAACTCAGGACATCTTGTCCTCACTCACCTCTACTCCTCACCCTCCTACCCACCCGCTCTCAGGCCACTCATGGTCCCCCTCTCTACTACCTTCCGACACTGCTCTTTTTTCCCATAACACCTGATGAGGTTTCTAGACAAGTCTGCTCTATGAAGGTCTCATCCAAACAGATGCTCCCCTCCTCCCCCAGAACTATCAAGGACAACATTGTCTCCCTTGCTCCAGCCTTGGCCAATTTCTGCAATCACTCCTTTGCCACTGGGTCCTTCCCCTCACTCCTAAGGGACTCCGTTGTGCACCCTCTCCTCAAAAGAACCGTTTGCTGACCCTTCCTGTCTGACAAACTACCTCCCTATCTCCATTACCTCCTTCCTGGGCAAACTCTTGGAGAAGCTGGCCATCTCCCAGTTTATCCACCATACTGAATCTGTTGGTTGTCTCCACGACCACCGGTCTGGCTTCAAAGCTGCCAGAGACATGGAAACTGCTTTCCTGAACACCCGTCAAGACCTGCTCTCTAATATTGATTCCTGCTCTCCTTCCGTTCTCATCCTTCTTGACATTTCCTTTGCCATTGATGTGGTCAATCATGCCACCCTGATAAATCGGCTCCATGATACTGTTGGCATCACTGACCTGGCTATGGACTGGTTGACCTCATTCCTCTTGGATCATCCTTATCAGGTTCAACTGGGCTCTTCTCACTCTACCATCTCACTTTTCTACCTGCAGAGTCCCTCAGTGCTCTATCTTCTTGCCTTGGCTTTTCAACATCTACCTGGCCTCTCTATCCCACTTGATCTCCATCTTGTCTCCTAACTTCCAGTGTTATGCAGATGACACACAGCTCTCCTCCAAGCTCCCCTCCTCCTCTCTCATTCCTGACTGCCTGTCAGCCATTAAGGCAAGGTGCTTTGCTAACGATCTCTGCCTCACTGGGACCCCTTCTCCCTCTTTCCCTCCCACACTCTGTCCGCTCTCCATTGGCCCCCTCCACTCACTCTCATATGAGGCAAAAAGCGTTGGTGTCATCTTTGACTCCTCTCTCGCTTTCTCCTCTCACACCATGGACCTTGCCAAGAAGGCCCACTTTCAGCTACACCTCCTCAGAGGCATTCTCCCTTTCCTCACCTTCCCCCAGAAACTCAATGACTCCAGAGCTCTGGTCCTCGCCAGGCTGGACTACTGCAACAGTCTCTTCCTTAATGTTTCCAACTCTTCCCTTCGCCCTTCAACTAATCCAGAATAGGACTGCAAGACTTATCCTGGGCCTCAAGCCCAGGGACCGCATCTCTCCAGCACTCAAATCTCTCCACTGGCTTCTGCTTGCTGAGAAGATCAAGTTCAATGCTTTCTGGGTCCTGAGACCCCTCTACATCCAACTCTCTCCCTCCCTGAATTCCTCCCTGCTAGAACACTTTGGTCGTCTAGCTCTAACTCTCTGTAGATATGAAGTTTCTCCAAGCAGCGAGTGGGGGGTAGATCTCTTTCCTCCGCAGGTGCCTTCCTCTGGAAAGGCCTCCCTGCCCCTCTCAGACTTCAGCCGGATCTCCTTAAGTTTCAGAAGCTTCTCAAGTCCCTCCTTTTCTCTTCTTCCTTTCCTCTTCCCCCTCCCCTGCTGATGTCCCTGTCTGCTTCTTGACTGGCTGCCTGGATCCTTCAGAGTTTCCATGGCACCAAACCTCCCATTCCAGTCTACCCCTGCACTTGCCCTTCTGGGCCCCCCCCACCCCTGCTCTTGCCTGGCCGGAACTGCACTCTTGTAGTCTGTCCAGCACCATACCTCGCACTTAGCTCATGGGTTCTCCTTCCCATGCACTCTCTATTTTCCTCTGGCCCTGTCCACCTGGCCTCCCCTGGCACGCACTTACTCATGAGCCCCCTGACCAGCATGTCCCCCCTCCCTCACCCCTCTACTTGCATGTTCTGAATGTCACAAGGCCTAGTAGGATCGTTTTCGTTTGTCCTCCATGTTCACCCAACCTCTTGTCTTGTTGCGCCTCGAAACACATTGTGTATAGGCGCATTATAAATACCTAATCAATTCAATTAATAAAAAGGCCTAACTATCCATAATAGTATGGTTTTTACCCAACATAACAGAAATCTAACTAGGGTGGTCAGCGTCAGTCAGTGAGTTTGTCCAAAGTAATGATCTGTCCTCCATCCCAAACTACCAGTGAAGGAAAAGACTAAGTATGGCCAACTTAGTCACACAGCCGCTCTCCGTTAATCCCAAAACAACGGGTTATGAAGTTAAAAAGACTTTCTTCCAAATATTCCTGTATGTAGGGAAACGTGCTTGTATCCAATTTCAAAAATGATAGTCAAAAAGAATCCAAGTCAGAAATAAATTCAATAATAATTTATCAAAAGATCATTGATAAGAGCACAACACTAATGGAATCTTAATGAGGCTGCAGCTACACATCACATGTTAGGTATGGACTTAATATGCCAATGCATTTCGGAGTATACAAACTCCTTCATCAGGGCAAGTCTCTGTACCGGTGTGTAGCCAGTGTGCTCTTATCAATGATCTTTTGATAAATTATTATTGAATTTATTTCTGACTTGGATTCTTTTTGACTATCATTTTTGAAATTGGATACAACCACGTTTACCTGCATACAGGAATATTTTGAAGAAAGTCTTTTTAACTTCATAACCTGTTGTTTTGGGTATAACGGAGAGCGGCTGTGTGACTAAGTTGGCCATACTTAGTCTTTTCCTTCACTGTTACTTTTCGAGTCAGGGTGTCTCCAGACTCTTCACAGCCAGCTCCCTAAAAGTATTTTTTGAGAAGCTTTATTCTTCTGTTTACTTTTTTACTTCATTTCAAGAATCATCATACAAAGTGGTGCCCACTTATTCCCCTCCTTTATCATTGGTCCATCCCAAACTACCCTATTCTATCCCTACCACTATTCAAAAAGGCTCAAAGAAAATAGGAGTCCAGGAGAATGACTCCCTTCTCCTAGACACACTTCTATAGCCTCAACAAGTCTTTCTTGGGATGGCGTTTAGTGATTCTCTGAATAAGTTCCTTTAGCTCATCAAAGAGGCTCTGGTGCCTCTGGGGCTTCCCCTTTTCTACTATTGGTACAGTTCCTTGTTCAAGGCCTGTCTTTCGTAGCCAGAGACCGTAATTGTAATTGTAATGGGTTATTTATAACATGCTTAATGCCCAGAGGTTTCTAAGCGTGGACCCGGGGATCGGACTTGTGTTGCTCAACTTCGTCTTGCTTCCAAGACGAGCACGTTACCCCCGAGCTATCCTCCGGAGACCGTGGTTTTGGCTCTTCTACAAACCTATAAATGTCTCTATATTCCTTATCAACTTTTAATGTACTGGTGATGCTGCCCTGTACTGTGGGTTTAGTTTCACACACAATTCTTCCAATCTCTGTGGGCCACTGGTCCCTTTCCACTTTTCCCTCTCTCTCAGTATTTTGTATATTTGATGTCTTGCACCACTGTTCTCTTGAGACTTTCTTTTCTCTTCCCAATATTGACTGACACTGGCGTGGCTGACTTATTTCCTTTCCAATCGACCCTCCCAGGTCCAACTTGGGTCCTTCCTCTCTGAGGTCTTCTTCTCCACCTGTGGTGTTCCCCAGGGATCTAATCTCTCTCCCTGGCTTTTCAACCAGTATCTGGCACTCTTTGCCCACTGCATCGCCGCCCTCTGCCCCAACTTTCAGTGCTATGCGGACGATACCCAGCTCATTTTCAGGCTACCCTCGGCCTCCCCCTCTCCTTCCCTCATCTCTGACTGTCTGTCTGCTATCCAGGAATGGTGTGCCGCCAATGACCTCTGCCTTAATGCCATTAAGACTGAGATTCTACACATCGGCACACCCACTCCCTCCTTCCCTGCAGCGCTCTGGCCGGCCTCTCTTGGCCCTCTTCCTGCTCCTACCTGCAAGGCAAAAAACCTCGGGGTCATCTTCGACGCCACACTCTCCTTCTCTCCTCACATATCTGACGTCTCTAAGAAGTCACACTACCAGCTGCACCTCCTCAGAGGTATTCTTCCCTTCCTCTCCTTACCCCAGAAGCTCACTGTCTCCCGAGCCCTGGTTCTCTCGAAGCTGGACTACTGTAACAGCCTCTATCTTAATCTGCCTGCCTCCAATCTCCTCCCTCTGCAACTCATCCAGAACAGAACTGCGAGACTTGTCCTTGGCCTCAAGCCCAGGGACCGTATCTATTCAGGACTGAAATCTCTACATTGGCTCCCAGTAGCTGCGAGGATTAAGTTCAAAACCTTCTGCATTGTCCACAAGGCCTTCTGGGGCCTGGGGCCTAAATACCTTCAACTCTCTCTTCCTAAATATCTTCCTTCCCGAGCCCTTCGCTCATCCGTCTCCAACTCCCTCAGGGTCAGCCGCTTCTCAAAGCAATGAGCTGGGGGTAGATCTCTCTCCGCGGCAGGGGCCTCCCTCTGCAACAGCCTTCCTGCCTCCCTGAAATTTGAGGAGAACCATCTCCGGTTCCGGAAGCACCTCAAAATCTTCCTCTTTGCTGCTGCTTTCTCTGTCCCTCTCCCCTGCTAAATTCTTCATTGAAATTGCACTGAATCTGCAACTGGCCCACTCTCACCGACCTCGGTCCTGGGCCCAGTCACTCTCCACTTGCACTGCCTCCCTGGCAACCCCTGCACTGCGGGACTGTCTCTGTATCCCTACAGCCCCCCCTTCCCAGCACTTCTGCACTTACCTTGCACTTGCCACCAGCTGGCCCTATTTATTTATTTATTTTATATTTTTTATTTTTTTTATTCTACTTACTTGTACTGCACTTTCCCCTCCCCTTCCCCTTGCACTTTTCCCTTCACCTACCCCTGCACTTGCGCGGTCTGAATGATACCTGGCCTAGTAGGATTGATGTCTGTCTTCCCCTTGTTCCCCCCTCCCTGCCTCGTCGCGCCTTAGCCTTAAAAAACCTGTGTATAGGCGCGTTACAAATGCCATATCATATCATATCATATCACACTGGGATTAGTATGGTTACTACCTTGATAGTCTTTGTTAGCTTTACACTATTCAGTTGTACAGGGAGAAATATCCCTTAGTAGTCTTTGTTGACCTTCCACCATTCCAAGGACATCATTTCACTAAAATGCCAGGGGTAGCGGAAGTGACATCACACGACCCTTGACCCCTAATGATAACACAGGAAGTGATGTCATTTAACCCCATCCCAAAGTGATATCACAGGAAGCGATGGAACACGACCTTTCACCCGTTGACAAAACAGGAAGCGGCATGACATAGCATTGTACACTACGAAAAATATGGTTACGATATCACTATAATGTGATGTATATATTTCATGCAAGAATTATCACCATATGTATCATTAAGATAAGTGTGTATAGGCCCATATTACCAAATTACTGTGAATGCAAGCAGACGTCCATGATCAAATGATAATGATGTGTTATTATATAGCAATCACGCTTAAGCGCTTTATATTGAACAAATATACACCCAATATCACCCAACCTGTGTTGGTACTCATGTATCAACCTCAGACGGATGAAAGGCAAGTTGAGGCATTTAAGAACAGACTAAATCATTGACTCACCCCCTGAGGTGTGCCTGAAATAAACCCTTAATGAGTCTAGCAATCATTGTATAGAATTCCAGAAAGACACATTATTTGGTATTCCTATTCTTTCTTATTTAGGGTCAGTGCTGAAAGTGTTAGACTTGTGGCACTCCTGTTTTATTTTTCTTCTTTTTGTTTTTTAAGGGGCCTGAAAAAGAAAGCCAGCCACTCCAGAAGTAAAGAGCCACATGCTGCTGGCCACATCCCAGGAGATCGCATTACAAAAAAAACAAAAAATGTTTGTTTTTTTTTAGGTCAGAGGTCGCAAGGAGACCTCAGAGGTTGCAGTTGCGACCTCTTAGACCCGTAAATGACGTCCCTGCAACATTCACTGGTACTGGAACTAGTAGGAGTGGTCCCTCAGAAATTGTTATTAACTTCACACCATTTACTGGTACAGAGCCGTTCCTGGTACGGTCTCTGCGTTATTCACAGACAGCTTGATACACCCTGTCTGGGTTACGCCACCAGCTCCAGGCCTTCCTCTGATGTTTGCTTCAGCCTTCTGCTTCCCGAACGCATCTCTCGGACCGGGGCACAAGCTCCACAGCAGACAGATTTGCGTTTGCAGACCGCTTCCTCATCTCCCGGGCTCCGGAGTTGAGATCTCCTTTTATTGGGCCTTCCTTAGTTTTTATGAGGTAGTCCTTTGTCTCTTTCGATGGAGTACTCATCATGCCTCACCACATCTTCTTCGTCTCAGTGTGGTTGGCTGCCAACCACTGATTACTCTTCATGGTTCTTCCAATCTTCTTCTTATTCACAGTATGATGGGTGCGTGAAGGTTGATTATTGATAACATTACAGTAGCAAATAGTGACTAGTTTGGAGGGAATGTTTTGATGCTTTCATGTTATAGTTACCTCTGCAAAAGAGGTTATAGTGTGTTCTTGGACAGAACATGTGTCATTGTCCCCAAGAGTGGAGTCTCTCCCGTTGAGGTTCCGCTTTCCACCACCTCTAGGGGAGATGTTGTGTAGTGGGCTCACCTCTCTAGCCTCTCAGAGAAGGCCTTCACTCTGGGGAGAAGTCACGAGATCCTGTGAACCATCACACAGTGTACAGATATGTACCTTTTGAATGTCACTTTATAGGTGTTTGTAGAGTAGGTACAAGTTCAACATCAGAATAAAAAGGATAAATCCAATAGGCAGAGCTGCAGTTAAGGTGGAAAGTCAGCAAAGTCCACATTCTACTCCACAGGTGCGGAAAAGACAGCAACTAGCCCCGGGGAGAGCCTCTCAAAGACCAGACCCAGAAGCCCCAGAAAGAAAGGAAGCAAAGTAGGATTTGGTACAGTGTAAGTTAATGGGGAACCCTGTTAGAAGGGGACCTGCAGAAACTCGCCACCATGGACCCAGAGGGACCTTTATCTGGAAATCCATTGATAACCCAAGAACCAGTGCCAAACACTCCCGGTGCCATTTTCGGGGGAGCTTAGGTCAGGAGCTGTGAAACAAGCAGAAACAACAACTCTTCTGTTGCAGGGTAAGTTACAGAATCCAGCCACCCTGGGGCTTACACTGAAGACCAACGACAACCCAAATGCCCCAAAAGATGATGAATTGGCTTTCCCAGGAGGGTGGCCAACCAGGCAGGAGCCAATATAATGATGTAGAAGGCTCTCGGAAGGCATCTGAACCAGACCAAACACATCTGTGTGGCTTGGAAGCAAAACATGGCAGTCAGACAGCAGATAACCGTCCCTCCATGGGGGAAACAGAGGGGGCAACTTATAATGGTCCAGCTAAAGACCAGACCCAGGGTAAATATGTCCACTGTGTATGTTAGTTTCCTATGTTCCCCTGAGTGTGATATGTCCCTATGGACACATATATGTCTCTGTGAGCATAATGTTCCTATCGATTCCCCTATAACTACCAGGGGTGGACTGGAAACCAAAAGAAGCCCATGAAATCATTTTCAAAGTGGCCACATATTACACATTTTTCAGCAAGCCTAACCCCTTTCCTATGAGAACATTTAGAAATACCACAAAAAAAGAGGCCCAGAGTGCAGAGGCCTACTGGGAAATCTCCAGAGTTCTCTATAGGCCAGTCCACCCCTGATGACTACATAGGTGGGTGTCTATGTATGGAAGTTTCCTAAGTATCCATGTGTGCGATATTTCACTATGGGCTCATATGAGCCTGTCAGCGAGATTCTCCTATGAATAGGATTGTGCCTGTGTCTCATGTTCTATAATGGAAAGTGTCTGCATGTGTTTGTTTCCCAGGTATCCATGTGGGTTTTATGTCCCTAAGATGACCTGTATGTGTGTATATGTTTGCAGGAATCTGTAATGGATAGGGTTGAGCCTCTGTATCATATGCCCCTATGGATATGTAGGTGTGTGCCTGTGTGTGGATGTTTCCTGTGGATCCATGTATGGGATGTCTATAAGGTGCGACCGACTACAATGGCGGAAACAAACAATCTGAGGGACCTTGGCGCGTGTAGGACCATGGGTACAGTACACGTCACACTAGGGATAGTATTACTAACACGCCCTGTCTACGTCCGTTTGAGTTTTGAAAACAAATCTTGTAATACTCTGTGACTAACACTAGATGTCGGACTATGCAAGCAAATACAAGCATCAGAAATACAATTACGTTGAGTAATGTTCCCATATGTATTATTGTGCGGTGGTCGTCGCACTATAGTTAAATTGAGTATCAAGTTCCATAGGAAACCCAAACATGTAATTGCTATACTGGTTTGGCTGATATTTTACAAACAAAAAGTTTGTTTCGGCTCTCTCCCCCCTCCCCCATTCTGGGAAAGATTCATTAAAAATTAAAAAGATATTAAGAAAGCAAATAAAACACTGGACCTCATTATGAGACCGGCAGTAGCCGTGCTGATAAAACCGGCACGGCTGCCACCGGAATCATTTTTTTTCCGGCACCCAGAAATGGGCAATTACAGGGCATTACAGCCCTGCCAGGCCTGGTAATTGCCCATTCCCAGGCACCGGTAAAAAATGCTCCCCATTCCCAATCGAGCCCCATGGGATTCAGTGGGAATGGGGAGGACCGATACAACGGCACCATTCGTGAATGGTGCCGGTGCATCCGACATGTTCTGCTCATGGGCAGAACTCGTAGTTTGCCTGCCTGGTAACTACAATACCAGCAAGCTTACCGATACCGTAGTTACTGGACTGGCAAATTTATAATGAGGCCCACTGTTTTTTATCCTACTCCCATTCACTTCCCCATGGTGAAAAAAATCAAAATTTCAGCTCAGTGCACAGCAAAAACGACTGGACGGAATTGCAACAGGTACCAAACAACTTGCACACGAATGACGCTGTCTCGATTTCCGTGAGGGGTCTATTCCGTCCTGTAGTTGTCAAAATATTTGATGGTGAAGGGGGTGCCCCCTTATCCCAAAATTATAGATATATCTCCCATGGTGCTTTGCCACAGTGAGGCTATTCAGAAATGAAAAAGACGCCATTGTTTTTGTTTGATGCAAAAGATAACGGGTTAGTTCTGAAATAAGCAGGGTTAGCCTAAAACAAAAAACATGGAAAACATGCCATTTGGAGGAGGAAAAACGATGAAATGGCATCAGGCTAGAGGTGGGGTGGAGGAAAGAAGATACCATGTGAAATTGTGGATGCTACAGGCCAAGTTCAGAGCTTAAACTTTTTCTCATAAGCAGGGTTATTTTTGCATAAACAGGGCTATAGTACAAAACGGGAGTGGGAATGAAAGTGTGACATGAATAACCGGGGTTATTTGTAGCATTTTACTATTATCAGTGTTATACTAACCCGCGTTTCAGGGAAAACTTTTTTTATTAAAAAGAGAGTTCGACAAATTAATACAAGAAAAAGTTGAATGTTACAGCTACAGTGAGGTGGGCGGTAATGGTTGTGGCCAAAGACTATGGCTGCTGGGTTACTTTAAGGAACTGAATAGTGCAATATAGAAAGTGTACACGGCCAAAGGCCATGGCTAGTGGGCTCCCACGAAACCTATTGGAGCAACATATCAAGGAACTATGGCAAAAGGCAGTGGCCACTGGCTATGGCTAAAGCCATGGCTAGAGCGCCCAGAATTAAGCTAGTGGTGTGGCCATGGTCAAAGGTCATGGCTAGTGGGCCTCTTTAGGAAACCTTCGGTTTACTGTGGTTGTATTGCTGAAATAAGAGTGATGTACAATTACAAAGTGCAATAAAGATTGCAAGAAAAAATATCGACGTGCCTTTTACATTATCATTGTAAAAATACCTTCTTTCGGGGGGACATGCACCCCCGCCCCCCGACTCCCTCCTTACCGCTCCTACTCCTAAACTCCCTGTCTCTCCTCTTTATCCCAATGTTAATCTACTTCTGTTTTTTATATTTTTAACACCTAAAACTCACCCCTACCATTACACTTTCGTGCCTTTATTTCGATATATCTCTGCTGGTCTGGATTTTTTACCCATTCTATTAGTTCTAGGAATATTACACCATCTAAGACACCACTAATTACAAATGTGATGGCATTAGACATAACTGACAAAGCTAATCAAAAATGTAGGCGGTGGTCTTTGCCATTGCTAAGGATGTTGCCACTGCCCGAGGCCAAAGGCCATGGCTAGATGTTGGTTAGTGTTGTACAATATACAGTGGGCACAGCCAAAGGCCATGGCACTGGCCATGGTTGAAGGCCATAGATAGTGGCCCCTTAATGTTTTAAAATATACAGTAGGCACGACCAAAGGCTGTGACCACTAGCTATGGTTAAAGGCCATGGCTAGTGGCCAGTTAGTGTTTTAAAATATACAGTGGGTTCAGCTGAAGGCCATGGCTAGGGGTCCATTGGTGTATGAAAATATACAGTGAACATGGCCGCTGCCCCTAAATGTGTTAAAATACACAAAGGGAACCACCGAAGGGCGTGGCCACAAGCCATGTCCTACGGCCATGGCTAGTGTTGTGAAATAAATAGTGGACATGGCCAAAGGCTGTGGCAGCTGGCCATGGATGACGGCCATGGGCTTTGGCCATGGCAAGTGGGCACAGCCTTTGGCTGTGCCCACTGTATTTATTCAAACACTTTTATGCCACTGGCCATTACCTTTGGCCATGCCCACTGTATTTTTTAAAACACTATTAAACCACTAGCCATGGCCTTCAGCCATAGCACAGTCTTTGTCTCTGGCTGCTGTATATTTCACAATACTACCAGACCTTTTGTTACACCATAGATTTTTTTGACACCACGGCCAGTCCCACTGTCTGCTTTAAAACAATACCAGACCACTAGCTATGGCCTTCGGCCGTGCCCACTGTCTTTTTTAAAGCACTCTTATGCCACTAATCATGGCCTTTCGGACAAGACCAGTAGACACGGCCTTCGGCTGTGCTCACTGTAATTTTTAAAACATGAATAGGCCACTATTCATGGCCTTTGGCCACATCCACTGTATATTTTAAAATCACTGGCAACCCACTGGCCCTTTGGCCAGTGCCCGCGACCTCCGGCCCACTACAGCCTTTGGCTGCGCACACTGCATATTTTAAAACACTTGCAGTCCACTGGCCATGGCCTTCGGCCGTGCCCACTGTATATCATGCCCACTCTTTACTTTAAAGCACTACAGAGTCATCGGCCATGGCCAGTGATTTTTCATCCCGACCTTACTGTAGATGTCCCAATGAGTAATTTATTTTTGTATAACTTTTTTTCCATAGCCGTGGGTATACCCCAGTTATACCCGCGGTTATCGAGACAAATTGTGAAAAGAGAAAAATGCTTCTCTGGCCTCCCAGGCCCTTGCCAAGTGCCTCCCCCATATGTGCCAGCATCCCCCACTCTCTGTATGGACTCCCCTCTCCTATTCTCCCCACAACATTCATTTCTGTGATGCAGTTTTAGTTGAAATGTCGGATAGCCACGGTTATAACACATGTCATAGCCGAGGGTATGTGACAAATATTTGAGCCTTGTGTAGCAAACGTAGTCCCTAGCCCTACTCCTACTCTGAAATTTCACATGGTGTCTTCTTGCCTTCCCCCAACCCCCAAATCTAGCATGATGGCATTTTCATGTCTTTCACCTGCAAATGGCATTGTTCTACGTTTAACTTTCCCGATACCCTCGGCTATAACCTGGAGTATAACTGCAGCTAATGCTCGCATTGAGAGAAGATAAAAAAAATGGCAGCTGTCTCATTTTTATAAACTCCCGGATACCCAATGCATCGGGCATATATAGCTATCTATTTTGGAGAAAGGGCCACCCCTTTCTCTGTCAAATATTGAAAAAATTACTGGACGGAATAAACCCCAAACCACAAAAGGATCACGAGTCAAAGCTTTGTCCGCAATTTGTTTCAAACCTGGCCCAAATCAGTTTTCTAATATAACTTTTTCATTTTCTAACAAATCTTTCCCATAAGCCGGGCAGGGTCCGCACGTACACAATTGTCTACAACATTTCAATCAAATTCATTGTAAAAGTCAAATGTTATTAGCAATTCGTTTTTTCTGGTTCCTTTGTAAGTCCGACTCACCTTAACTTTAGGCTGGCGACCGCCACCCTAGTCAGCGTGACTTTCCTCTGAACATGGTTGTAGCTGTGTGTAATATTCCCCCATGGCGGGGTCTGTGGCTCCCCAGATGTTAGAGATTACAACTCCCATGATCCCTCACCAGTGATTGTGCTGGCTAGAGCTGAAGGGAGTTGTAGTTCAAAACATCTGGAGAGTACGTGCCTGTGTTAGTTGTTTGTGTGTTCATGTGTACGCGATGTACTGATAGATGTATGTCCCTGTGAGTGAGACGCTTCTAAGGATGTGTCTGTGTGTCATATTCTACCATGACTAGATAGGTGCATGTGTGCTGTAGTTTTCTCATGTAGCCATGTGGGTTATATGCCCCTATGGAAACGTATATGTATGTGTATGCTAGCGGGATTCTCTCATGGATACATAGCTATGTGCCCCACATGCTAATTTCCTATACATGTGTGTATGTGTCTGATGACCTATGGATACATGGGCAGCGGTGGAAACGGGGATCTACCTAGCGCGGGAGTCGGGTGGGAGGGAGAAGGGGGTCTGCGCGGAACAGGGGTCTTATTTTAATCACCCACATAAAAATGTGCCTCCAAGCCCCCCAGAAGAGCAGCGGAGAAACTTTGCTGAAAAAGTTGGGGGGACATGACATCTGAAGAAAAGTTGCCCCAGCCAAATGAATGGGAACAAAATGGTGTGCCATGAAAGTTGGGGGGGACAAATACCCCTGTCCCCCCCTAAAAATAGCCAGATTTCTTACAATGTCAGCAAAATACAAAATGTGCACACCTTCTAACCGCCCCAAAAAATGCACATCAATATTTCCTGTACAGTGCAACATTGACATGGGATGTCGGAGCGGTCCTGCTCAGACCCTGCAATGGTCTTGTGAGGTAACCGAGCGAACACGTTCAAATCCCACCCCCACACGAACGCACCACAGAATTCGCAAATAAATGTACAATAAATGTAAAAGTGCGCAGGATTCTGGAGAGACTTTTTTGCTGCCCAGTGACAGTACTGTGCACGTGTGTGCGGCTGTGCATAGGGTACTGTGGTAACGTCCTCCAGTGGGCGCGTACGGGCGCTGCTGCGTAAATCGCGCTCGCGATGCGGGCCTCCGGTGGGTGCAACCTCTCGGCGGCGCTGCCACTGTGCGCCGCGCGGAGTGTACCCTGCCTGCTGGCCCGCTCCACCCCGGGTGTGATGATTCAATCAATGCTCGGTTTCATGCCCTGGCTAAAAATAAAGCAGAACCAGTAGTATTCGTTAAGAACGAGAGAAAGGCAAACCACACCTTCTGGAGCCCAGACGGAACGCCAAACACATGGCAGCAGGGGCAGCGGGGAGGGTGTGCCGGAGACGGGGGAGGAGGGAGCAGCGGCACTGCCCCAAACATACAGGATCTGGCTTGTTCTCAGCAGCGAGCCAGTCCCGCGCTGGATCCCGGTCTCTCTAGCCCGCTTCCCTTCGCTGCTGGGTGCCAATGGGTGTGCGTTTCTTTCACGTGGAGTGAGACCCCCCTGGCTAACGGGAGCGTGAAGCGAGACCACCGAGCCCCTCTTCCCGCCCGAGCTTAGCACTGCCCCCACTGTCCAGGGATTGGCCCCCCTCACCCCGGCGAAGGAGCCGTGCCCTGACTCTCTCTGAAGACCCGCCTGCTCGCTCTCCCTGTGTGGGGCGCTGCCTCCTCTCTCGCAGGAGGCGCTGCCTTCTTTCCCTGCCTGCCCGTGGATCTGCCTCACCTTCCCTGGAACTCTTCCACCGTCGCCGCCGGTCTCCCCTGGGTTTTGCTGCCGCTCCGCCGTCGCTCGCTCCGCCATGGGGGATGTAATCTCGACTCACCTGGATGAGGGCAGGCGGCAGTTCATCTCAGGTAGGAGCTACTGGCCCGCCGGCGTCGCCCCCACGGTGCCGGCGTGAGTGCATTGGGGGTTCGAGGTTGGGGCGTGGGAGTACAGCTGACCTGGACATTTTGGTCTGACACACAGACCCACCCTCAGTCATATTTGTAGGGTACTTATTTTCACAGGTGCCACTTTTAGTCACTCAAGACGGCCACCGTGATTCACACAGGGTGGGCCCAAAAATGCCTTCACCCTGGTCACTTTCCACTATTCCGACTGGTCACTTTCTGGTTTTCTGGATCATAAGCTGGTCACTTTCCGCTTTTCAGGCGGATCACTTACTGATTGAAATCTGATTGGTCACTTTAAACTATTAAAGCTGGTATTTTTCTGTATTTTGCATTTGTATTTGTTTATTTGTATTGCGTGCCAAACCCTGAGGTAACTGGACGCTGGTCCCTTGGCGGTTTAGGCTTGCCCCTCATCTTTATAGGCCGGTTAGTTTCAGCAATATAGGCTGGATACTTTGTTAATTAGACTGGTTACTTTCAGCTATTTAGGCTCGTCGTCCAGCTATGTAGGCTGATAACTTCAAGCTATTTAGGCTGGACAATTTGTTATTTTGTCTGGTGGCTTTCGGCTATTTAAGCTGGTCCCTCGGCTATGTAGGCTGCTTACTTTTAGCTATTTAAACAGGTCACTGTCATTGTTTCTGGTTCAGCTATTTTAGGCTGGACTATTTGTTATTTAGGCTGATTACTCTCAGCTGTTTAATAACCATGCATCCCACACATTCTCAGAGCCAAAGCAGGGGGTATTGGCTTCCCGCACATTGCACCCAAACTCTGGAACTCCCTTCGCAACGCTCTCGGAGCCGAGACCTCCCTCACAGCTGTCCGCAAAACACTCAAAACCACGCTGTTCATCTAGTCTCTTTACTGTAACCAAGTCTGTACAATGTAAGCATGTACCTCACTTGTAATACTGTATGTATTCTGCAACTATGTTCAATGTCTGTAACAGTGCCACGATGCTTCCAGGCTGATGTGCGCTATATAAATACTGAATAATAAATCATAATAATTTTGCATTTATATAGTGCTTTATCGGATGCCCTCAGGCATCTGAGCGCTGCTTATTATTACTCATGGTGATTGGTGCTCATTTCACCTCGGAAGGATGAAAGGCCGAACCTGCTTCAGCAGACTGCACAGATGTATGTCAAAGCGAGTGCTGTACTCGCTGTGCTATCTGACCGGCTGGTCTCTCATCTTTGTAGGCCGGTTACTTTCAGCAATTTAGGCTGGTCACTCTATAATTGATCCTGGTTACTTTCAGCTTTTTAGGCAGTTTACTTTGTTAATTAGGCTGGTTACGTAAAGCTATTTAGGTTTGCTGCGTACAGTGGCGGGTAGCTGTCATGTGTGCTATCTCTTGGCCAGACGCAGATTCCATGTTCTCTGACATTTCAGCTGTGCTCAGTTCCACACCCTGGAATTTGTGAGGCAGAGGACAGCATACCTTGTTCCCCCTTAAAATGTCTCTTGCTTGTGCCCCACAACATGCCATATTTCCCCCAATATGACTTGTCACTCCATCTTCCATTATTCACCTCACTATGCCTTGTTCCCCAACCCTGTCTTTTCCTCTAAACACAGTAAGATCGTTGTTTTGTTCTCCCCTGTTCCCCTTCCCTTGTCGCGCTCTAAAACACTTGTGTATGAGCGCAATATAAATAAATGATCATATCATATGCCTTTTCCCGAGCCTGCTTTATTTCCCTTATTCCGCCTCCCAGCATTCCTTGTCCCCAATCCTGTACTTTCCCCTCAGAGTGGCTGGTTTCCAGGTCTGCTTTGTTCCGGTCAGCCGGCCATGTGCACCAAGCATACCTTGTTCGAGCCCTGCCTAAGTTATTCAGTCTTCCTCAGTTCCCTCGGCTGGCTTTGCCTCCAGTCTGTACTTTCTCCTCAGAATAGCTTGTTTCCGGGCCTTGTTTCCAGGCCTGCTTTGTTCTGCTCAGTTGGCCCAGTACACTAAACATACCTTGTTCCAGCCTTGCCTAACTTCTTCAGTCTTCCTCAGTTGCCTGGGCTGGCTTTCCCTCCGGCCTGTACTTTCCCCTCAGAATGGCTTGCTTCTAGGCCTGGATTGTTCCGCTCAGCCGGCCCTGTGCATTAAGCATACCTTGTTCCAGCCTTGCCTAAATTCTTCAGTCTTCCTCAGTTACCTCGGCTGGCTTTGTCTCCGGTATGTACTTTCCCCTAAGAATGGCTTGTTTCCAGGCCTGCTTTGTTCTGCTAAGCCGGCCCTGTGCACTAAGCATACCTTGTTCCAGCCTTGCCTAACTTCTTCAGTCTTCCTCATTTCCCTATGCTGGCTTTGCCTCCAGTCTGTACTTTCCCCTCAGAATGGCTTGTTTCCAGGCCTTGTTTGCAAGCCTGCTTTGTTCCGCTCCGACGGCCCTGTGCGATAAGCATACCTTGTTCCAGCCTTGTCTAACTTCCACAGTTCCCTCAGATGGATTTGTCTCCAGCCGCCTTTCACTCCTCAGGCTCCATTGTTCGCCCAGCATCATTTGGTATTCTCAGCGTGCATTGATCACCCCAATTTGACACTATCCCTTCCCCCCGCCTCATGCCGTACAGCACTCGTCAGCCTTTCTTGTTCCCCACCTCTCTTTTCCAGTAAGACTGGATTGTTCCCTTTAGTTTGCTTTGTTCTTCTCAGCACAACATAACCCCTAGCACTATCCCCCCCCCAAATATGCCCTGTTCCCCTCAGTCTTGTACTCCTCACTTGCCATGTTCCATCCCGCCTGCCTTGCGCAACCTTATCACGTGTTATTTCTCCCAGTTTGCCTTGCTGCCTTCAACCTGCCTTGTTGGCCTCAGCTAGGCTTATACCTAAACCACTAATTCATCCATGTGGCCCTAAGATTGCCACCCCCCCCCAAACCCCCACACCCACCTTGTCTCCAAACGTTTGTCCCATTTTCCAGGGCCTGGCTTACGCACTTCAGCCTGCCCAGACCCCCCTGTTGCCTCTTTACCCCGGTATTACCCAACTTGACCTTTTACAATTGACCTTTTTGCACAATTGACCTATTATAGTGGCCCTAATTGACCTTCTGCACAATTGACCTTTATATTATTTTAGTTATTTTATATATGTATTGGGTTGGTTTTGGATTATAAATAATATAAGGGGATTGGATGGGGGATGCAAGGGGTTTTGGATTGGGTAGGGGTTGCAGGGGGTTTCCCCCCACATATATGTCTTAATTGACCTTCTAAATTAGGTCAATTCTCCCGAGGTCAATTGTGAAAAGGTCCATTAGTATGCAACCCTTTACTCTCACCCCACACTGCAATCCCTCATTATATCTTTGCAATTCAAATAACATGTCATTGACTTGTGCTTCAAATTAATAAGCTGACAATGTATACAACAACATTACAAACAGGAATTAATGTTTCATTAGCAAATGGGGATTGTTATTGACCTCCTCTCAGTCAATCAGAACGTTTAGTGTGCAGTCAATTACTTCTGGTATTGACTGCCTTCTGAACATTCACTCTTCTGAAGCAGACGGGAAAAAATGCAATTTCTAGGCAACATTTTTTTTAACAAGACACTGTCTCTCTGAGTTGACTTTTTTGTTGCTGCAACATGGTATTTAACACTGGAAAGAGACAGCTAAAACATTGGCAAATGCTTTCACTTTCTTATAGTGAAACAGTTTACATTTACATGACACCTAATGCATTCTCGTGTTAAAATTAAGTTGCAATTAAAATGCTTAATTTATGAAGACCACGTTATTTAAATGCTTCAAAATAAAACCACATTTAATTTACTAACGCGGCCTACTTACTTAACTCGCTCTTAAAGTAAAATGATTAACTCCACCTCCAAAACCTGTCTTGCTACTACCACCATGTGCTTAAAGCCATACAACTTGGTGGCAGGTCTTTATCCCGTGATAATGACCCCTCTCTGTCTATAAGGGTATATTAACCACTGCTTATGTTCATTGTCTTTATGAAGGGCACCCACCTAGATGCTGCTGCTGCCGTAAATGCGCCCATTGCTGCCGTGTAATCTATTTTTCCGAAAATGCCATGTAAGCGTAGGTTGTATGTTAACATATCCTGGCAAACCTATTATTAAGGGTTGGTAACTTGGACATGCAATTGTAAGAGTAGGCATACCATGAGGGTACATGATCATGGGATTTCAATACTTACAGTAGCGACAAGTGTTCATTATATGCAAGATGGAACTGTTAGCTTTGTTAGTGCTTGTTTTCCACCTTTGAACATGCAATTTTTTCACATCAAATAACACACGCATATGTGTGAAATCGCTCCTCGACACATACAACAGCAAACAAAGGCATTAATGCATGAAGGTATATTTCCCTCATCCTTCAAATCTGCAATTTTTCCAACTCCTGGCCCCTTTGCTAAAAATGAAGTGCAGCAACATGCATAATGGGGGAACAACACTGCTTTTATGCCCTCCTTACGCAAACGTTTTGTTTTTGCTTTCCAATTAACAGAATAGTTTGGCAATGTGACTCCTTGTCATCTGAGCACATGTTCTCCGGACCTAGGCTTTCGTGTATTAGATCAGTGGATTCTGGGTGTTGTGGTCTTTTTTTTTTTTTTGTTTCAACTGATTAACATACCCCAAAATAATGATTTTCAAAAGAAACCCCTTTGGTGTTCAGAAGACGTGGAGTCTCTAATTTCCTCCCTTCCTCATACATTAAGCCTTCATTTTGCCATTCACTTCAGTCTTCCTCTCCTTCCCACACAACCTCTTACCCCTGCAGTAAGGATGTGGCCCTTGTGATTAAGCCAGCAGAAAAAAGAAAAGACAACCCTTCATTTCAGCATGACAGTGCTGTTTAGCAATTGCCATACTGCAAAAAGATGCTCATTTTGGAGGTGTGAGCAGTCTGAAAAAAAATGGCGAGCAATGTATTAAGCCATTGGCTGCTTGATGGGGGCAGGCTTTTGCCCCCTGCCGCTGTAGTACTGCTGCTTGTTAATGAAAAGCTCAGTGGAAGCTTTAACAGGCCGAACCTGATTGCCCCTTGCCCAGGCCATTGCCAGGCTTGCCTGCCCCTAGAAACGGCTGTGCCTCTAGCCCTCGGCCTGCCGTGTTACACCTATGTTAACTTATGTTATGTGTTTACTTGCCGGTCCCAATCAGACTGCCCAGTTCCACATATTTCCTTACTTCACCCAAAAGAGCCTGTCTCACCCCCAGTGTTGTGGGGCTGCCTGTACCCCCGCGATGTCCCGTGAGCCCCACACACACCACAGACTGACACTGGAGACGTCTGTTCGGTTTGGGCTCCCCGGTCGCACTGACCGCTGGGGCACGCGCGCCCCTTTTATTTAAAGGCATGCGGCGGAGTGCAACGTCACTACGCTGCGTGGCGAAGCCCTTAAAGGGTCAGAACCACATCCAGCATGCCTTGGCCCCAGCAGCCTCCCCTGTTCATCCACTCTACCGTGTCCCCCAGAGTGGCATTGGTTCCACAGCATGCCTTTCCCCCCAGCCTGCCTTATGCCCTTTAACCAAGCTTGCTCCCTCCAGCCTTCCCAGTGCCCCTCCACTCCGTTTCCTCCAATCTTACCCCACCCTGTCGTATTGCCCCAGTGTATCTGTATTCCCCTAACCTGCCCAGTGCCCTCTGTCGCTCCCGTTCCCCTGGCCCACCCTTCTGCCTCACTGCTCCCGGCCTGCTCTGTGCTCCCATTGCTCGCTCTCATCTCTAAGGGAGTTCGAAAGAACGCCCTCTCCTTGAAAGACTGGAAAACCCAGCCCGGCCGCAGCAGCCAGGGGGAGGGCCCTGCCCTGCCCGCAGCCGCAGAGTGTAAAGCTTTCCACGTCTTCCTTTAATTGTGCTCTGAGCACGGGGAGGTTCTGCCCGAGCACCACGTTGCAGGGCTCCGTCATTTCGCTGCTGTGGCCGGGAGCGGGCCCATGCTCGAGCTGGGATTTCTAAGGAGAGGAATTTGGTTTGCGAGAACACGCAGATCCCGCGAGAGAAGGCTCCCTGGGGTGGTTCTCCAAGTGCAAAGTGGTTGGTCATCCATCCATCTAAACCCATCATGTCAGTCCACTGTGTAATGTTTCACGCGAGTACGGTGGATAGGCATACAAGGAAACTCCCCGCGAGTTCAGAAGCAGATAGAAGCACAGGCTGACATGGATGCATCTGCGCACGGCATCATAAAAGCGTGCCGCACCAACATACCTTCTAATGTGTACATGGATCGTCACACTGCGGATGGTGCCACAAAGGCCCCAGATACAGTGATTTAAGTGGGCCGGGGCTAGCCGGGGCAGTCTCCAGAAAGGGCTCCCGATCCGGGGCCCTCCCTCGACTAAACCCAGTCACACGTAGCCCGTGTACCGACTGCACAGTTACACAGGCTGCCTGCAGGTGTCAGTACTTCAGTTTAGAAAAAAAAGAAAAGGCATTGCCTTTTCCTTTTTCTAAACCGAAGTACTGACGCCTGCAGGCCAGCAGATGTAACTGTGCCGTGGTGGCTGCCTGATGTCTCTGTACCCTGAAACAGGAGGAGGGCTGGACTGGCCAACTCTGTTTTTGCTTCTGAGTAAATAGTCATCACCCTGTATGATGACGCCCCATGCTGGGTGATGACTATTTACTCGGAAACAGAAGGAGAACTGGCCAGTCCAGCCCTCCCCCTGTTTCAGGGTACAGAGACATCAGCAGCAGGCAGCACTTACATTCAAGGAGCCCGTGGTTAAAGCGTTGCCTACCACACAGCTCCTTGAATGAAAGGGCTGCGTGTGAGCTGGGGCACTCTGGTGCCACACCTTTGGCGAGCCTAGCCCCTTCTTTTGTTTGAAGGGTGGGACTGGGGCTGGGCACATCAAGGTAATAATGCCAGTGCACCCTAGCTCTGCTTCTTTTACTCCCCCCCCCCCCACCACCTTAGGTAGGAGTGGGAGGGTACGTTTTATGGGGCATTACCCAAGTACACACGTGCTTCGGCCACACACCCTAACAAGAGCCCCCCTCGATTTCTAATCCCACTTATAGCACTGCCCAGATATGTGTCTTTCCAGCCTGTTATCACATACCCCACAGCATGTCCATAAGGTCGTGTGCACACACATACATTTTGGGAAATAGTTAACATACAGAAATAAATTAAAGACTCTTTTACTTGGTTCAGAATAAAATGGCCACAACTAGCTTGTTCGTATTAAAGTAGAGGGTAAAATGTGTCTGTAACTCAGAGGCACGGCAAACCTACTCCTTACCTGCATGAACATGTACCCCTATCTTGCCTTTGGTGTGTTTGTTTTGTACCTCAGTGTTCGGGTTTGCTGCTTGGATACACCCCTAGTCGGATGCCCAAAATGAGCGTACCCCACAGAAGAATAGTTTGTACCACCAAGGGCCTCAACTGATACTGTCTAGTCTAAACCCTTCATTTGTTATCAAAATAATAAACGCACACAAACACACACGACAGACAGACAGACAAATGCATCATTCTTCTGAGGTCGATACATCGAGAATGGGTAATTATATAAGGGCTAAAGTACCCCCTGCCCAGTTCCTTTATAAGGTCATGGAACTCCAAGGTGACTTGCAATACCCTTTTTAGTTTGAACTATTAGGTGATGCTTGCCCCACCTATAAGCTAAAACTAGCTCATTGCATATAGGGAGAAATGACATAGAAGGAGAGACACACCGCTTGTAGGTGCTGAGTGGTTATTTGCCCTCCTATGATTAGCCATGCTAATCCCTATGGCCATTCCCACCCAGTTCCTGCCCCTCCCTGCCCAAAACACCTCCTCATGAGAACTCTTTCAGCTTGCTTTAATCAAGCCTTACTATCAAACGTAGCACTTCAAGTGCCTACCAGTGTTCTTCAAAACAGCCTTCTGGTAGTTTGTCTTAATTGGAGCTGTAAAACCGCTCCGGGTGAAATAAAACTGTCTGTCAGGTCTGCCTTCTGCCACTCGGTTTATAAGCACTGTCCGTCCATGTCCTTCATGAAAGTCCCGTTCAAACAAGCATTGGCAAAGCCAACAGTTATGGCTTGTGCATAAGTTATTAGACATTGTCCATGTACTGCTACTAGATGCCCAAGTGCTCGCACCATTTTGCACCTGCTATCATCAATGGCCAGGTAATAACACTACAGCAGTGCCTGGCAAATGCCTATCCCATGCCTAAACATACACCCACACTGTTGGCATTCCCAATGCGTGTTATGTACAGCAGGGGATGTTGCATTGCTTGTAATTAATGGCCATACATGTCAATACATTTATTACTTGGTATGTTGCTTATTCCAATATGAGATCTTCCAGCTGCTGATATATTTGATCAATTGAGATAATTTGGATTAAAAAACGGACCCAGCGTGTTGCAGAAAAATAGTTTATATAGTTAAGTAAAATGGTACTAAACGTTTTCATGTTGTGCTTTAAAGTAAGTAATGGCGTGTAGATTCTGGTTCTGATATGTTAAACTCCAGCAGTGCATGGAATACAAATACTAGCATGAACAGTTTCTTATCAGTTAATGGCTGTAAAGCTTCACAGAAAGCTGTTTTACAAGAAAGAATTTGAAAAGTGTGTCACTGCTTTAAAGACGTGCTGCATTGGCATTGGAATTATTCCCCGTGACGGCTCAAGCAGCAGGCATTGTGACGTCAGAACCGGAAAGTAATATCTGATTAGAGCAATAGTCCCTGGCGAGGGTCAATCAGAATGTAACAAACATTCTGATTGGCCCTTGCTGGGGCATTACTCTGCTGGGAATCTCTCGCACGCACGTACGTGCCTGCGTTTATTCCCAGCGGGGGGCGTGGCAGCCCCTTAGCCAATGAGGAGGCTTGAAACGGGGCAACCCCCGCTCCGGGTCTCCCCAAGGCTGGAGGCTGCCTTCATCCCCCGCCGGGGACACGGGTATTTTTTTAAAAATTTTATTTTTCTTCCAACCCCCTCCCCTGCAAACTATCCCCTCCCAACCCCACTTACCCTCTTTCTTCTTTTTCTCTGGAGCAAACGTCCCAGGAACACTTCTGCCCGTGTGGTCTCAACGTCTCCCACCCTAGAACCCTGTGCCCTCGCAGAATGCCCAGCCGTGCATGTGCAATGCCCATATGTCAGGTTGGCAGTAAATCCGGAACAACGAAGAGGTTAACGCCACACAACATGCCTTCGGGAACAAATGCACTTGGATGTGCTAACCAAGCCACAACTCACCCAGGCCCACACCCCAAAAGCAAACGGCATGAAATAGCAAGCCCCCGGCCACTGCTCTACCCAGAGTAGCCCTCCATAAGGACTATACAAAATCCTACCTTGCTGTGTTTGAGGTGGCCAACTTGGCTATTGCCACGGCCACCACCTCACACACCACTGACAGAGAGTCTGGTGTGCCGGCGTATGCCGGCAATAAGGGTCTTGGGGTAGTGTTCCCACAACATTATGGGGAGCTCCCTTGCCACCAACCACTGGTACAGATCCTTAGTGTGGGTGATGCAAGTAGGCTGCCCCCAGGCTAGCCCGCCTAAAGACTTATGGCATAGCCTACAGGCCAGGCAAATGCAAGGTTGCGACTGATTGCCTTTCTATATCACTCCTTCCAGAGAACGAGGGTGAATGGAGGGATTGCAACAAGGAGGCTACAGCATTACTAGTAAGTGTGCTCCTTCCAAGAGGGTGAACTATTTCAGAAGGGGAGTGATGAAGCTTGGACAGTAAGGACGCTATTGTGTGCAAAGTGGAGGACTTTCTACACAAGTGTTTTCCTCCATAAACAAGGTACCTGGAGACTAAGTCATTGCATGGGGCAAACTGTCTCTACTGCAGCTTGTCCTTGGTCATGAGGAGATTTGGTAATTCCTTCACTGGGCGCCGCAGACACCCCTATTGGCAATGGTCATGTGGGACACTTGGGTCTCTCTGGAGCAGTCAAGGTACATTTTTAGATGCCCAGTGTTCTCTGTGAAGGAAAGGCGAGAATTCACTTGTGTAACAGTCAGACCAGTGATAAGCAGCTTAAAACCCATAGCTCCACTCGCGCCCATGCAAGCACCAGCAGGACCCTGGGAGATGGGGTTAGTGTTGCCTGTACGTTGCAGGGCTCTTCAAAATGGTTCCCAGAAAATACTGGTCTGGCCTATTGTTGGACTCCCCCTCCAGTGCATCAGGTCTCCACACATCTTGCCAGAGGCGTTGCTAGAGGGGGGCTAAGAGGGCTAGAGCCCCTGGTCTTTTGGTTGTAGCCCTGGATCTAGTCCTGTATCTCAGGAGCTACAGCCAAAAGGCTAGCTAACCCCCAGTCCCGACAGTTCTGACATAAGCTTAGCCCCGGGTCTTTTCCAGACCTAGCAACACCCCTGCATCTTGCCATCAGTTTCTTGAGGGAAATTATCAACAGAGGGTGCACCAGACGTTCTTCCATGTCCTAATAATGGTCAATAACTGACACCTCAGTAGATCATTTGCCTATGCCACTATCAGTTGCAACTCCGCTCTTTGCCGCCATTATCGGTCTGAGTGATTAACATAAACTTTAATCGATGCCTTGGAAGGCTCACCCATTGCCTAACGTGCCTACTTTTAATCCACGAGGGGGCACTGGACCAATGGTTGCAACAGGGACAATTGGTTGCCAAGTAAAGCGTAATAGTCAAATGTTTCCACCACTGATGTCAAAGACATTCAACACACGCTAGAAGGAGCACAACGAGCCTACAAAATGCAGCATAAAAGGAACGAGAATGCACCCCTTCAGGGTTAGGACGAAACAGTTCCTGATCATATATATACATATTTTAAAGTAATGGCAAAGCTTGCAGTTTCGGCTTTTTTGTAGGCATGGCATAGGCATTTTCCCGGCATCTGCAACCTGCCCAAAAGTTAGGAAATGGTGTTCGCCCCGAATTATATTTTGGCATTGCTTGGCAAATGCTTATGCAAGAGTTGACTTTGCAAATGCTTGTTTTTAGCAAGAGCTCAGTGCAAGGAACAGATGCAAGAGCACACATTGTTCATAAAACAAGCGGCTGAAGAAACACTAGTATAAGACTTTTCTATTACACCAGATTGCTGGTATATTGCGCCCAGATACCTTTGGGTGTGGCGCGCTATATAAATGAATAAACAAACAAACCGCTCTAACAAAGCCATTATCTCACAAGATGGCGTAGAAATAACATTGTCATCCACTTACAAGCACATAGATCACATAAGATCCCAGGGGTATGTATTTTGGGTGGGGCTGAGTAGGTAGTGGGTGAGACTGGCCAAAGGCCATTGTAGGCCAGTGGGTGGGCACAAAGCCAAACAACACACACACGCTGCTTATCCCATCTCCCTCTTATCTGCACTTCACATGGCAATAGTTTCAGCTCATACAGTGCCATCTAATAGCCAAGACTATACAACTGGCGCTCAAAGTACATTGTGCCTATGAGGGTTAGCCA
This sequence comes from Ambystoma mexicanum, assembly GCF_040938575.1. NCBI lineage: Eukaryota > Metazoa > Chordata > Amphibia > Caudata > Ambystomatidae > Ambystoma > Ambystoma mexicanum. The sequence continues at coordinate 291,017,526 of NC_090929.1, forward strand.
GGTTCTCAGTTCTGCTGACAGGGTGCCAACGGCAGGGTATGGGACATGGCCTGCAACACTAGCTGGTAAGCAGCCCCATAGCATGCATGCTACCATGAGACTGCCCTTGTTTTTTACTTTGACTTCCGCGACTTGTAGTTCGGTTTCCCCTTATAAGAATGGGTCTACAAGTCCCTGCGGGAAAACTGGAAATCCAGAACTGGCTCAAGGTGTCACGCATGACCTGAGTTGGCAGCTATGGATTCTATTTTCAAGATGACATTTGCCAGCAAGCAGGTGCAGTGGGATTGATGGAGTCCATGTAACGCGCGATGTCAATGACCAGGTTACTGTGGAAACCCCGTGCAATGGAGGACGGACTGCAAGACATCTTAAGACCCTGACACCTTAGCAGGCAGACGAGTGGCTCCTTGCAAGCATTACTTGGGAAAACTCCCCCCCCCTCCCCACATCGCCATATTAATGTTGTTGTTTTCCTCTCGTCGGTGTTCTCTGGCGTATTATCTGTTCTGTTTGAGGAAGTCACTACTGCTGTAATAGAAGTTTCGTCTGGTCTTCGCAATATTTTCTTTAGAAACATGACGGTCTCTTGGTCAGGCTGTGTTACATGCTGGCCAGGCCCATGGGGAAATGTAGAGATGTCTGGACAGCTGCATGTCCCTGGATTGGCTATTGTGCTGTCAGAGGTTCATCAAGTCTGACATTCGACTGACTCTCCCCCAGGCCTACAGGTCTTTCTGATGAATTGATCTTGCATTTGTCTCCCCTCCCTACGTACCTAACCCACTATCCTCTCTACCAGATCATCAGAGCGCCTGGAGACCATGCAAATGGCAGTGGTGTGCGGTAACACCCCAGTAAAATAACATAACAGGCCTACGACGAAGTGCCCTCATTTCACTAGAATGTAGTCTTCTCGGCTACATGCTATTACCCCTGAACGGTCTCTGGCTGGTAACGAGCCTCCTCGCCACTCGTGGTGCCTCGCTCGGGGGCGGGGGGGGTGTCTAATTGCACAACTCCTGATGATGTCATCTCCTATTCAAGACACGCCTGCTGTGGTCTGAGCACTGAGCGAGGTGCACAGAAAGACCAGCCCCACCCTTCGGAGAGTCTTAGTCGGTATGTCCCAATTACAGGGACCTGCAAATACTGACAGCGGATGATGAGACACGCCCGAGGTCACACTGCGTGCCACTAACTTACCTGCGGCGAGACTTGGCCCTGGTCGGGTAATGACGGCTGCCCAAGGTCACCAAGAGAGTCAGTTGCTGATCGAGCCACACACAGCAAATGAGAGTTGCCTGTTGTAAAGCAGTCTGCAAGCAACCCAGGGCTAGAGTCCAAGCTCAGGATAGACGGAGAAGACTTCATCACATGCAAACACCGCAGCCCAAGCCTCACTGGGCCTAAGCATGACGCCTAGGATCAAGGGTCTCAAATGGCAAAAGGATGCCCCGTGCAGAAGGTCTTGTTCAAGGGTAGTTCTGCAGCTCGGGCTGATTGCACACGCACATTGAACCTGGAAACCATGCCCAAGTGGAGTAATGCATTGGATACACTAAGGAGAAAGTCTGGTTACAGGGTGGCTTTGCTGAGTCCTGAGCGGTGTTGGGTAGTGTCTTGTCTATAAGGAAGGATCTGTAAAATCTATGGGACCTGAGTGGTAGTGCTGCTGTCTAAGGCTTCATCCTGTGAAAAAAGCATAACGTGCATGATAGTGATGTGATCTGAGGCTTCACTGTGTGTAAAGCCTGAGGTCACCTCTGCCATGAAAGACTTGAGCCAGCAAAATGCATATAACGTGAGGGTGGATCACTGAACATCTATCTAAGGGGTCATCCTGTATGATTTGTGTCATGTAGGTGGTGACTATGCAGCCATCACGCTGTTCGATCTGGCCGAGTTAATGGCAGCCTGCTGTGTACCCCCTGATCTGTGATGCTGCTCTAGCCTCTCATGCCCTTTTGCGCTTCCCCTCTACCGCCCTCCTACACCCCCACCTCTTACCCCTTTTCTTCCCCATCTTCCTCTCCTCCCTCTTCCTCTCCTCCTCTTCTTTCCCCCTCTTATTTTTCCCCTCTTCTTTTCCCACCTCTTCATTGTCCTCCCTCTTCTTCCCTCCTCGTCTTTCCCCCTCTTTTTCCCCTCTTCTTCTCCCCCTCCTCTGCCCCCCCCTTTTTTGCCTCTCTCTCGCTTTCCAGATTCTCACTCCCCGTAACCATTGTAATCATAATAAGAATGTCACACTTGTCTTTCTGGGCCATGCATATTAGCAATACCTAGAATAACTTCAACATTTTCTAATCAAAGGTTATCATTCCAAGATGGATATTCTGGTACACTCCTCGTGCACTCTCTCCAAACACCCATATTAGAAAGGGGACACATAAGTGAGGTTACCGGTCTCCTTTGCATAAAATCAAATGGCATTTTGGGAGCATAAACATGATCATATATTTGTTTGGCAGATATGTCTGTGATGAAAGGGTGTTATGCTTGAATCACCAAGTACATAATGCACACTGGCTTCGGTGCCTATTTCATTTTTCACAATACTCCCCCTATCCTTAAAAAGTCTGTAACATTGAACCATGTAAATTGGCTAAGAAACCCCCCAATGTTTATCTGATGCAATAATGGCTGAAGCATCAGTCACCCCATTGGGGTTCAAAGACCATCTGAAGGTAAACTTTTCTTTCCCCAAAGGCTAGTCTCAGCTTGAGTATGGATGTGCAAATGTTCAGTTTCCAATGCACAGATCACCTAGAATAACATGTAGGATGGGTGTGTGTGACGAGGGAGTATTTCTGCTGCTACCCAGAGCATGGTACTATAACATCTGTTTGAGCCAAGGGCAGGCTTACTCGTATGTCTAGATTGTCATGCTTGGAAACCACTGCAAGGCAACGTATTATCTGCGCAGCGAAAAATGAAACACACATGCACGATAGGTGTAACACGGTTCATACCTCTTTTCATTTTGAGACATCACCCTCAATATTAAGCTGTGTAAACCCTCTGGTTATAAGACCTTTGTAGCCCGATGGATAAGGCCTGACCTTGTAAGATTCGGGCTTTATGTATGACCCGCAGGCCTGCTCTGCTGTCCATGTGTTAGGGCAGTAGGCTCTGTGTAGCTCTGGAGATATCCCTGTCGCTTGAGATCAGAGTATACCACATTTGTGTATGGTTGGGTATTAAGTGTGCCTAACTCCCTCGTGTAAGCAGTGATCTGCCCACCTAACTCTAGACATAGCTCTGTGATGGACCGTTGAGCCTATAAGATCTAGAAAGCTGGAGACGCACCTCTGCAATGGACTGTTGAGCCTATACGATCTAGATAGCTGGAGACTCACTCTGTCATGGGCTGTTGAGTCTAAACGATCTAGATAGCTGGATAGACAGCCTGCGATGGACTGTTGAGCCTATAAGATCTAGATAGCTGGAGAGCCAGCTCTGTTAGACTGTTGAGCCTGAAGAACTACATAGCTGGAGACACAGCTCTGTGATGGGGTTTTGAACCTATAAGATCTAGATAGCTGGAGCCACAGCGCTGTGATGGATTGCTGAACCTATAAGATCAAGATTGCTGGAGACACACCTCTGTGGTGGGCAGTTGAGCCTATAAGGTGTAGCTAGCTGGAGACACTCCTCTGTGATGTGCTGTTGAGCCTATAAGGTCTAGATAGCTAGAGACACACCTCTGTTATGAGCTGTTGAGCCTATACGGTCTAAATAGCTGGAGACACACTTCTGTTATGGGCTGTTGGGCCTATAAGATCTAGATAGCTGGAGACACAGCTCTGTGATGGGCTGTTGAACCTAACAGATCTAGATAGCTGGAGACTCACTCTGTCATGGGCTGTTGAGTCTATAAGATCTAGATAGCTGGAGACACACCGCTGTGGTGGGCAGTTGAGCCTATATGGTCTAGATAGCTGGAAACACTCCTCTGTGATGGTTTGTTGAGCCTATAAGGTCTAGATAGCTGGAGACACGCCTATGTTATGGGCTGTTGAGCCTATTAGATCTAGATAGCTGGTGACAAAGCTCTGTAATGGGCTGTTTAGCCTATAAGATCTAGATAGCTGGAGACAAAGCTCTGTAATGGACCGTTGAGCCTATGCAATCTAGATAGCTGGAGACCTACCTCTGTGATGTGCTGTTGAGCCTTTAAGATCCAGATAGCTGGAGACACAGCTCTGTGAGGTGGTTTTGAGACTATAATATGTTACGGAAAAGCGCTAGGGTTTGAGCTTTAAAAGGGCGGAATGATTCTGAAAGGTCCCTGCTTACACGGAAGCTGCTTGGCTCGTGGAACTTTCAAAGCACTGGTGTGAATGCATGTAATTCTGGGACAGCCTGGCCCCTATTTGTTATGCTTGGGGTTTTGTTATACTGTGCCAGTCACCACTGTAGTGGCCTAACAGAGCTGAGGCTTGCCGGGAGAGTGTACTGTGCCCCTGTGAGAGGTATCCAGGCCTTGACCTGATACAGAATACAAAGGGCAGCAAAAGACGGAAAGGAGAAGAAAGGTTAGGAGGTAAGAAAGGGAATAAAGGTGAGCAATGGAGTTTTTAATAGGTTGGATGCCTGTAGAGACAGAACAGAAAAAGGCAATGCTCCTGCGAACAAGCGTATGCCCATGCGGCAGTTATTAATATCAGCACTTTCCTGTAAAGTGTTAGTGGTGCTTCCCGGTTATGGTTGCCAAGCTTGCAGTCCCTATGGACTCAAGTTATAATCCACTGGGCCTACACCATGTCTTGAAATTGGCAACAAGGCATGACCGAGCAGTGGGCCGGATGGCTTGCTTAGGGGTCGGGTGATGACTCATTTCCATATGGTTGTCCCATTCTATAATGACACAGGGGAGTTAAGGATGATTTAATGTTACGCAGAAGTCATTAAGAGCATTGGCTCAAACATTCCCAGCTATCTTTTCAGGTTTTGGCTAAGGAAACCCCTCTTGTAGCCAAAACCTCATGGTAGGGATAGGAGGTGATGGCAAATGTGTATAAATCCGCCTCAGTGGTGTGCAAGGACGGCCTTGGGGCAGGGCCGCCCAGACAACCGCCCAGGGTGCCATTAGGCCCCTGCAAAACCAGCTCGGGGGAGTCTTTCAAGGGCCCCCCTCAGGCATTGCCAGGGGCACGCCCGCCTAGGGCGCTCCCGCCGCTAAGGCCAGCACTGTTGGCGTGTCTTTAATCCCTCCAATACCAGTAGTTGCCTCTGCTTCTAATTTAAACCAAAGAACCACATAATTCCTAGCCATGACAAAGCTGTGTTTGCTTTGCTTCACTTTCTTTTGTGTTTGAAATATGTGTCTGGTTCGTGTTAAATACTTGCAATGCTGTGAATTTTATTGCTGTTCATTGGTCGTGGCATGAAGTCTATTGGTGCATTTGAGGTTGCTCTTGACATGTGGCAGCCAGAGCCTATTGCCTTGGCCAATGCTTGTTTTTTGCTCAATTCCCGTGCCACATTTGGATGACATTAACTGTGGGTGCAGCGGTGCGCTATGTGATCCAGATGTGAGTGTCTCTGACGCGTTAGATGGCCTGAGGCAGAAACCCTGGGGTCCACATCTTTTCCTTAAGTGCGGGTCGTCATTAGGGTCCCCGTGCTGAACACCCACACCTATAGGTAGATGAGATGCTGTAAGGGGGCCCACTTGTCTCTGGGCATTCACCTGTCCTGTCTGCACTGATTCCAGTGTAACAGACAAATAGACAGTCCAGTTGGTGAAAGTGCTTGCAGAAGAGAGGTGTTACAAGTGAGCAGATCCGGGGTCTGTGTCCTTTTGCTTGCCACATGTTTTTGGACTACCACTCCCATGAGATCTAGTCAGCATAGTCAATGGTGAGGGATCATGGATCATGGGAATCGTAGTTCAATCAGTGGTCGAAGTGAGCGGGAGCGGTCGAGAGCCGTGCTCCTCTACTTTTTAAAATGACCTTTTACAGGTCCTATACTTTTATTTTAAAAAGTAACCGTTCCGTAATGGTTTCGTTTTAAAATAAAAGTGTAGGAAGAAGTTGAAACTTGCACTTTCAGTGCACTGCACTGAACATTCCCTTAAACAGCAGGTTCAAGTGTTAGGGGTGTGTTTTGTGTCTGGGAGGGGACGTGGTCATGGGGTTTGTGGGGAGAGGGTGCAGGCCAGCAGGGAACATAGTTTCACTACTTATTTTCGTACACTTCGACCACTGAGTTCAATACAGGTTTCAGAACCCTTGCGTAGATAACGCATTTTATTGGACTAACTGAGCCTTTCATCCTTATCAAGTTGATAAAAATGAACGCTGTCGAATTGGGTTTTCGGAACACCTACGATTTTATATTGCTAAGAAGACGCAAGATTGTGATACCAGGAGCTATACACATGTACAGGGTGTTAATATTGATAAAGAAGTATAGTGTTCTTGAAGGACAACTCGGCCGACCGTAAACAACCACCGGTTTCAAATGAGGGCAAAGCAAACTGAATACAATTCCTAAGGACCAAACATGTCAGTATTGGGGGTAAAATGTGTAGAGGATCATGACCGCCATCATAGCAGAACTACCTCTGCCCCACCCCCGCTCCTCGAGTACATTTCCCAAAACGGAGTCTCAACAACTGTATTCCAATATTTGGCAAATAAGTACTTGGTGTGCAGAGGGGTGCCCCTTCGGGTCCCCTCAGAGGCAGAAAGGGCCCCCTGCAAGTCCCTTCGGTGGCAGAGTGGTGCCTCCCTTCGGGTCCCTTCATTAGCAGAGGAGCGCCTCCCTTAAGTAGCAGAGGATTGCCTCCCTTCAGGTCCCACTTTTGAGCATTTTTCAAGTAAGCACATTGTGAACAGTTCCAAGTCGGCAACTTGCTGCCCTCGGGCGTAGTGAGGTTATTCTGGGCCACCCAGCAGGCAAAAAGGCTGAAAGGTAGCTACAAAGGTCTGCAATCTACTCAGAAGGCCCAGTTCCGAATGCCTTCCCCCCCTTATGGTGCGCACCTATTGGTTGGGTTGCCATAGAGATGTAAAAGCGGAAGCACGGGTTGGCTTGCTTTGAAGTGTCCTCAGTGTGCTGAGGCAGCAAGGCCTCGATCAGAGCTGCAACCCACACACACTTCAGGAACCACACAGGACGCAGGTATGACTTTCGGGCTCCGCTCGTGCACTGCGAACGTGCCAGCGTGACGCCCCATTCATAGGGACAGCCCACGTGGTACCCCTCTTAAAGAGTCCTCACCACTCCTCCTTTTCCATAAAGTTAAACAACCATAACAAACGCCTTATAACCTGAAACCACAGCATAACGTATCATGAACAGAGTTCACACATTTATAACTCAGTCCTGCAGACGTGCTGGCTGTCTTCTGGACTCTCTCTGAGGGTCCCTCCTCCCATCGGTATACACGCATTTCACCGCGGTATTTTTCATCGTCGTTTTTTTGGGGGGGGGGGTTAAAAAATTAAATATATGGTTGTGGGTGTAAGGGAATAAAAAAAACCTGCGATGAAAAATACCGCAGCGAAATAACATAGAACCCTCCCATCTGCCTGCTCTGGCACACCTTCCACCTCCACATCAGGAGTACCATGTTCATCACGGTCCCAAGATGCCTCTTCACCAGGGAGATCCTGACCCTGCTCATCACCAGAGCTATCGGCACAAGGGAGGTACGAAACACTTGCATCTTGCATGGGGTCCCCGGCATCCATCTTCTTGAAGAAACAAGAGTTCCGGGTCACATGTCTCGACCATTGGATACCATCACCATATACCCCTTTACACATCCATGACTTCCAAAGGGCTGGGTTCATACGTGAGAGATAGTTTGCCTTCTGGGTGTCGACACCTCACCTGCATGGTGTCCACAACCACTAATTTGTAGCCCAGAAGACCTCGTCTGAGGCTCTCGTCTGTGTTCTTCACCCTCCTGTCTTAGAACACCTGCTCATCTGCAGTCATACCTGGAGCTCTATTCTCTGGGTCAGGTATCATACCCTGGGGAAATATGACAAATAATGCTTCGGCTGGGGGAACTCCCGATGTGGTGTGGTGCAGTACTCACCCAGGAAACTGGTAGAGGGCACGTTTGAGACATAGTCCAAGGCCATGGGCAATCTCGAATGCCTTGTTCAACGTTCTCATGAACCGCTCGGATTCGCCATTCGTTCAGGGCCACATGAGTTAGATCTTTCTATGGGGAATGCCGCATTCTTGCCGAACACTGCCAAACCCTCACCCTGAAATGGTGGCCCGTTGTCCGAGCATAATTTCTCCGGCAAACCATGGGATACGAAGATCTTCTCCAGCTCTGGTACAACATCACCCAGCGCAGTGCATGACACAAACTCAACATCCGGGTATCTTGACCACTGATAGATTGCCACCATAAAGTGAGTGTCCTGGCCACTGGAGCAAAATCAATGTGCATGATTTGCCATGGCCTGTCACTCTGTGGCATGGATTCAATCCAGGGCTCCCTTTGTATCAGAGAAGAGGCCTGACACCAGACACATCTCTTCACAAAGTTGTTGACAGCGTCCTGCAACCTTGGAAGCCACATCTTCATGTGTAGGCGTGACTTTGTGTTGTCCGCTCCTTTCTGCCCATGGTGAACTAACTCAGTTACCCTCAGGACCAGCTTGGAGGGAATGACCAACCTCGAACCTCTCAGCACTACGCCATCATCTGCAAATGTCAATTCACTCTTGACTCGCGACAACTCTTCCAGCACCGTCCTGGCAGAAGACGCTTGGCCAGACCAGCAGCCAGCATCCATTTCCAGTCCCCTCTTTCCACTGCCTCCCATAGGATCCTGACGCAAACTCTTAAACGCCTCCTGTAGTTCTTTCATGGACATTGAGTTTGGCCTGGCAGCTTCCGTAATCAGCAGAACAAAATCTTCAGTCTCTGAAGTGTCTTAATCAACGGCAGATCAAAGGTTGTCAGAAAGTCTCGACAAAAAGTCTGCAGATTTGTCATGGCCAGGGTGATAGACCAACATCACTTGGTACTCCAACAATGCCAGCATCCACCGTCCGGATTCGCTCACTTCGTCGATTAGCAACAGATTTTCAAATAATGTGAGTACAGCTTAGCATAAACCTACTTGCTCACCCATCAAGACCCATTGCCACCATTCTCTGTCCAAAGGAGTATCATATTGGACACATTAGGCATATAGAAATTTAGTGTGCAGATGGTTAAGGGCTGTACATGCTGTTACTAAGTGACAAAGAAATTCGACTTGGTCATGTGATTGATTCACAAAATCAACAAAATGAATGTTCATCCATGATTTGATGTCTAGCAAATTTAGTCACGCACTCAGCAGCAAATTCCTAAAATAATGCAATGGATTATTTAATCCTCTTTTCTCAACTTCTAGACATGGTCTTATAATGTCTAGATTTCATCTCCGGATGGTTTCTATCCAATCAAGTTCTTGAAATTTAATTTTACACTTGTATGGATTGAGGATTAATTCTTCTTCATCTACCATTCTTTCACTTAACATGTTTCCAATTCCATCCACCCAAAGTTTGAATGATTTGGATAAACATTTTCCACCCAGAACAAAAAGTTCAAAGGTAGTGCCTTTTTTTGCCAACATATACTTTCTGTACAACATGATACATTTCCATAGGGCTACTGACTCGATAGACTGTAATCCTAGTTCATGTCGTATGGTCGCTATTGCTAGAGACGTGGGCAATCTGAGCACCTTCTGCCAAAAAAACCCTTCTAACAAGTCCCAAGTCTTCCAAGATAGACTAAGTAGGACTTATGAGCCATGGGTGAGAATAGGAATCACCTTTTGATAATAGAAGGCTAACACGCGAGCAAGTGAAAATGTACAATAATTATGCATGATTTTGAAGGCTTGGTCAGCCAGTTGAGTGACTTTTGGTCGCAGCGAGAGGTAGTATTGTACAGCTGAAAATGTCAGCAGCCCCACAATTCTGCCGGATCCTCACTTTCAATCTGCGAATATCGCTGTTCAGCTGCTGAAAATGCTCTGCTGGCAAATGCAAGTGGTGTAACATCATCCCCTGTGTCAATCTAGGTCAACATAGCCCCAAGTTCAAACGGGCTTGCATCCATGATCACCTCTGATGCCATCTCTGGGTCGAAAAAAGCCATGGTACTGTCTGCATTCAGCAACTCCTTGATCTCCTCAAATACCGACTGCTTGAGGGGGGACCACCTCCATGGAGTGTCCTTCCTAGTTAGGCTGTGTAATGGCACTGATATTGATGCCAGATCCTTGATGAAGCAACCACAGTACATTACCATCCACAGGAAACTCTGTACCACGGACACATTCTCTGGAGTTCTGGCTTCCTTAATGTCCTTCACCTTAGCCGGATCTGCCAAAATTCCTCCTTCCCGCAACACAAACCCAAAGACGCTGAGCCACTTCTGCATGAACTCACACTTCTCCGTGTGCAGGTTTAGCCTGAGCAGATGTGTTCAACACTTTCTCCAGCCTTTCCAGATGTTTGCCCTTCGACCTGGCAAATACCAAGATATCACTAATGTTCGCTGCACCAGGGAGGCCCGCCAGCGCACCACTGATCGAATTTTGGAAGAATTCAGCCACAGAGGACACCCCAAAAAGGAGCCTTTTATACCTGTAGAGCCCCTTGTGGGTGGTGAATGTTGTAATGTAGCAACACTCTAGGTGTAGAACCAGCTGGTGGTATCCCGCTCCAAGTACCAGCTTGGAGAAGAATACCGCCGACCTGCAAGTCCACCACATTGTCATCTGGGGAAGGAGTTGTATGCCTCTCCCGTCTGATGGCTTTACTGAGGAGGTGCATGTCCATACAGATGCGCACTGAGTCGGGTTAATTCAGTTTACGAGCCACGACGATTGTGGAGACCCAATGGGTGGGACCTTCCACTCGCTTGGTAATGTCCAGCTTGACCAAATTGTCCAGTTCCTTCTCAACCTTTTCCCTCAGATGAATAGGAACTCTTTGATGTTTGAGAACCACTGCCTGCATGGCCTCATCTATATGTAAGTGGATTGGCTCCCCCTTCATCAGCCCAATCCCTGAAAACACATCAGCGAACTTGGCAACGTGTGACTGTACATCTTCCTTGTGAACCCCGAATGCATATTTTACAATGTCCAGGGCTTCAGTCGCAGCACAGCTCAGGAGCGTGTCTTCACTGACCTTGGTGACATAGAACCTCGCCTTAACCATCTTCTCTTCATGCATTACATTTGCGATAAACACCCCCTCCAGCAGGAAAGGGATTCTAACACCAAACGTGAATATGCACACCTTGGAGTTAACCAACTCAGGAGGACCATCCAGCATGTCATAGGCCATCATATTGACAGACAACCCATTGTCAATCAGGATAGAGACTTTTGTTCTCTATAAACAACAACAACAACCTTGCACCGCGGCCTCTTCTACTTTGTCTTTCACGCTGTAAATGAAGAACAGAACCTCTTCATCTTCCTCCTCGCATGAAGTATCCTTCTGCCTCTCGACCGGTTCTATGTGTGCCGCTCTTCCCAGCTGTCTGGGGCCACAGGCCAAGGTGTGGCTGGGCCTCTGTGTGGGACAACGGGCACAGGAGCTCAGCACACCCTTTCAAAATGGTTGAAAATGATGCACCTTCTACATGTGTTCCCCTTATCGGACAGTCAGTGCAGTGCGGCAGATCATACCCACAGTGCAGGGAAGGCGGAGTCCCATCGGCCCCTTTCTCTTTCTTAGGCCATGATTCTCAATTGCGGGGAGCTGGGAGCTATTTATCTCCTGCTACTAGCACAGTAGAGCCCGGTTAGCCTGAAACCAACAGTTACCAGGAGCTACTTTCGGCTCCTAGGGCCAACAGGTGCTTTCCAAACCTGTAAATGTGACATTAACTTTGAGTATTTGAGAATGTTAATAAAGAAGAATTGGAACACATCTAATATACATTTAAACACAATGGTTCATATAAAATGGACAGAAAGTTAAAGGAGCATCTCTGTGGTAGCTCCTGCCTACAGTGTGATGCCCGATACCCAGGCGCTGGTGCTCCTGCTCATCGAAACTCAAATTTCAAACCTTGTAGACCATGCTTTCTTTCTGATCGCATAGCTGGCTGTTGTCTGCCCATTGCACATGCATCTTCCAACTTAATTGTTTTCATGGCAGCATCCATTTTGGAGGCCCAAACATCCATCAGCTCGTGGGACCAGCCCAGCTCAAGGATGTGAGCCAACGTGATGCCAGGCTCCCTCAAAATCTGCCTCCTCATATTGCTGGATGAACAGCCCTGAATTAGTTGCTGTTGAACAACCTCTTCCTCATTGTTCCACTCCATGACATTGGTAGATGCCTCAAGCTGCCATGAAACGCATCCAGCGATTCATCATATCTTTGCTTGGCCAAGCACATCACAAATTGTTTGAAATCCAGATTCACCATTGGGGTGAAATATTCCCTCAAGATGGCTCTGGTCACCAGGTAGGAATTGTCCACAGGCCGCAGTGTCTTAAAAATATGATGTACTGTGGGGCCAGCAGAATACAACAGTGAAGCTTTCTTGGCTTCATCGGCTCTTTCCCCATAACCACGAAATACATCCCCAACCTTTTCATCCATAAACTCCACCTTAGGCCCAGACTGGCCGGGGGCACCCGAAAGATCAAATTCCACCAGCAGGGTCAGTTCTCTTGGCACCATCACAGGCACAGCACCTGCATCAACTGCATCTTCGGCCATCTTGATGATAGTATGTTGATGACCACCAATCTACTCAGTAATACTGATCGCACAAGCACTCCCGGTGGAGCTGCAACTCGGGATTGGAAAAGCACCTCCAGACGTGCCACCACTGTAGCCTCACTGAGACTGTACACCCAGCGGATCACTGCTACACGGATGCAAAATAAATGTTTTATTGCATAGAGTAGCAGACAAAAAGAGAGAGAGAGAGAGAGAGAGAGAGAGAGAGAGAGACGATACAAATCCTCCCCTCTACCTCCTTTTTATTTCTTAAGGCTCCCTGAGGTGCACGAGCACTCCAAAGAGGAGCCGCAACCCCAGGGAGAAAGAATTAACATGGAGGGAAGTCCAGGGTATGACCAGTGGAGCCCAGAGCTCCTCAAACAGTGATTACACTCACTGTGTACGTTGGGGAGCTGTCGAGATGCACTGAACAAGCAGACCACACATGCAGTCTCCGGCGTATCCACCGGGATGATCAGCGTCACTGGAGCCACAACGCGGGGTCCGTCAGGCGGAGTCAGTGAAATCACTCACGCAGCGACCGCCTCGTGACCACCTTGTTGCCAATGTGCAGAGAGAGCAAGACCTCGATCAGAGCAGGAACCCACACAACTTCAGGAACCACACGACGCAGGGATTCGGGCTCCGTTCATGCACTTGAACATGCCGGTGTGACGCCCCATTTATAGGGACAGCCCAAGTAGTGCAACACGTGGTACTGGTCTTAAAGAGACCTCGCAACACGCAGCAGACTTTGTTGTGGGATTGAAGACCCTAAAACTAGTTGAGAGGAAATCGACTTTTTGGAGTCTACCCGTCCCCCCTCCGTCTCAACACACGTTAGCAATGCTGCCTTCGGGTTTCATATATCCTTTTTAAAAAATGTAATCCAAAAGCTTAAAAGAAGAATGAGACAGTGGTTCTTTAAGGCCTAAATCGTGGGTAGACTATTATTGACAAAGCATGTGTTTTTGGTTTCTCCCAAGTGTATCTGTTTTCCCTTCCAGGTCCCATGGTGGATTGTTCCAGTGCTGAGGCTGCAGGCATGATTAGCATTTCTTCACAGCAGTGCTTATTGCTTTTGGAAGCTCCCATTGTTCTTATTTTTAGGACACACATCACTGATGGTAGAAGCGCATTTATATCTGGGACTTTCCCATGCATTGAAGTTGTTTAACTCTATACTAGCGGCTGTAACCAGTGTATCTGCCCCCCCCCCGGACTGGTGTGGACAATAAGGTGTGGACACTCGTATTGAAAGACTGCTGTGCTAGTGACCCCTGGGGCCAGAGGATCAATGAAAGTCTGTGGTGGAATGGACCAGTCTGGATAGCTTTACTTTTCGCAATCAGGCAGCCAATGATTGTATTCATGAATTGTCTTGGAGGATAGCTCAGGGGCAATGTGTTCATCTTGGAAGCAAGTCAACATGGAGCAACACAGGTTCGATTCCCGGTCCGTGCTTAGAAACCGGTGGGTATTAAGCGTGTTAAAATTACCAATTACAAAAAAAGGCAGGTTTTCAGGGCTCAAGGAGAGGCTACACGCAAATGGACCGAGCTCCACCCCTGTTGATTTTGGAGGCCATGTGTGAAATGAGAAACATTGACTGTCTTTTTTTGAAAGTATGCAACGTTGACTTGAACAGCGGTGGCCAGTTTTGCAGGCTGGGCACTTGACCACATAACCTGATGAGAAAGAGCAAACAACTAAAGGTGACATGTCACATCTCGGGACTGCAAGTTCCAGGGAAAGCGTTGGTATTTCTTCTTAGAGTTTAAAACATGCACACCTTTTTAACGTTTTCAAAACACTATTAGAACAAAATATCCTCTCTTCGTTTTTTGTGTGTCTTGATTTTATGAAAGGCAAATTCCATTCGTCCAGTGCAATTTGTACGATTATGCAAAGCCAATTGAAGGAAATGTACATATTTCACCTTGATATGCTAATTTCTGGTGACATCACAAACCATTGCATATGTTAATGTGCCCGCCACATTTTTGTTACTGGCTTGACCCCTTGTTTAGATGCCTCTAAAGCATGGAGCGTCCAAGGGTCTCCTCCCCTTTGTATTGGCAAGCCCGCCAATCAGCTAGCAATTGTTTCCTGGGCACCACAGTATTGATCTGCCGCCAGCAACCAAGAATGCGTCTGCTGACCCTCAGTGTTTGGGCCTGAGGGTGCCCCGTGAGGGTTGACCTCTTCAACCCCCAGACCCTTGTTGGCATAGTTATCTGAATTGCCAGTGTTATCACTGCCAGTGGTAGCCTCCCTCTCTCAGCGTTCCCGTATTTGGTCTCTGGGCTTTTTAGTCTGTATTTTTATAAATCCTTTTCCACGTTGCACTTTTCCCATATGTCCGCTTCAACAGAATCAGTGTGCTCGGAATTGTACTAGGGAAATTATGCCTTTTTATCAGACCTCTCTGGTGAGGCAACCAAAGATTCCATAACAAAAAGAGGGACAGGTGACGGGCATAGAAGAAGGACAATGGAATAGACAGGGAAGATGGACAACCACAGGCAAGCTCTGAAATATTACCAATCAAATAGGAATTGTAAATTCACTGCGACCATTTGAATATTTTAGAGCGTTTCAGGGCGAGTTGGGTTGTGTTTCTGCAGGGCACTACAATGCACAAATGATACATTCTGAGTGGGGCCACTATGGGGCAGAGGGTGTATATACATTAACACGCCTATTCCTTCCTCTTCTCACACCCATCCTTTATTTTAGTCAGCTTTCTCCATCATACAGTTTACTCCATGCTATTGAATCCCAGCGGTTCTCCACACTGCCCTCCTTACCTCCCAGGTACTGTTGCACCTTCATTAGCTCCTGTTCCCTCCCATTTCCAATTCCAAACTCTTTGCCTTACCCATCAGGCATTGCGTGACCGAGGCCCAACTGACTTATGAAATCTGCATAGAGCCATTCGGTCAGCAGGCGCTTCACTATTCTCATTTCCAGAATTCCAAGGCCGCTTTCTGTTTAATGCCCTTCATCTGGAACGCCTTCCTTCTGTACCTTTGGCCAGGAAAGAACAACACTTTCGCCAATAGTTGTGAGCACAGGAAGTGTTGAGGGATAGAGCCCGGGTGGAGCGGAGTGGCGCCCCACAGCAGGATTCGTCAGGTTTAGCGCTTTATGAGTTTTCTTATTGGAGGTTTATGCAGCCCTGAGGCTCGGTGACTTAATGTAAACTTTACATTTATAGAGCCCTTTAGCAATGAGCAGGGCATCTCAGCGAGTGGTGCCAGGAAGGGTGTGGCAGCCACGTCCCAACACGCAAGACCTGGCCTCACAGAACAAGCCACAGTACAACGTGTGGATCTAGATTCACAGAACTCGACCGAAGGAAAACCTCAGAACAAGACATGGAGGCCTGACCCTGACCGGGGCGCACTGACCGATGGACAAAGAGGGCTCATTTGGGACTGGGTCACAGAAATGCAGAGTGAACTGGTCAGGCAAGCGCTCAATAAACAAGGCACAGAAGAACAACCTGGACTCCCAAGACAAGAGAAACATGTTAAAAAAGAACACCTATGGCATGTTATCAGTAATTAATAGCCCATAGACTTATTGAGTTAACCTAGGACCGATCTGCACATCTGGATTTCCTCATAAAGGCAGAGAAGACTGAGCCAGACCTGGGCTTACACACCCAGGCATGGAGAGGACCGATCTGCACATCTGGATTTCCTGATCAAGGCACAGAAGACTGATCCAGACCTGGGCTTACACACACAGACATGGAGAGGACCGATCTGCACATCTGGATTTCCTGATCAAGGCACAGAAGACTGATCCAGACCTGGGCTTACACACACAGACATGGAGAGGACCGATCTGCACATCTGGATTTCCTGATCAAGGCACAGAAGACTGATCCAGCCCTGGCTTACACACCCAGATATGGAGCTCGATTCCCGAAACTGACTGTATCATAGTGGGGTGCGGGGCTAGCACTTTACCTGCTTTTCTTGGAGCCTGTAATTATATGCCCAAAGGTGCATCTCACTGTAATTTAATTACTTAAATACGCTAGGTACCCTCTTCTTGACATTTTTACCCTCAATCATTGTTTTGTTTAATTGCCTGATGAATGTCACCTGCTGTTTGTTTTTTGTTGTTTTGTCTTGTATGCACCATCACACCTGCGAGTCCATTGTGCGCTTTACAAATATAATAAAGTAAAGTAAAGAAGACCAATCTGCACATCTGGATTTCCTGATCAAGGCACCGAAGACTGATCTAGACCTGGGCTTACACACCCAGACATGGAGAGGATCGGTTGGGACCTGGGTTCACAAAGAAAAAGGCACATAGGGGATAAACCGAGACCTAGAGTCATAAAAAAGATACAAAGGCTGCCTCTGGATGTGGTCTCCCTGTACAAGAGACAGAACACAGGATCAGATTGGTTCTCATTTTTGAGTGTTCACATATCTAAAGCGGGAAACAGTTATTTCTGTCGACACATTTCCTATGGGGTCTTCCTTGAGAAATTAACTGCATTGTATATTATTGGAAGTCATCTTTGTTTACTAACCCCACTCTAAGTCCGCAATGGGCTTTGAGTTTTGACACATGCCAATCGATATTTATATGTTTTGAGAATACTGTGTCTTCTGGAATATTGCTATATGTTGTCTCATATGTTTTTGTTTTAAAAAAGAATGGACCATTGACGTCCCCTGTTTTATCATGTATTAGAAAATAAAACTAAATATATTTTTGTAATACCGGCCTTTGCTTATATCTTGTGGTATATGTTTCACGCAAGATTTTTATCTATAGTCACCTCATGTTAGCCTGAATTTCCAATTTATATGTTGACATCAATAGGTAGCTTGTTTTGGGATCTTCTTTCTTGTCTATTCCAGCTTGGCCAACACTGAGCATAGCACAGGGACTTATCCCCGACCCCATGCATGTCCTCTCATAAAACACGAGACAGGCAGTATCGATTCAAGGCTTGACCAACACCGAGCATAGCAGAGGGACTGGTCCACCCAGGCATGTCCTCTCATAAAGCACGAGACAGGCAGTATCGATTCAAGGCTTGACCAACACCGAGCATAGCCGAGGGACTGGTCCACCCAGGCATGTCCTCTCGTAAAACACGAGAGGGAGTATCTTTTCAAGGCTTGGCCAACACCGAGCATAGCAGAGGGACTGATCGACCCATGCATGTCCTCTCATAAAACATGAGTCAGGGAGTATAGTATCTCTTCAAGGCATGGCCCACACAGAGCATAGCAAAGGGGACTGATCCCCATACATATCCTCTCCCAGAACAAGACAGTTATGTCATAAATTCGAACTGCCCTTTGATGAGAATGGGCTGTAAGTATCCTTAATTTTATTTGTTCTTTCCCCTTTTGTGAATTAAGTTACCCCCCTTATTAATGTGGGCTGTTAGGTGGTACTTAAGCGCCACTTGTACGCCGAAACTATTACATTAGAGCACACGTAGGAGGAAGATGACCTATGAGGACGGATACACAGCTTTTGAGTGTTGTTTGGTTATTTAGCCACCCATTGACTGCCCATGACCATGCTAATCCCTGTGGCTATTTCCACCCACTACCTGCACCACTCCACCAAACACACATCCTCACTGTATCTCTTTGAGCTCACTTTATCGAGCTTAAGCCCAGTAGTGCTATTTCTAAGCAGTCTGCTGAGAGAGACCTTTTAAAAACGAGCACAAACAAAGCCAACCGTTGTGGCTTGTGTCTAGGTATTTGCCAGGTATTGCCATCACATGCCCTATCCCACACCTTCACAAAAACCCACACCGTTGGCTTTGCCAGTGCTGGTTTATAATTGGGGCTTTGCCCCTTCGTGCTCATGCCACTCCCTTCAACAGCTCCCTCCTTCTCCAACATTTTCCCCTCCTTCTCCAACATTTTTATCTTAGCTTTTTTCACCCAGCTTCCTCTGTTTTTAACCCCTTTTCACTAGATGGAGTCTCATGCCCACAGACACACGCGTTCCCCTTGGCAGCTTTTATTTCCTTACAGGTGGGATCGACATGGTCGGATTCTCAATTACATTTTCGGAACGGTGAATATGACCTGTGCCAGGCTTGGCTCACAAAGCAGAAAGACTGAGCCATACCTGTTCTCTCACAATACGCCATTATCCGGACAAGCCTTGGCATGGACGATAAAACTACTACGTGGCATGGTACAAAAGCTTTTAACAGAACAGGACACGTGAGGGCGCGGGGGATCATACGCACATTGGCTCACACATAAAATAGCAGAGGGAGTTGCGCAAAACAAGAGACTGGCAGGAATACCGATTTAAACCTGGACAGAACAAAACACGGGGGGGGGCAGGTCGGGGCTGGGAGCGGCAGGGACTGTGCCCGACAAAGGGTTAACTGCAAGTCAAAGCTCGGGGCTCGAGAGAGAGGCTGTGTTTTTAGAAAAGACCCAGGGAGGGATTGTGCCCTGGAAACGGGTCTGCAGGATGGGTTTTATAAACAAAGCCGACATTCCTGCTGGCCCTCGGAAGGTGAGAGGTCGTCTCTTCCCGGTAGGCCAGAAGCAGGCAGCAGGGGCAGAAGGGCCAGAGTCAGCATTGCAGACCGCGCTTCTAATTAGAGCCCCTCGCCTCCCCCGGAGCCACATGTGCTGGGCAGGAAGCGCAGGCAGCCCGGACTGGGAGTTTATTTTCTCTGGGTAGTGACCAGTGTCTCGTACCGCCACTCCGGGTGCCAGGCCAGATGCGGCGGCGGCGGCAGGATGCGCCGATGTCTGCATTGCGGGCTTCTCTGCTCAGCGTGCCACCTACGCTGTGTAGGAGCGCGGGCAGTGGCGGGGTATGGATAGGCCGCCTCGGGAGGTGATTTGCTCATGATGGTGCCCGGCGCCTCAATGTGTGGCCCTGGCAGACTCGCCCGGTATGACCAGCTCAGTAACTGAGGCCCAGCAACACTACACCTTTGGACTACACCAGGGGTATTCAAACTGATTCATACCAAGCCTCCCTTGAGTAAAAATATAATTTTTGGGTCTCCCCATCTAGGGTTTGGCACCCCTTGGGGGCCCAAAGGATGCCCAGGGGGAGCCCAGGCTCTTTAAAATATAAGTAGATGTTCTACTGCTTACATTTTCTATTAGAAGCAGTCACCTTAATCCTTTAACAGTCATCATAATCCCTCTTCAAAGACTCTGGGGCCCCCTGAACCTCCTTGGGGCTTCCCTGGGGGGCCCGCCCCCCAGTTTGAAGACCACTAGACTACACTCACACATTGTGCCACAGCTAGCCTCAGTTAGTGCTCGTAACTTAACCTTTTTTCCATTGAAAACATTTGATGGCCTTTTTTTCCCCTCCAGAATCCCCCCAAAAACTTTGCACGTGGTTCGCATGAAACATCCAGCTAGCGTTCAAGAATGTACTGGCAGGTCACCCCAGCCAGGAGATAGGGCTGCAGGAATATGCATAGAGGTGTAGATCAACTTAGCCTCAGCTGCATGTCTCATTAAAAGAGGTCTCTGTGGCAGTGGTATTCAGGCTTTTTTATACTGAGCCCCCTTGAGTAAAACTATTTCCAGGAGCCCCCCACAAGCTAGAACTGCTTATATTTTCTAATAAATGCTCATTTTTTATTAAAAGCAGCCACATGAACTCTCTTCCCCCTTACGGGCATCCTTCCAGCCCCCCCTTCGGAAATCCCGAAAGATGAATTTAAAGAAAGGCCTAAAGAGACAAAAATAAATAGGAAAATAGATCAAGCTGTTCCTGTTCAAGTTGTTGCTCGTTGGTGCCACAAATGATGCAAGAATGAGGTTATATGTCATTTTACCGACTAACAATTCAAAGTGGTACATGTCATTGCAACAATTGTTTGTTTTATTTTTTCAATTGGGGGTTGTCCCCCAAACTCCCTGTTTTTGTATCCTTACAACCCCACCCCAACCCATTGTAACCCTTAGCCCACTACTCTATATATATTTATCTAATCGTTTGGGTTATTCGCTATTATGGTCTTTGGTGAAATGTACCACTCTGATTTGTTATTGGTAAATTGACTGGGTACCAAAAATGACTGGTACGAGTGGTAGATGGTAAGGATGGTAAGCGTGCATGGATGTCTGAGGCTTGACAGAACATTGCATCTGTTCTGTGTGAAGTACTTTAATGAGTGCGATCCCTTGTGCTGGTGTAAACTTTATGGTCATTTCTTACACCTGGCATACAGGAGTAATACACGTTTCCAATACATGCATGCAAATAATAATACACAGGTTCATACTTGGGGTCATAACATACAAAATAAAAAATGATGCAAAGCATTAAAATTCACCCCAGTCATAGAACTATTAATACTCGGAAGCCAATCAATAGAACAAATCACAGTAAAAAATGGGCCAAACCTACAACAATCCGATAATGTGCAAATCTGCATATAATTACAGCCGCAAAAATTTCCAGGCCAAACCTTTATCCTCCTCAATTAAGCTATAGAGTATAAAGTGCGCATCCTCAATTAAGGTAGTGGGACATATCCCTCTCCCACTTTCCAGGATCTATAATGAGACTGGGAAACTGCAGAGGTTGTGGTCCTATTCACAGATAGCTACTTCTCTGGTCATTATTTCCTGAATTCATGTAGGTAAAGGTCCACTCTATATTACACAGAACTAAGATCATTGATAACAGACAATCGATCCGATTCCTTTGTGTAGATGCAAAGGCCTTCAGTTCATGACGCCAATTACCTAGTTGCCATAATAAAGGCTAATCTTTTTCCAAGCACCTCTCCTATATCTCAATATCCGCCAAGCCCCTCTCATATAACTCAGTATCAACCAAGCACCTCTCATGTATTTCAATATCAACCAAGCACCTCTCATGTATCTCAGTATCAACCAAGTACCTCTCGTGTATCTCAGTATCAACCAAGCACCTCTCGTGTGTCTCAGTATCAACCAAGCACCTCTCATGTATTTCAATATCAACCAAGCACCTCTCATGTATCTCAGTATCAACCAAGCACCTCTCGTGTATCTCAATATCAACCAAGTACCTCTCGTGTATCTCAGTATCAACCAAGTACCTCTCATGTATCTCAGTATCAACCAATCACCTCTCATGTTTTTCAATATCAACCAAGCACCTCTCATGTATCTCAGTATCAACCAAGTACCTCTCGTGTATCTCAGTATCAACCAAGCACCTCTCGTGTATCTCAATATCAACCAAGTACCTCTTGTGTATCTCAGTATCAACCAAGCACCTCTCATGTATCTCAGTATCAACCAAGTACCTCTTGTGTATCTCAGTATCAACCAAGCACCTCTCGTGTATCTCAGTATCAACCAAGTACCTCTTGTGTATCTCAGTATCAACCAAGTACCTCTCATGTATCTCAGTATCAACCAAGCACCTCTCATGTTTTTCAATATCAACCAAGCACCTCTCATGTATCTCAGTATCAACCAAGTACCTCTCGTGTATCTCAGTATCAACCAAGCACCTCTCGTGTGTCTCAGTATCAACCAAGCACCTCTCATGTATTTCAATATCAACCAAGCACCTCTCATGTATCTCAGTATCAACCAAGTACCTCTCGTGTATCTCAGTATCAACCAAGCACCTCTCGTGTGTCTCAGTATCAACCAAGCACCTCTCATGTATTTCAATATCAACCAAGCACCTCTCATGTATCTCAGTATCAACCAAGCACCTCTCGTGTATCTCAATATCAACCAAGTACCTCTTGTGTATCTCAGTATCAACCAAGTACCTCTTGTGTATCTCAGTATCAACCAAGTACCTCTCATGTATCTCAGTCTCAACCAAGCACCTCTCATGTATTTCAATATCAACCAAGCACCTCTCATGTATCTCAGTATCAACCAAGCACCTCTCGTGTATCTCAATATCAACCAAGTACCTCTTGTGTATCTCAGTATCAACCAAGCACCTCTCATGTATCTCAGTATCAACCAAGCACCTCATGTGTCTCAGTATCAACCAAGCACCTCTCATGTATCTCAGTATCAACCAAGTACCTCTCGTGTATCTCAGTATCAACCAAGCACCTCTCGTGTGTCTCATTATCAACCAAGCACCTCTCATGTATTTCAATATCAACCAAGCACCTCTCATGTATCTCAGTATCAACCAAGCACCTCTCGTGTATCTCAGTATCAACCAAGCACCTCTCGTGTATCTCAATATCAACCAAGTACCTCTTGTGTATCTCAGTATCAACCAAGTACCTCTCATGTATCTCAGTATCAACCAAGCACCTCTCATGTATTTCAATATCAACCAAGCACCTCTGATGTATCTCAGTATCAACCAAGTACCTCTTGTGTATCTCAGTATCAACCAAGCACCTCTCGTGTGTCTCAGTATCAACCAAGCACCTCTCATGTATCTCAGTATCAACCAAGCACCTCTCATGTATTTCAATATCAACCAAGCACCTCTCATGTATCTCAGTATCAACCAAGTACCTCTCGTGTATCTCAGTATCAACCAAGCACCTCTCATGTGTCTCAGTATCAACCAAGCACCTCTCATGTATTTCAATATCAACCAAGCACCTCTCATGTATCTCAGTATCAACCAAGTACCTCTCGTGTATCTCAGTCTCAACCAAGTACCTCTCGTGTATCTCAGTATCAACCAAGCACCTCTCATGTATCTCAGTATCAACCAAGCACCTCTCGTGTATCTCAATATCAACCAAGTACCTCTTGTGTATCTCAGTATCAACCAAGTACCTCTCATGTATCTCAGTATCAACCAAGCACCTCTCATGTATCTCAGTATCAACCAAGCACCTCTCATGTGTCTCAGTATCAACCAAGCACCTCTCGTGTGTCTCAGTATCAACCA
Organism: Ambystoma mexicanum; assembly: GCF_040938575.1. Lineage (NCBI taxonomy): Eukaryota > Metazoa > Chordata > Amphibia > Caudata > Ambystomatidae > Ambystoma > Ambystoma mexicanum. The sequence goes on from NC_090929.1 coordinate 291,041,135, forward strand.
AGCACCTCTCGTGTATCTCAATATCAACCAAGTACCTCTCATGTATCTCAGTATCAACCAAGTACCTCTCGTGTATCAACCAAGCACCTCTCGTGTATCTCAATATCAACCAAGTACCTCATGTATCTCAGTATCAACCAAGCACCTCTAATGTATCTCACTATCAAGCTTTCCTTCAGTTGATCGTTTAATTACAGAAATCTAAAAATATTCCATATGCCTTCTTGTAATATGAGTGGTTTCAGCTAACGAGACCATAAAGATTTATATAAAGGGTATAAAAAAAAGGAAATGCACAATAGTTAGTTTCATTGCTAGTTTTGCAGTAATGACATTGTTTCGATACATTTGTCTCCCATTTCATAATATCCAACGCCTATTTGCCTTGCAATGCTGCTTGTTCATTGTCTTATCGGGTGCAAAGATGTATGCCTCTTGAGGGTAATTGCTATTTTGGCATCCCTTCTCCAATGCCCTGGAGCCAGAATTCGGGTAAGGTGACCCTGTTCCACCCACCGCCCTGCGCACCCATTCTCGTGGTGCCAGAGGAGGCTGCCTAGGATTGTGTTTTTATTGTTCCATGTTGACATTGTTGACGTTCCAGCCATGAGGCCATGTATTCATGTTGTGGTGGGTGGGGCCAGTGTAGGTGCATTTGTTGAACTAGAAGCTGAGAGCCAAATACCCTGAGAGCCAAATACCAAGAGAAGGCGAGAATGCTGAGAGGTGATGAGGTTTGCTACCTTTGAACTATACATGTCTGCTCACTCGTTCATTAACGCGCTCTTAATAGGAGAGGGTTTCCAACCACATTATAAGCACCCACTACTCAGGGTGCAGGACCACCAACTAGTTCCAGAGATCACATCCCACCATCAGTACTATATGCTGGCACCTGCCAACTAGTCTGCAGGTTTCTTGATCCGATTCTTGGTGAACATCGAAATTCTCTAGTCCTTGAGTGTGTGCATGTGGTGAATATGAAAACATCAGGAGTTGCTGCCTAGCAACCAGAGAACAAAGCATGAGGCCACCGTGGTGTGCTTTAAGCATTAATGAATGTTATGTGTGACCATGGGCATGTCTCATCCTCTCTTTGGGCCTTACTTCTTCTGGCCTCCAAGCTCCATTGCAGGTGCTTTTTATATTGCAAAACAAAGGGGGGTTCTGGGAATCTCTCTACCAGCATGAACACAGCCCAATGACCTGTTCTTGGGTGAATAACCCCTGGGAGAGACTCTACCAAGTCTTTAGCTCACTGTCCCTTCACAGAGAAGAAATGACCCCGCATATCAGTCTTTGTCCTGCCCAGGGGCAGTCCAGCACCGAAATGCTAGGCAATTCTCCTCTGAACAAGAGTACCAACAGCAACCCCATACACGTGTTTCAGCCTTGTTGGGCATCATCAGTGAGGTGAAGCTGTGCCTCTCTACGAACAGTGAGGAAGGTCCACGTCTGGATAACCCTGGTAACTTAGGGTGAGGCCCAAAGTTACTTGGTATGCAAAACAGAGGGGGGTCTTGGAAACTCTCTACCAGCACAAACACAGCCCGTGTATGTTCAGAAGAGAATTGCCTAGCATTTCGGTGCAGGACTGCCCCAGGGCAGGACAAAAACTGATATGCAGGGACATTCTTCTCTGTGAAAAAAAACAGTGAGCTAAAGACTTGGTTGAGAATCTCCCAGGGGCCATCCACCCAAGAACAAGTCAATGGACTGTGTTTGTGCTAGTATAGAGTTTCCCAAACCCCCCTCTGTTTTGCTTTTTATATTGCACACATCTCCACAAAGCCAGTCTATGCAACATTGTACAGCAGATTGCCCCAAAGACCCACTGATTGGTAGGCCTTCTTACCCAACCTTGGCCTTTCGGCTCGGCTAGCAACATGTAAAGAAACCAAAACCCAGGTGCTTGAATCACATCAGATTACTCCCCACTTTCCCAATTAGTCCATCATCTCTCATCAATCCGGCCAGGAGCCAGAGTTTCACGTCTGTAGCTGATCTTGTAGCCTGCTTTCTGTTCCGGGACATTTAAGGGAGTATGAGCACATCACTAGCTTCATCCGTGGCTCAATGAATAGCCCCTGTTTTTGACTTCTGAGCCAGATGTGAAGAGACCACGAATTTGTCCATGTCAGCCACATATTTGCTGCTATTTGATTTAATTATACTGAGTGTTATTGCTCTTCTTGGCCTTTAGAAACTTGCTCACTGTACCTTGTATAGTCTTTATACACGTTTAATTGTCCCAACCATGGCGTATCCGTCTGCCTACCTTCATGCTTTGCAGCTATTCCTTAAAAATAGAATCCTTGATCCCAAGCCAACATAGACTCCGCTTTGTTTTGCACATGAAGCTGTTCTTCCAGTGTCTCCTGACTCTGCAACCCATCTCTGTTTCTGAGGTAGCTGAATTGAATATTAACACGAGCCACGGTGCATTTTTCAACTATGGAAAGGCCACATTATATATTCCTCTATTGCAAGCTTCTATGTATCTTTTCTACCTTGCGTTGCTGTGTATTTACACTTATTGGTCAGCAAGTTACTTGTCTTCTTTTGCATTCATGATGGTTATTTTATCGTTTCATACATGTTTCTCTTATCGCTTCAGTTACATCGTTACTCTTAAGTATTTTCATATTGTTTCAATATGTCCTCGTAGAGCTTCTTTATGACAACACTCAGCGATCCATGATGTCCAATGGCGCATGCTGACATCCTTCCATACGGCACCCTTCAGCACTTTTAGTGTGAGGGTATATTCGATACAGTTGTCTGAGTGCATATCGTCTCTCGTACACTCTATGCAGTACAGGCATAACGCATGGAGTCTCACATAGGGCCCTTCTCCTGCTGTTCCAGTATGACGGTGGTGAGGGGGCGGGAGTTAGGGAAAATGTATCCAACTTCTCCTCTACATCTACATCACCCAATCATCCACATGCCTCATTATGTTGATGCAAGCTATGTTTCCCAACCATCCACATGCGTCGTGAAGCTGGTGCTTGTTGGGTTTCCTGACCGTGCTCTGCCTTCCTTGAGCTGGTACATGCTATATCACCCAACCATGCACATGCCTCATTAAGCTATGTTTCCCAAACATCAGCAGGTTTAATGATGCTGATACATGCTACAGTACCCTAGCTGCTTCATGTTATGTCACCCAATCATCCTCAAGCTTCATGAAGATAGTGCCTTATATGTTTCCCAGCCACTCTCAGACTTTATGGAGATAGTTCATATTATATTCCCCGGCCATGCTTAACCTTCATGGACCTTGTTTATGCTACCTCAGCCAACCATATACATGCTTTATGACGCTCATGCATGCTTCGTTTCCCAGCCATACTCATGCGTCATGGAGCTGGTGCTTGTCATGTTATCTGACCATGCTCAGCCTTCCTTGAGCTGGTACATGCTACATCACCCAACCACCCACATGCCTCTTTATACGGATGCAGGCGATGTTTCCTGAACAGCCAAATGCTTCATGGAGCTGGTGTAGGCTACCTCAGCCAACCATATGCATGCTTTATGACGCTCATGCATGCTATGTTTCCCAGCCGTCCGCAGGCTTCATGGAGATGGTGTAGGCTACGTGGTCCAATCATCTACCAGCTTCTTGGAGCTAGTGTTTTGATTCTCCAATGATGTATATTATTCTTCCAAGCATACATGGGCTTCGTGGCGTTGGTGCATCATAGTCCGCAACAGTCCGAGGTTTTCCCCTGCCTAAGCATTCTAAAGCTGTTGATGGTGAGCTGTTGCATGTTGTGATCTGCAGTCATCGCCTGCTTTCATCCACAGGCGACACTGGGATGACTTATGTTATATTTCGTAGGCTCAGTGTTTGCTTTTCATTTCAGAACCACCCACACCTGAGCATTTCTTGTCAAAACAAGTCTTGTTCCTGCCAGCGCATTGTCACCTGATGTGTGCGATGTGGTGGAGGTGAGATCAGTGTGTCTGTGTGGAGGTTTGCCTGTGAGAGTGTGCCTTGGGGGTGCTCGTGCACCTCGATCTATTCGTTAGTGCCAGACCCATCAGCATCAGTGCACGTGGGCGCTTGTTCACCTAGTGCAGTGATTTCTAACGTGTTTATGCTGCACTCCCACAGTTACCGCCAAAATATGCCCTGAAATGCCAAAACTGCTTCTATTTTCTATTATATACTGTTACTGTCCTCCCATTTGAAAGACCTCACGCCCCACCTTAAAACCTGCTGGGCAGTGCACTGGTGACACTCATGGGAACTCAATGCATGACCTTCCATTGGTTTTAGACTACACCGCCTGTAAGCCCCATCCGGCAAAGTCAGCCGTGAAGGATCATGGGAGTTGTAGGCAAAAACAACTGGAGGCTACGAATTGAGTAATGATGCTTGAGCGTTGCATGGTTGATATACACGGTCTTCACTCACTTGGATGTGATATGATATAAGTCTTTTTTTAATGCTCCTGAAATTGTTTCTAGGCGCAACAAGACAAGGAAGGGTGGACAGAAGGAGGACAAAACAGCAATGTTACTAGGCCTTGTGTCATTCAGATCACACAAGTGCGAGAGGGGCAGGGGGAGACATGCCTGGGAGGGAAAGGGGGGAGGGGAGAGTGCAAGTAACTCATATGTGCTGCCAGAAGTGGTTCATAAGTGCAGAGAGTCAGGGGACTGTAGGGTTGCAGATACAGTCCCTTAAGTGGTCGGGAGGACCGGAGGTAGTGCCAGGGTAACTGGTTGTGCAGGAGCCTGGCCCTGTAAATTCAGTGGGTTACCAGGCAACCACTATGCACAGCAGACATGGACATAAGCATGGGAGAGGGAGAGAAAGCAGAAGCTAAAAGGAAGAACTTTAGTTGCTTCCGGAACCTTAGGTGGTCCTGCTCAAGCTTGAGAGAGACGGGGAGGCTGGTCCAGAGGGGGGCCCCAGCCAAGGACAGAGAACCACCCCCCACTCTCTGTCTGGAGAAGTGTCTGGCCCTCAGATAGTTGGAGGTGGATGAGAGGAGGGCTCGAGAAGGAAGATGCTTAGGAAGAGAAAGTTGGATGTAGTGTGGTCCACAGAAAGCCTTGTGGGTGATGCAGAGGGTCTTGAATTTGACCCTTGCAGCCACAGGGAGCCAGTGGAGAGATTTCAGGCAGGAGAGATACGATCCCTGGACTTGAGGCCAAGGACAAGTCTTGCAGTCCTGTTCTGGATAAGTTGTAAAGGGCGAATAGAGTAGAGGGAGGCAGATTTAGAAAGAGGCTGATGCAGTAGTCCAGCCTAGAGAGGACCAGGGCTCTGGAGACAATGAGCTCCTGGGGGAAAGTGAGAAAAGGAACACTACCTCTGAGGATGTACAGCTGATAGTGTGACTTTTTAGAGACTTCAGAGATGTGAGGAGAGAAGGCGATGGTGGAGTCAAAGATGACACCAAGGTTCTTAGCCTTACAGGAAGGAGCAGGTAGAAGGCCTGGTGTGGGTGGCCAGAGAGAGGGAAGGCGAGAGCAGGATGCCGAAAGAGAAGGATCTCAGTCTTACCGGCATTAAGGCAGAGATCGTTGGATGCACACCATTCCTGAATTGCGGACAGACAAAAGAGGCTTATGGGAGTCTGAAGGACCCTGAAGGAGAGCTGGGTGTCATCCGCATAACACTGAAAGTTAGAGCAGAAGGTAGATTGGCGGTGGGCCAGAGGTGCCAAGTAGTGGCTAAAGAGCCAGGGAGAGAGTTTAGACCCCTGGAAAACACCACAAGTAGAGAGAGATAGAAGAGAGGAAATATCCAAGTTGGACCTGGAACGAGTGTAGCAGGAAGCCTTGCCATTGCAAAGTCCATACATTTTATTTTTGGGGTGAAGCTTTGGCGGAATTAAAGGAGAATCGGCTGATGATTTTGGGAATTGAGGCCCGAACTTAAGTGATGCAAAAGTCTCTCTGAATGTTTAAGGGTGCATGCCGCAGCGCAGTGCAGGGTCGTGGGGGGACTGTAGTGCCTGGGCTTATATTGGGGATAGGCCCTCCTGAGGTCAAGTGTGAAGGCACAAACTACGGTTCCTCCTAGAATGCAGTAAAGACCCCTACTCCACCCTATCATTCAAATTAGATGGGGTTTAACTTAGGGGGCCAGGGCATATGTGAGAACTTCACACAGTTCCCCTATCTGAACATAAAGTCAGAGACTTTCCAATCAGAATTTAATATACTAAACACTCACACAGGCAATGTTAAGTACATGCTGTAACATCACAGATCCCAAACATCAAAGGTCTTTAAATTAGCATGTAGGCTGATGGAAGCTGCTGTTTATCATCAATGCCAAGTGCACCTGCGAAGCAATTCGAAATGCACGTGGCATCTGCCCATTGAAGCCCAATGGCATTAATGCCATGTATTGTAAAGTCGATCTGTTCGGAGGCTGAGTGGCTGCCCCCACCCCACAAGCAAAGCTCTCGAGTTTCTCATGCCCATGCTTGAGAAGGCCATCCAGTCCTGTTTTTGTTCTAGAATTCTGGGACTTTTCCTAAATTTCGAATGAGAAACAAAAAACTACAAGTCCCAGAATCCAAAGAGACCAAAAATAGGACTAGATTGTCTCCTCATACATGGCCACAGGAAACTCGAGAGCTCTGCACAAGTTAGTTACTTATAACCTACACTGACATTTTACAGTAAGAGCAGCATTTTATATGAACATGGCGTCCAAGAAAGCACCACTTGTTTCAGCATTACTTGGAACCGGGGTCAGCAACCTTTGACTCTCCCAGATGTTTTGACTACAAGTCCCATCATATCTGACTATTATTGACTGTGCTGGTTAGGGATGATGGGAGTTGTAGTCAAAAGCATCTAGAGAGCCAAAAGTTACAGACCTCTGACTTGGATAAGATATCAATGACCCAACCTGTCCTTTGTGCATCAGAATAGAAAAAAAATGTTCGATTGTTCCGTGATTGAATTAAAAAATACACAGAAAGACCAGTTTTGTTATTTTTGCAGCATGAAACCACATATGTACAGCTCTGCGAGTTAATGTGCCTGGTGAAGCAATCGGTGTGCAACCTTAAAGTCACAGGTCGCATCCCAGCAGACTAGAGCTAGTATGGCCGAGCCAAGACAGAGCCAGGGGTGGAGCTGGGGTGGGGGGGGAGGGGCGGGGGTATTGACCACGCCAGACTTTTTTTGTTTTATTTGGATGCGGGAGGGGGCTAGAGTAGAGCACAAGGAATAGGGGATAGTGGGGAGGCGAGGGACAGCATTTGTGATTTTGTGATGGCATAGGGCAGGGGGATATGGGACATGGTGGCTTGAGGAAGCAAGTCCCAGAAGAGCAAAAGAAAGTGGCACTTAGCATTAAATTTGCCGCCAGTCCATTTGCCGCTCTCCGCCGCCATACCAGGAAGTGATCCTGTTCTGTCCGAGCCAATCAATACATGAGTGGCTGGGTGGGACAGGAAGTTGGGTGGCCATGTTCCTGTACGTGCTGTAATCACATCAGGAACAAATGCGTTTTAAAAATAATAATTCCAGGGTAGGTGGGCAGCAGATGGGGCTTATGCTTGGTCCCTGCTTTGGGCAGCCATAAACCCAAGAGGTGAGTCAGACCAGAGCTTCAGTTTTGACCCAGGCTGGGCTGAGCCCCACCCAGCTATACAACAGACTGACTAACCCTTGATAATCTGGGTGTCCATGAAAGCGGGAGGCACAGTGCTGACAATGGGCCAGATCTTCCCCAATCCAGCAGAAATATCTCCTCGGATCACGCTCCTCAATCTCGCGAAACCCATTTACTTTGTTGACAACATTATACGAAATGGGTCTATTTTCCAGGTGTTCATGGTCCATCTTCTGAGAGCCTGAGCAGCAAATGTTTTTGGGGTGACTAAAATACCCTTCCTACACCCCTAATCCTCTGCTGGACCCCGGCCCTCACTCTAGGTGGGATCCCCCAGGAAAAAGTCAATTTCCGGCACTGGGGAGACACTTGCTTCTGATGGAGGCTCTGGTCAAGTGGTGCAGGAGCTCTTCTCCCTGGGGGTGTTTTGCCTTGTTTTGTTGGGGTAGATGTGCTTCTTGCTTTCTCGGGTGTCACGGGGACGAGCCGACCCATAGACACTCCGTTCTGTGTGTGATGGTGACCGCCCAACAGTTGAGAACACTTCATTTGCACTAGAAAAATCCGGTTTGATTTTTTTCCCTGTTGACCTACTTCTGAGTAAAGTACATTTTAGGAGAGAGAAATTTCCAAAATGTTATAAATCACATTTTGGAATGACAAAAATTGGGAGTCTTCCTCCCAGAATAGGGAACGTTGGTAGGACTGGCCGTGAACGCATACACAGATTACCCAGAAGGACTGGACTTCGTTTTTAAAGATGAAGCTAGACACCAAAAAACCGTGTGTGAACCCTGCATGCATGGACTGCCCCCCAGGCTCCTCCCCCTTCGCCCTTGGTTAACTCTTTGGGCTGTGGCCAAGGAGTGCCCATGACTGAGCTGCTCCCTGAGACGGGGCACTGCTTCTCTTGCTGCTCCTAACAGTGTTGTTGACACACCCTGGCTCCAACGTCCCCTAACTCGTGATCCCTGCAATGCAGAGCTGCCAGCGCGCTCCACCCACGTAAGCTACACCGCATTGGAGGTGCGCGTGGATGGTAGACTGTGCCACTTCCTGCTTCACAAATGAGATGGTCGACTGAGGTGCACAGGGGCTGCCAACCAGTGCTATCTCTCAGAATGTGGGCCGTACAAAGATGACACAATGGACCTCATTACGAGTCCGGCGGTAGCCGTGGCGGTAAAACCGACAGGCTGCCGCCAGACTCATGGGGATTTACCGGCGCTAGACTTGCTGGAATTACCGGGGCATTACTGCCTCGGTGGCCCAGTAATTCCAGCACTGGCATTCTGTTACTCCCCATCCCCATGGAATCCTACAGGACTCCACGGGAATGGGGGCCGCGGAAAAACCGGCACCATGCGGTAATGGTGCCAGTGTTTCCACGTCCGTCTGCGGCCGGTGGCTTTATGCCCGCCAGGTCAGGCCTGGCGGGTATAACGCCACACAACTCGTAGTTCGCCAGTCCAGAAATCAGTGCTGGTACGGTTTTTAGCGGCACCGTTAAATCCGGACCAACTAACTTGTGATGAGGCCCAATGTATCTTCTCATAGACGAGAGATATTAATGCAGTGGTATTCCAACTGCGGGGCTGGCCCCTCAGGGGTGGTTGTAGGGGGTGAGGGGGGCAGGGGGCAGAAACTGCATTTTTACTTCTTGGGGCTCGGCAAGAAAAGTTTGAATACCACTACATGTTTTACAGGGGCAACCAACTTATGATTTGCTGCCTGGATAACTGACTGCTCACTCCGAACAACATGGAGTGAACCTGCACTTCCAAAGTTTGTGTTTTAACTTGTTATTTATATAACACTTTTAAACAAAGCGCTGTACATAAACATACATACATGCATAAATTGTTATTACTCAATTGAAATTGGTACTCCCTTTAGCAACCTCGGAAGGATGAAAGGCTGAGTCACCCTTGCCGGGTTTCGAACCTGCGGCTCAAATAAAATCACAGCAACGAGTGCTTAACCCACTGAGCTATCTTACCGACTATGTTTCAGCATGGCTTGCTCTGATTCCACTGGGGAGCGAGGGTTGGGATGGAGTCATGGCATGCAATCGATAGGCTTGTGAAAAGTGGAACAAAGCACAGGACTAAAATCACACTAGTTTCAGAGAGATGACTTGGAGCATGCACCAAAAACGTCATAGACCAGCTTGACAATTTAGTTGAATAGAAAAAGTGCATGATCCATCTTTATTTTTCACATCACGAATTGGAAGTCCACAGTTACCAACAGATTAATGAGAGCCTAAAAAATGTCTTTGAAAAGAAACCCAATGGGGCCTCCTGTTGCAAATAACCATAAATTGCACAGTGGGGACCGCCTATGTTTGCACTTGGGTACAAACAGGTCCCCTCCACACAATTTTTGCCATTTGCACTAAGAAGTTCAAAACAAAGGTGTACAATCAGGCGCAATCGCCTTTACACTTTGTTCTTTTTGCACTTCACAGTACAAATCTAGTAAACGCTGCATGCCGTTGTCGTTTGGCGGGCTGAGTTTCCATGGGATTCCTATGGAACCACTTAGCCTTTGTTGGACCTGGGCGAGCCTGGGAATGTATGGGTAGGGCCGAGCCTGGGGGTCGGCCTGGCTCTTGGGGCCAAGCACGAGCCGAGCCTGGGAAATGGCCACATGAAACAGGGGAGAGGCCTGGTTGGAGGGCAAGAAACAGCGGTAGGGCAAGAAGATAATCAAAGGGGTCTGGGAGGCAACAAAAAGGGCTAAAGGGACCAAAAAAGGCCAAAAATGGACTGTGCAAGAAAAGGGGCTAAAGAGGGCAAGAACGGGGGGCGGTGGAAAGAATAGGAGCTAAAATGAACTGGGGCAAGAAAAGGGGCTAAAGGGACTGGTGGATCAAGAAACACGGCAAAACAGGTCTGGGGAATCTTAATGGGTCAAGGTGCTAAATGGGACTGGGGTCAAGAGAAGGGGCAAAAGGGGTCTGGGGCAGCTAAAAGGATTAAGGGGCAACAAGAGGGGCTAAATGGGAGTGGGGTCAAGAGAAGGGGCCAAAGGAGTCTGGGGGCAGCTAAGGAGGCTAAATGGGATTGGGGGTCAAGAAAAGGGGCACAACTGGCCTGGGGCAGCTAAAAGTGTTAAGGGGCAACAAAAGGGGAAAACGAGTCTGTGGTAGCTAAAGGGGTTTGGGCAACAAAAGTGGATAAAGGGTTCTGGGAGGGGCAAGAAAAGAAGCTAGTGGGTAACAAAGGGGCTCACTTTCCTGTTTAAATGTGCTGCTGCCTCACAGAACCACCAGGAAGTGCTACAGTCGTGCCCCAGCCAATCAAGTGGCTGGGGCGGGACCAGAAATAAGACAGTGCTCCTGGTGTGCTGACCCGGCCGCCTAACTTCCTGTCCGACCCCAGCCAATCAATGAGTGGCTGAGGAGGGACCGGCAGTCAGGCAGCCGGGACGGGAAGACGGGCAGATGCGCTCCTTTATGTGATGTTGGCACCCCAGGAGCATGCTTTTTTCTTATTTTGAACTCCTAAAAAAAAAAACTACCGACTGGGGAGGCACCCGGTGGAGGTCATGGCTTATTCCTGCTCTTGGTAGGTACTGACCCGAGAAGGGGGTCAAGCCAGAACCCCAAGTGTGGCTCAGACCGGCCCGAGTCCCACCAGGCACACCCAGCTCTACCTTTTGCTGGTATAAAATGTGTGCCTTGCATTATACCATGCTGGCATTCACGCCAGTATGAAAATATGCTGGATGAAATGCTGTCACATTTGTATGGTGGTGAGGCGGGGGTGGCGCAGAAAGAGATATTCCATTCTCTGTCCCATCTCCACCATACAAATGAAGGAAAAGGTGGAGTGGAGGAAAATCCATGCGTAAAATGTTTACACATGGATGTTCCTCTACTTCACAAGGAAAATGATCCCCGATGGAAGAAAGAGCATCTTATTTTAGTTATTGTGTGTCACAGCATGCACTTTATGCATCCTGCTGATTTCTAATCTCCCATCATTCTCACCTCTTAAAACAAAATTTCTACTCAGAATTAACTATCGGCTGCTTGGTCTGAGAACATCTGGTATTAATTACCCTTAACGTACTTACGTTAAAGTCTCCTGATTTGGAAATCGCGAACACAATTTGTGCTCATTCCAAATTCAGCCCAATTGCACCATTGCACTGCACCACATAACTTTGTATCCCTTTGCTTTCCTGCACTTTCACTTACACATTCTCTCCCTCTCCTAGCACTTTTTGGCACTTTATGTGCGTTCTACATCTTGCTTTGATTTCCTTGCATGACGTCACACCACTTCACTTCCTCCTCTCGGACCAGAATAACTTGCTCTGATGAGCTCTGCTCATCCAGCCTGCTGCACGGAGGAGGGTGGGAGGGAGAAGCGGCAGGGAGGAGGGGTATATCCCTTTTACATACTGACCTTGCGGGCCAATGAGGTGCCAGGAAGAATGTTTTCATGGTTCACCAAGTTTCTTCGCAATAAATCTGAATATTATTGCACTTCTGAGATTATCATTCGAACCCACGGACTTACCGCCCACAACTACGTAGATGACACACAACTAATTGTGGAAACAAACAGAACCCAGGAACAAAATAACAGCCCCAACAACTGCCACACAGACATCTATAATTGGATGACAACAAATAACCTTTAATCTGAACCCAGCAAAAATTGAAATAAGCTCTCACCCACAGGATTCAACAGCGGGAACCCACAACTGGACTGGTCGATCGGCATAAGAACGCAAGCACAGACTACAGATTTAGTAAATAACCTAGGAATAATCATGGACAACGGACTATCCTGGAATCGCAAATGCAATTGACAAAAAATGCTTCTTCCTCCTACGACTGCCGGGGGTATTGCTCACCTAACTCTCCTTTCCCCACAGAACCCTCAGTATCAAATCCCTGATACTCACAAGAATTGACTACGTAAACAGTCTCTGCTTAGGAATGCTGGAAAGACTTACCAAGAAACTCCAAAGGTTGCAAGATACAGCAGCCAGGAGCCTATTAAAACGAAACACAAGAGACCACATCACCCCAGCACTGAAAAGCCTGCACTAGGTACCAGTAAAAAAAACTTAAAGCAGTCTGCATCGCCCACAAAGCCTTGTACAGACAAGGAGCATAATTCCTTCAAGACTAGATTAGTCAGTATCACCCAGGAAGGGAACTAAAATCGGCAACGACCTACCAATAGAGGCAAAACCCTACGAAAAAAAGGTAATTTGGCAGAACAGCGTTCTCACGTCTAATTGCTAACATCTGGAACAACATGCCCAAAGAAATTAGAACCACAGAAAACCACATCACCTTCAGGAAACTGCTCAAAACGTGGCTATTCATCAGGCAATGACAACCTCGAAGGGACACCAGCAACAACACCACCACAGACATACAACTATAGTGGAGACGAGATGAGCCAAAGAAGTACAAATGAGAACCTGACTAGATACCGTCAAGTGGCCACAAAAGAGTTGCACCAGAGGCTCCAACAAACTGACCGACTTACTAACCCACTATCCCCTTCCAGTTCCTCCAACATAACTGATGCCACTACACCAGACCTTGGACTATCCATGCTACACCTAAACAATCAGAGAATCAATACTATGTTCACATCCAGCATCTCTAGATGCTGAAGCACACCTAGAGTGTACCACAGTCCGTAAAACCATCAACAATGGAACACACACCAAGATACCGGATTATCTTACAGCAATGTCCACCCGTGCGCATGACCAAACCCACCACAATCCCACACAGACACTAAAACCAACACACAATACTACCACACACCTGAGCCACTGAATCTTACCCATACGGTTACAATGCACAAGGCCTCTCGCACAAACATCCACATGCAAAACAAAAAAAAAACACACTCACCGATGCCAGTTCCACCTGGTTCTGAACCTATTCTCTCACCCTATCCCCAATAACCTCCCCAACACTCTCTTCTAGAGCCATGCGAGCACCTGGAGACTGCCCCTGGGTGGTAGGGGTGCGTATTATAAAACAATATAACATAACAGACCATAACATTGTTCTTCACCACTCTGTGTACTGTAGTTAGAATGTTAACGTGAAGTGACAACGTCTGGTTATTGGAGGGGCATATACGTGGTGTGTGTGTGTCTGTGTTTTGCAAGTTGTTAGAGCTCATGTTGGGGCATGACTGGATTAATCGTGTATCATCCGAGATGCGTTTGGGGACTATGTAGATATGTAGGCTAGTGCTGTAATCACTTGGTAAAGATGTGGAGGGCTCCCAGTGCTGGAATCACTGGGGGTGCTTTGGTAAAGGTGTAGGGCTCCCAGTGCTGGAATCACTGGGGGTGCTTTGGTAAAGATGTGGAGGGTTCCCAGTGCTGGAATCACTGGGGGTTCTTTGCTAAAGATGTGCAGGGTGCCCAGTGCTGGAATCACTGGGGGTGCTTTGGTAAAGGTGTGGAGGGCCATCAGTGCTGGAATCCCTGGGGGTGTTTTGTAAACATGTGTAAGGCTCCCAGTGCTTGAATCACTGGGGGTACTTTTGTAAAGATGTGTAGGGCTCTTTGTTTTTTAATCAAAGGAGGTGGTTCGGTAAAGGTTTGTAGGGTTTTCAATGCCCTAATCAGTTGAGGTGATTAATTAAAGACCTGTGGGATTTCACTAGCAGTTCTTTGGTAAAGATGTTGGGGGTCTCAGCACTTGATTCCTTGGAGGTGCTTTAGTAAAGATGTGTGGGGGGTTCAGTTCTGTAATTACTATAGACACCTCAGTAAAGTTGTGGAGGGCTCTTTGTTTTGGAATCTGAGGCGGTGCTTGCACAAGGGTTTATGGGGTTCTCAATGTTTTAATCAGTGTTTTATTGAAGATATGTTGTTTTCTCAGTGCTAGAATCACTGGCAACGCTTTAGCATATGTGTGTAGGTAGGGTTCTCAATTCTGGGATCACTTGATGGGCCTCAATAAAGATGGGTGGGAGGCTTCTTGCTGCATTCACTCACAGTGCTTTGTTATACATATGTTGGGTTCTCTTTATTATAGTCACTGGGGGTGCTTTGGTAAAATTAATTTTGTATTTGTATTTTATTGAATTTATATAGAGCTTTTCCCCAAAAGCCTTCGTACAAAATAAAATAATAACGCTCCAATCAACATGAGTAATGCATTTCCAAAATGAGAAATCAGAAGAGGGGAAGAGACAGTCCAGTCCGTCAATCATTAGAAAGAAAAGATAACCGGTTTTAAGGTTAGATTGAAAAACACAAATAGAAGTGGAAGAGCAGATAGGAAAAGGGCGAGAATTCCAGTGTTTAGGTGCAAGAAGGGCAAAGGACTGGAAATGAGAAATAGCGCAGGAGGGTTTCGGAACAGAAAGAAGAAACTGATTCTGGGAACAGAGGCCAGGAAGGGAAATAGAGTAAAGATAGAGGGGGGCAAGAGCATGGATACACTTAAAGACAATCGTGCAGAAGTGATACAGGAGACGAGACTCAAAAGGAGGTAGCAACATAGAAAGTAGAGAAAGCATAATCAAAGAGAAAGAGGAAAAAAGGAGACGAACAGAAGAATTATAGATGGAGAGAAGAGGAAGAAGGTGAGAAGCAGGAAGACCAAAGAGCGGAGATCAGCAATAATCAATACGAGAAAAGACCAGACAGGAAACAAGGAGCTTAGTACGGTGAAAAAAAAAGATCCAGTTGAGAAAATGATAGACAAAGGGGGAAACGAAAGGGACGGAGGGGGAAGAGTAGGTGGGATCTTGGTAGCAGGAAACTAAAAGGACCTTGGTCAAAGAGGGACTAAGGTGAAGAAAGTGGAGACAGTATACAAAGTGTCCTCAAAAGAAGAGAAAGAGAAGAAGATTTGAAAATCATCAGCATAAAGATAAAAAGGGAGATTAAAGGGTGAGATAAAAGCAGAACGGGGTGCAATGTAAAGTGGGAAAAGAAGAGGGCCAAGAATAGACCCAGAGGAACAACAAAAAGAAGAGGATGGGAAGAGGATGTGTGTCCAGCCCATGTACCTGAATTAGACTGTTGGGAAAGATAGGAATAGATCCATTTAAGAACTGATAGACCAAGAGTAGAAAGGGCAAGAAATAAGGAGAGAGTGAACAACAGTGTCAAGTGCTGCAGAAAGAAAGAATAGAGGAAGACTAGTGGTTTCAGCAGGTTTGTGTGGGTGTGTCTGGGTGTGTGTAGCCTTGCACAGCAGTGGTGAATCGCCATCTTGATGGCATAATTGAGAGGTGTGCTTCTGTCTCATCCCTTCAAAGCTCCACACCGCTGCACTTCAGAGAAATCCTGCATTGAAGAAAAAGATGCTTAAATGTGAGCACTGATCACCCTGAAAGAGGCTGAACTTTGTGATGGGCAGGGGCCATTACAGCCTCTAAGTACAGGGGGCGCTGGTCCCTGCTGCGCTGTAGAAATGTACAACAGGAAAGGCATCAGTTCCTTGGCATCAAAAAACTACTCAGAGCGCAACATCCCCCACGCAATACTGTTGCCGGCACGACTAAAGATCACATATAAAGAAAAACTGTACTTCTTCATGGTTCCAGACGAAGCGATTAAGTTTATTAAATCTCAGATACCTCTCCATAACCCCGGAGGCGGCCATGCAGACAATGGCTGAGCATTAGCTGGCATTAATCCCTGTTGCTTAGATCTGATTGATAATGTTTGGTCCCTATGTGTTAATGGCAATATTGGTAATTTATCTATTCATACTTGGTCCCCTGATACACACAATTAGGCGGCTAGTTGGCTCCCTCCTCACTGACTGTATGTACTCTTTATCATAGCTTTTGGAGCCGACTATGCACCCTGTCTCATCCTTTGGCCAGACTCTGGCCGGTCCTACCTACTGGTGTCGGGAACAGAGTGATTGTTGCAGGTACTGCAGACGCTCGCACAACCTCCGTGCACGCAGTCTCCTTCTTCACTCAAATGGCAACCACACGGCAACAAGCAGTTGCAATGGTTATCTTTACTTGGTTCTGGGTAGTGTTTGGCCCCTGTTGGGCCTGTAATGAGGTGAACCCACGTTTGGTGTTCGCCACTACACCCCAGCTTAAGGGAGGTGTTGGTTCATTGGGGTGGGGGCATGGGGACACTACCTGTTGGGGAAAGGTGGTGAGGGAGGGGGGAGGAGCTGGTTGGGGGAGTTTTGTTAGTAACGGCAGAGGCGGACATGAACACCGCACTACACCGAGGCGCCCTCGGATATATAGCACTGACTGTAGACATGGGCCACAACGGCACAACTGGGATGTGCCCTAAACTCTGAAAATGGCCACTACTATAATGTCCTGGAATGTCCGGGACCTGAGCAATCGCACCAAGGCCCGCAAAATCATGGCCTACGCCCAAAGATACGGTTGTAAGATACTACTTCTACAAGAAACACACTCCAAGGGCCCTCTGGCAACAAACATGGCATCACCCTGTGGCCCAAACAGATATTATGCATCCTATTCCTCATGGGCCAGGGGGGTGCTGACTGTCATCCATAAATCCATCAAATTTGTACTGCATAAGAGTTACATTGACCTCGACGGCAGATATGTAGTTCTGCATTGCTCAATCGTGAATAGAGAATATCTTCTCGTGAACACATACGGGCATAATGCAGACAATCCTGACTTTGTGGATGGGGTGGTGTACATACAGCTGGGATACGTGGGAATTCCAATCATCTGGGGAGGGGACATGAGCTTCATTTTAAACACGAGCCTGGATAGGACTGGGAAGGTGCCCAGGCCACTATCCACCACTGCGTGCAGGATATTGGCATATTGCTCAACACAACATCCATGATGCTTGGAGACTGCCACAGCCACTATCTCGCGAATATACTCACTATTCCTCCGTTCATGACAGTTCCTCCAGAATCGACCTATTCCTGGTATCGGGCGAGGTAGCGGGGAGGACCAGGGAGGCACAGATACTGACCCGGACCCTTTCCGATCATGCCCCGATCAGCCTATCAATGGAATTGGGAAGGCCTGTGCCAACATTTAATACATGGCGATTTAAACCGGCCGTGCTGCGGGAACTCATGTTCAAGGCCGATATCCTGGCTGACATTGAGTCTTTCTTTGAGCTTAACACTCTCCAGGCCACTATTATTGGAATACGATGGGACGCCTTCAAGTCCTTCATTAGAGGCATGTCCATATCGAAAGAGGCAGGGGTATTGAAGACAATTAGATTGGCCCTCAGTCGCTCTGAGGCCAGATTGCAGGAACTGGAGCAGGCGTGTACAACGTCCTCTAACCCATCCACACTCGCCCTAATTAGTGATGAACTCCAGGCATTCAACACACACGCAACCAGAGAGGTTTTATGCTTTAGCCGCCTCCTTGCTGCTCGAAGGTATGGGGAGGGTGATAGGCCCAGGAGAACACTAGCTGCCCTGGCAAGGTGGGAGTGGGGGCAGGCCCAAATCACATGCATCAAAGACAGACAAGGCACCACTTGATGGAGGACCAGCAGGTACTCGACGCCTTCGCCGAGTTCTACACGAACCTCTATGCCCAACCCCCCGAACACAGCGAACAGCACATGAAGGAACTACTTGACCAAAGCCCTACCACAAGTATCTCCCCGGCCACCAGGGACCAATTAGATGCCCCGTTCTGCCTCGACGAGGTTTTTACTGCCATCTCAGACCTCCCCAAGGGTAAGGCTCCCGTACCCGACGGACTTGCGTCCGAATTCTATCAGGAACGCATTGCCATACTGGCCCCCAAGTTACTGGAGGTGTGGGAGGAATCGCTCCGGGTGTCTGCCCCCCCCCGCACTATGCGTGAAGCCGTAATTACGGTACTACTTAAACCCGGCAAGCCGAGCGAGGAATGTGGTCCCTACAGGCCCCTTTCGCTAATGAACCTGGACACTAAAATCTTCGTCAAAGTTTTGGCAAACCGCTTCCTCCCAGTTATGACATATATGGTCCACGAGGATCAGGCAGGCTTCGTGCCGGGGAGGTCTACCTCTCATAACATCAGGCGGCTTCTTAACATTATGTCGCAGATAGACCAGGGCTCGGATGCTGTTGCTGTCACATTGGACGCCCAAAAGGCATTCAACATGGTCTCGTGGAAATACATGTGGGGGTGCTGGAGACAATGGGCATTGGCCCCAATATGATTAAATTCATTCAACTCCTGTACACCTCCCCAGTAGCTAGGGTACGGGTTAACTCCCTAACATCCACCCTGATCCCGCTCTCTAGAGGGACCTGCCAGGGCTGTCCATTCTCCCCTATCCTGTTTGCCTTAGCAATAGAGCCCATGGCGGACCACATCAGAACATGCCACTCCCACAGAGGGATTCGACTAAAAGACACACCCGAAATGATATCTCTTTATGCAGATGACGTATTACTATACGTCAGGAATCCCTCTGTCAACCTGGACCCAATGTTGCAGGACATTACTCGTATTGGCACGCACTCGGGGTTCAATATTAACTATACCAAGTCTGAGATCTTCCCACTCACTACCTCTACTCAGCGGCCAGCTACCGAATATCCACTCCGCTGGTTGCCCACTGGAATTAGATACCTGGGGGTCCACGTGTCCCTCACTAAGGACACATTGCTGGCCGATAACTATCAGACAGTGGCAAAACTAGCCGAAACCAAATTGGCTTGTTGGCGCCCTCTCCCTTTGTCACTCGCCGGAAGGCTCTCACTTATCAAGATGGTGCTCCTTCCCAAGTTCTTGTACATATTTTGCAACGTCCCCATTTGGCCAGGGGGGGCATACTTTGCCAACCTACACAAGATGTGCGCACAGTTCCTGTGGCATTCCGGGGCAGTACGCAAGAAATGGACGGCCATGACCCTATCATATGAGAGAGGGGGATTCACTGCTCCCGACCTAACATTATATTGGCTAGCAGCCCAGCCCCAATACACCTCCCATTGGTATCCAGGCCCCCTACGCCTGCACGTCAAGCTGGAATCCCTTGCAGCAGATGGCACTAATGTAATGACACTCATATTGCATCGACAGTACATACCTGACTCGCCCATAGACCCAGTCAACACCACAATACATGGATGGGGTAGGTTATTCAGAATGTCTACAGAACAGTACCCCTACTACAAATGGCTCCCTGCCTGGGGGTTTCCAGGGCAGGAGCCTACACATGATGTGGCCCTTTCGCAGCACTGGAGCTCCCTCGGGTACCAGCCATTAACTAATTTCTACCCTGACAGGCAGTTTATAAATCCACAGACGTGGAGGCCGGGCCACTCAGGGTCAGCTCTAGAGCTGCTGCAATACTACAGGCTCCGGGCAGCTTTCCGTGCCGCTTGGCCCACCTTCCCCGATGAGCCCCCCCGACTCCCCTGGGATCGCATTTATCACTAACTCTGGAGGCGCCCGAGGCGTTGTCTCCTCATTGTATAAGCTACTGCTGGCGAGTACCCCAGCCCAGCCCACTAGGGCGCGGGACGAGTGGGCAGAGGAGCTGGACCTGGAGGTCTCTGACCACTTATGGGGGAAGATGTGCTCGCATACCAATAGAATCTCCCTTAACTTCTGCTACCGCGCCATGCAGTTCAAGCTGCTACATAGGCTGTACTACACCCCATTCAGGATCTCCAGGTTCACGCACACTGGTCCACACTCATGCCCCCAGTGCAACATGGAAAGAGCAGATCACCTACACATGTTCTGGACATGCCAGAAACTGGGGGAATTTTGGGAAAAAATACTTGCGACATTGTCAGAGATCACTGAAAGTGTTGTTGATCTGGACCCCCTGGGGGTTCTGTTTGGAATATGGAAATCTAGGAGGGCCGAGGACGTGACTAAATTTTTAAACATAAATTGTATTCTAGCCAAGAAATGCATTCTCCAGAACTGGAAGAATCCCTCTTCCCCCACATTTCAGAAATGGTTGAACACTTACCTGGTCCCGGAACTGTGAGGAGGAGTATCTTGACATCCTTCCCAATCACTCACGCCCCAAGAATATTTGGACTGCATTTAACAGTTATCTTAATAACCAGGAGGAGAGCGAGTCTGAGAGTGGCTCCTCTCAGGTGCCTTAATGTGGTGATTGTGTAGGGCTGAACATCATTTTCTTTTCACCCCTTCTTGTTATCGGCATGTATTGTGACATTGTGGTGTTATGACTATCATTGTGTAACTCTATGTACTTATCAAATGTAGATGATTGCTGCTGCGCTTGTGCTTGTTGTTTACCTCTGCCAACAAAAATAATAGTTGGGCTAAACTGCACAAAATACCCAAGGTCGCTGTATGTGACAGGCCACGGCTTACAAACTATGATAACCTGCCACCTCCCGGGCTTATGGGGTAAACAAAATGTTAAACATGTAGGTAAACCCACTTCCGCCCCCCCCATCCCCTCCCTTCAAATATTCCTCCCCCCCGCCTTCCAAAACTTTATCCATGTCCTCTCCCTGAGCAACCGCTCGTCTTTCTTCCCTACCTCTTCCCCCTCCCGCCTGTCCGTCCAAACAGCGCTAACCACCCTCCTTACCACAATAACAATCCTTTGGCTTCGACCAACCATCATTTAACCAACTGTGTCCCCGGAACCAGCAAATCCCTCCACAGAGGTGTTCTTTCTGCCCCACCCCCCCTTTACTTCCTATGTATTCCTTTGTTTAATTATTCAATCACTTTTTAAAAAAAAAATATTTTAAAATGCTCCCCCACCCAGAAACCTGACAGCCTGACGTAAAATACCCAAACTAAAAGAACAGTCCTTTAGTTCCTCCATCCTCTGTAATTTTTCCCTCTTCTCTTCCCCCCAATCCCCCTATCAACTTGCACACAATTACCTCTGCTCTTTGATCTACCCATTGATAGCATCCCTACGGAACTAAATCCTTGAAAGCCAAAACCTCTTTGTAACTTCATATCTAACCATTGACCTCTGACCAACTTGGCCACCCTACCTCTATACACAATCATCATAGCCGTCATCCCTTTCCGTACGCACCAATGAAACTCACCGCACCCAAACTGCAATAAAAACATTATACCCCAAAATCAATAGACACCCTACATATTGCAACCGGTCCCTTATTCTCTTCTTAGAACACCCCCTCCTGCTGCATATGTGAAAGAAAAGACAAATTAAGCATCACACCATCTGAATTCGAGCAATGCACTCCGCTACTCCTCCTTTTCCCTACCAAACACTTGCCACCATAATCCTCTCGCTTCGTTCTGCTCCCATTCCTTCCTTCACACCATCTCCTCCTCCCTGCTCACCAAAACCCTCCTCTGGCAATGCCCCCCTCTAATGTAACCCCAACAACATACTCCCTCTTCCTGTGTCGCTCATGCTCTCACAAAAAACCCAACCCCTTAACACATTTCACTGATGTCCCTTTCTCTCACCCTTGACCTTAGAAACCAGCACCTAGTCTTAGTCCTTATGTGACCTCCTATTGTACCTCTTCAGAACATGCCACAACACTCCCCCGTCCTTTCCCCCTTTCAAAAACTGATATCTTCTTTTCCCTTCTATTTTTTATACTAGTCCATGTGTCTGCAACCTGTGGCTCTTTAGGTGTTTTAGACTACAACTCCCACGAACCCTCGGCATTACCTATGGCAGCTAGGGTGATGGGAGTTGTAGTCCAAATCATCAGGTGAGCCATAGGTTGCAGGTCCCTGTACTAGTCTCACAATCCTAAAACATCACCACCTTTGGACCATCGTAAACCTGCACCAACACCCCTGCGATGCACAACCCCTTGGACCCTACGCCCTAAATTCTGTTCACTCCACTTCTTCCCACCTCTCCCCCTTTCTCTGCTAAACCCCCCTTTCACCATTCCGCTTAACATCCCTTTGACCCCTCTAACCCACTTGCTCACCCAGGAAAACCTCCTCTGTGCCGTAATAAGTCTTTTACCAGCACCTTGGACCCTTTTACCTCTATATTGTTTTTATGTTTTTTTGCGCTGCACCCTCCTGTCCTTATTCCACATGCTAATGTACTCCTGTTTCTTTGATACAGCCTGCCCACCATCCCTCTGCTGATGCCAAAGTAGTACCGATCCCCCTCACCGATGCTCCCCTTACTTATTCTCCTAGATAAACTAAGAGCCCATGAACGTAATGTGGTGACAATGTAGCAAATCTAATTGAAGACATCATCCCCCGTTCTCCTCTACCAACAGTATGCTGTCCCCTCAATGACCCACAAATGTTGCCGCGACCATCCTCTGTACTTTCCCACATTCATCAGGGGCTGTACCTGCACCCTCTGTCCATTTAGTCAAATTCCCTCTCCCCACCCCCGTAACTCCACCACCATCCTCCTTTGCCAGTGCACCGCCATGTTCACCCTTTTAAATGCTTGATCCCCCACTCTTTGCCATGCACCTCACCTGCCGTCCCTCCCCCATTGCACCAGCTGCCGTGCCTGCGTACTCTGTCCTTGCAGTTTAATTCCCTCTGTGCACTGCCCGCAATGACACTGCATTCCTCCTTATTAGCCACTGCGCCACCATGCTCACCCTTGTGCATGCTCCAATGCAGTCACAATTCCCCTTCTTTACCACGAGCCGTCTGTACACCCTTCAATCCACATACACTGCTAACCCACGTAGCCCTACTGCCCCCTCCACCCCGGTGTGCCGCTCTGTATCCACTCCTTCACCAACGTGCACATCCTCTGCTCTGGCCCCATTTGCACCCCACCATTTTTCCTCACACTAAAGAGCCTTGAACCCTTCCTTTCCTTTTAGCTTTCCGTCACTTTTACCTCCTTTTTTTTAAGCCAGCCTCTCCATCTTCGCGTCCCGAAATGTATAACTCCACGTGTGCCTGCGTCATCGACAACTGCGACTGCAGAGCCCCCCACCCAATTCTGTCCTTAATCCCCATGACCTACCACACCAGACCCCAACTGAGCACTGCACCCCCAACACCCTCACCAGAGCACCAGGGAACTTCCTATGCCCTCTGTCCATGCACTTCCTTCACACTTCAGGGTAACTCATTGTTACACAGCCATGCTTCCATAACCCTACCCTATTATCCCGCCTTAGCTGTACTTCTGCACCCTTCACATCCCACGCCAGACCCCCACTTTCTTCCCCCTTCCTGGGTGTCATCCATGCATCGTTACAACCTTTCCTTGCAGCATTACCTCTTTGCCACGTGCTAGCATAACCTCCTCCACACAACGCCCTATTGAACACCCTTTCACCCCTTCCTTTTTTTGTTTTTAATATAACCATCATTTATTTATTCCCCTTCTCCACCCATACCGAAACTCCCCTCACAACCTAGCCCCCCTCATCCCGTCCCCTCTGCTCTCCTCATTGCAACATTGAGTGCTGTTCCGCACCCCTCATCCGTTGTCTCCGCCATGCACTCCCTCTGGTACGCCTTCACCATGCTCGTCCCCTCCCCATTCACCTTTCCTTCTCCCTATTAATCATTTCCCAATTCAATGACATTCTCTGCATCCCTCGAAATTCGCGTTCCCCATTAATCTAAAATGTTTTGTTGACCTACATTCACCCATCTTAACTGTCACCCACCTTAACTGTCACCCACCCAAACTTTCACTTAAGCCAAACAAACCTCCCAGTAGAGACACCAACGTATTACTGTGTTGCCGTTCCCACACCCAACATCTTCTTGACCCGATACGTACCTATCGACCAATATTCTTTCTTTGTAGGTGCACCTTCCACCCGGTCACTGCTACCCCTCCTGCTGCAACCCCTCCCCTGAAACTGCTGGCTGCCATCTTCCTCCTGTCACCTCTGCCCCGCCCTGTCCCAGGTGGGAAAAAAGGCACGGACCGGGCCTGCCACATCGACAGGCTCTTAAATCACAAGGCCCAGTGAGGTCATACCACCAAACCCCCAGCCCCCCACTGCTTGGTCTTTGCCAGGCCTGGGCCCAATACCTCCTGCCCTCCAACCCTATAGCATACCACCTCCTTAACTACTGCACGCTGCTCCCCCTTTCCCTCACCTTTGCACCAGGTGCCCGCCGTCACTTTAAAATAGAGACTAAACTATACTCACTCCCCCGTACCCCCACATGTCACTCCCTTCTTCTTGATCATCCTTTTCATCCACCTTCTCGCCCCCGAGCTCCGAAACCCATTTCTCTATTATTAACTGTCCACTCCTGCTGCAAACCGGGATATTCTCGCTTTATTACATATTTATTATCCTTTTTTTCCTTTTTTAAATAATCTTTCACCTTAATTCCCCTCAAACATCATCAACACTTGCCTTCCCACAACCAACGCACTTTAGTGCCATGCCTTGCTCACCTCGTTGCCCACTGGAGCTCCCTTCAGACCATTTACTCCACGCCGCTCCTCGTCACTCTGTCTTTCTCTGTCCCACCTTACTGCGGCGAAATAAGGAAGAACCCGCTCTCTGCTCCGTTGTAGCATGGGGCGCACACCCCATCGCCGCTGGATTGCTGATAGAGGGCTGGGGGGAGAGCCGTCCAAACTCTCCCCCCACTAATCTGTGGGTGAAGGTTCTCAAGCCATCGGCCATCGCCGCTGCACCGCTGCCGGGGGGAGCCGCCCAACTCTCTCCCTGCTACCCTGCGGGTGATGGCTATCCTCCCCTTGCCGCTGCACTACTGCTGGGGGGGAACCGTCCCAAATCTCTCCACGCTACTCTGCGGGTGACGGGGTTCCGGCCATCTCCCCATGCTGTGATATCCATTCCCGTTACCTGTTCACCCTTGTGGTCAAACTTGGGGCCATACCGAGCCCTCTGGCACCATCCCCGAAAGGGGACCCTGCGGTGGTCCTTGGGTGAAGCCCACCCCAGGATATCCCCCACATGGCTCCCTACATCCATTCCCGGTACCTAACTACCCCACCTGCCTCCCAACTCCCGATCAGAAAATGCCCAGCAGCGGGCTACTTTCTACCCCAGCAGTAGAATACCAATTTGAATGAATGCCACATGACTTAATGGAAGATTTGGAGCATGGGTATTAAGAAAAGGCGCCAAATGTTCATGGTGTATCATGAAAACCACGATTAGAGAAACATACCACAAATAAAAGCAGACTTCAACACCTGAAAGTTTGCACCATGTGAAACTGATTTTTTGGCAGAGGTGAGCCGGGTACCAAAAGTGGCCCTGGAAATCAGGGGTGTTGCTAGGTCTGGAAAAGAACGGGGGCTATGCTAATGTCGGGACTGGGGGCTAGCATGCCTTTTGGTTGTTACTCCTGAGATTCTATCCGGGGCTACAACCAAAAGACCTGGGGCTATAGCCCCCTTAGCCCCCCCCCAGCAACGCCTCTGCTGGAAATGTTTTTCAAAATGGCCCCCACGCAATTGGTAGGCTGCCAACCGGAAGTGCAGAAAATGTGCTATGCTGTTAGCACCATCGCTGCTGTTTGCCTGTTTGCTATCCAAATCTAGGGCAGCGTTAACATGCTTTTCAGACGCCCCCTCCGCACCTCGTCCACCTATTCCCCTAGCAATATTTTAGGGCATTTTGCACGGAGCTGCGATGTCAGGTGTGCATCATTTGTAGCTAGGTTCTCAAAAGACACAAAGGTACAAAAGTAGATTGTGCACATGAAGCAAGGAACGACGTCAGCACCCCAGATGAACGTGGGTGGACAGATAAGGCTCTGTTGAGGGGGCCTGCTTGTCTCTACACTTTCATCTGTGTTCTTCCTGGTTGAGGGCCTCACGTGATGAGTACCCGTTTTTTTTTTTCTCCATATAGCCACCGCCCATTCTGCGTCCCCTAGATCCGCCACAAAACCTCACCAACCGCATCCAAGTGCCCCCCGGGCCGCCAATCGCCACCCGAGACACCAATTATACATTTTTTTTTAACTGTTATAACCCGCTCTCCTACCCTAGATATTAACAACAAAAAAACGCCATTCTCTGGGACATGGGGACCCCCCCCACCTACTGTTCCCGTGGGCCACCTAGACCGCCACCTCATTTGTGGTGCCGGCGAAGGTCCAGGCAACCCGGAGTGGCGTTAACTGCCAACTGTTCCTGAAACTTCGCCGGCACCCCTATAAATGACCCAGGAGGCACTCTAGCCCCGGCCCGGCACGCGGGCCGGAGTGCAGCACCCAAAACCTCACCGGGGAGCAACGTGTACCGCGTGTTCCTCAGTGCCCCCCTTCTGCTGCACATTGCACACCCTTTGCCGCTTCCGAGGTGGCTGGAGGCAGTTTCCGCAATGATGACCGCTGGATGCCATGGGTAGCAGGAGATATGGCTAGAGCCATATGGACTGTCCCGCCCTCCTCCTTCAGCTACCCAACCTGCCCCTCCCATATTCACACTGCATCGAGCTGAATGCCCACTCCCTAGAGACCACCTTCCTCGATTCCATGCCTTCAGTTAGGGCCACCCCTATTTCTCTGCAACCTGGATGTTCCCATTTTGAAGGTGGTAATTGGCCAAGGCGTGACCGCTTTCTCTTTTTGACTGGGTTACTTCTTGAGATTATGGTGAAAATGCAAGACACCAAAAGACAGTTTAGGTGCTAAACCGCGATTGTGTGTTTTCACGGGATTCTTGGCTTGGTATTTTCTGCTGGAATCCTCACTACTTTGTGGACTCAAGCCTGTAACGAAAAGGAGGCTTTGCAATAGGTAATTATTCAAGACCGGAAAGGCACGTGAGAGCAAGGGATAGGATGTTACAAACTCCAGGAGGCGCCCTGTGGGACCCCAACCTCCAAAAGCAAGATCTGACCCTCCTGGGAGAAGAACTGCAGCTTGGGACTTTCCGCTCTTTGGGGAGACCACGTACAATGAAATAACTACCACCTCCAAGAGCCTTAGACACCCATGGAAGCTCTCCTGAATCTGGAACTAGGTCACTGGAGTGTAGTGCTGATCGCCAAGATTAGGCGTAAACATGTTCCAAAGGAAGGACTCCTATGATCATGTGATCAGCCACGTTCTGCTCAAGTGAGATCCTCCTAGTTACAAGCCAGGGCAGTTCTCCAGTTTACAGGGAGTCTCTCGAGTATACACGCATCCACATAAAAGCACGCATCTGTGATTCAGGATGTCAAGTTGGATAACTGTGATTTAGGCCTCACGGTGGGAAGCCATGAGTTGACTGTAGCAGCTATTTTTGTTGTACTATTAAGAATGTTGTAAAATAACCTATTGGTTGCGTGCCTTGACCAGAGAGAGCATTTTGCCCTTTAGTAAATAGTAGCACGTTGTATGGCCTCCTTCTACTCACCGTGCCATGATATACCCCAGCCGGTGGGGCCAGTACTGACCCTAGGGGGCTCTGAATCACTGTGGCCCGCGGGTGACACATGACAACCCAGAATAAAGCATCCACAGACAACATCCTGGAGAGAAAAATCAAAAGATGTCGGGGATGCGTTCCTAAAGCTGGTAAGCAATGGCCTAGAAAGGGAAGAAGCACGTGGTTACATTGCATACTAATATGGTGCGTTGGGGGCCTTTGGTTGGGATCAAAAGGGGCACCTCTTTTAGCAGAAAGCGGCAAGCTAAGAATTACCAATAAAGACCCAGGGAATGAAAAACTCTCGGTATGCCCATCTACAATCTCCTTCTCACTGCACCCTTCATTGGTAGCCATATAATCGTATTGTAATGTAGTCTTGTCATGTCACTGGCCTGGATGCTTGCTGTCAGAATGTTGATGCATGAATGCAGCTCAGGAGAATGTTGTGTGGATCTGTGGGTGAATGTTCTGAGAGTGTCAGTTGGAGGCCTGAGCTGGAATAGATGGATGGCCAGTGGCTTTTCCTCCTCTGTATGCAGGTCCATTACCCCTCCTTGTCCCTGTCCTGTGCCTTATGTTTTGTATATAATTGAAGAGTAACTGGATTAATGTGTATACTGTACGCTTGTAAAATAAAGCTACCTGGAACTACTACTGACTCCACATCAGGTCTGTGGTTGAGTGCCAGCTTTATTAACCATCAAAAAGACATTTATAACAATTGTTAAAGGTATTTGTACCACGCACTGTCAACAACGGAATTGGTCCCCAGGCGCTCTGGCCGATCTGTAAATGATAAGGTGGGATGGGTTAGTAAGGCGACGAGGGAGTAGGATAGTGAGAGGAGTGGTGTTCTGTTGGCAGCTTCAGCTCGGTATACACCAGATACTGAGCTTTGGTGCGGGTATTGGATCGGTGTCAGTCCGCGTGTGCTGTTGCTCCGGCTTATGTGTTGTTGCAATGTTGTGAAGTGCGTGCGGCTTGTTGTGCGAGAGATTGTTGTGTGAGTTTTTGAGTGAGATAAGTATGCAGAGTTTGAGCTTATATTGGTTAGTGGGTTGCCTGATCTTTAGCATGCTAACATTCACAGCTCCATCCAAGTCTGGACATGCTAACATTCACAGTTCTATCCAAGTCTGGACATGCTAACATTCACAGTTCTATCCAAGTCTGGACATGCTAACATTCACAGTTCTATCCAAGTATGGACATGCTAACATTCACAATTCTATCCAAGTCTGGACATGCTAATATTCACAATTCTACCTAAGTGTGGACATTCCAACATTCACAATTCTATCTAAGTGTGGACATGCTAATGTTCAAAGGCCTATCTAGATGTGACGCAGGCTAATATTCACAATTCTATCTAAGTGTGGACATGCTAACATTTGTTTCACCTGAGTGGGGCATGCTAACATTCAAAGTCTGCAGGCCAATGTTAACAATTCTATCCAAGTCTGGACATGCCAACATTCACAGATTCTATCGGGTTTGGACATGCCAACATTCACAATTCTATCCAAGTGTGTACATGCTAATATTCACAATTCTATCGAAGTGTGGACATGCTAGTATTCAAAGTCCTATCTAGATGTGACGCAGGCTAATAGTCACAATTCTAAGTGTGGACATGCTAATATTGAAATTTCATCTAAGTGCGGCGCTTGTTGACCTTGACAGGCAAGTTAGCATGTAATGCAAGGCAACTTTGACAATCCTGTCATGAATAAATTCAGTCAGGTGGTCACAAATCTTTCTGAGTGTGCCTGGTGTGAGTGTATGGCAGTTTATGTTAATGGGAGGTAAGATAGAGTGGCAGGGGTTTTCTGGAGTAGAGTGATTGCCCCACTCCCCACCCATGCCACACTCACGGTTTTTCTTGGTGTCTGTTGACTGCTGGCTTCACTGGCTTCCCCTGCGGACACATCTTGGAGCCGCCAATGTCGGAGCCGCCCTTGGCCTTGGGCCCTTACCCGTGGGGGCTGCCGGGCAGGGGGCTGACCTGGAGTGTTCCATATGGCCGCACAGAGCACCAATCCGGTCTCGGTGGTGGTGCGGAAGGCGGGCACAGGGAGTGAGGAAGCAGTGGGGATTTCCGGGAGAGGCAGTCACCGAGTGCGCTGCACGTGCTTTTAAAGCACATGTAAAATAAAGATGGGATGCTCTGGGGGGCTGGGGGCCTGGGCATACTCACCACGCCAGGGGGATTTGTAAATTGCCGAGAAGGCTTAAGGAACCCTAAAAGAAAAGAAGCCTAGGAGAGAAACGGGACAGAGGGACAGAGAGAAGCTTCTGCAACTGAAATGACAGTAAGGAGAGCTGTGGGGGGAAACAGGTGCTGAAAGAGAACCCCACCGTTCCCTCATGACAATGATAATACCATCCTGCCCAGCTTTATTAACCATCAAAACGACATGTATAACAAATAGTTTCCTCTAGTTATGTCACCTGGCTGCGCAGAGCTGCACTGCTTTCCAGCTCGGTGTCATCTAGAAAAAGGTCCATGAACACTAGGTCCGTCTTTCCGGGATCAAGAAAAGCCAACATATGTACTAGCTCTCTCACCAAGTACACCATTGCGGCAGGTGGCATTGCGCTTAAGATAACTGGCAAAGCTTAGGACTCGTAAACGGGCCCTGTCCATAGACTATAGGAGATTGTCTCCCACGTGGGGCAGTCGGGGCAGCTTAGAGCATTGGTCGTTAAACTGTGGTGCTGGCCCCATTATGGGGGTCGAAAGGGGGTGCGAGGCTCTTCCAAAAGGGAATACTGTGACTGAAATGACCTCTGGGGGCTCAGCAGCAACATTCTTGCTCAAGGGGGGCTGTGCATAAGAAAGTTTGAATAGCACTGGGTTAGAGACACCAGTACAACGTTTTGACCAGTTGCAATAGAAGGGAGGATGGAGAGACGCGCCCAATGGTCACCAGCCACTAGACGTTGTAAAGCTTTAGAGTTATCTGCACCCCTTCCCTTCTTAGGTGGCACAGTCAGCGCTGCCCACAAGTCCAAACTAGTGTCGTGGGAAGTGAAGGTACGAAGGAGATGAGATGTGAGGGGCGATGCAAAGACTTTGGGTGCTGTTTGGTTATTTACCCACCCATTGACTGACCATGACCATGCTAGACTCTATGGTCATTCCCACCTACTACGTGCCTCATCACCCTCAAACACACCTCACTGGGATCTCTTTGGGGCTTGCTCTTTGCTTTCTGAACATCCTTGTGAAGGTAATGTCTTAATTGCAATATTAACCAGCTAAACCGGCTTCTGATGAAATAAAACTGACGTAAACAAGTGTGCCATCAGCTACTAGATTTATAAAGAGTAAGTGTGTCCTTGCATCTATTCCCTGCACTGCATTCCTGTTAAATACCAGCATTGACAAAGCCAGCTGTTTGGGCTCTTGTAGATGCATTGCATAGGCATTTACCAGATAATACCATAATAATCCCAAGGACTAGCCCCATTTGCCGGCTGTCATTTTATGGCCAGGTAGCACAATCAAGGCAGTGCCTGGGATCGTGGATACCATGTCTACATACAAGACAACACTGTTGGCTTTGGCAATGCTGATTTCATGTCCCACCTCAATGTTTAAAGTGCTGGTCACTGAAAGGAGAAAGCTGGTACTTTGCAGGTTTGAACCCTGCTAGGGCCAGTTGAGCTCTTTATCAATCCTAGGTTGATAAGTTGAGTAACTTCATATTGCCAAATAATAAACCGTCCTCATTACAGTGCTTAGAAGCGGTAGAGATCCGACATGAAGTGCTATGTTATCACCGATAACCTTGCGTGTAAGAAGAGCTACCTTTTCTGTCTGCCCTCCAGTTGTAATGGTGATTTCAGAGACCAATTTGAAAGGCAGTAGTTTATTCCTGCTGGAAAGCATTTTCCAATCAGATAGTTGTGTTCATGTCGGGGAGGGTAAGGGTTACTGAGCTCAGGAATGCCCAGGCCGTGTGCGTTTCTGTTCACCAAGCACAGCCCTTCCCCTGAGGTTCCCCTACGACGTTAACCTTCTCCTGACCTTCTGCCGAAGAACATTCCGGGCATATTTCCTGTCAACCTGTGCGGAGTTGCGCCGCGTGTGCCCGCGCTCTGGAGCCGCCTCAGAGCGTTGTAGAATCAGAGAGCCCTGTGGTCTCATGCTGGGGGGGTTGGAGACTGATCCACCTGCCCCATGCACAAGAGTTGATGGCGGATCTGTGCGGGCCGACGATGATAGTTGTGTTGTCCCACACTGAAGGGCTTTTAATAAGCGTTTATATTGTGCCAGCCAGATCAATACTGTAGTAGTTTCAGATGGACTGCTAGGCCAGATTGTAAGCAGTAACCCTGGGGGAGACTACACCAGTCTTGTCCTCTTGGGATTAGGTATCCCACCTATTGGTAAAGGTCTGTACTACACAAGTTGGTAGAGTGACTGAGCAACCAGGCTTACCTCAAGAGGGGTAAATGTGAGCTGTAGACCATTAGCATCGAAATCCACACATACAAGTATTCAAATAACACTTACACTCAAGGTTGTCTACGAAAATAATTATTAATTTATTTAACGGTCAGTTTTAAATAAGCCTTCTTCACAAATATGCTTCATAACACATTTTCAGAATCAAGATAAGCAAGTAGATACTCTTTAGAGGTGCTTCCTACACACTTCCTACACCCTGAGGTGACTTCAATTACTAGGACAGTATTGCCATGTATATGTCACTTTTGTACTTGGTAAAATTATGAGGTTGTGAAAAGGGAAGGTTAATGGAAGAAAAAAGGTTAACAGGTTCTCAGAGCATGTGAGCACTTTTAAAATCCCCCAATGAAATCTAGATAAAAACTGCCCAGCATTAACAGTTTCAAACAATTGACCACCTGTGAGGGGCAGTTAGAATCAAAGTCAATGAGTCAGAAGAGTCTGTAGGGAGCCAGGACAGCCAAACTCAATTCGAACAATATCTATGGAGCTGATGCACTTCTTAGATAGCACAAAAGTCTTGCACCACGTTAGAGAGTTTGTAGAAAATCACTGTTGGACCACAAGCTATTTGGCTTGTGAAAGGTTGAGCTGAGATCAACTCTGCAGAAAGTCTCAAGTGAGATAATGCAACCTACAGATAAGAGGCAAGTACCCCTTAGTCAGCACAACACCTTAGGTTTGAAGAAGAGGATCCAGCTGTCTTCTGTTCTTGTTGCAGGGTTGCATATCCTGGGTTCCTGGGCCTCAGTCGCAGGGACATGAGGGAGGACGTCTGGAGGACTCGTGCACTGCAGTTTGGAGGTCGGCGGCAGCTACGGGCTCTTTTCAGTTCAGTGGTACTTTGCGGTTTCAGCTACCAGTAATTCGCACCACTGCGGATCTTGACACTTGATGGGCTTCCTGCACTCCTTGAGTCCAGCACTCTGGTGAGGTGACTCGAGCTTGGGTTGTCCTGCTTCGGGAGGGTCCTCAGAATCTTCCTGGAGCTCTGGTCCGGCTTAAAGACGATGCACTATACTTCGGATTTCTTGCCGCCTGGCACTCGGTTCCAGCAGAAGCAAGGAAGTACAGCCAGTTGGGGAAGGTCCTCCAGCAAAGTTTATCTAGGGGTTAGTTGGTCCCACTAACCCAAGAGAAGAAGTCGTCCTCTCCGTAGCATCTCTAGTAGATTCGGAAAGCAGTTTCAGCACTGCAGCAGGGCGTCTCCAGGCATTTCAACGGTCCAGGAGGATGCAGCAAGCTTCTCTTCATGATTCCTTCGTCAGATGCTTCGTCCAGTGGTCGACTCTCTCTTCTGTTCAAGAAGCCCGCCTTTTATGCAGGTTTTTTATGCAGGTTTCTCCCATTCATGCACAGCCTAGCTGTCACTCACACAGCAGGGTGGCTGTCCTGCAAGGATGGCCAGCCAGCCAATCAGCACTGGGTGCATTCAGGTTACCAAGGAGACTAAGGACAGGGAGTTTCAGGCACCTCCCTCGCTTCCTGCCCTGCCAGAAACACTGGAGTCAGAGGCGGGTTTCAGTACTGAACCCGCCAAAGGCAAAACAAACTAAAGGGTTAAACCTGGTTTGGTGCGCAAAGTAAAACCCAAGAAGACCTCACAAACAAGAAATGGCTGAAAAAAAAGACGGGGCCATTTTGCCACAATGGTCAACCATGGGTGCTATGCTGCAGCTGAGGATTCACCCTGCGGTAGGAAAGCACTATGGTAGGAACATTAAACCACTAAAGTCCAGTGAAAGAGCTGGGGGTCCCTAAGTTTGAAGGCACAGAAAAGAGAATTCTCCCTAACAGGGCCTATGCTTGTTTGTGGAGTGCTGTATTGAGTCCCCTCCTGTGATATCCTTACTTAAGTTTGATGTAGAGACGAACAAAAAGCAAGGGGAAGATACAAGGATGGGAAAGCAAAACAGATGCTGGGAGCACCGGGAGGCAGGGATGAGCAAGGGGAAGATACAAGGATGGGAAAGCAAAACAGATGCTGGGAGCACCGGGAGGCAGGGATAAGCAAGGAGAAGATAAGAGAATGGGAAAGCAGAGCATAGATGCTGGGAGCACTGGGAGGTAGGGATAAGCAAGGGGAAGATACGAGGATGGGAAAGCAGAACATAGATGCTGGGAGCACTGGGAGGCAGGGATGAACAAGGGGAAGATAAGAGGATGGGAAAACAGAACGGATGCTGGGAGCACCGGGAGGCAGGGATGTGCAAGGGGAAGATACGAGGATGGGAAAACAGAACATAGATGCTGGGAGCACCGGGAGGCAGGGATAAGCAAGGGGAAGATAAGAGGATGGGAAAGCAGAACATAGATGCTGGGAGCACCAGGAGGCAGGGATGAGCAAGGGGAAGATAAGAGGATGGGAAGCAGAACATAGATGCTGGGAGCACCGGGAGGCAGGGATGAGCTTGGGGAAGAATGTTTGTGATGCCATGGGCGCATGTCAGTCCTGGTAGGTGGACCACGGTTCTCCAAACAAGAGCAGGCGGTCTTAAAGTCTTGTGAGAATTAGTTTATGATTCCAAGGCAGATTTTCAGAATTGTAAATTAGTAACAGTGTAATGTTGGATGCATGAGGGACTCTGGAGTGTGCTCAGGTAATTCTAGAAGTTTGCTGGCATATTTGCCTGGGCGTCTCTTTACTTGTTACCCTAGGTCAAACTCCAGAATGTTAACTCTGTGACTGCCAAGCCTGAGTCGAGTGGCATAGTCAAGAAGAGACTGTGCATTAAGCAGGGGCCTGCAACCTTTGCCTCTCCAGATGTGTTGGACTAAATCTCCCTCCTTCCCTAGTCGGCATAGTCAATGATGGGGGATCACAAGAGCTGTAGTGCAAAACATCTGGAGAGCTGCAGGTTGCAGACTCATGGTGGAAAATATATATGTGCCTCCCCATGTTGATGGGATTAGGGCATTTCTGTGCTGCCCCATGCTGATGGAAGGAGGCATAGCTGTGCCGCCCCATGCTGATGGGATTAGGGCATGCCTGTGCCACCCCATGCTGATGGGAGGAGGCATATATGTGCCGCCCCATGCTGATGGGATTAGGGCATGCCTGTGCCACCCCATGCGGATGGGAGGAGGCATATCTGTGCCACCCTATGATGATGGGATTAGGGCATGTCTGTGCCACCCCATGTTGATGGGAGTAGGGCATGTCTGTGCTGCCCCATGCGGATGGGAGGAGGCATGTCTGTGCCACCCCATGATGGTGGGATTAGGGCATGTCTGTGCCACCCCATGCTAATGGGATTGGGGCATGTCTGTGCTGCCCCATGTTGATGGGATTAGGGCATGTCTGTGCCACCCCATGTTGATGGTATTAGGGCATATTTGTGCTGCCCCATGCTGATGGGAGGCGGCATATCTGTGCTAACCCATGTTGATATGATCAGGGCATATCTGTTCCACCCCATGCTAATGGGATTAGGGCATATCTGTTCCATCCCATGATGATGGGATTAGGGCATATCTGTGCTACTCCATACTGATTGAATGAGGATTATCTGTGCTGCCGCATGCATGAGGTTTGAGGGTAAATCTATGCCCATGCTGATGGCAAGAGGGCCGATCTGTGCTTCCTCGGGCACAAGGAGGAGGCCTCATGCATAAAGGGTTTACCTGTGCTGCCTCATGCTGAAGGCATGAGTGTTTACTTGTGCTGCCCATTCTAGAGGCATAAGAACATACCTGTGCTGCATCGTGTTGATGGGATGCAGGTATTCCTGTGCTCCTCCATGCTAATTGGATGAAGATTTATCTGTGCTGCCCCATGCACGAGGGTATAGCAATGCCTTTGCTCATGGGAAGAGGAAAGGTGTGTGCAGCCCCAAGGACTTAGTAGACGCATCCTGCGTGAAGGATGAGGGGTTCCCTGTGCTGTTCCATGCAGAAGGGATGAGTGTATATTCCAGAGGCATGTGGGTAGATCTGTGCTGCCTCGTGCTGAAGGGATGTGGATACACATGTGATGTGGTGCTCAATGCTGATGGGGCGAGGGGCATATCTGCGCCGCTCCAGGCTAGAGAGATGTGTTGCTATCTGTTCACAGTGCCTACTGCTGAATAAAGATCCGCATTATATGCACTCCCTTACATGTACCCCTGAAGGATGAGTGGATTATATGTGCAAACTGGGTGGGAGCGTTATTTTCACTCAGTGCTGAAGGGCAAAGGCATTATTTGTCTTCCCTTCCGAATGCCGAAGATTGTGGCCATTATCTGTCCTCACAGACTAACGATGACGGGACAAGGGAACATCATCTGTGCTCATTGCCTAATCCTGGAGGAATGAGGGCTCACCTGTGCCCACCTGTGCATCCAACATTCTAAGAGTGAGATGGGGGAGGGGTACAAGCCACAGGAAAATAATTCCTGCTCCCCCCCCTTCCCAAATGCACCATGGAAAAGTAATGCTAAACTGACACACAACTGTTCCTACCCCCAATATGATGACTCCACTCCGTACCCTCTCCCTGCAACATTCGGGCAAGAGTGGGACATGGCGCTGTGTGCTCCTGCTCTGCATCTGGCTCTGCCCCTTATTGGGCCTGCAGTGCAGCCATCGGTCTGGAGTAGGACACACCACGTGATCCTGCTATGCCTGTCATTGTGCCATTGTGCATGGGGGGTGCAGGGTAAGAGCACACAACTGCTGTCCTGGACAGGATGCCCAGAAAAAAAGCCATGCCGCAGTAAGAAAGGGCTAGACTGGCTGCCCCCAAATGCCAGTCTAGACAAGTAATAACACATAGAATGCATGCAAACCTCCTAATTTGCACATGGGTTGCACCAACAGAAGTGGCTTCACAGAAAAGGGCATTGCAAAGAGCATCATTCTTCTTTGATACCTGGAGGCACCATGGAAGTTACTTTAGAATAAATTGCCGTAAGTAAGCCAAGTGGCAAATAACTTTGTGGTGCAAAATACCCAAATTTTACTATTATTATATATGGAGCCACTCGGTCGGCTTTTTGTAATAGCATGATATATTAACATAAACTATGAAGTGAATCACTTACGAAGGTGCAGATTAGACACAGTGCGATTAAATGATTTGCCCAGGATCACATACTTTGGTTAAATCGTGAAAACGGGATGTGGACAATTTAAGCAACTGAACACATCTTCATAGGTTTAGTTCATATAGATAGTTATTAAGGTTTTGTTCTGCATTTTATGTCCTTATTTATTTAAAGCAATGCCTTGGAAGCAAACCACATTACATAATAAACTAGCCTTTCATAATGTACTAACTTCACACTATATACATCATCATAGAACTATGTTGAGTAATACAAGTATAGCTTTAGTTTTATTCTCCCCATCCTGCATGCAAAGTCACAATAGCATCATGCAGATTAATATGAGCCTAACGAATCCCCCTTGGGTTTTAAAGCCATAGTCATTAGTTCATAAAGCATTAAACATTATGCACCCTTCTCCCTTATGATCACCCCATTCACATTTCTTAAGGGACAAAAGACCCTGCTAATAGTCTCCATTGTAATGCTCTGTTGACACAGAGCAACGTGTCAGTTCCCTGGGAGAGCTGCTCTGATTCCAGGATCTCAAAATGTTGCATGAACTGGAAAGATGTCCTGCTGCCAGGGCAATGAGGGCGCTGAGCAAGAAAACTGTGCCCCTGCTCGGCACCCTCATTGTCCCAGTCTGGCTCTAAAAAAGGCCTCTCAGGGGGAGGCAAACCCCCCCCCTGCTCGGTACACCACGGTTGCCCACTGCCTTATGATGAGCGTTATCAGTGCTCTCATCCCTAATGCTAAAGGACCAAGGGCAGTACAAGCAATTCAAGACGTTACGGAGCAGAAATGCACAGTATTGTACGCTATTTACAAAGCTATACCGTGTGAGCAGCGAGTGGGGGTCGTGATGTTGGTAAGGATTTTCATGCCCCGTCTACACAAATTCGATGTGGGGTGCCGCAGAGTTCCTTCCTGTCGCCTTTGCTTTTTAATCTATATCTGCATCCTCTGGCCAAATTAATTGAGTCATTTTGCGTATGTTTTTATACATACGCCGACGACACACAGTTTTTAAATTGAATACCCCGCCATCAGATCCACCCTCCAAACTCAAATCTTGTTTAGCGGAGATTGACCGTTGGATGTCCCAAAACTGATTAAAGCCTAACGGCGACAAAACACAAATTATGATAGCTGGGCCTTCTGAGGTTTACTCTCGCTGGCATTCTGACTTCTAGCCTGACTCTCTGGGACATTGTCCCACGGCTCGGTTAAGAGTTTTGGGGTAAAACCTCTGCCCTCTGGATCCAGATAGGGGCAGATCGCAGCAGTCTGTAGTTCGGGTTTCCATAAATTGAGACTACTCAGAAAAGTGCTGCCTTTCTTGCCTTCGCAGCTCCGGGCTACAGTGGTTACTGTTTCCATCATGGGCACTTTGGCAACTGCAACAGCATGTATCTAGGCCAACTTGAATTCCTGGTCCATCGACTCCAAATCCTCCAAAATGTTGTGGTGCGCCTGGCGCTGAGTGCCACTAGACAGTCCTCTGCCTCGTTACCTCAGGCCAAACTCCATTGGCTTCCAGTCGAAAGTTGGATATAGTTAATGGCACTGTGCATCACACATCGTGCTTTTTTTCACACAGGTCCCTCCTATTTGTTTCAATCTAGAGTGTCCCACTATCTTCCCATACACTCCCTGCGGTCATCTTCTGCTAACCTGCTTGAAGTTCCTCGATTCCGTAAGGCCCGAGCAGGAGGGCGTTCTTTTTCGGTTCTTGCTCCAGCGTTATGGAACTCCCTTCCAGCTTCCCTGAGAGAGATTTCGGATCACCACCACTTTCATAGAGCACTGAAGACTTTCTTGTTTTGAGACTTAGGAGGGTTTTCTTTTTGCTCTCTGCCTAC
Organism: Ambystoma mexicanum; assembly: GCF_040938575.1. Taxonomy (NCBI): domain Eukaryota; kingdom Metazoa; phylum Chordata; class Amphibia; order Caudata; family Ambystomatidae; genus Ambystoma; species Ambystoma mexicanum. Next base: position 291,080,348 of record NC_090929.1, read on the forward strand.
TTGTTTGGCTAGCGCCCAGATGCCTTTTTGGCCTTGGCTTGCACTTGATCAATTACATTACATTACATGACGGATCAAGGAGGTGTGTCTTAGATCTACTTTAAATGCCTTGTTTGTGGCCACATTTCGGATCTCTGGGGGCAATGTGCACGAGGCGGAATGTAGAGGCGCCACATAAAGGGCATGGAATGGACAGGTCTTGTAGTGCTTGGGAGTGAAGGTCCCAAGGGGGGACACAGTGGGAAATAGTGCTAGACATATGTGGTTGGGGCAGGGGCTATACCATGGGTAGCTTGAAAGACCAGAAGGATCAATTGTACATGGACAACCATCCAGCGTGGAGGATGGGCGGAGGTGGGAGAGGAAAAGGGGTGTTTTATATGGAATGTGAGTAGCAAAGTTAAGATTCAGTAGAAGGGGAACGACCAGGAAGAGACTGGAGCTTTGGTCAACCCGACTGAGAACAAGGGTAGAAATCAATGCGTTGGTGGTTTGGTGGGTAAAGCGCAGGCAGTTTAACAGGCTCATTGTAGCCGCTGTAGCAGTTGAGATGACATGCTGGAGCTTGAGGTCACGTTTAAAGGGTACAATAAGGTTGCAAGTCTCAGGGGATTTTTTAGGGATGATTTTGTGCGCTTTGAAATACAATTTACTTGATGTATAAGTGCCTTAGAAATGCACAATAAATAAATAAATAAAACATTGTAGGCAGGACGGGGGTGAGACAGTTAAAAAGCATGTAAGTCGATTACTTTGGTTTTTGGGGAATTGATCCCGTGGCACCAAAGTTGCAGATGACAGACAGTCAAATTGTGTGGAGCGGAAAAAGGGAAAGGAGTAAATATTTTGGTGGCATCAGAAAGTAGGTGGTAGGAGAAACAGAAATCGGAGATAGGGCTTGAAGGACAAAAAGGAGTGATCCAAGGACACTTGTGCCCACAATCTAATGGAAAGGAAGGTAGGCTTTCTCTGTCCTCCCTGCCAAGTGCTGATGGAAAAAGTCCATCATCCGTGTTCATTGATTTATGCTGAAGGAATGAGGGTGTATCTGTGCTCAATGTCTCTGTTAAAGGAACTGGTGTTTTTGTGATACCGGTCTCTGTTGAAGGAATGAGGGCATGTCTTGATTCCAGTCCTTGCTGAAGAAATTAAGGCATTGTCTGTGTGACCTGCTCCCAGGTGTCGGAATGAGTGCCCTACCTAAGCGACCTCTTCCATCTGATGCATGATGAAAGAATGATAGCATTGTCTATGCTTCCAGTTAAAGGAATGTAGGCATTGTCTATGCTCCCAGGCAAATGAATGTAGGCATTGTCTATGCTTCCAGCCAAAGGAATGTAGGCATTGTCTATGATACTTGCTAAAGGAATGAGACCATCTTCTACCCCCTTACTAAGGGAAGTCTCCATCCTCTACACTACCAGCCAAGGGAATGTAGGCATTGTCTATGATACTTGCTAAAGGAATGTAGGCATTGTCTATGCTCCCAGACAATGGAATGTAGGCATTGCCTATGCTCCCAGGCAAAGGAATGTAGGCATTGACTATGCTCCCAGGCAAAGGAATGTAGGCATTGCATATGCTCCCAGGCAAAGGAATGTAGGCATTGCCTATGCTCCCAGGCAAAGGAATGTAGGCATTGCCTATGCTTCCAGGCAAAGGAATGTAGGCATTGTCTATGATACTTGCTAAAGGAATGAGACCATCGTCTACCCTCATACTAAGGAAAGGTGCCCATCCTCTACACTACCAGCCAAGGGAATGTAGGCATTGTCTTTTTATTTTTTTTATTTTTGAATTTTTAAAGCGCTCACACAGCCCGGGGGCATCGAGGCACTGTTACCGAAATATGTCTTAGTTGCGTATTTATAACACGCTTAATACCCATAGGTTTCTAAGCGCGGCCCCGGAGTTCGAACCTGCGTTGCTTCGTGTTATCTTGTTTCCAAGGTGAGCACGTTGTGCTGAGCTATCGTCCCGAGATATCATTGTCTATATTACTTGCTGAAGGAATGAGACCATCGTCTACCCCCCTACTAAGGAAAGTCTCCATCCTCTACACTACCAGCCAAGGGAATGAGGATTGTGTCTATGATACTGCCATAAGGTCTGAGGCCATTCTCCTTGTCCCCAGATCAAGCAATTGGGACGTTGTTTATGCTTGCAGCCAGGCGTTCACTGGGAACCAAAATTGGCCGTAAAACTGTTTTTTGAAAGTGGCCCCGTGTCACACCGTGCAGCAAGCCCAACGCCTCTAAGTGGAGTCTGGGGGAGTACTCCCAGAACATTTGGAAAACATTGACCCAAATATTCTATTTTGACGCGCATTTGTCCCTGCACAGAGATTTTAAAGAAGTTAAACATAAAACATTGCATGTAATATCTGTTAAGAGTGAGGAATAACATACTGTAAGCTTTATAACACATTCTTTATTTAAAGGGATGTGTGGAATGAGGAGAGAGGGAAGTAAGTGGGCTGGAAAGAGGACCACAAAACCAGATTACCTACACAAAGGAAGCGCACGGTGCGGGGCCCGTGGGGAAATCTCCCGAGTTCCCTGTAGGCCAGTGCCAAAGGAACGTGCCCATTGTCCACGATCCTTACTGGAGGACTGGGGCATTGTCTATGTTCCTTGCGGAAACAATGTGTGATCCTCTTGCTCCCTTAACCCAAAAGACCTTCGAGTCGCCCACTGACACAGTGAGCGGAACTGGGCTGAGGCTGCACTGCTGCCTTGCTTCTAGATCCTGTGTGAAAGACTCTTTCTGCTCACGACTTGCGCTGCACTCCATTTTGCCTGAGGGTACATTACCCACATTGTATGGCCCTCCTTCCACTGTACCACATTGGAGGAGTTTTCCGAAAAGTATCGCACGCCCAAAAGGACAGAAAACCGCTTTGAATGACCACTCCCCTTGCCAGTATTTTCCTTTCCGATCCAATTCTCCTCTGTGCACTAATATGGTTGGTTGTCTTTTTGTGGGCGAGAAATCCCATCCAAGATGGATTGGCCTCGATGGGATGGCACTGAGCAGTGTCCAAAGCCCAAATGCCCCCATACTTGTTGCGATCAAGGCAGGCATGGTGTTGTTGTCCGCAGAGGTGTGAGCCATCCAAGCAGGCTTTGGCGGCGCGAATCCTAAGGCGAGTGCTCCTGTGAGCATTAGTAGCATTGCTGCTTCTACTTAGCAAGTGCTGCGCTTCAACATTCTGTAAGTCCAGGCCCTCTTCCTGAGGTTGAGGCTTGTGAGCACCTCCTCCGTGCCTGTGTTACTACTGGTATCCAGAAGGCCTGCATTTAGTTGGCGTGCCCCTCTCTTTCTCCGTGCCCGTCTCCCTTGGCCTGTCTCTCTGTGGATCGTGTACCCCTCTGTTTCGGTCTCTGCGTCTCTCTTGCTCTCTCGCCCCCCCCCTCGCCCCCCACCTCTTTGCTGTGGGTGACCTAGTACCTCCGTGTCGAGAGTGGCTCGCTTTCCCCGCTGGGGATGCCCCCGTTCACTGCTTGGAGTGCCCACCCCTTCACTCGTGGCTCTGAGCTTCCTGCCACCGAATGAATGAACAGACCTCCTGTTTACAGAGGCGTGAGTCAGCCAGGAGGAGAAGCTGTTCTCCCGTCTTTCCACCCGAGTTTAAACTGGTAAGTGACTCATGCTCACACCCTAAGAGACCCGCCCCCCCGTTCCTCCCCAAACCCCCGAGTGAACGCGATAAACTAGACTGCTGTAGAAATATTCCAGGAAAGTGGTGGAGGCAGTGTAGGGGTGAGTGCAGTGGAGGTTTATGGTTCATGCAGGCACAGTGTGGGGGTGGATGGCTTGCTGAAGATTTGAGTGCGTGCCAAGAAAGGGCATGGGTGTGAAAAGGGCTGGGACAGGAGCATGTGCCAGCAGTGTATGTTGAGTGATGTGGAAGTCAGGGTGGATGTCCACCCACGTAGATTCTTTTTTCTTTAGGAGGGAGGCTCCTTTGAGGTCAATTGGGGGGTAGCTAGGGATGCCAGCTGCTACCTCTGGCAACCTCACTGGCACCCTGGAACTACCCCTTACGACCCATGGCCTTCTGGCCCTCGCACTTAGATGTCAAAGATTGATTTACTGCCAGGTGAAAAAACGAGAGTGGCCTGGAAAAAATCGCTTTGTTTTCGGCACTCGTGTTGCCATTCGCCTGGACTCAATGGGCAGCTTGTACAGGGAGAGCCATCACCAAAAGCAATTCACGAGGAAATGACCTTTTCTGCTGGAGTCTAGAGAAAGTAATGGAGAAAGCACAATGCATGTCCTGCTTGCCGCCAGTAACTCTGCTCCCCCTGCATCCCCAGTAACTCTGCTCCCCCTGCACTCCATGCATCCCCAGTAACTCTGCTCCCCCTGCATCCCCGGTAACTCTGCTCCCCCTGCATCCCCAGTAACTCTGCTCCCCCTGCACTCCATGCATCCCCAGTAACTCTGCTCCCCCTGCATCCCCGGTAACTCTGCTCCCCCTGCATCCCCGGTAACTCTGCTCCCCCTGCATCCCCGGTAACTCTGCTCCCCCTGCATCCCCAGTAACTCTGCTCCCCCTGCATCCCCAGTAACTCTGCTCCCCCTGCACTCCATGCATCCCCAGTAACTCTGCTCCCCCTGCACTCCATGCATCCCCAGTAACTCTGCTCCCCCTGCATCCCCGGTAACTCTGCTCCCCCGGCATCCCATCAAATAAATCACACTCGTTTTACCCAACCCGATTAGATAAGAATGTATTGTATATGTTCACACAGAACACAACAATAATAATCTTAATATCCTGGTGTTCAGATCTCCTACTCGCACTCCTTTAGTTTCAATTTACTGAATACATTGGAGACAACGAAAGAGGTCGCCTGGGCACAAATCCTGACTTCTCCATTTGAGCAACATGTGTGATCCTGGGTAAATCACTGTGCCCCATATGGCCTAATTATCCATAACTACTCCGATTTAAATCACGACGAAGTGATTCAGTTCAGTTTGCTTTATAAAAAACCAAAGCAAGCTGCAGCATGTTCCTGCGTATCCGGCTTTGCCTGGCAGAAGAGGTCAGCACTTGGCTGAGTGAGGCTGCACTTGGCTTGTGAACACAGCACTTGGTCTTGTGACGCCAAAGCTTGCATGTAACTCTACATGCCACATGAGGCTTAACCTGGCATAAGATGGCACTTCTTGGGTACATGAGGTTATACTTAGTATATGTGAGCAATGCCTGGAATGTGAGTCAGTATTTAACATATTTTGACTGTACCTTGCATGTTGGGTGTTAACAGATACACGATGAGAGTAACTGGCCGTATGAGGCCATCCTGGTGTAAGAAAGCAGGAGTCCTGCCTGGCCTATGGCCTTTCTGCTCAGTGTGCCCCCAGAATGTCATGACAGCACGGCACCCATTGCACATCGAGCCTTGTGTCCTCTTTGGTGCTACTTGTGATGTGTTACTTTTATGGTGTCTCTTCCTGTTACTTCACCAGGCCCAAAGGTCATATAACATCCCTTCCTGTGGCACTGTCAGGGTCACAAGTCATGTGATGCAATTTGCTAGGCGTCATTGGGTTTATGATGTCACTTCCGCTACGGGCTGTTGAGTCCCTTGACCGAACCTATTTTACACTAGGTTTTAGTAAAAATATAATCCTAATGTTACGCAAGTGAAATCACAGCTTTTTTTATTGAAAGTTAAAATTGGTCATACATGTAGAGCGACCTTTCAGAATTTACATGTGAGCATGCCTTGTGAGTGCTTACGGCCTCTACAGGTCTGGGCTGCTTCATGGGGCGTGGAGTGTGTGGTGAGGGGTGAGTTCTTCCGGCCTCTGCAGGCCTGGGCTGTTCCATGGGGCATGGAGTGTGTGGCTTTGGTTGTGTGGTGAGGGGTGAGTTCTTCTGCCTCTGCAGGCCTGGGCTGCTCCATGGGGCATGGAGTGTGTGGTGAGGGGTGAGTTCTTCCGGCCTCTACAGGCCTGGGCTGCTCCATGGGGCGTGGAGTGTGTGGCTTTGGTTGTGTGTTGAGGGGTGAGTTCTTTCGGCCTCTACAGGCCAGGGCTGCTCCGTGGGGCGTGGAGTGGGTGGCTTTGTTTGTGTGGTGAGGGGAGAGTTCTTCCGGCCTCTACAGGCCTGGGCTGCTCCATGGGGCGTGGAGTGTGTGGCTTTGGTTGTGTGGTGAGGGGTGAGTTCTTCCGGGCTCTCCAGGCCCGGGCTGCTCCATGGGGCGTGGAGTGTGTGGCTTTGGTTGTGTGGTGAGGGGTGAGTTCTTCCGGCCTCTGAACATCTGGGCTGTTCCAATGGGCGTGGAGTATGTGGCTTTAGTTGTGTGGTAAGGGGTGTGGCTGCAAGGCAGCTGATGTAAGTCTCCGAAGCCGAAATAGAGCTCTGTCAGGGAAGGACGTGCAGCACCGCAGAGGCCAATGCCAAGGGTAACAGAGGCAGCATCTGTGCCCTGCCACCCACTGCCGGGCTGTTAGGACTTGCAGAAAGCTGGTAACGAAGAGAGGGGAGGGCGGGTCTGCTCAGTGGCCTCGCCCCAGCTGTCTTCACACCCACAGCTGGCCTGAGCTAACATGGCCTGCTCGAACATATTCCTAGAAGTGCCAGCTTCCCATCTCAGGCTTCACTCCACAGCAGGGCTTGCTCCCCTGGCATGTGGGCGTTCGGCAGGGAAGGTTTCTGCTGCAGCAGGCAACCATTCCTCCTAGGCGTCCATACAGACCCTCAGAAGAAGCGCGAGCGTCCCACGTCATACGTCATTCGGCCTCTCTCCGTTCTCGCGAGACAGGAAATGGCAGGGTAAGAGTCATTCATCAGCAAGATCAAGGCCCTTCACCTGCAGACATGCCAGAAGTTAGCGGCCATCATAATTCAGCGGTAGGCCAAGCTTCCCTGCTTGGAGACATTCAGCAACTGGCAAATACTAACCGCATCATGGGCCCCGGTGGGATTCTCCTTTATTTTCTAGCAATATTCCTTCCATCAGTGGAAGGCAACGTGGTGAGATGATCGAGTGGATGGTTGCTGTGGGCACTTTAATGGTGTGTGATGGCCAGAGTGATGATCAGGTGATGGTCGGAGTGAAAGGTGGACAAAGAGGCATGCTGATTAGGGATTGGGTTTGTTATTTGGAAGGGATGATGATTAGTCAGGACCATGTCTGGAGAGAGAGCTTCCAAAGGACCATGTAAGGTTCCGTCCAGGTGCCTGTGCGGTCACGGTGTGAAGTCGACCCTGGTATGCATTGTTCTGGTTCCCGTTCAGTGGTCGTATCGTGTGTTGAGGCTTGGTTTTCCCCTCATGGGCAGGAGTAGGTGGTGGTTTGGAGTCAGGTGACCTGTGGGTGGGATGCACGATCGTGTGTCATACTGATCAGTTTTGATTAGCCTATCCTGTTCTTTCACGCTTTCATACATAGCCTAATTTAGTGGCGTAGGCTGGTTGGGGCCTGAATGGGCAAGGCCCACCCAAAATCTGTAAAAGCCCACTCGGCCGCGCTGTGTGGGCATTTACAGATGTCCCTGTCATTGCGGTGGGCCCAACTTCATTAGCTCCAGACACCACTTGTTAGAGAATCCTGGCTAAGCCTACTCAATGTATCCATCATCGGAATAACCGCTCTGGTGTGGCATCGGAATATCTTAATATGCAGCGATCACAGCGCTGCAGTCAGGTGACCAATCCTCAGCAAAGCAATAAACACCACCTCTGGCGTCTAAATGAATGAATAAACAAGACTTGGGGGTGTGACACCCAAAGGGAAGCGGCCCAATGTACACCGAGAAGATAACACCGGGCTAGCACAAAACAGGGATTATAAAACCACAATCAACTAATCGTATAGGTCATTAAAACTAGAGCTTACAATGCTGAAATGATGATGTGTGATCGAGGACCTGGTGGCGGAGGAAGCTGTGTTTTGTGCTCATGTGTTCACTTGTCCAGGTCCATGTTCATGATATGATTGGGAGAAGGGTAGCATGCCGGATTCATGTTGGTCTTGTGGTGGTTCTGTGGTACTGGCGAGATTTGATCCCATGCTTGCGGTCGTGTGTATGGACCATGTGGACTGGGCACTAACAGCGATTCGCAGAAAAGACCAGCATTAGAATGACAGGAGAAGGCGTAATTGCCATGGATCTAGTTACTGGGCACACTATGGGAAACAGGGAGCAAACTGTGTCATGTGGTAGATCTTGGTGCTGTAGTTTCCAACACTTGCTTTAGATCCTACTCAGTGAGGGATCTGGAGGCTGCAGCGAATGCTTGATCTCCCGATTCATTTTCTGAGCAATAAAATGCTGTGAGTGGGTCTCCTCTCCTCTTATTGGCTGTGTTCCTGTGCAACGAATTAATTCACATGAATGAATGAAACTTTTATAACTCTCTTAATACCGGAGACCAGTCTCTAAGTGCGGGGCAGTGATTCAAACCTGTGTTGCTCTGCGTTGTCTTGCTTCCAAGATAAACTCGTTGCCCTGAGCAATCCTCCCCGGCCTTTTAAGTGTATATGGCCTTCAAGTTCTCCAGCACTTTGTTTGCTAGCCACATAATGTGGCGCTGTGTTCAGGAAATGGAGGGGGCCTCCTTCTGCCTCCTGGACTGCAGTCAGCCATTAGACTAAAGTGGGGCGCAAGTACAGTATTGTTGCCTCCAGACATTGGCATTTGTACCACTGCTGGACAACACCTCACATGTACACCACTGGGGCAGCAGCCTCTTTCTCTGCAGAGTAGGGAGTAAAGGGGTGAATTGTAAAGCAATATAAGTCAAACGAAATGCAAGAATGCATGAAAACGCAACACACCGAACAGGGTACCCCAACCAGCAACCCAAGGCCATTGCCTTGCAAAAAAAATCTGCATATGGGTTTCCCCCAAATTAGCCAGTAGTATCTGATGCCAAATACATCATTTCCTGATAAAGCGTCATTCAAAATGCTCTCCGGTTCAGCCCGGTCTATGCATTGGCCGGTGTGCATGCATGTGGTGCACATGTAAACCTTGCCTCTATGTGTCTGCGTGTCCACCTGCGTATGCATGTAACATGTGCATACATTATGTGGGCCGGCAGGATAGCTGGGCACCGCAGTCAATCACCTCAGTTCCGGCTGCACGATGCAGCTGCGAATGTGGGCAGCGCCGACTCAGCCCTTCATCCTACCGAGATCCAAACATGAAGTACCGTTAATCTACATATTATTACAGTGTTCCGAAGCGGATGGAATCCAGCGTGAAGCACTACGTAAAACGTGAAATTATAACCATGGACACAGGGAGGTGTATCTGTACACATGCATTGGTGGGTAGTTGGTGATGCATGTGTTTACATGTGAATGTGTTTGTGTTTCACGCCCCTATCCTCTTTCCTCTGCTGCTTCTCCCGACAACTGAAAAGTGAATACCTGGGAGAGTCGCAAATAAAGGACGGAAACTCACATTCATTCCAATCTCGGCCTAAACAAACAGAACAAAGGGCCGGGGCCGGCCTCAGCAGGCCTTCCTCTTCCGTCTGTAAACAGGCGGCGAGGGCTGCCAGGGTGACTCCTGCGTGCAACTGCGAGTGCCAGTGACTGCGCACCAAGCTGTCCACTCGCCCCAACGTCGCCTATAGCAGGAGGGACGGTCACAGCTACCCATAATGCGGCTGTCCAGAGGCGTGGACCGGGTAGGGCTGTGCGGGCAAGGCCCACCAGAAATCTGCAAAAGCCCACTCGGCAGAGCTGTGTGGGCATTTACAGATGTTAATGTCACTGCTAGCCTACATACAGGCGCTGCTTTTTAGACAATTCTGGCTACGCGACTGCTGCTGTCCATTGACAGAAGGGAACAGGTAGTGCTTTAAGTGGGCCGGGGCTAGCTAGGGCCCAACCCCCGATGATCCCCAGCCATGCTGACATCTGAGGCAGCCCGTTTGGTGGCCGCACGGTTACACGAGCTGCCTGTAGGTGTCAGCACTTCAGATTAGAAAAGAAAAGGCTTTCTTTCTAAACCGAAGTGCTGACACCTGCAAGCAGCAGGTGCAACTGTGCAGTGCTGGCTGCCTGATGGCTCTGTACTCTGAAACAAGAGGGCTATTTTGTTTCTGAGGGTAGAGGGATGTAAAGGACAGAAGCTATTGGTTCAGAGGCCACATGGTGCCCTCAGCTTGCTCTTTCTGCCCACAGGCAGTTGGTAGCACACAACATTCCCTGCCCCGGAAATCCGAACCAGTGGATGAAGGGCCTAGAAGCAAAGCCCTCAAGGCACAGGGGCAGGGGATTTGGAGCTCTTTTTCGGGGCCGGCCTTAGCGGCCATAGCACCCTGGGTGGTAAAACAAAAATGTGCCCCCCTCCCTCAAGTGCACCCCCGGAGGTGTGCAGGGGGTGCCACATTTTTTAATAGGTGCTGATGCTGTGCATCAGCTCCCTATTGTCGTTAAATGTGTTCCGCTCCCGAGAGAGGAACGTGTTTAATTTCAATAGGGCACCTGCTGTGCATTCTCCCACCACGCCAGCTCGGGAAATCCTTGAAAAACTCCCCTGATCTGGCATGGTGGGGGCTAATGGTAAGGCGCTTGAGGCGGCTGCCGAGGTAGCCCACCCCTAAGGCTGGCCCTGTTCTCTCTCATGCTGCACAGTGTGGGCAGTCAACGTCATGGCCTGTGAGCAAGACCAAGAGGATGCCGACGGCGGGTTTATGTGTTTATATAAAAAAACAACTTAATGAAAAGCTGCACAATCTCCCTGGGCACAGAGAGCAGTGTGTGATCAAAAGAGAACACCCTCCACATACGCAGAAAGGCAATAGGGGTTAGTGCAGTTTAGAAGGTCAAGGTCATTACGCGTTTGTTAGTATTACCCCTGGTAATCCTGGTGAACTTGTTTACTGTTCGTGCATGTGGTATGCTAGCAGTAAAAAGGGCGTGCGTGATTTCGATTCATGCAGACCCTTCAGTTATGGCCCGTTTTAGAGTTCCGAAGGACTTCATGGGCAAATGTTACATTACCGCCATGCGGTAATATGGAATGACATAACTCATTTGTGTGGAGGACATTTACACCACACAAAAGGAGTCATAATTGAAACAGTTTCACTAGCAAAACTTACTTTAGGGGAGCAGTGAAGCTTGCAGCATTTATAAATTCCACTCGTTTTACCACTATAACATAATTGTCATCCACTCCTTAATGTAGGATGTAGAAGGGTGAGAAGTGGGTGCAAGGGGTTGGGGAGTCATTGAAGGCTTCGAGAGAGAAATGCCCCTTTAAAAAAGTGGAAAAATTGCCATCAATCTCCCTCTAGTTCCCGCTCCATCTGCCTCTTCAGCGGGCAGGGGAACTCTGGGGACGCTAGCAATGTGCCAGTGAGTGACTCACTCTAATTAGGGTGACCAGATGTCCCCCTTTCTCAAGATCATGTTCCCATTGGAAACTGCAGTGGTCTCAGTTTTTGGTTGTAGGTCTGCATAGATGGCAGGCAGGAATGCACAATCTCGCACAGAAGAGATGCTGTATTTTACTTAAGATAGTGATAGTTTGTGATAAATTAATTATAATATGTGTTTATTCCACCAGTAATAATTAAACCTCCTTCTCCTCCAACCGCTACTGAAGTGTAGTGCCTTGATAGCCACTTTCAAGAGTTAGTCCTACTTTTATGTTAGTTGCCCTGCCCCTGTTTTTTTATTTTTTTAATCTGGTCACCCTAACTCTAATCCACCTCCTTGCTTGCGCTTGATTAATGTCACAGTTTTATGTCCCTCACGCAACGCGTATCATCTGTTTGGTTAAGAATGGATAACACTGACTTTTTGGGCCCTTGCACTTGAGCACACATGTGTTTTCTAAGCACTGCATACGTTTGTAACCGTGTTCCCCACACCTGTGCTGTGAAGCCCTTCTCCCCCACCTTCCCTTTCTCGCCAGCAGGTTGGAACCCACGAACTGAGAGTGCAGGCCTCTGGGACAGGGGTCTTCTAGGTCTGGAAAAGATCCAGGGCTACGCCAATGTCGGCCTTCAGGGCTATTGGTTGTGGCCCCTTACCTTCCATCTGGGGCGACAACCAAAAGACCCGCGCTATAGCCGCCCCAGGCCCCGCTAGCTACGCCTCTGCTCTGTGGGAAGGGAATTCCCAATTAGGCCTTGAATTTTCCCTGCTACGCTTTTACAACAAAAAGGAGGCCACTGCTGCTCACTTAATCCGCGTGCTTGTAATACGCGTGTCCCCTTCTTGGTTCACCGGAGCAGAGCTAGGATCTCACTCTCTCCCAATATCCCCTTGCAACAGCTGCAATGCTTCCGTGTCAGTGGGACAGACTGCTTAATGCATCCATGATGCGCTCACTGCCATTCAAGATGGCGGCGGGGCACTATCATCGCAAGACCGTGAACATGTGACGGGTGTTCAGTGGCTGGTATAGTGGAGCACACGTTTATCTCTGAAGAGAAGGGACGAAGACCCCTTTTTCGCCCACTTGGAGCTGTGCCTCTGGTAGGGTCCTTGGCTTGCCATAAAGTACACAATCCCGGTGTTTTCCATTCATGATGTCATGTAAATGGGTGCGGAAGGTCTATGGTTTCACATGGTCACTATGGCAGACAGCCTCCTCTGTATGGGAGAGAGCGAGCCACATCTGTATTAGGGGTCATGCTTCTTCCTCCGTTAACGCAAGTCACCCCTTGCTATAATTTCAGTTTATACCATTTTCTCTTGTAAATGCTGGTCATGTATGTATGCATGGATGTATGGGATTTACAAAGCACACACTCCTAGCTGAGGAGCAACAGAGCGCTCTCATTCGTCCCCCTTTTGCATGTGCAGTTTATACCATGTTCTTGTGTATGTACAGGCCATATTACCTACTGCTGTACATGCGGGGAGTACGGTTTTCTCCTGTATCTGCCAGTTATGCCACCTCCTTCGATATGTCCAATCATACCGGGTTCTCCCGTATACATAGGTAATGGCACCATCTGCTACATTTGTTGGTCATGCCAACTTCCCCTGTTTGCACACGCCATCCCATGTTCTCCTGTAGATGCCGGTCATACCACCTATTGTGCAGTTGATAACATATAGTCGTGTATATGCAGATCGTGTAGCCTCCTTTGCTATGTGCAGGTCACATTGTGTTTTCCTGCAAATGTAAGTCACACCATGTCCTGATTTCTGAATTTGCAGATTCTCTTTCTCCTGTACATGCAGTTCACACAACATCTTCTTGGATGTGCAAGTCATACAATATCCTTCTTCGTTTAACCTACCGTCACTCCGTCTGACCCCCCAACCCCAGTTGTTTTGTCTGTACCCTCTTCCTATCATCATTTATACACTTTATTTTTCTTTTCCTGCACAGATTACTATCTGGATACCTTTTGCAGGTCACAATAGACCAACTTCTAGACAAACCTCGGCACTTGGACACCATTATGGTGGTGTTTTGGCACAGTATAAACGATGTCTATCATAGCATACATAACATATTCTATTAGTTTGCATAGCACACCATTAGCCTTTCTTCTGGTTTCCTTCTGAGACCAACTCGAGATACATCATGATCTATGATGCTGTAGGTCTTCGGACACAGTAAGCATAGGTTTCCAGGGCTCCCCTTGCCGTGCATAGAGGAGTACGCATTATCCTGATCCGGCAGCATACTCTGGTACTTTGGTCTTTGTCCCACAGCCCCTAACCCGGGATCTTTTAACCTCCCTTTTCCCCAAGTGGCCACCACTATGGCAGTTGGAGGATCTGGCTTCTCCCTTATTTCCTTACCTTCTTTCCCTATTGTGTTGCGCACATTCACCGGCACGCAGCCAATTTTTGGTCCTGGTTCTTCTCTGGTTTAGTTCACTGGACGCTGCCCAGGTTATCCCTTTGGTGACCGAGTGGAGGACGTTTCAAACTTTATCTGGTGAAGAAGGCTCCATTCTTCGAGGGCACGCTTGAGCACATCTAGAATCCACCACACTATCATTCACTGACTAGCACCACCCAGAAATGCACTAGAAGATTCCTTCATAGAGAATACTAAGTAGTGCGGGCAGCTTTTATTTCCACTTTCCATGATCAGCACACCCTTTGAGCCATTGCCAAGAATTTCACATGCACCCCGACTTCCACAATCAGACACCCTTCCCTCTCCAATGTCTTGTGCCTTTCCACTTGTCTGTGTTTGTCTTTAGCCTGCCTTTGCTTCTCCCACCATCTCCCACATCCGCCCACAGAGGGTGGTCTGGTTACCCTTGTGGGCGCACAATCTGCCACTATACTGTCCAGCGTACGCCCATCACGCCAGTGATGGGCTCAGTACAAAAGGGTATTAACGTAAAATAAGATACCATAGTCTCCTTTACACGAGGGTCTGACTACAACCCCCTTATGTGCAGTTGACCCTATATCCTCCTGTATATGAAGGTCACCCAATATCCTGCACCATTTGCAGGGGCCTTCATGCTTTCCTATAAACACAGGAAATACCACTCCCTGAATGTGCAGATGATGTCTCCTCCTCCTCCCCCTCCTTCTCCTCCTCCTCTCTGTGCAGGTCACAGGTGATATAGCATATACAGGTGTATATGCCGCTCACACCAGCTCCTTTCCTACGCGCAGCAGACATTGTGCCTTCATCTAAACGGTCCATACAACCCCTGATCTAAGAATTTGCAAATGATATCTCCTGCTGTACAGGTATTTCATACCACATCCTCCTGTATATGTAGGTCATGCCATTATTCTGCTGCACGTGCAGTTGATATCACACGGCACTCTGTGCTTTTGGTACCAGGTCATACAGCCTGCAGTCGTGCAGTATGTGCAGGTGGCATCATGTTTACCCATTCCGGCGTTTGCCAATGCTGCCACCTTGTCCTGCATGTGCAGGTCATGCCGATCCCTGTAGTCTAGGCAGGTTGTACTATTGTTGATACTGCTCACGTGACTCCCCTTTGTATGTGCAGGTTATGCCATTTCTCCTGTAAGTAGTGGTCATACCAACTCCTACTAAATGTATAGGCCATACCAAATTGTCCTGAATGTACAGATCATAAAAGCTTCCCCTATATCTATATGTTATGCCAGCTCCACATGAATGTACATATCATTCCATTCCTTTTAGTATGTGCACATGATACCACCTTTTTTGCATGTAGTTTATACCATCTTCTTCTACATGTGATGGTCAAACCAAATTCTCTGGTATGTGCCTTTTAGACTGTCTCTTACTACATGTGCAGGTGATCCCCACTTCTCTTGTACGCACTTTTTAGACTGCCTCTTACTACATGTGCAGGTGATCCCCACTTCTCTTTTACTACATGTGCAGGTGATGCCCACTTCTCTTTTACTACATGTGCAGGTGATCCCCACTTCTCTTGTATGCGCCCTTTAGACTGCCTCTTCCTACATGTGCAGGTGATCCCCACTTCTCTTGTACGTTCCCTTTAGACTGCCTCTTCCTACATGTGCAGGTGATCCTCACTTCTCTTGTACGCACCTTTTAGACTGCCTCTTCCTACATGTGCATGTGATCCCCACTTCTCTTATACGCACCTTTTAGACTGCCTCTTACTACATTTGCAGGTGATCCCCACTTCTCTTTTACTACATGTGCAGGTGATCCCCACTTCTCTTGTACGTGCCCTTTAGACTGCCTCTTCCTACATGTGCAGGTGATGCCCACTTCTCTTGTACGTTCCCTTTAGACTGCCTCTTACTACATGTGCAGGTGATCCCCACTTCTCTTGTACGTGCCCTTTAGACTGTCTCTTCATACATGTGCAGGTGATCCCCACTTCTCATGTACGTTCCCTTTAGACTGTCTCTTACTACATGTGCAGGTGATCCCCACTTCTCTTGTATGCGCCCTTTAGACTGCCTCTTCCTACATGTGCAGGTGATCCCCACTTCTCTTGTACGTTCCCTTTAGACTGCCTCTTCCTACATGTGCAGGTGATCCCCATTTCTCTCTTACTACATGTGCAGGTGATGCCCACTTCTCTTTTACTACATGTGCAGGTGATCCCCACTTCTCTTGTATGCGCCCTTTAGACTGCCTCTTCCTACATGTGCAGGTGATCCCCACTTCTCTTGTACGTTCCCTTTAGACTGCCTCTTCCTACATGTGCAGGTGATCCTCAATTCTCTTGTACGCACCTTTTAGACTGCCTCTTCCTACATGTGCATGTGATCCCCACTTCTCTTATACGCACCTTTTAGACTGCCTCTTACTACATGTGCAGGTGATCCCCACTTCTCTTTTACTACATGTGCAGGTGATCCCCACTTCTCTTGTACGTGCCCTTTAGACTGCCTCTTCCTACATGTGCATGTGATCCCCACTTCTCTTGTACGCACCTTTTAGACTGCCTCTTACTACATGTGCAGGTGATCCCCACTTATCTTTTACTACATGTGCAGGTGATGCCCACTTCTCTTGTACGCGCCCTTTAGACTGCCTCTTCCTACATGTGCATGTGATCCCCACTTCTCTTGTATGTTCCCTTTAGACTGCCTCTTCCTACATGTGCAGGTGATCCCCACTTCTCTTTTACTACATGTGCAGGTGATCCCCACTTCTCTTGTACGTGCCCTTTAGACTGCCTCTTCCTACATGTGCAGGTGATGCCCACTTCTCTTGTACGCGCCCTTTAGACTGCCTCTTCCTACATGTGCAGGGGTACTCCGCTTCTCTGGTTCGTTCCCTTTAAACTGCCTCTTCCTACATGTGCAGGTGATCCCCACTTCTCTTGTATGCGCCCTTTAGACTGCCTCTTCCTACATGTGCAGGTGATCCCTGCTTCTCTTGCATGCACCTTTTAGACTGCCTCTTCCTACATGTGCAGGTGATCCCCACTTCTTTTGTATGTGCCCTTTAGACTGCCTCTTCCTACATGTGCAGGTGATCCCTGCTTCTCTTGTACGCGCCCTTTAGACTGCCTCTTCATACATGTGCAGGTGATCCCCACTTCTCATGTACGTTCCCTTTAGACTGTCTCTTACTACATGTGCAGGTGATCCCCACTTCTCTTGTATGCGCCCTTTAGACTGCCTCTTCCTACATGTCCAGGTGATCCCCACTTCTCTTGTACGTTCCCTTTAGACTGCCTCTTCCTACATGTGCAGGTGATCCTCACTTCTCTTGTACGCACCTTTTAGACTGCCTCTTCCTACATGTGCATGTGATCCCCACTTCTCTTATACGCACCTTTTAGACTGCCTCTTACTACATGTGCAGGTGATCCCCATTTCTCTTGTACGCGCCCTTTAGACTGCCTCTTTCTACATGTGCAGGTGATCCCCACTTCTCTTGTGCGTGCCCTTTAGACTGTCTCTTACTACATGTGCAGGTGATCCCCACTTCTCTTGTATGCGCCCTTTAGACTGCCTCTTCCTACATGTGCAGGTGATCCCCACTTCTCTTGTACGTTCCCTTTAGACTGCCTCTTCCTACATGTGCAGGTGATCCTCACTTCTCTTGTACGCACCTTTTAGACTGCCTCTTCCTACATGTGCATGTGATCCCCACTTCTCTTATACGCACCTTTTAGACTGCCTCTTACTACATGTGCAGGTGATCCCCACTTCTCTTTTACTACATGTGCAGGTGATCCCCACTTCTCTTTTACTACATGTGCAGGTGATCCCCACTTCTCTTGTATGCGCCCTTTAGACTGCCTCTTCCTACATGTGCAGGTGATCCCCACTTCTCTTTTACTACATGTGCAGGTGATCCCCACTTCTCTTGTATGCGCCCTTTAGACTGCCTCTTCCTACATGTGCAGGGGTACTCCGCTTCTCTGGTTCGTTCCCTTTAGACTGCCTCTTCCTACATGTGCAGGTGATCCCCACTTCTCTTGTACGCGCCCTTTAGACTGCCTCTTCCTACATGTGCAGGTGATCCCCACTTCTCTTGTATGCGCCCTTTAGACTGCCTCTTTCTACATGTGCAGGTGATCCCCACTTCTCTTGTATGCGCCCTTTAGACTGCCTCTTCCTACATGTGCAGGTGATCCCCACTTCTCTTGTACGTTCCCTTTAGACTGCCTCTTCCTACATGTGCAGGTGATCCCCACTTCTCTTGCATGCGCCCTTTAGACTGCCTCTTCCTACATGTGCAGGTGATCCCCACTTCTCTTGTATGCGCCCTTTAGACTGCCTCTTCCTACATGTGCAGGTGATCCCCACTTCTCTTGTACGTTCCCTTTAGACTGCCTCTTCCTACATGTGCAGGTGATCCCCACTTCTCTTGCATGCGCCCTTTAGACTGCCTCTTCCTACATGTGCAGGTGATCCCCACTTCTCTTGTACGTTCCCTTTAGACTGCCTCTTCCTACATGTGCAGGTGATCCCCACTTCTCTTGTACGTTCCCTTTAGACTGCCTCTTCCTACATGTGCAGGTGATCCCCACTTCTCTTGCATGCGCCTTTTAGACTGCCTCTTTCTACATGTGCAGGTGATCCCCACTTCTCTTGTACGCGCCCTTTAGACTGCCTCTTCCTACATGTGCAGGTGATCCCCACTTCTCTTGTACGTTCCCTTTAGACTGCCTCTTCCTACATGTGCAGGTGATCCCTACTTCTCTTGCATGCGCCTTTTAGACTGCCTCTTCCTACATGTGCAGGTGATCCCCACTTCTCTTGTACGTTCCCTTTAGACTGCCTCTTCCTACATGTGCAGGTGATCCCCACTTCTCTTGCATGCGCCTTTTAGACTGCCTCTTTCTACATGTGCAGGTGATCCCCACTTCTCTTGTACGCGCCCTTTAGACCGCCTCTTCCTACATGTGCAGGTGATCCCCACTTCTCTTCTACGTTCCCTTTAGACTGCCTCTTCCTACATGTGCAGGTGATCCCCACTTCTCTTGCATGCACCCTTTAGACTGCCTCTTTCTACATGTGCAGGTGATCCCCACTTCTCTTGTACGCGCCCTTTAGACTGCCTCTTCCTACATGTGCAGGTGATCCCCACTTCTCTTCTACGTTCCCTTTAGACTGCCTCTTCCTACATGTGCAGGTGATCCCCACTTCTCTTGCATGCGCCTTTTAGACTGCCTCTTCCTACATGTGCAGGTGATCCCCACTTCTCTTGTATGCGCCCTTTAGACTGCCTCTTCCTACATGTGCAGGTGATCCCCACTTCTCTTGTATGCGCCCTTTAGACTGCCTCTTCCTACATGTGCAGGTGATCCCCACTTCTCTTGTACGTTCCCTTTAGACTGCCTCTTCCTACATGTGCAGGTGATCCCCACTTCTCTTGCATGCGCCTTTTAGACTGCCTCTTCCTACATGTGCAGGTGATCCCCACTTCTCTTGCATGCGCCTTTTAGACTGCCTCTTTCTACATGTGCAGGTGATCCCCACTTCTCTTGTACGCGCCCTTTAGACTGCCTCTTCCTACATGTGCAGGTGATCCCCACTTCTCTTGCATGCGCCCTTTAGACTGCCTCTTTCTACATGTGCAGGTGATCCCCACTTCTCTTGTACGTTCCCTTTAGACTGCCTCTTCCTACATGTGCAGGTCATCCCCACTTCTCTTGTACGTTCCCTTTAGACTTCCTCTTCCTACATGTGCAGGTGATCCCCACTTCTCTTGCATGCGCCTTTTAGACTGCCTCTTTCTACATGTGCAGGTGATCCCCACTTCTCTTGTACGCGCCCTTTAGACTGCCTCTTCCTACATGTGCAGGTGATCCCCACTTCTCTTGTACGTTCCCTTTAGACTGCCTCTTCCTACATGTGCAGGTGATCCCCACTTCTCTTGCATGCGCCTTTTAGACTGCCTCTTCCTACATGTGCAGGTGATCCCCACTTCTCTTGTACGTTCCCTTTAGACTGCCTCTTCCTACATGTGCAGGTGATCCCCACTTCTCTTGCATGCGCCTTTTAGACTGCCTCTTTCTACATGTGCAGGTGATCCCCACTTCTCTTGTACGCGCCCTTTAGACTGCCTCTTCCTACATGTGCAGGTGATCCCCACTTCTCTTCTACGTTCCCTTTAGACTGCCTCTTCCTACATGTGCAGGTGATCCCCACTTCTCTTGTACGTTCCCTTTAGACTGCCTCTTCCTACATGTGCAGGTGATCCCCACTTCTCTTGCATGCGCCTTTTAGACTGCCTCTTTCTACATGTGCAGGTGATCCCCACTTCTCTTGTATGCGCCCTTTAGACTGCCTCTTCCTACATGTGCAGGTGATCCCCACTTCTCTTGCATGCGCCCTTTAGACTGCCTCTTTCTACATGTGCAGGTGATCCCCACTTCTCTTGTACGCGCCCTTTAGACTGCCTCTTCCTACATGTGCAGGTGATCCCCACTTCTCTTCTACGTTCCCTTTAGACTGCCTCTTCCTACATGTGCAGGTGATCCCCACTTCTCTTGCATGCGCCTTTTAGACTGCCTCTTCCTACATGTGCAGGTGATCCCCACTTCTCTTGTATGCGCCCTTTAGACTGCCTCTTCCTACATGTGCAGGTGATCCCCACTTCTCTTGTATGCGCCCTTTAGACTGCCTCTTCCTACATGTGCAGGTGATCCCCACTTCTCTTGTACGTTCCCTTTAGACTGCCTCTTCCTACATGTGCAGGTGATCCCCACTTCTCTTGCATGCGCCTTTTAGACTGCCTCTTTCTACATGTGCAGGTGATCCCCACTTCTCTTGTACGCGCCCTTTAGACTGCCTCTTCCTACATGTGCAGGTGATCCCCACTTCTCTTCTACGTGCCTTTAAGACTGCCTCTTACTACATGTGCAGGTGTTCCCCACTTCTCTTTTACTGCATGTGCAGGTGATCCCCACTTCTCTTTTACTACATGTGCACTTCTCTTGTACACGCCCTTTAGACTGCCTCTTCCTACATGTGCAGGTGATCCCCACTTCTCTTGTACGTGCCCTTTAGACTGCCTTTTCCTACATGTGCAGGTGTTCCCCACGTCTCTTGTACTACATGTGCAGGTGATCCCCACTTCTCTTGTACCCTCCTTTGAGACTGCCTCTTCCTACATGTACAGGGGATCCCCACTTCTCTTGTACGCGCCTTTGAGACTGTGTGCAGGTGACATGGCGTTCCTGTATATGCAGGCCATCACGTCTCTTGCATTTGCAGATTATACCATCTTTCCCGGTATGTGGAGGGAGGTCATACAATGTGAGTGCGTGCGTGCGTGCGTGTGTACTAGTAACTTTACTAGTCTGAAAATGCACGTAAGTGTTGCTTGCCTGTTGTGTAATAAACAGGCTGAGATGTACAGAGCATCTCTTTGTTTTAGGCAAACCCCTTCATCCACCTCCGCCGCCCCCACCCGGGACCCCTCCTTTCATTCTGTGTCTGACCTGCCCAAGATTACAGGAGATAAATATTGTTTGGTTTCCTTTGCTAATCCTTCCAAAACAAAGCAGACTCCTGCCTCGAGGGGGCTTGAAGGGCACGGATCAGTGTGAGCCCGCCCCTTGCTTCACCCTGCCTTCATCCGCACACCTCTTTGTGGTAGTTAAAGAAATTAAAGACTTAGTTTTTACCAACTAAAACCGGTCTGTTCTCGCTCGGTGGAAGCTTAGTGCAAGACCCAACTCATGGGATCTGAAGGTTGTCTCCGGGAGAGGCTGCTGATGAGGTCAGAGTACATTTCCCGGAGGGGGCCTGATACTTTTGCAGCCCCACCCTCTGCATATGTCATAATTTGCACTACTAAGTGCAAAAGGCAGGTGTAAAATGTTTATGAAGCATCTTTACGTCTCCCTTTGACACTTCAAAGTCCAAATTGAGTAAACGCTGCCGGCCATTTGCGCATAGCAGGCACTGTCTACAATGGATTCCTATGGCATTGCCTGCCTTTTGCTGGTAAAACATCTGGTGGATTCCGTAGGAATCCACAGCATTCATGCCAGCATGAAAATGGCACACTGGCCCAAATGTTGGTGCAATGAATGGAGGATGGGGTGATGGAAAAATACATTCACTCTGTGCTCTCCCGCCCCCCCTCTACCCCCAGCTGCTATACAAATAAATGAAAATATAGGGTGATATAAAAATGCAGGGGTAACATTTTTATGCATGCATTTTATGCTACGGCGTGATAAAAGCGACCCTCTGAGCTGACTTTTGAGTTCTCCCTAAATTATGCTGAGTCAAGCTATTGTGGTTGCACTCTGGTGCAAACAGGTCCCTCCCGCATCATTTTCATAATTTGCATGTCGGAATGCAAAAAGGCATGTAAAGTCGAGGCAACATCAGCCTTTATACCTCCCTTTTCCATTCCGCCTTCAAAATGAGATAATGCTGCCTGCTATTTATACATGAAAGGCAGTGTTATCAATGGATTCTTAGGGAATCTGAATGCTTTTTGCTTGTGTAAAAAGCAGGCTGATTCCATAGGATTTACACCAGCATGAACATGTCATTCTGGCATAAATGCTTGCGTGCTTGTATGAAAGAGAGGCAGTGGGAGGCAGAATCACAATTAATGATTCTGCCTCTCCCTGCCTCTTTGCCATACAAATGATTGAAAAAGGGTGTGACTTGAAATGCGTGGGTAACATTGTTAGGAATGGTCTTTATTCAAGCATTTCACGCTAAACCATATCAAACATGAGCATGTGTGTTTTTTCCGGTCGGAAGCAGCAGACTCCAAGAGTGACTTGAACACCATTTGAGGCTCTGGGTTAGGAAGCTGCCAAATCCCCCAAACCAATGCTAATTTTAGGAGGAGGGATAATGGTGTTGAGGCATTTTTTTAACTGTGCATTAAGGATAAAGCAAACACAATAAATGGTATTACATGGCTACACTGACCTACATTGGTGGCTTTACCCTGGCTATTTATTCCCACTGTGGCATGACACTTTTTACTGGGAATCAAGGGTAAATCAAACTTATGTGTTATTGCATGGAGCGACTGGCCTACATTGGTGAAGCCAGTCTGGCAATGTATGTTACTAGGCATCAAGGGTAAAGCACTCTAGAGATGTTCTCTTACTGTGACATGCTAGTTTTTATACAGACAAAGCCAATAAGAGCAATCTCTTAAATAATAACGTTGGCATTTATTGATGCAGCCTGCATGAACAAATAAGGGCAGTGCCATTAGGAAAAATGTATTTATAATGGCAAACATTGTGCGAAAGGGCATCGTGAAAATGCATTGAAAAATGCTCTTTTGCACTATTGGTGACTTGCAACTATCGTATCTTTTCATGTGCTACCATACAAAACCGACTGCAAACTATGTGACTTTTTACCAAATTATTCACAGAAAGTGTGCTGTCAAGTGCAATAGTTTAACGCATTAGTTTAAAATGTTCTCAGGGATAGAAACTCCCTCAATCCGCATCTCCCCTACCCAACATTGATTCGTGCTGTATCGCAATGCTCGGTTGCTCCTGTGAATTTAAGGCAAAGATTTACTCCCCTCCAATTAAAACGTTCACCAGCCGCCACTGCAGTAGCCCCAACCTGTAAGAGAAGACACTGTTGGAGAAGGGTATGTTCTACCTATGGCTCTGTTTAATAGAAGTTTACCGTGTAGGACAGGGCCCGCAAACCTTTGGGTCTCCAAATGTTTTGGACTACAACTCGCATCAGCGTTAGCCAGCATTGTCAATGATGAGGGATCATGGAAGTTGTATCCCACAACATCTGGCGAGCCGCAGGTGGCAGACCCTTTCTGTAGGTAGATGGCTTGTCCTGTTTATTTGTCTTAAATCACTTGTATATGTGAAGATCTAGCTCACACGGTACAACGGAGCCCCAAACAACAATGTTAAACAAAAGTTCAATTTCAAACGAAAATTCACGTATCATCCTAATCTCAAACCATCAATATAAGTATAACGTACGTAACCTTAGAATTTTAAGAATCTAAAAGTATGAAAAGTCGTATGTCAGAGCACCCTACTACTGATCACCCCGTTTCCCCCACATTGTTAGAAAAAAACCAGATGATTCACAACGAAGGGAGCAAAGTGAGCAAAACTGTTTACGTGTTTCTCTGTACTTGGCTTAGGGCTCTCCAGTTTCATCGCTCCCACCCTACGCGCAGTAAGACAGTCCTCTAAAATCTGCAACTTATTAGTCGAACAGGGAGGTTTCCTGAATTTCACAGACTTGCAAATCTGGCAGTGAAATTGGAAAGTAATACAGCAATGTGGAGCTACCAGTGTTGGGGAAAGATGGACCTGTACTCTTTCCTTCACTGCTAGCGGAGCATCTGCGAGCATCACGGCTCTGTGTGGAAGCAATGCATTCGTAGCAGCTACACTCCTCAAACGTGCACTTCCATCTAACCATTCCTTTCCTCTTGGGTCCTAAAATTCAAACATGGATCTAAAAAAGTGATTTTGCCCAACTGATAACAATGGCCCAAAGGAGTTTAGCAGCACAGAGCTTTATCACAAATTGGGTGTTAAACTTGAGTACTGATGCTCAATTCTGCGTCTAATGCCACTGCAAAGTCCTTTAGAATGCTGGTACACAAACCACTCCCTAGATCGCCTCCGTGCCTTATTTTTTCAGTGGTCAAGGCTTCAGACATTTTGCATCCTTTGCTCATTGGGGACACACAGTTTGCTTCTGCAAAGGCTGGCCCGCAGATATACATTTACTCAAGCAGAGGTAGGGGCGAGCGCAGAAAGTGCAATCTTCGGTGGGGCACTTGGCTTGGTTTTAGGCAAAGCCCAAGTTCCCCGCCTCACATACATTTCCCATTGACAGTCGCATCTCCATGCCTGTTCGAGAGCGTGAAGCCACTGCTTCGGACTCTTGGGTGTTGAAGTTTTTGTGAGGAGAGCATACTGCCTGCCATTCACTAAAAAAAATCCCACATCATCAACTGGTGAGCACCCATCAGGCACTGGAACCAGTGCTTTTGGAGTTTGTTTCCCTCTTGGCAAAAGGGGCAGTGAAGTCAGTGACTCCTTGTGGAAGAAGGGAGAGGCAGTATTTCCTTGTTCTAAAGAAAGGGGAGACGGTTACAGCTCATCCTCGACCTCTGGTTCTTGAACAAGTATCTGTGGAAGGGCAATCCGAATGGTGGCCTTGAGGCAAACCCTCCAGGCTTAACAGGATCAGAAATGGTCCATCTCAGTGGACCTTAAAAATGCTTATTTTCTTGTGCAGATCTTTTCCAAAGCACAAAGTTCCAGATGTTTTTTATTATAGGCAGCACCCATTACCAGGTCAAGGTGCTTCCTTTTGGACTGACCTCCGCCCCAAGGGTTTTCACCAAGTTGATGCCACCTGGGACATGTCGCCAGAGGGAGAAAATGTACTTTTTTCCTCTACTGCACCCAGGAAAGCCCACACAAATAAAGCATTAAATGAAAGCATCACCCAAAATCTGGCCACCTACATAACTAGGGCCGACCGGCCGAGCACCACTTCCTCAATTTATTATAATACCAACTGTACACCCATTCAGCAGCCAACCGCACAACAGGCCAATCCCAAATGCTATGATTAAAACCCAGCTGAGTAACCAGGAACACACTAGGTACTACCAACCCTAGGCCCTCAAACCCATAGGGGAAGTCGGCCTCCATGCTTGGAGAGGAGACTGGATTGGCCGACGCACCACAACCAAGAACGTTGGAAGTACCATCGAGCAGAAAATGGAGTAGCACATCAGAAGCACTGTCAAACTAACCAAACTCCCCCTTTCCTGCTCCTCCAACATAACCAATGCCACTATACATGACTAGGGGCTAGCCACACTACACATAGAGGCACTGAGAACTAGTACCGCACCTTCACCCAACACCTTCACACATAGTCCATAAATACATCAACACTACACAAATGCACACCAACACAACACAGTCAACACCTAATAGTCATCCGTGACCCTGACCCCATACGGATGCAACTAACCAGTGTACACAACCGCAAAACACCCCCAACACAAACTCTAGTACACATCCGAGGCACTGAGCCCTACTCATCCGATTACAACATGTGGAGCCTCTCGAACCAATTCCCATGCCCAAGACAACGGTCACAGACTCCAGTTCCCCCTGGTTCTGAATCTTATCACTGTATCCTCACTGGGGGAGGAAGGATAGCTCAGGGGCAACGTTCTTGACTTGGAAGCAAGACAGCGCAGCGCAACACAGGTTTGAGCCCCCATCCCGTGCTTGGAAGCCACTCGTTTGTATTAAGCGTGCTATAAAAGAACAATTATAATAACACACCACACCCTCTTCTCTTACAGAGCCATGTGAGCACCTGGAGCCAGCCTTGGGTGGTGGCGGTGCACGGTATAAATCAACATAACATAACATTGCTCGGGCCAGACAAATTACTGCTGGAAGATGAGTGACAGTATAGTGGTGTTAATCCCCAGTCATGGAGTGCATAGGTAAAAGGCTGAAATGCAGGGAATTGTTGAGTCCCCTCTAGCATCAAATTTAGTAATAGGGGGCTTTGTAGCAGTGCCGCTGTGGTCTAAGAATGATCCCTTCTAGTAGTAGATGAACACAGAAGGGAATGACTAGGTTACTCCCAGGATCAGTTCTAGAAAGAGATGGGACTGTAGGAGTATGGCTGCATCCTTCCCAGCACGACGTGAACTTTGTCGGGGGATAGATCTGTCCTTCAAATGGACCCAGCAATGAAGAGATGGGCACTCTCGGAGAAAGGCAATGTCCTGCCCATGATCGTGTCAAGTAAGAGTTGAACACTTGTAGTCGTGGGGTTTGGGGGAGTCATGTTGAAACAAACCAAGAGGCTATAGGGAGACTCTGTTGGTTGGAACTGAACCAGCCTAGGATGTATGCAGACTTCGCTGTTGGATTAAACCGTACTTAAAGCAGCCCCATGTGTAAGCAAACTGCACTAGCAGAGTAATACATTGTAATTAAACCAGCCTAGGGTGTACGCACACTGCACTAGTGGAATGCTTTGTAATTAAACCAGCCTAGGGTGTACGCACACTGCACTAGTGGAATGCTTTATAATGAAACCAGCCCAGGGTGTAAGCAGACTGCACTGGCGGAATATTATGTAATTAAACCCGTCCAGGGTGCAAGCCAACTGCACTGGTGGAATATTATGTACTTATTTAAGTTTCAAATATTTTTATTAAGAGTAGTTACATGCAGGACACTCAAAAAGTCATTAATAGTAGATGAAAAAGCAATTGTCCATATTATATATAAAGAATTCATAACAGTGTTAGAAAGATAAACAGGACATAAGTCAAGCATGTAACAATGGATGAGACCCATTAAAATTCAGCAAGAAATTTTGAGGGAGGGGTAGGACAACACTAACGTACAGACGGACTTAACACGGACATAAGCTAGAGAGGGGAAGGAGTGTGGGAATATATATTAAGAGAAATAACAAAAACACTGTTATTCTTCATATGATAAATGGTTAAGAAAAGGTTGCCATTTGAATGTATGTTTATATAGTTGACCAGGAGAGGACGTATTGCATTTTTCAAGCCTATGAATATTGCATATATTGTTCCACCAATGTTTGTAGTGAATACAGAACAAAGTGGCCCTCATCTTCTACAGGTCATCTCCAATTTTTCTAACCTCTGGCTATAAACTTAATATCTACAAATCAATGATTCTCCCACTTAACATAAATTGCACTTTTCATCATACGTTGTCATTAGGAATTAAATGGTGCCCTCGTGGTATTAGATATCTAGTCATTAGCATCTCCACTTCCATTTGTGATATACGAAAAAAAACATTAATACTGTGCTTACCAGAATCAAGGGATTTACAGCTTCATGGTCTCCCCTATATCTCTCTTGGTGGGGTAGGTTGGAATTCATTAAGATGATGATTTCCCCTATCATTCCTTACCTCCTATACATGCTCCCTATCCCACTTCCTCTCTCCTTTTTCAAATCCATAGACTCTTCCCTGATTAGATTTCTATGGGGGAAAGGTAGGCGTAGAATCTCACTTAATAAATTTAAAAAAACCTTGTTCCATAGGTGGCGTCAATTTCCCAGATTTTAGGAAATATAATATATCCTTGGTTATCAAACAAATACAGTGGTGGTATGTTCGAGATGTACCAGAATTCCCACCCAACAGGGTACTTCTGGAGAGGGCAATGGCTTCCCCAAATATCAGATATTTATCTCTTCAAAAATAAGAATAAACTTGCGAAATTCTCTTGTATCTGCCAATCTGCTTACTATATTAAACTATATATGCTACCATCCCTACCAAAAATGTCCACTTTCACCTCTCCCTTCATTTGGCGTAACCCGCTCATTAACATCAAAGGTAAATCCATTGTGTGGAAGCCATGGGTCTCTAGAAACATCAGATTTTGCCTTTAAGGATTTTGCTATGAAATATGGATTACCCACCTCTGCTATGAAACAATTTCTTATTACTATTGATGCAATGGTTGAAAACTATGATCTACTCATCCACAATGCCAGTAACCCGGATGCCATAAGACTTTTTCACTTGTTGAAACTTGACAATTCCGCTTTCTTCTTCTACAAAGCCCTGAGGTCTAACACAACAATTGTCGTTCTACACAAACACTGAATAAATGATTGCTCACTACCAGATCATCAATGTGATTGGCCCCCACAATGGAAATACATCTCAAAAATCACTTCCTCAGCCAATTTAACCCAGCCTTTGTTTTTCTTTCATCACAGAGCCTTTGTGACCCCGATTTCTTTGTTTAAAAGTGGTCTTTCACCTAATGATCCATGTTGGAGTTGTCTACTAGCCCCAGGCTCGCTCAAGCATATATTCAAAGAATGTAAGCATGTTAAACTTTTCTCATACCCAACAAGATTTTTGTTTTGATTTTCTTGTATTTGGCAGCTCCCTTTTACATTCAGCAAATGCTAATTTCCATACCAAATTACTCTTTGACATATGTCTTATGGTAGCAATTCGAACCATAACCACCAACTGAATATTATGTACTTAAACCCGTCCAGGGTGCAAGCCAACTGCACGGGTGGAATACATTGTAATTAAACCAGCCCAGGGTAAAAGCAGACTGTAGGGGTAGAATGATGTGCAATTAAGCCGGTCTGGGGTGTACGCACACTGCACTGGCGGAATGTTTTGTAATGAAAGCAGCCTAGGCTATAAGGAGATTGCACTGATGGAATATTATGTAATTAAACCAGCCCAGGGTGCAAGCCAACTGCACTGGTGGAATGCTTTGTATTTAAGCCAGTCTAGGCGGTACGCAGACTGCACTGGTGGAATATGTTGTAATTAAACCACCCCCATGTGTAAGCAGACTGTACTCGTGGAGTAATGCATTTTAATTAAACCAGCCTAGGGTGTAATGAGACTGCACTGGTGGAATATTTTGTAATTAAACCAGTCTGGGGTGTACGCACACTGCACTTCTGGAATTCTGGAACGCTTTGCAATTAAACCAGCCTGAAGTGTAAGTCAACGTCACTGCTGCTATGCTTTGTAATTCAACCAGCCTATGGTCTAAGCCAGGGGTGCACAACTGATTTTGACAGAAGGCCGAAAGTACCCTACATGATGGCTATAGTGGGCCGAAAAGTAAATGTGGGTGGGGCGGTAGGTGTGGCGTGGCGTGGCAGGAGGCTTTTTCAACCCCTAATTTTTATTAAACACTATGCCCCATAGCCCCCACCCCTCAAGCAAACGCTATGCCCCATGACTCCCACCCCTCATGCAAACACTATGCCCCAAGGCTCCCAACCCTCAAGCAAACACTATGCCCCATGCCCCCCACTACCCAACCAAACACTATGCCCCATGGCCCCCACCCCTCATGCAAACACTATGCCCCATGGCCCCCACTCCCCAACCACACACTATGCCCCATGGCCCCCACCCCTCATGCAAACACTATGCCCCAAGACACCCCCTTCAAGCAAACACTCTGCCCCATGACACCCCCCCTCATGCAAACACTATGCCCCAAGGCCCCCACCCCTCAAGCAAACACTATGCCCCATGGCCCCCACTCCCCAACCAAACACTATGCCCCATGGCCCCCACCCCTCATGCAAACACTATGCCCCAAGACACCCCCCTCAAGCAAACACTATGCCCCATGACACCCCCCCTCATGCAAACACCATGCCCCAAGGCCCCTACCCCTCAAGCAAACACTATGCCCCATAGCCCCCACTCCCCGACCAAACACTATGCCCCATGACACCCACCCCTCATGCAAACACTATGCCCCAAGACACCCACCCCTTATGCAAACACTATGCCCCATGACACCCACCCCTCATGCAAACACTATGCCCCAAGACACCCACCCTTCATGCAAAATCTATGCCCCAAGACACCCACCCCTCAAGCAAACACTATGCCCCAAGACACCCACCCCTCAAGCAAACACTATGCCACATGCCACTAAGCATGCACCATGCATACATACTCATACAGACCCCAACCCCCCACCCCTGCATACAAACTAACAAGCATACACCATGCACCCATACAGACCCGAACCCCCCACCCCCAACTCAGCACACAAACCCACAAGCATACACCATGCACCCATACAGACCCGAACCCCCCACCCCCAACCCAGCACACAAACTCACAAGCATACACCATGCACCCATACAGACCCCACCCCAACTCACCATACAAACTCACATGCATACACCATGCATCCATACAGACCTGAACCCCCCACCCCCCAACTCACCAAACAAACTCACAAGCATGCACGCATACCGACCCGGACCCCCCACCCCCACATCTCAGCATACACTTCACTTGCACACAAACACATTCAGGCAGACCCGACACACACCCCACCCCCGCATCTCAACACACACTGCACTTGCACACCAACACATTGAAGCAGACCCGACACCCCACCCCCGCATCTCAACATACACTGAACTTGCACACAAACACATTCAGGCAGACCCGACCCCCCCACCCCCACCTCCGCATCTCAACATACAATCCACTTACACACAAACGCATTCAGGCAGACCCGACACACACCCCACCCCGCACCTCAACATGCACTTCACTTGCACACAAACACATTCAAGCAGACATGACCCACCCTACCCCCCCTCCGCATCTCAACATACAATCCACTTACACACAAACACATTCAGGCAGACCCGACACACACCCCACCCCCGCATCTCAACATACACTGAACTTGCACACAAACACATTCAGGCAGACCCGACACACACCCCACCCCCGCATCTCAACATTCACTTCACTTGCACACACACACATTCAAGCATACCCGACACACACCCCACCCCCACATCTCAACATACACTGAACTTGCACACAAACACATTCAGGCAGACCCGACCCCCTCCTCCGCATCTCAACATACAATCCACTTGCACACAAACACATTCAGGCAGACCCGACCCCCACACCCCCTCCGCATCTCAACACACACTGCACTTGCACACAAACACATTCAAACAGACCCGACACACACCACACCCCCACATCTCAACATACACTGAACTTGCACACAAACACATTCAGGCAGACCCGACACACACACACCCTCCGCATCTCAACACACACTGCACTTGCACACAGACGCATTCAAGCAGACCCGGCACACACCCCACCCCCGCATCTCAACACACACTGCACTTGCACCCAAACACATTCAAGCAGACCCGACACACACCCCACCCCCGCATCTCAACATACACTGAACTTGCACACAAACACATTCAGGCAGACCCGACACACACATACCCCCTCTGCATTTCAACACACACTGCACTTGCACAGAAACACATTCAAGCAGACCCGACACACACCCCACCCCCGCATTTCAACACACACTGCACACATACAAATACAAACACACCCATACACACCCGACACACACCCCCACCTCTGCATCTCAACATACATACAAAAACAAAAAACACAGTCAGGACGTACCCGAGACAGACACACACACACAAACATACAGCCTCCTCCCCAATGTACTTACCCAGACGTGCTGGAACGCTGGCGAGGCTTCTGGCACTACGGCTGGCGTGGCAAGCAAGGCTGAAATGCCTTCCGGCATCAAGCCTTACTGGCCACGCAAGCCGTAGTGCTGGCCCTCCATTGGTGCAGCACACACGCACTACGTGGCTCGCAGGAGCTGCGTGGTTTGTGTGCACTGAACCAATGAGGGCCAGTGTTTTGTCCGGCCCGAAAGACAACAAAGACTTTCCTAATGGAGGGCGGCCGATGCTGCTTGCGGGCCGCCCTCCATTAGGAAAGTCTGTATGCCTCGCGGGCTGGACAAAACGGCATGGCGGGCCGCAACTGGCCCGCAGGCCGTATGTTGTGCACCCATGGTCTAAGCAGACTACACTGGTGGAATACATTGGGACTCATTATGATGTTGGCGATAATTTGGTGGTAATTCCACTGAATTACCGCCAAAATCGTTTACCACAGGTTTACAAGGGTGAGTGGGTGGCATTAGTTCCCATTAATGCAGTCCAGAGGGGAGTCCATTGGGGATTGTTGGCAGAATTGCCACCGGCGGAATTACTGAATGGTAATTCTGACGATTTTTGGAGGAAAAGTGGAGGATTTACTGGTGGAGTACATTGTTATTTATCCGGCCCAGGGTGCAAGCCGGCGGCACTGGTGGAATATTTTGTAATTAAACCAGCCATGGGTGTAACCAGACTGCACAGGTGGAATAATTTGTAATGAAACCAACCTCCTGTGTATGATTTCTGCATTGGTCAAATACATTGTACTTAAACAAAACTAGGGTAAAGGCGGACTGCATTGTGGATGTCCTTGTTATTCAAGAGCCACGTACAGGGCCATAACAGGTGATCTGGTCCATGGGCAAGCTCATCCTTTCATGTCCCCCAACCAGGCATTCTATAAAGAAGTAACCTGCAACATGGCACACATGTCCATGGAACCCGGGCCTTCCATTGAATGGAAACCAGTGATGGAAACACTCCACCAATACATAAATAAGAGGCTACATCAGGTGGTGAGGGGTGACGGAGACCTTCAACATTCTGATGCTTCTATTTATTGTGCCAGCTGGAGGTGGGCACTGGGTGGGTCCAAAGCCATAGCGACATCGCTCCATATATTGGGCATTCCCACACCTGTTGACTCCATACTGCACCTCAGCATTACCCTCCCTTCCTCTGTGCATGGACACCTCCAGCAGCTTCGCAGGAGGCCTGGGGCAGATGTCGCCTTCGGTAGGAGTCCTGCCAGAAAGATATTTTTTGTTACCCAATAATAGTGGCTACAAACACTGGACGTCAGGAGACACCCAGCTGAAGGCACTGTACCATCGGAATAGGGAGGCAGAGATTTCTGTAATGATACCTCTGGGTTAGGTGCGTTATACAAATAAATAAATAAAGGATTAAAGAATTCCTCATCAAGCATTGGAGAAGGCGCCTGGCTGGACAGGTTGAAATGGATGGTGTAGGTTTGTGGTCCGGGGTGGTCAGGGGTTAGGGTTGTGTATTCAGTATGAAAGGAAGTGCCCATTGGGTGGTCAGAGAAAGATGTACATAAAATGTGTAACAGGGTGAGATCTCTCTCTGCAAGGTCATGGGATAGATTTGTCTATGAAGCAACATAGAAGAAAACGCCCATCTGAGAGTTCTGGGAGTCCATATGCGATAAAACAGATGTATACTAATTGACCTCTTCACAATTGATCGCGGGAGAATTGACCTTCTGCACAATTCATTGTGAAATTAAGGTCAATTAGGACACCCCCCGGAAACCCCTACTCAATCCAAAAAACCCTGCAACCCCCTACCCAATCCCATTATATTAGTTATTACCCAAAACCCACCTCACACATATATATATATATATATATAAAAGTAAAATAAAGGTAAAGGTCAATTGTGCAGAAGGTCAATAAGGAACACTATTATTAGGTCAATTAGGACAAAAGGTCAATTTGAGTAATACCGATGAAACATGGTTTGCATTGTTTTTTACAAGTATTGCACTAATGCAGTGAGCCTGCAATCCTGATTGGTGTAAGCAGAAGGCATTCCAGCAGTGCTGTCGGCATGTATAATAGGCTGGTATAAGAATTCTCGCACAGGGGCAGTCTGCAGTCCAACTAAGCTAGGGTCATGTGAAGCTATTGCAACAGTACAGACTGCGCTCATCCAAAATGGGCACAATAGATCAGATATTTCACCATTGTGGGAGTGGGCGGAGCCTACAATGATTCCTTATGGGAATTTAGGACGAACATAGACGTCCTTACCACTTAAGAGGTTAACGGGCTGCAAAATACTTCTTCTAAGTTAAAGCCTTAGCTCTGGCTAATAGTACCTTCTATCTCAGTGTCACCTTCTGAAAAGGGCCTTCTTTGCCGAGGCGTGTTTGCTGCAACAAGTAGATGATGGGCATTCAGTGGGCCTTGCGGGTGTACTTGATGACCGGTGGCCGGTGTAGACTGTTTCTTTTACAGCGTGTGTGCATGAGGGACTTGCAGTCTGGCTTGAAGAGCTGGGCCCAGGCATGTCATGCCTGGTGTATGCCTACTAGATAACTACTTATCACTTGGCATGGGCACTGCAGTACACAACTCAATAGCCATAGTCCAGCCATTATTTGCCTCTGTGTTAAGGCATTAGGAGATAATATTCACCCACAACCACCCTTCGCCTACACCCACGCCTCCTACAAAACACCTTACTCACTGACACAGATTCAGCCCTATGACCTAAGTCGATTTCTGATGTGCACCCCTACCTCAAATTCTAGAGTGCAGGAAACGCGGAAGAGAACAAAATAAATTGTCCAGTTTTATAGGTCTCCTTTTTGCTGTAGACAGTCCATGGCTTTCTGGGAAGCTGAGAACTTTGGAAATCGTCTGGACACGTGGGTAGAGGAGCGGGGTCCTGCAGGCTAGTAGTTTCTCATCCCATGGATGACATGATGTAGTACCTAAATATGACCTTGTACTTGGATGTGCGCAGGGTACCCCTGTAACTATGCTGCACAATCCCGGCTATCTTGACCTGAAGTGGCAGTCTGTATTTTGGAGCATTTGGGAATGCATGGAGTAGGGCATGGCCAGTGCTCCAACCTCATTATTGTAGGACGTTGTCCAACGGTGCCAGCATTATAGTGAATGGGGGGCAGAGGTTGGCATTATGGTCCTAAGGAAAAGTTCATTATAGTGGCGGGCAGCGCATACTTGGTGACACCTTACAATCTCTATTATGTTTTGTATTGTGACCTCTAGCTCACAAATGGAAGGGTTGTCAAGCCCTCGCTCTTCCCCATTAGTGGAAGAGGCAAGCATTGCGCAACCCATCTTGAAGGCCACAGAACTCCTTATGTTCCTCACAGGCTTCCCTCAACCTCATGAGAAGATGGGGAAAGCATTGTGCAACTCCTCCTGATGGCCACTGAACTCCTTAAGTTCCTCACAGGCTTCCCTAAACCTCAGGAGAAGATGGGGCAAGCATTGTACAACTCCTCTTGCAGAACAAGGAACTCCTTCTCTTCCTCACAGGGTTCCCTCAAACCCCATGAGTAGAAGAAGCAAGCATTGCACAACTTCTCTTGCAGATCATGGAACTCCTTCTCTTACTCACAGGGTTCCCTCAACTCCCATGAGTAGAACAATCAAGCATTGCACAACTACTCTTGCAGATCATGGAACTCTTTCTTTTACTCACATGCTTCCCTCAACCCCCTTGGGTAGAAGAGGCAGCCATTGCAAAACTACTCTTGCAGATCATGGAACTCCTTCTCTTACTCACAGGCTTCCCTCAACTCCCATGAGTAGAACAATCGAGCATTGCACAACTACTCTTACAGATCATGAAACTCCTTCTCTTACTCACAGGCTTCCCTCAACTCCCATGGGTAGAAGAGGCAGTCATTGCAAAACTACTCTTGCAGATCATGGAACTCCTTCTCTTACTCACATGCTTCCCTCAACTCCCATGAGTAGAACTATCAAGCATTGCACAACTACTCTTGCAGATCATGGAACTCATTCTCTTACTCACAGGCTTCCCTCAACTCCCATGAGTAGAACAATCGAGCATTGCACAACTACTCTTACAGATCATGAAACTCCTTCTCTTACTCACAGGCTTCCCTCAACTCCCATGGGTAGAAGAGGCAGTCATTGCAAAACTACTCTTGCAGATCATGGTACTCCTTCTCTTACTCACATGCTTCCCTCAACTCCCATGAGTAGAACAATCAAGCATTGCACAACTACTCTTGCAGATCATGAAACTCCTTCTCTTACTCACAGGCTTCCCTCAACTCCCATGAGTAGAACAATCAAGCATTGCACAACTACTCTTGCAGATCATGAAACTCCTTCTCTTACTCACAGGCTTCCCTCAACTCCCATGAGTAGAACAATCAAGCATTGCACAACTACTCTTGCAGATCATGAAACTCCTTCTCTTACTCACAGGCTTCCCTCAACTCCCATGAGTAGAACAATCAAGCATTGCACAACTACTCTTGCAGATCATGAAACTCCTTCTCTTACTCACAGGATTCCCTCAACTCCCATGAGTAGAACAATCAAGCATTGCAAAACTACTTTTGCAGATCATGGAACTCTTTCTTTTACTCACATGCTTCCCTCAACCCCCATGGGTAGAAGAGGCAGCCATTGCAAAACTACTCTTGCAGCTCATGGAACTCCTTCTCTTACTCACAGGCTTCCCTCAACTCCCATGGGTAGAAGAGGCAGTCATTGCAAAACTACTTTTGCAGATCATGGAACTCTTTCTTTTACTCACATGCTTCCCTCAACTCCCATGAGTAGAAGAATCAAGCATTGCACAACTACTCTTGCAGATCATGAAACTCCTTCTCTTACTCACAGGCTTCCCTCAACTCCCATGGGTAGAAGAGGCAGTCATTGCAAAACTACTCTTGCAGATCATGGAACTCCTTCTCTTACTCACATGCTTCCCTCAACTCCCATGAGTAGAACAATCAAGCATTGCACAACTACTCTTGCAGATCATGAAACTCCTTCTCTTACTCACAGGCTTCCCTCAACTCCCATGAGTAGAACAATCAAGCATTGCACAACTACTCTTGCAGATCATGAAACTCCTTCTCTTACTCACAGGCTTCCCTCAACTCCCATGAGTAGAACAATCAAGCATTGCACAACTACTCTTGCAGATCATGAAACTCCTTCTCTTACTCACAGGCTTCCCTCAACTCCCATGGGTAGAAGAGGCAGTCATTGCAAAACTACTCTTGCAGATCATGGAACTCTTTCTTTTACTCACATGCTTCCCTCAACTCCCATGGGTAGAAGAGGCAGCCATTGCAAAACTACTCTTGCAGATCATGGAACTCATTCTATTACTCACAGGCTTCCCTCAACATCCATTTTTATAAAAACCCTTTATTACCCACATGTTGCTGTGTGTGTATGTTTCGACACTTTGATAATTGTCTGTATTTGTGTTTATATAGAACTGTGTGATTTTTCGACATATAGTTGTTTCTTCGATCGCAGTTTGTAAGTGGACATTTAGTTCAACCTGTTACAGTAGTTTGACCCAAAAATATATGTATGTATATGTAGGAGGGTAACGGGGGTGGGGGGGCGTTGTGGGGGTGGGTGATGTTGTGGCTATGTGACTGGGCTTGCATGGAAAAAATAGTTGAACAAAAGGTCAATCAGGAACTGTGGTCATCAAAGCTATATAGAACCGGGTTGTACATTTGAATATTTCAAAGTAGACCTGGCAACAGCAAAGGAAGGACCAGAGTGAGGTAGGTTGCCACCTACAAACTCTGTGAGATAGTATGGTGTCCATGTGGGCCTACGTTAGGATGGTCTGGGACACAGTCATGCTATCAATGCTTTAAGTGTGTTACAAAATCGAGGAGGGGCTCTGGGAAAGCAGCATGGCCAAATTGTGCTGGCCGTGGCCTAAAGTAGCATCAGGTGACTTGGGCATGGGCCATGTCCCCCAAACAAAGATTACATAATGAGGCCCAGCAAACATGTACTTTGGGCCACCCAGCAAGGTTTCAGGTGGACCTGTTTGCATCCAGTCTGCATACTGTGAATACAACTCTCTCTGGATCCGTTTCCAAATGAACTGTGGGCTGTAAATAAATCCCTTCTGGCCTCAGATATACGCAATCCAATCAGTGAGTAAATCACCTTCATTCTGTAAATAAATGACCCGGCCCAGAGTGCTTAATAGCTTCCAAGTGCTCATTTGGGGTTTCAGCTCTCCTACTGTCTGCCTGTCCCATAAATGTGTAGCTCTTTCCACTGCAAAGAAGGTCTAATGGGATACACGTGTTCCCTATGGGAGCAGCAGTCTTCTCAAACTAAAGTTAGGGTCACTTTAAATGTGTGCTGCTGGCCAAACACAAATCTCTAGGTGTTCACGTATCCCTTACATCTTCAGCCTGCCTTGAAATCACCCACCAGAGCACCTGTGAGAAAGGGGAGGACGCCAAATGGTGCCTTTCGAAACCTCTTGGTGCTTTGCATATTATAATCCCAGAGTGTTTTGGCAACATAAGCACATACATTTTAATATACAACATATGTGTTGAAGTGATTCAAGTCTGCAAAGCTTCTGAGCACGTAATGCACATCTGCCTTTCAGCTTATTTCTTGTATGATGACACCCTACAAGTAAAGTGTTGGCAAACTACCAGTCCTATATATACATGTGGAGCAAGTTCTCCCTTGGGAGTCAGGTGGTGGCTGTCCTGATCTAGCAGGCAGACAGTTCCCCCTGCGTGCATTTATTTCACAAGACAGCATCCCTACCACCTCTAGGGGCTACTTGTGGAAGATTGAGGGATCAGAGCTCCATCAGCACTCTGTCTCAAGGAGAGTATTTAGAGAGACGGCCAGGGCTCTGCCCCAGCTAGCCCCAGCCCACTTAAAGCCCTCCATGTTATTGCTGCATTCTTTTTGCAGTCAATCCTAAAGTGGCATTCGGGTGGAATAAATAGAAAGAGGGCTGCATGTGCCCAGACAGGTAGCTGTAAAATGACCCAGATTCCTTTAAAACCCCATGAGGCCTCTGTGGCAGCGTAACTGAAGGTCCAGCTGAATGTTCTAGCAGTGAAGTTTGCAATGTCACAATAGCTGTGCACACATTGTATTAATACAGCTGAGATTTCTTTTGTAGTGGAACAAGTTGCAGCCTTCGTTTACCAACATTATATACAACCCTGCTGGGACCAGTCGTGCCCATATGCAGTACGATTTTGGGGTAAATGGGTTAAACAGCCCACCCCCAAAGGAGCACATATGGATATATGCAACAAATATGACCCCAACCTTGCATACATTCCGAAGTCTCTACATTTTCATCTTCCAAGGTGTCCCACCTTTTCCATCAGTGTCTAGCACCTCTGGTTCAGGCGTTCCGGGTAGGCACCCTGTGCCCTTATGAGTTTTTAAATCTCATTCTAGAGTGATCTGTCCGTGCCTGTCTCAACTATATCAGTAAGACAAGAAGCCCCTTTCCATGATTTGCCCACCGTCGCGTGTCAAGAGTCCGTGATATCCGGCCAGTATGGTTCTGGGTGGGTAGTCGGACATAGCTCACACATTTCCACGGGACTTTGCTGCTCTGAGGCTGAGCAGTGTAAGGTTTCACACTTGCAGCATGCCTGGGCCCGGAATATTCTGCCATGTCCTGCTGACTCTTAAAGGTTTCCAATTTATCAGAACCTCACGAGGTTGACCGATCCCGTCTCTGCCAAATATTCCTGCCAGTTCTTCCCGAAAAAAAGTTTAATATACGAAATGGAATGAGCCCCCCTTTGCCTGCTATAAACATATTTATTTTTACTTAAAACAGAGAAACTAGTGTTGCCTAAATAGCAGACACAAAGATGTACTGTTGGTGCTTGTTCAGTGCCCTGGTTCGGCCTTGATGTGAAGCCAACACAGGCTCCCACTTTGCTGAGCTGCTTTCTGCAGGTCCATATCTGCTACACCCAGAACAGAAGATGCACCTCCCAGGACAGGTATTTGTTGTGTTCTGAAACAGCTAGAAGTTGAGACTTGAGCGTTTATCTACAGAGCAGATACTTCATAAACCGAGCCTCATTCACACAGAGGGTCAACCTTAGTGGCGGCAGCGCCCCGGGGCATGTGGGCTGTATTTAAAAGCCCCAAACAGAAGTCACTTTCACATGAATAGCAAGATTTTAAACGCTGAAACAAAAACGGTCTAGCATTTGTTTTTGTTTTTCAAGTAAAGTTAAAGAGCCATGTGGAAAGGGGCCTACCTGTCATTACTAATGGACAAACAGCATTTTAATTTACAAAAGAAGGAGGAATCAAAAATCCCTGTGACATGGAAAACAGATTTTTTAAACATTGAAAACAAAAACGGCCTGCACATGTGTGTGCAAATAGAAAATAAAAGTGAAAGAAATATCACTGCTCAGAGTGTGGGTTGACAAAGAGCAATGTATATTATGTTTCACCCACAAAACTCCAGTGACGTTTGAAGAGCCACTTTGTCTTCATGGAAAATGTCAGCCCAAGGCAGACCCTTTTGCTGGCTGTGTGCAAAACTTCACAAAGGAAAACTCCCACTCTCAGCCTGGATATCACATCTTCCATCTAATGACCAACCGCAACACAGTTTCCTGCAAAAGGCGTCGAAATTCAGTGTTCTCCAGACCTGCTGGCCCTGAAAGCATTGACTTAAAGAAAAGTTACCGCTTGGTTCGAGCATGACTAATATGTGTGAAGATGGGGGGCACCCACTTCAAAGAGCAAGCTTTCAACACAAAGGAGACAGATAAAGCCACAGGTTGACCCAGGGAACACAAGCGGCCAGAAGGCAGGAGGCAGGACCATTTTTACCACATAAACATTCACAATTTATTTAAAAGGACTATTATCATTTAGGCCTTTTTCTCGGCCATCATAAGGTGGATGGATTTCATCCATGTACCATTTTATGAATGTAATTTGCAGGTGATTTTGAGGATATAAAATTCATCATCCTGTGACTCTGGTAACTGTGGGTGCCAGTTAAACTCGGTTTGTGGCTGATCTGAACATGTTCCAAATGTGAGAGTTGGTGAACGGGTGGAAAATGAAATTAAGGGTATGCTTAATAACTTAGATATTCATAACTGTTGTGTTTTTATGGAAATGACAGAAAGGTGCCACATGGCCATGCTACATGATAGAGATTTGGTGGTCAGTTTATCTAATTCCCCATGATTAGCTGAAACAGAAAATATATTTTTAGTTTGGAAGTTGCTAGTAAAATTATGAAGTTGTGATACTTAACTAGTTTTTGACAAAAAGGTGAAAGGAGAACAAAGAATGATGATAAATGGGAATGGCCATATTTTGCTCCAGACCCATAAACCGATCCAGACTTGGAGGCTGGGGGTTGGAGGAGAGAGAAGGGTAACTGTCCAATCCTATTGGCAGGGATTATTGCGGGGTACTTCTCCAAGATTGTACAATTGGTGCTGTCATCGCTGTTATATAAGGTGGACTGCACTAGTACAGGGGACACAGAAAAAGGAGAAAGGCAGGAACAGACAGACAAGAGACAGACCATCAGGAAGGCTGCTAAAACTTACTATCTGACAGCTGTAAGGAGACACCACAGGAGATTTATGAGAGTGCATCTGGGTGGATCTCTAGGGAGGCCTCAAAGCTGACTGGGTCTTATGGTGGAGAGCGGGAGGCCATCTTTGATAGTGAAGTGACCAAACCCCTGCCCCATCTTTCCAAAGTGTCCTGAGGTGCAGCTGGCTTTCCTGAACCTTAAACAATGGCTTGCTATGCAAGAAGAACTGAGGCCTATTAAACCAGAAGTTGAAGGAGTCTGCTTGCCTTGAATCCTTTCCCTTTATAGTGGGCGAGGGGGGCAAAGCTGTGTAGATCCTTAGCCTATGTAAACAAAAATATCTATTTAAGTATTTCCCCATTTGGCAGAACACTATGTGGTGAATTTTGTTAAAATTCGAAATTAACAAAGCTCCCTTCCCAGTGTGTCCTGAAAACTATAGCCTATACATTAATTGGGTAATCCTTGTTGTCCAGCTGACCCCGACTTCTTTAAGGAAGAGAGGCGTCTTTTTTTCCTAAATCAGTCCAACCATTTTATACAGCCTCCCGAATACAGGCCTTTCAGTAAGGGGGGGGTCTGAAATCCAAAATTCCCCAAAGCATTCAAATGTTTCTGTCTTGACTTCCCAACCTAGACCCCTAGACCAAAAGGGGGCTTGAGGGGGGGTATGAAAAACAAAGCGATAAATCACCCTGTGTTTATGTTAAACCAAAAGTGTGGCCAAAATTATAATTGCCATATATATTTTTACCAATCTTTTAAATCTTACTGCTACCCTTTTAAGCCTGCAGGAAAATAAAAATCACACAACATTCCATAAGTTCCTTTGTTATTGATCAGTGTAATTATTTAGTGCAGTGAAATTTGCAGAAAGTAAGAATTGTCTGTGTTCTTTTTAACTCACTTTTGTGATTTATTTATGCTGAGAGAAGTTGATTGTGTTATGCAACGGATAAAGTGGTGTTTTTGATATTTTCGTGCTAATTTCTTTTACTGTTAATTTAAATAAATACCAATATATTTCCCGTACACCGGCCTGATTTTTGGCTCATTATTAGTTCAGGGGAGAGGGATCCAAGGGGCATGATATGTGTCTAAGATAGGGCTAAAAAAAAGAATCTGTTAAACAGTTTGTTGCATAACCACTTAAGTGGGGAGAGAAGGAATTCCCCGTGTTGAGGGTGGCTCCCCAATAAACTGCTACAGGCTGCAAAACAAATATTTGGCACCGTCCCTCGACCATCCCTCGACCCCCCCAGCCCCCACAGCTCCCTGGTCTTGTGGGACGGGGCCGGAGGGTGCCACATTTCCTGTTGTTATTAAATGCACCCCATTCCCGAGAGCGTAGCACATTCTATTTCAATATGGCACCTGCTGCGCTTTCTCCCACCATGCCAGCTCAGGGGTGACCTTGAAAGACTACCCCGAGCTGGTGTGGCAGCGGGGTAATGGCAGAGCGCCCCGGGCGGATGCCCGGGTGGCCCTGCCCTAAGGCCGACCCTGTTGACACACCATATGTTCAGCTTGAGCCATGTCTTAAAAGCTCATCTATCGTGGGGCATATTATGCATGCTCCCCTCGCATGCACAACTTGCATGACTGAGGCAGTGTCGGGATATACTCCCTCCAATGTACAACCGGTACATTGAGAGCCATGTTGGTGCAGGGAACAATGGCAGAACCAGCCCCTGGCTTGGGAAGGCTTACGCCCTTCCAAATTGAGGTGGTTGCACGCAGAAGGAAGCACTCTGCTGTGACACTGAAGCCTTGGGTGCTGAAAGGAAAGGTGTGCTAGAACAAGAGTGTGCCAAACTTGTGACCTGGAAGAGGAGAGTATGTGGAAACAATCATTATCGTAGCAGCAGCTGAAAACGTACAGTGGAAGAAGAGAACCGCCCGTCCAGATGATATGTAATGTAATGTGGTCTTATATAATGCCTTTCTGCCAATAATGTTGGGCTCGCTGCGCATGGCTCTGTAAGAAAGGAGGTCCGGGTGTGTTAGTTGGATAGCAGGAAGACAGATGCAGAAACCTTTGGTGGTAGTGGATGCAGGTCGTAAGTACCCGTTAAGTATGCCGATAGGAAAATCTCTGTTTGTGGGTGGTACCGACCAGGCAGGTTAGCCATATGGGCAGCCCTCGGATTGTGGAGTGCAAAAATGGACAGCATGGTTGTTGAAGGAAGATGTATACAGTCACGTTTGATAAGAACATTAGACCTGGAGGTCATCTGAATGAATGTGGGAGGTGTAAGGATGCAACAATAATTTAGTAATGAGTTTGTTTAGAGATAGGAGGGGTCAGAGGGATGGGTGTTGTTGTTTCCTGGCTCTTGGTTGTAGATTTCACTGTGTTCAAGGTGTGGACCATTGCAGAGGTTCCATGAATCAAATTGGTTTCCCAAAGATGATGGTGCTAAGAATTATTGTTTTTGCACTCATGGACACTCTCACTTAGGATTGATTCTAAAGTTATGTTCTAATCTTGTTTTTTGATTATCCCCTATTTGTTTTATTCTATGTCTTGTTATCTAAATACATTGATATATCAATTTTACAAAAGTAAGATAAGATGCAGCATATGCAGCTGGGAGAAACCACTTCTGACGATGGCTGTGACCTGTGGATTAAGAGTGAGGGTGTTGCCCAGTGTTCCAAAATTCCTTACTATGGTTGAAGGGTTTGGGAATCCCTCTCATCAGGCCAAGGGATTGTAGTGGAGTTGGAACCTGTAGGATTACAGAGGACCAGCTCTGTTTTGCTACGGCTGTGCTTTAATCTGTTTGCTGTCATTCATGTGTTCACCTGTGCAAGGCAGTTTTTAATGTCCGGGGGTTTTGGTGATGGGTGGTTCACAAATTTGCAGATTATGTTTGTGTTATCCACGTTGTTGTAGCAGGAGATACCAGACATATTGATGTCTAGTAAGAGTGTCATGTAGACGTTGAAAAGTAGTTTTTGAGGATATAAAATTCATCTTCCTGTGGTTCCTTGGAGTGTTGCAGAGGTAAATGGGTGGGGCTAGGAATTGTAAGGGCCCAAGAGAGTGGTTTCAGTTCTACATGTGAGGAAGGAGGAGGTCCATTGTATAGCTATTTCTTTAATTCGAACATCTCCCAGTCTTTTTAAGGGCAATAGGGCGGTAGCTGGCTGGGTCATATGGGTCAGCTCTGGGCTTTTTAAGCAAAGGTCTGATCTATGCAGAGTTCATTGGTCCCAGAAGGGACCCAACTCATTTGGAGT
Source organism: Ambystoma mexicanum (assembly GCF_040938575.1). Classification (NCBI taxonomy): domain Eukaryota; kingdom Metazoa; phylum Chordata; class Amphibia; order Caudata; family Ambystomatidae; genus Ambystoma; species Ambystoma mexicanum. Next base: position 291,125,108 of record NC_090929.1, read on the forward strand.
CATTGAGGAGGCATAGGAAGATGGGCACCAAGTCTGGAGACCTCAGGATTGTTTTGTAAAGATTGGGGGGACATGGATCCTCAGGAGATCGTGATGGGCTGCATGGGTATATGGTAGCTTGTAGGTCCTCTGCAGACAGAAAGTGGAAGGACAACAGAGAGGAGGTAGTGGGAGATGTTGGTGGGGTCTCATTGGTAGCATATGGGAGGAGTATCCTTTATTGTGGGGGTGGTCCATACATATCCATATACCCCCTATGATGAAACCCAAGGCTTATACTCTGGGATCAGCTTTTAGATGGCCCGCCGCCAATTATCAGCATTTCTTTGTAAAAACAAAATATCCTCTGAATTGGGATGAAACCTGCATCTGATGGGCCAAAGGATGTGCAATAGTAACAGCCTCCTGGGCTCAGGCAGGGTCCACAGTCCATTGGGTTTGTAGCCCCACCCACGACCAGCTTGTTAACCTGTCATCCAGCTCCCCACCCCTCCCCCCTAACAGTGTTAGGCTGGCTATGCCCCTGGCAAGGACCAAAACGTCATCCACACAACATGTGGAGCTAAGGGCGTGTTGTGTGAGCTACCCTCACCCCACACCGCATGTAGAGAGCTGGCAGTGAAGGGCAATCCTGAGGTCAGAACTACACACCTAGGTTGTTTTAATAACATGCTGGTATTGTGTACTGTACCTGCATTATTTTTCAAGTTCAGTTTGATGGCATCCAAACCGTGAGCTGCAGGGCGTACTTCAGCTTCTTAGCGCCAAGAAGCCCCTTGTGCCAGAAAAAGAGCTCAATAAATACTTGCTTTAAATCCCCTGGCTAAAATGTCATATTAACAGTGCATTTGAAAGATGTGCACCTATTATTTCTCTAACCCTCGGGTGGTGGTGTTTTTAATGTGAACAGATTCTTGCCACACTTTGTGGGGCACTGGCTTCTTTGTAGCACCCTGAGAAAGGATTCTCTCGCCCTGGCTGTAGCCTATAGTGTTGTCTTACTAGCCCCAGCCTCATTTGGATGGTGTCCCTGTAGCCAAGAAACCCCTGTTGTCTGGATGATTTCTAGCATTTGAAAACGTGAAGCTACATAATCCCCACTTGTCCATAGCACCCTTTACCGTGGCAGGGAAGTTGCCATGCGACCCACTTAACTTACGATATAATACTTTAGAGTCTATTATGACCCCTGTGAGACTTTAGAAGTCTATTGCACAACCTGTGCACTGTCCCTCTTTTTATGTTTACATTGTTTTGGACCCATGCGTTTAGAAGTTTCAGTATCACCACAAAGATCTTCAACCATACGTTATGACACCCATGACCCCTCACAATGAGTGACTATGCTGACTAGGGCTGCTGGGACGTGTAGTCCAAAACATCTGTCAAATCAAAGGTTGCAGATCCCTATAAGAACACCCTGCTTTATGACTCGCTGTTTTCCCTTAGCCCCTGGACAGCTCCTGGTATGACACTAAGGTGCAGGCAGGACACTCAACACTATATTTCTTTCAGCAAAAGGCAGCAGTGGTATGTCCCTGTACACTAAACGTTATTTTTTTCTTTGGTTTGGCCTAAGTTAAAAGAAAAGTTCTACTCCAGTGTCCATTAGCACCCAGGGCGGAAGCGACAACCAATCGGGTTGTTTGGATCGTGGGCTGAACCCCACATTCTCAGCCAGCGTTCTGAGCAGCCTGATGGCTCCTCTGACCCCCGCCCACCCATCTTCCCTCCACTCTCCCCTCCCGTTACCGTTTTCCCCCCTACCCCACGCACCGTATTTCTTGGCCGGCAGCAACCGCCGCTCCAGCCTTCGTCCTGGCCCGCCAGCCACCGTTGAAATAGAAGAGGAGCTCTGCATGGAGCCCCACCTTCCGTCTCCACAGCGGCCATCTTAAATCACTTATTTCTTTGGGTCAACGGGACACCTCCCCAGAGTCCAGGATTGGAAAGCCGAGGTACTAATGGCAATGACACTTGATCCGGCAGGCCGGATCGGGTGGTAATGGTGCTGGGGCCCATTGTAAAGGACTTTGCTGCACTCTGGCCTATACCTTGGGCCCCAGACCGTTACCACCTGATCTAGCGAGCCGGATCAGGTGTTATTGCCATATTACTAACTACAGTATTGCTGAAATGTAATGATCTGATATTCATCTGTGATTGAAGTCCTATTGTTTTTTTTTTTTTTTACAATAACCTGCATTGACCTTTTTCATTTATTGAGATTGCATCAATGTGCTAAAATGTATTCTGATCTTGCCCAGCTATGCTCTTCATCTATGGTCTCGGGAGGAAAGCTCAGGGGCAACGTACTTGCCGTGGAAGCAAGATGACATGGAGCAACACAGGTTCGATCCCTCTGTCCGTGCTTAGAAACCTCTGGGTATTAAGCGCGTTATAAATAACCTATCATATCATATCTACAAAGTACAGCCTCAGTTTTCAGCTTTGCAAGGGTGAGCATGGTGTTTTTGTACACCCCTTGCTGACTCTAGATTAAGAGTTACACATCATATATTATCAAGAACCGTAAGGAGGAACACACTTTGCCCTCCTGAAATGTCCCTGGGGCTTAGAGTCCCACTCCTGGACTCACACTGGGTGCACTCTGTCTACACGCACATTATGTACAATGTGGGTGCTTTTTGTGCAAACACTCCTCACCTAAACAAAAGATACAGTGTGGTCCGTGGCAGGGCCAGCCCTAGGATTGGTGGAGACCTGGGTGCCATAAAATGTGTGTGTCTCCCTAATTCACGTACGTAGTGAAATTGGTGACTTCACAGAATGAGTCTTTAATATTTGAGGAGATCATGGGAAGTTCCATGAAATAAGTTGCCTTGAGTAAAAGGGTTATGTCCAGTATATGAATGGTCACTGTTATTATATATGGGGCAATATTACGAGTAAGGGACCGTGTGAGCTGAATCACTTGTAAAGATTTCTAACTTTGGCAGATAACCAAATTGAGTGCTCTTGGGCAAATCATTTTATCTCACTATGCTTTAAGTGGCCGAAGCTGGGATTGGAGACCGGTCCTCAACTCAGGCATTTGAACACCTATCGTGCAGCTGTAATTGGTAGAAATATTGTTTGCCGCAGGACCATTTGCAACTTTGGTTTGAAACGCCATCTGACTTTGGAATCGGAGCAAAAAAGTGTGATTGTGTTTTAATAACTGAAGTAAACAATGTTTTGAAGAGGTCCCATGATTGATTTTATTTTTTTGGTGTATATATTTGACTGTATGTTCCAACCTAGCAATATGCTGCTAATTCAAAGGCTAGAGATTAAGATTATTTTGACCATCAAAAGACGTGAATTTCCAAACAAGGTTTTATTTTTGAAACCCAAGGCAAGCTACATACCTAAAGAATGCCCCCCGCACCCCCTTCCTCTGTGGTTGCAGGTTCCCAGGACCTAATGGCGAGGAGTGGGCTTAGGGCAGACAGAGCAAAGTGACTCTACTGCTCATTTGCCTTAGTCGGTGGTCGGAGAAGAGCCTCTTCAGTGGCGAGGCCTTAAGGCCTTAAGGCAGTGAGAGTAAGCAATTTTGCAGGTCTTCAAATGCTAGCAAATTCACCACAGGGCCTGGACCAGTAAAATAACCTCTCCAGTCTCCAGTGCAGCAACCCGTCTCCCCACGCCCAGCTGCCTTCTCCTCTTTTCACCTTCTCACTCCCTTGTTTGGCTTTAATGCTCTGTTTTACAGAGAGGACTTTGAAATTACCCAAATCAAAATTAACTATTTGGACAAAAATATAAATCCTTAGAAAAATATGTTAAGCAAAAAGAGTGTGATTGTAGCATTACTTTCCTGCATCTTGAACAGAAGACTACAAATACCATAATGCAATGTTGGTCTAAAATGTGGCCTTTTGGTTTTGCACTAAAATATAAATGCTTTTTGGTGTGTTGTATAAACATACAGGAAAATATGGGACAGTTGCAAACTTTGTGTGACATGTCTTAATAAAGGCATAGATAGATATGAGCAGATAACTGCTGCTTTTTTTTACTTTCAGAATAAAAATGCCCCTTTTGCGTCTCTTCTCTTTAAAACACGTGAAAGCTTAAGGCTTTGTCGAAAACAATAGTCATTAATCATCACTTACAAACAACTTTCCAAATAAAATGCTCTAACGTAGCAAAAAAGAGTGTTAAGTAGTGAAGGGTTTGTGAGCCCCCCCCCTCCCAACCCCCGTGGGACCTGCTGGGGTGCTGGGAGGAGTGGGCGGTGGAGTTGGAAGATGACAGCACAGCCTAGTGCGGGATAGGCAAGCACAAAGCGTCACCTGGAAGAGGAGTAACCCTCCCTGAAAGCCTCTGTATCATTTGGTATAGTATATCATGGCAGCTGTTGCCTGTGGGGCCCCCAGGAGGGAGGGACCTTGAGCGACGGCGCAGACTGCGCATGACTATGGCTGGCCATGTTCCGGGCCAAACGTGCCAGGCTATTATGCAAGTCTATACTCGTCCTTGGCACTTAAGGGGTTAAAACGCACAAGAGGCTGTTTCAGTGCAAGGCAGAATGGTTTGAAGACAAGGCAATGCTAGGAGGCCGAATTAGGCCCTAGCAGGTAGTATAGGTATGTGTGCGGGGGAGGGTAATTGTCCATACAGTGCACATTGAAGAAGCAAATGGTGGCCAACTAACAGAAGAGGTGCATCAGGGGCCTTGTGAGTGCAAGGTCGCCTCAGACACACAGAAAAGCCACACCACACCCAACCCCACTGCTTCCACAGCTGCATACACCATGTCAGTCAGCAGTACACGATAATTTGGCACACATGCTAAAGCAGCAGTATCCACGTTTGTTTGTGTTGAACTCCCACCCCTTGAGTAAAACTATTGGAGTGCCCCCCTCAAGCGCCAACACTGCTTAGATGTTCTATTACAAGCAGTCGCCATCCTCCCTTTATAAATAGCTTCAAGTACCTTGAGCCCCCAATGAACATGCGCTAGCCCCCCCCTAGCGGGGCCAGGGGGACTACCACAGTTTGAAGGCGCCTGCTTTAATTCACAGCCACAGAACAGGTACTGTGGAGACAGCAGCAGTGCAAGCGGCACCGCGCCAGCACCTGGGGCAGTGCAGATGTCCCTCCAAAGCCCACATCACGGGCAGAACAGGCTGGGAAAGGAAAAAGACCTGGGAATGAGGCCCAAGGTGCAGAGTTCCCTAGAGGCCAGTCCACCCCTGCAGGCAGCAGTGCACACACCTCCCTTGATCACTTTTAAACCGTGGCTACATGATGCATTTGCAGCATATGTCTTTTGTATGTTAGTGATATTTTTATAGTGCCCACATGCAGGGTTGAAATTATGGGAGCTGAGAGCAATTTAGCTCCTGCTTGTAGCCTGGTTAGCTTGACACCTGCTACCAGGAGCTACTTCACCTAGGAGAATTTAACTATGTGTGTTTAGGACAATGTAGAAATAAACATTAGGATACATCTATACGACATTTAAAGCATAAGGAGTCCTAAATAATGGACAAAATGATAACTCTGCATCTCACGTGAAAGTTTGATATGCAGAACGTGATGTCCTAGCGCCTTGTTCCCCAATGATAGCTCCAGGTGCCTGGTTAATTCTGGATACCCAAAAGCTGCCTTTAGCTCCTGCTTATCCAACCTTAATTTCAACCCCTGCATGTAAAGGCTTTTATAATGTGCCAAGTCACCACCATAGTGGTATTGAGGCGCCTGCCTTGTCTAGAGGTTGACGTATTGTGCACCAGCCCGGGGTATCCGGGCCTCAATCTGTGTAAATGTACATTGAGAAGAGAAGAGGGTGGTAAAGAAAGCTACATGCCACAGACATAGGGATGCAGTGATCTGGAAGCGGGAAATGAATGTTTTCTGGTAGCTTGGGTGCATCTTCATCCATTAAGGTGGACAATAGATGAGGACTGCAGAAAGCAAGGTATGTTCGAAACATGTTCGGAATCAAACAGACTTTCTAAGTGAAGCAGCTTCTAGGAGCTAGTTAATAACCACCTGGGGTCACCAGAGCTTAGTCAGCTTGGAGAAATACCATACCATAAGACCGGAGGGAAATGCGGGAAAGGGGTCTGCAGACACAGGATGGGAGGTGGGCAGGGCTAAATGCTGGTTTTTGTATGGATGTGTGTTCATCCATTATAATATGGTCTATCTTCGAGAGTGAGGCGACACATAAAAGTATGTGTTAAGCTAATATACGCACTAATAGACAACACACAGCTCTACCATAAGAATGCAGCTATTCCCCACGATAAAAATGTGGTCTTGCTGCACACATAATGATTCCGCAGCTCTTGTATACTCCCTGACTTCTTCTCAGCACCCATCCACTACATGCACCACTCTAAAATACATTTTACAGCACCTCTACCATTAGAATGCAGCTATCCCCCACAATACGAAATTCAGTCTTGCTGCACACCTAACGTTTCTCCTGCTCTCGCATACCCTCTCTAGACCACTCCACACCACCTATCCACATGCCTGCTCGATATGGATGACTAGCAGGGACTTGGCCACCCCAACCTACCTCCGTATAGGCTAAAAGGCACATGCGCATTCTATAATTCTGACAAATTTCCCATACCTGGACTTCTGCCCCCCAAGAGCCTTCAACCTATAGCGCATTGGGACCAAACCAATGGTGAAAGGTGCTATACAAATAACAATTACATTACATTGTATTACATTACTAAGATTCTAAGGCAATCTTTGAGTATTATCACATCGAGGTAGAGTAGGGTTATGCTATTGGTAGAGCCTTGGGTCACTTGTAAGGAAGTCATGGTATCAAACAGTGAAACCAGACACAAATGATCACAGTTCAAGGGTGTTTTATTGATCTTCAAATGGGTTGGTTGAATGCTTATCTAAACCTAAATCTAAGGATGGGAGCAAGCTACAACCATCAAATAATAACAACGCAGTCCTAGTGGAGTCTGTAAAAATTCAGCCAAATCATCTCTCCCAATGACAGTCTCTTATTGCAGATGGCCTGATGGAACAAACAAAACACAAAAGTTCCTTTCCTTTGTCAGGGTTTTCACATTCACAGTTTCACGACTGGTCTCCCTCCTTCAGGCTCGGACCACGGTTCTGCTCGTTCGGGCTCAGACCCCTTTTCCACAGTGTTCACAACTGGTCTCTCTCATTCGGGCTTGAGCCACGAGCCCACTTCCCAAATCAAACTGTGACAACTTTAGGGTGGGTAGAATAAGCCTTCATCTAATTTACCTTGGCAGGAGTTTCCTTAAAGGCATGGACGACACTTGGGGGTCGCCAGGGGTCACAACTGCGACCTCAGAGGTCTCTCTTGCTACCCCTAAAACAAAAAAGTAATAAAGATTTTTTTTTATTTTCTTTTTTTTTACATTGATTCTCATGGGCTACGGCCAGCAGCATGTGGCTCTTTGTTTCTGGAGTGGCTGGTTTTCTGATTGCTATAGCTGGTGAGATAGCTCAGTGGGCTGAGCACTGGCTGCTGTAATGTGTGTATGATCTGCAGGTTTCAGGTTCGACTCCCAGCAAGGTCAACTCAGTCTTTCATCCTGCTGAGGTTGATAAATGAGTACCAACACACGTTGGGTGATATTGTATGTATATGTGTTCTATATGAAGCGCTTAAGCATAAGTGCTATATAATAACACATCATTATCGTTTGTCCTTAGACGTCTGCTTGCATTCACAGTGATTTGGTAATATGGGCATATAAGCACTGATATTAACGATACATATGGTGATCCAGTCTTGTATAAAATGTATATCACTTTACAGTGATATCCTAATCATATTTTTCTTAGTGTACTGACAATGCTATATGATGCCACTTCCTTTTTTGTCGTGGGGTGAAAGGTTGTGTTCCATCGCTACCTGTGATGTCACTTTGGGGTGGGGTCAAATGACACCACTTCCTGTGATGTCATCAGAGTTCAAGGGTCGTGTGATGTCACTTCCGCTACCCCTGACATTTTGGTGAAATGACGTCCCTGCTTAAAGGTGATCTGTGAATGACCGCACAATACCAGATTCTGAGCTGGGGGGCTAGCTGTACCCACCCAACATAAGTTATCACTTTTCCTCACAGGGGGCACTCGGCAACCCACTCTGCGTCCAGTGACCACGTTCTTAACTTTTCATTATTCAGACTCGTTCCCTGTTCTCGTGACCCATTTCTTTCCATTTATTATGCAGGTCCCTGTCCTTCCCCTCTTGACCACTTTCTTTCTGTTTCATTAATCAGGACTCAGTCCCAGAACTCGTTAACACTTTTTGGGACTCTGCCAGGCTCAGACTGGCCTATAGGGCAGTAGTGCAATGCCCATTGTGCCAGCCCATGATTCTAGTATAGGCCAATTTTTTGGGCCAGATTGAACCAGTTTTATGGCCAGAGTGGACCAATTTCATAAAATACTACACTCGTATTAACAAAGGTTACTAAGAAAATATGCCTTTAAATGCTTTATTTGCAACATATTTTACTGAAAACACCCCTTGGGTAGTGCTCCGTATATTCTGAAAAGTAACAGTTTGCAATCTGTGATTGTGGCCACTTGTTCATTGGCATCAGGACCGATTTTATATCTCAGGCCGACCGTAAACTCCGTTGTAGCTTCTCTCCTTTCAGGAGTCAGTCCCTGTTCTCACAATCACTTTCTTGATGCTTTATTTTTCCGGGCTCTGTCCCAGATCTCATTAACACGCTTCTCCTCTTTGGGGTCATTACGACCCTGGCGTTAAGGGTTTAACGGCGCCGTAAAAGGTGTCGGCGCCGTTAAACCCTTAACGCCTGATTACGAGGTCCCTTTGCGGGACCCAACCTTAACGGCTGGTTTTACCAGCCGTTAAAGTAGGGTGCCGCAAAGGTACCTCGGTGCTAATTACGGTACCGCAATTTGCGGTACTGTACTTAGTGCCTTCCCCAGTCCCATTGAGCCCTATGGGGCGAAAATGGGAATGGGGAAGGGCCATGGTGAAATGGGGAAATACCGCCCCGCCAACCTTGGAATGGGGCGGTATTTTCCCATTCCACCATGGCGGACTCGTTACAACACCGGCACCAACCATGGTGCTAATAGCGCCATGGTTTAGCGCCGGGGTTGTAATGAGGGCCAAACTGTGTATTCCACAGTAAACGCAGAAAGCATTACATGATTAATTGATCAAGGCAAAATGTACTTGTCAAAACACACAGGCAATCGGTTTAGCGCCTCTGCAGCATGCCATTCAATCTCCTAGCGCGTGCTATTTAAGTCTGGTGAACAATGGAATCTTACTTTAGATCAGGCAGCCTTGTGGGGCCCCCTCCAAGGTGGGGGCCCTGGGCAAGTGCCCCTTTTGCCCTCCCATAAAAACGTCTCTGCCTTAATAGCAGTGCCCTCCTTCATGCCTTCTTCTTCACTTCAGGCCCTACTTTCACCCTGGACCAAAGTGAGTGCCCCTTCACAGACGGGCGCAAGGCACCCCCCAAAAAGAGCCTTGCTTCACTAAACGAGAAGCGCCCTCACGAGGTATCAGCCTATTAGCCTCCTTAATCAGCTAGCAATGCACGTGTGCTGCTTCTATTGCCCAATTGTGTCTCTTAGATTCAGTTGGCATTCATATTATTTAACCAAACCCCTTCTGCTGCAACTGGAGTCAGTAGAAACAGTGTGTAACATGGGTCAGCAGGGCGTTCCGCCAAGAATACAGGACATGCAGCAGAGTTATTACCCGGCAGTGCATGTTTCCCTGATACCCAGAACAGGCCCACAACACAGTGTCGCCGCCAGGGGGAAGGGGGGGCCATGGCCACCCTTATAAAAACGCTGCCCACCCCCCATGCTCCCCCCACCCCGCCTGCTCCTCATAGAAGTCAATGAATGTACCACTCCAAGTGGCCTCATCAAGCACCCCTATGAAAAATGCCTGGGCGGGGGCGTCACTGCCTGCACAAGGCTTGTCCTTGCATCTTCCGCTTTTGGACCAGCAGTGCACAGAACCGCCATTGCTCTAAGGCCCGGTCCCTGAGGTAGCCTGCGTGGCCGAGAAGGGGCGAGCAGCGAAGTGCTCAGGCAGGCAGGAGAGAAGCCTCCCCCCAGTCGCCAGTGGCCGCACTCCTGAGTGACTAAGAGACACGCACTGGCCTTGTGCTAACGTCAGGCCGTGGCCTGTGACCGGCACGGGGGGAGGCCTGCAAGGGACTCCCGAGGATGTGGGATGCAACCAAAACAGGCGTCTTTTCTGTGGTCAGTGTTGTAGCAACACAGCTGTGGGAGCCGCACCCACGCTCTTATCATGAGCACAAGCTGGCGAGACGCTCAGAACTGCGGCAGCACAGGCTGCTGCAGGGCAGGGTCGGGGTGCATTTCTCGACTGTGGCGCGGATTACAGGCAGTCGTGGATTGGCGGGGTGCTGCAGGGCACGCTCGGGGTGCATATTTGGCATGCTGTGTGGGCGAAAGTAACAGAGCCAGAGATCATATTGAAATGGGCCCCCACAAGCCATGCCTCATCTTCAACCGGGCGGGGGGTAGGCGGGGCCATTAGCATTCTACACCCCACTCGCACACATTTCGTTTTTGGGTGCATTTTGGAAGCTGCATGGGGGAAATGCAGAGGCACCCCTTAATTGAATGGCATACCCTGATGGTGTATGTCCGGTTCATGGAAAGCTTTGAGGTGGGGTACTGAGATGGCAAACGATTTCCAAATGTGTGCTCAGATATGGTTATGTAGGCACTGCACCCAGCTGCTGAACATCCTCTTGCTAGGTCTCCTATTGGCTGGCAAGGGTCACCATATGCTGCTCTTGGGTCGTATCGAACATTACCTGGAACCTGCTTAGCCTGCATTATTTCTACGGTGACGGGTTGTTTTTGGACTCTCTCTGCCATCTCATAGCAACATTCGACAGTAACCTGCCCGTCGGGTTCCTGAGCGGACCGCACCCAGCCAAGCCTGAAGAGTCTGCGAGTGCACGCAGTCCACACAGAAAGGAATGCCCCTCAAGGTGCAAGGGTGGCGTGCTTCAGAATGGATCATGATCCAGGGTCTTTAGTGAAATCCTGGTTATTTTCCGACAGCCCATCTGAAAGGTCAGTAGGGCTGGGCAGAGTCAGTAGAACATGCCATCCTCAATACGACCTCCTACTCTGCAGCCCTCGCTGCCTTCTGGAAGCCCACACCTGTCAGAAAACCATTCCTTCTCCCTATGCGGCCATTTTGCCCCTGTATAGAAACCATCCCAGAAATCCCAGCTATTCATTACAGAAGGCTGCTTCTGCTACACCACATGGAATGCTGGGAAAACAACAAGCTCTTGCCGAATGCAGCTGGACCGCCCTGTCCTCTGCACTCCGCAGTGCCTGTCTGCAGTTTCTGTTTAGTCTGCTCCGGTTATTGCAGTGACCACAACCGCCATTTACCCATCGCTACTCATAACGGCCCTGGTGGGATCGGGCTTTGATCCCTGGTTTCGTGATGTGTTGTGTTTGTGTTTCCCTTGCGTAATTCCAGCATCGCAGTGAGAGGAGAGTCTTCAGTGTGGAAAAAGAACTTAACTTAGAAGAAAGAGGAGCTTCTTCCTCTGTGGGAAACGTTCTACCTCTATCATAGAGAGTATTTGGCCATATATTAGTATACAGCATTATTTTCTGCAGTGGTACATACCACGCCCTGTTCACCGAATCACCACCAGGAAGTCAGAAGATGCTAGTGGAAGCCACCTGGAAAGCCACTGTCTGGGAAACAGCAGAAGCCACCCATTCCTCCCCATATAGAGGAGATTACTGAAAGCTTTCTGACTATCCCCCAGGTGAGAAGGAGCATATAAGCCACTCAGACCCCCATCCCCACACCGGAAAAGCCAGTCGATTATTCACCACCGGGAAAAGATCAGAGGAATTGATCCCATTCCTCTATCAATTGGAAGAGAGGGGTAGAATTCATTGACAGTCTCTTGCCCAAAAGAGAGTAGTGGACGCATTCTGACTCGACTGCACCCAAGGGAGAGCAGTGGAAGTCAATTCACTCGCCCTACTTAGAGAAAGCAACAGATGCAAGCCATCCAGTTCTCCCACCCAACACTCGGGAGAGTAGTGGGTGTATACTGTCCCCCACTCAGGGGAGACTTTCTTCACCTGCTGGAGAGTAGTCGATGCATACAGACTCTTACCTACTTAGATAGGAGCAGGGAAGCATCACTCATATCCCCATCGAAGGGAGTTCAGTAGAGGTCTTGCGGTTGTCCCCCACCCAGTAATGTAAAGTGGTCTTGTATAGAGCACATCTGCGATTGTGCATGCTGCCATTGGATCCTGAGTAACCTGGTCTCTGTGATGAACGAATTAGACTGACCCACAAGCGTTTAGGGGGGTGGGATGCAGTGCAGGGATGGATTTCCATCTGTTAGGAGGAGCCTTTTTATTTTTTTAATGAGCTCTAATGGATTTTGCATGAAAGTTTGATCTGCTTTACTTTTATAAAATGCTTTGGGCCTCATTATGAGTTTGGCGTTAATAATTACAGCCAAACATGTTTATTGTTACCACGTCCAGCCTTGCAGATTCGCAGCAGAGTTTAGAGTGGTGGTAGGGCTGTGTTAGTTCCCATTTTTGAGTGCATCGCACTCAAAGGGGATTTTGTTGGATTCACTGGGAGTGGTAATTCCGCCGTTGAAACCCTGTTGATTTATGGAGGTAAAGTGGATTACTAACTGCACCTGTACATGCCCATTTAAACTCTGAGGCAAGAAGTCAGTGGTGCAGGAAACTGGCAGTAAAGTAGGAGAACATCTGATATTTTACTGCCATTTTTCCCCATTCCTGCTAATGGTTGGTTTCCACTGGGGGGGGGGGAGAGCTGTTGACCACCTGGCAGCACTTGCGTAACAGGGGCCCCGCTAGCACATATCCTAGGAGGGGGCTCCACTTGGAAACAAAATGAAAAAAAAGATTTTTTCAAAATCTTTTTTTTTTTAATTTCTTTTTGAAATCACTTTACCTGCATAAAGAAATTATTTCTGTAACAGAAATAATGTCTTTATGAAGACGGAGTGACTACAAAAAGAAATGTTCTTTTTGAAGTCCGATGGCTCCCCCTACCCCATGACATGGAAGACCCCAGGCTGGAGGCCTCCATGTCATGGGGTGGAGGAGCCCTATGACTACAAAAAGAAATAGTTTATTTTTGAAGTCACTCTGCCTTCATAAAGAAATTATTTCAGTTATGGTTCGGTCCTTAACAGAAATCATTTCTTTATGAAGTCAGAGTATTTTCAAAAGAAACAATCCGCCTCATTACAAGTTTGGCCGTAGCCTTGCTGGTAAAACCGGCAGACTGCCACCCAACTTGCACTTTTTTCCAGCACCCGCGAATGGGCAATTACCGGGTCATTACGGCTCCACCGGACCCAGTAATTCCCCATTCACAGGCGCCGGGAAAAAATGCTCCCCATTCCCATTTGATCCCCATATTCCAATGGGAATGGGGAGCTTGGATGCACCAGCAGCATTCAGAATGCTGCTGGTGCATCCAACATGCTCGGCTCGCGGGTGCTGGTACGCCCGCCAAATCAGACCTTGCCGGTGGGAAGGCACCCGCGAGCAGAACTCGTAGTTTGCCGGTCTGGTAACAACGGTACCGGCAAGCTTACCGGTACTGTTGTTACCGGACCAACAAACTTATACTGAGGCCCAATTTCTTTTTGAAGTAATAGGGCTCCCCTCAACCCCATGACGTGTGCGTGTGTAAGTGTATTGGGAAAGGGTGTACACTTAAATGTGGAGGTGGCTGCCTGTGTGAGTGTATGGTGAAAGGGTGCACCATTAAATGTATGGGTGGCTGTCTGGGTGTGTCTGCAGGGTGAAAGGGTGCACACATAAATGTATGAATGGCTGCCTGAGTGTGCTTGTATGGTGAAAGAGTGCACACTTAAATGTAAGGATGGCTGGGTGTGCATGCGTGTATATGGTGAATGGTGTTTGTGCTTGTGTTCAGGGGCGCAACAAAACCTACATTTCAGGGGGTTGATCCTTCAAATGTTGGGAGAGGCGCTAACTTCACGGGTGGTGGGGGAGGCAAACTTATTTGTGTGGGGGCATCTAACTTCTTTACACATTTTAATGAGACTATTCTAGTACAGCTTCAATGTTACAAGCAGTTAACGCTCTACTTTAAGTGTGAAAGCACCCACTTATGAACTGTTGTGAGAATGAACGATCCCCTGTTCCCTTTCTACACTTCCCTGGCATGAAAGTACTAACGCCACATCACAATTTCAATTGTCTAAAAAATGTGGCATTTGAATGCAGGTACTAACAGTGAAATGCTTTATGTTAGTAACTGATGGGCCCTTATTAACAGCGAAACCCAGGTGCCGTTTAACATCTGTCTCCTGTTCTGTCCGGCAACTTCTCTGAAAGTCAGCCAGGTTGAGTCAACATAGCCCAACATTTCTGGGGGTGAGTGCTGCAGCCCAGTCAACTGAATATTGTTAAGCCGCTACTTGTGTTTAATGCCTTAATTACTTATTGATAATCGTCATTGCTCCTAGCCATATTCTTCCTTGTCCCTGTACTTGTGTATGAGGCATTACTTGTGTATGAGGCAGTATGGGATGAGGTAGAGGTACATGGAGGTAATCCCTGACTTAGCTACCTGTATCTTTATTACTCCTAATCCCACGCTTCCTCATCCCAGTACTTAACTATGAGGCAAGGAGCCTCAAACGTAAGTTCTGGGACAAGGAAGAGGGACAAGCTTCTGATTTTGGAGGATGGGGTAGGGCATAAGAGGGAGAGGGGATCTGTGGGCGGTGGGATTGTGCGATAAATCATAATGGTTGTCCATGTCCAGGCTAAGCAGGCATCATATGTGGTATTAGTGGCTAGAGAGGCATTTTGGTGCAGCCAGTCTAGTTATTCCTCAGTTTGGTATGACTTTTATTTTTACTGCGCAGACCTGCTAAGTGTAATTACCTGGCTAGATTGGCATTTGGGTGCTGCCAGTCTAGCTATTTCTTACTGCAGCATTGTATATTTTTTGGAGCATCTGTGATAAAATGATATTATAACACGCCTGTACACATGTGTTTCTTGGCGCGACAAGCAATGGAGTGAAGATAGAGGGTGGAAAAGACAAATGATCTTGCTAGTTCATGTGTCATTCAAATCGTGCAAGTGTGAGAATGAGAAATGCAAGGGGAAAGGGATGGGGGAAGTGCAAGGAAGAAGGGAGGGGAAAACAGGGCTGCAAGGCTCCTAGTAAGTGCGCCAGGACAGTGCGGCTCTGGATAGTGCAAGGATAACAAGGGACTGTAGGGTTACAGTTACAGTCCCTAAGTGCGTGGTAGGCTGGAGGCAGTGCAAGGGGGACTGATAAAGAAAGAGCCTGGGCTCAGTGAGACTCGCTAAGCAACCAGTCAGTACAGCAGACAGGTAGGTCAGCAGGGGAGGGAGGGAGAGAGCGAAAGCAGAGGAGAAGAGGAACGTTTTGAGCTGCTTCCGGAACGTTAGGTGGTCCGCTAATGTTTGAGAGGGGCAGGGAGGTCATTCCAGAGGGAGGCATTTGCAGAGGAGAGAGATCTAGGCCCACTCTCTGCCTAAAGAAGCATCTAGCCCTTAGAGAGTTGCAGGTAGCCGGGGGAAGGGCTAGAAAAAAATTGTATTTTGGAAGAGAGCGTTGGATGTAGTGTGGGCCCGACCCCAGAAAGCCTTGTGGACAATGCAAAGGGTCTTGAATTTGATTCTTGCAACCACCGGGAGCCAGTGGAGAGATTTCAGGGCTGTAGAGATATGATCCCTGGGCTTGTGGCCAAGGATAAGTCTTGCTGTCCTGTTCTGGATTAGTTGCAGAGGGCGGAGAGTAGAGGAAGGCAGGAAAGAGGCTGTTGCAGTAGTCCAGCCTAGAGAGAAACAGGGCTCTGGAGACAGTGAGCTTCTGGGGGAAAGTGAGAAAGGGAAGAGTCCCTTTGAGGAGGAGCAGCTGGTAGGTAGTGAGACTTTTTGGCGACGTCCAAGATGCGAGGAGAGAAAGAGAGAGTGGAATCGATGATGACAAGGTTTTTTGCCTTGCAGGATGGCGAAGGAAGAGGGCCCAAGGTGGGCGGCCAGAGTGAGAGAGGGAACGCAGGGGCAGGGGTCCCAATGAGAAGGATCGCCATCTTAATGGCACTAAGGTAGAAATTGTTGGAGGTGCACCAATCCTGAAACATGGATAGACAGTCAGGAATGAGCAAGAGATGAAAGGAGACTGAAGGAAAGCTGAGTGCCATCCGCTTAACACTGAAAGTTAGAGGAGAAGGTAGAGATCAGATGAGCCAAAGGGGCCCAGTAGAGGTTGAAAAACCAGGGTGAGAGGATAGAGCCCTGGGGAATGCCACAGGTAGAGAGAGAGGTGGCGGAGAGAAAGGGACCAAGACGGACCTGGGAGGGGCAGTCCAAGAGGAAGGCGGTCAGCCACTCCAGGGCCTGATCCGTGCTGCCCAGGATCTCACGTAGTCGATTGATCAGGATGGCGTGGTTGACTGTGTCGAAAGTAGAGGGAAGATCAAGGAGGATTAGGACAGAAGAAAGGCTGGAATCAAGGTTAGAGAGCAGATCTTCACGGGTGTTCAGGAGAGAATTTTCTGTGCCTCTGGCAGCTCTGAAGCCAGACTGATGGTCATGGAGACAACCAACAGATTCAATGTGGAGAGTAAGCTGGGAGATGGCCAGCTTTTTTCCAAGAGTTTGCCCAGGAAAGGGGTGATGGAGATTGGGCGATAGTTTGCCAGACAGGTAGGATCGACAGACGACTTCTTGAGGAGTGGGTGCACAAGGGAGTGCTTATTGGGAGAGGGGAACGTTCCAGTGATGAAAGACTGATTACAGAAATCGGCCAAGGTGCAGCAAGGGTGTCAATATGGTCCTTGATGGTTCTGGAGGAGCAGGGGACCAGCTGTTTGGATGACACTTTCATGGATCAGACTTGTCTAGAAACCTTCTCGGTGTTGTCAGAGAGAAAGAGGAGAAAGCAGGAGGAGAGGTAGAGATGGCCAAAGGGAGACCGAGAGAGGAAGAGGGAGAGGAAGAGGAGATAGTTGACAGGATATCCTGAGTTTTAGCACAGAAGTGCGAGGCCAGAGCCATGCAGAGGGCCTGGGAGGGAACAGGAGAGATGGAGACCGCAACAGGATTGACCAGTTCCATGCAGATTTTAAAGAGTTTGGCCGTGTTGTTGGAGGCAGCAGAGATCCGGGCTTCAGTGTGTGCTCTCTTCTTGATGAGTGTTATTGCTTCGACTGGCATTTTTGTGCAACCAGTCTAGGTATGTCTAAATGTGGCCTAGCATGCTTTACTGTAGTGTTAGGATGTGTCTACACTGGTCTACATTGTGCATCCAGTGGGACCTGTTTGAAGCATTCATGTTCCTGTGCACTGTTGGTGACTAGCGTGTATTGGATTGGTGTTACCCTACAAAACAATTGCAAACACTCTGGCTTTTTAGCCGATTATTCTCAAAGTGTGCTGTATATTGCATTAAAACACATATTTATATCTTTCTCCTAGTACAGTGTGCGGTGTACCCCTTCAGCAGCACGTTCATGCATATTGTGCAAGCGTGATAATCTAGGCC
This sequence comes from Ambystoma mexicanum, assembly GCF_040938575.1. Classification (NCBI taxonomy): domain Eukaryota; kingdom Metazoa; phylum Chordata; class Amphibia; order Caudata; family Ambystomatidae; genus Ambystoma; species Ambystoma mexicanum. Next base: position 291,142,710 of record NC_090929.1, read on the forward strand.
TGCCCAGTGTGTAGCACAAACCATGATTTGTTGCTGAGTTGGGGGGGCCCTCAGAATGGCTCGCAGGGGGCCCCCGCATTTTGTGTTATGCCACTGCCTGGCAGTGTTCAAAGTGAGCGGGAGCGGTGCTCCTCTGCTTTTCTAAATTACCATTTACAGCTCCTATACTTTTATTTTAAAAAGAAACCGTTCCAGGATGGTTTTGTTTTAAAATAAAAATGTAGGAAGAAATTGAAACTTTCACTTTCAGTGCACTGAACGTTCCCTTAAACAGCAGGTGCAAGTGTCTGGGTGTGTGTATTGTGTCTGGGAGGGGACGTGATGATGGGGTTTGTGGGGAGTGGGTGCAGGCCAGCAGGGAACATAGTTCCACTACTTCTTTTCGTACACTTCGACCACTGCCACCTTGTGTGTTACTAGATCACTTGCATCCATATATAAGACATATACTGACACGTGACCAGACTCTGTTAGGAAACTTGGACATCTTTTAGAAATAACCTTAAGTAGAACAGAGACATGTGCACATGACCTGCTGAACAGCAGTGACCACAAAACATTCCTGTAAACTCCTTTTTGCCTTTAAGAAAGGGAAATAATATTAAATAGATATTACTTGCCACCCCTGACTGCAGCAAACACATGAATCCTAGAAGGTATCTATATTAATAATCCAAATGAATGCGTGGCCCAAAACCGTGCCTAAACAAAATGGATTTATTTTATTTCTGATGTCCATTGGTAAACATCTATTTCCCTTCCATTTATTTTTGGCGAGTAGTCTCACAGCTGGACACTTGGCAGATATAAAGATGGAGCACCTCATCTCCAAAAGATTTTGTTGCATGTACAGAACTAAAGTTATGGCCACTTTCGCGTTTATCTTTTAAAGTGTCCAATACCTCTATAATGCTGTTTGAGAAGTCTGTCAATAAAGACAAACGAGGAATAGTTAGATGGTGAGTAGTAGCTACTTGCCATTTGAATGTGCGTTAACTGATTGCTACTCACTTACCTAAATGCTGTGCTTTTCAGATCTGTTCTAATGATTTCCGATTTCTAATAGGTTATGTAACTGCGCTAGAAATGGATGAAAATGATGTGTTATTTATATAGCACCTTAATCCAAAGCGCTTTACAGAGCACATATTTACGTACAATATCACCCAACCGAAATTGGTACTCATTTATCGACCTCGGAAGGATGAAAGGCTGAGTTGGCCTTGCCAGGATTCAAACCTGCGACCTGCAGAACATGATCGCATCAGCGAGCGCTCAACCCAATGAGCTATCATCGGCTGAGTTGAAGTGTTTTAAGAACAGACTAAATCAGTGAATCAGCCACTGAAGTTTGCCTGAAATAAACCTTTAATGAGTCTAGCAATTATTGTATAGAATTCCAGAAAGACACATTTGTTATTCCTATTCTTTCTTATTTATGGTCACTACTCAAAGTGTGAAAAATAATGGGGTTCCAAAAGTCTAAGCTGCCTAAGCGAGAAAGCCAGCCTCTCCAGAAACAAAGAGGCACATGGCACTCGCCACAGCCCAGGAGCTTACATTTAAAAAATAAAAAAAATATAATTGTATTTTTTTAGGGATAGCAAGGGAGACCAAAGGTGTAGCTATGGAGACCTCATGGGTCACATTTGCGATGCCTAGTTACCCCCAAATGACGTCCCTTGTATTGTTGTTTGTGCCTTATGTGTTAATGATATGTAAAAAGTCATTTTTACCAATTATAATAAATACATCATTTTCTCCCCTGCCTAGTAAAGATCAGCACATGGCATTCTACTCTCCCTCGCATAGGAGAGAGTAGTGGGAGCCATCACATTCTCACCACACCCAGAAGATTATTGTGAATGCCAGCCTATTCCCCTTCACCTAGTAAAAAGCAGTGTGAGCCATCCTTTTCTCCCTCACTTAGGATAGAGCATTGAAAGTCATTTTACTCTCCCTCCTCTTGGAGTGTATGCTATCCTACTATCTACCACCTAGGAGACAGCAGAAGAAAACGGCCTACTCTACCCCACCACGAGAAAGCAGTTGGAGCTATCCTATTATCTACCACCTAGGAGACTGCAGAGGAAAACGGTCTACTCTACCCCACCTACACTAAAGCAGTGTGAGGCATCCTTTTCTCCCTCACTTAGGATAGAGCATTGAGAGTCCATGTTACTCTGCCTCACCTAGGAGAGAGCAGTGTATGCCATCCTATGATCTACCACCTAGGGGACGGCAGAAGAAAACGGTCTACTCTACCCCACCTACAAGAAAGCCGTGCGAGCCATTCTACTTTCCCTCAACTAGGAGAGAGCAGTGGAAAAAAAATATTACCCTCTGCTGCCTAGTACGAAGGAGCAGTGTATGCGATCCTGGAGAAAGCAGTGGAAGACATTTTCCACTTCTCGAAATAGGAGAGGGTAGTGGAGCCATCACACTTTCCCTCGCCCAAGAGGGAGCGATGGGAGCCATCCTACTCACCCTCATATAGGAGAGAGCAATGGGAGCAATCCAACTGTCCCACACACACAGGAGAATTGGAAGCCATCTTACTCTTCCCTGCATTGGAGAGTCCCTGCCTTGGAAGTCCTATTGTGTCCTGCCTTGGAGAGAGTAATAGAAGCCCTTCTACTCTCCCCAACCTAGGAGAAGGTAATGGAAGCTACCCGACTTTCCCTCGCCTATGAGAGAGCAGTGGGGCCAACCCTGCACTTCCTTCCATAAAAGAGAGCAGTGGAATCCATCTACTTCCCTCATCTAGGAGAGAGTAGTGATAGCCAACGGGCTCTCCATGCCATTTTAAGGGAACCAAAAGTACTCGGGTTCTGTGGGTGTCTTTGGTGTCTTCAGTGGCTAGGACAGAGGACTCTCAAATAAAGATAGACTTCAACCTGCAGGTCCTCTGAATTTCTGGTGCTGTAACTTTGATGGTGTGCTCTAGCACCTTGAAGCATCTCTTGTGCTAGATTGAATTACCAATAAAGATCCGAGACCAAATAACTGAACAGACTCAAAGGATATGGCAAAGTTCTACTTTATTCTCAATTTAATAAAGCAGGGTCAACTGGCAAACATCAGACATAACCTTGAAAAATCTCACACACAAACTTGATTACACAGAGGTCTTATACCCCAACATGCATCATCTAAGACATCATGCTACATGGCAAGCCATAAAACTTATTAGCAGGAGGGATTGGATAGAGGAACATATCTACTTATAGAATGTATACGGTTTAGTACATCATTGGCTGTCTCTTATCAGTAAAACACACCTCGAACTACCTCTTAATATGTATAATATTGATTATAGCAAACAGAATGGCAACGGATTGGTCTATGCAACGTTGTACAGCAGTTTCCCCACAGACCCACTGATTGGTTGGCATTCTCAGGCAACCTTTCACTTTTGGCTCAGTTAGCAGCACGTAAGGAAACCGAAACCCAGGTGCTTGAATCACGTCAGATTACTGCCACCTTTCCCAAATAGTCCTTAATCTCTCATCAGTCTGGCCATGAGCCAAAGTTTCCCATCTGTAGTTGACTTTGTAGCCTGCTCTCTGTTCTAGGACATTGAAGGGAGTGAAAACAGATCACTATCTTCATCTGAGGCTTAATTAATAGCCCTTGTTTCCAACTTCTGAGTCACATGTGCAGAGACCACGAATGTGTCAATTTCAGCCACTTATTTACTGCTATTTGATTTAATTATACTGAGTGTCAATGCTCCACTTGGCCTCTAGAGTCTTGCTCACTCTACTTTGTATCCACTTTATACACTTTTAATTGTCCAATACTTGGCTCTTGCAGATGTTTTCTTCTCTTGTAATCGAAGAGAAATATCGTCTCTTCCATGACTTATCTGTTTGCCTCCCTTTGTGCTTTGCAGATATTCCTTAAAAATAGCATCCTTGAGCCCAAGCCAACATAGACTCTTTCCTCTTTGTTTTGCACACAAAGCTTCTTGCATCTCCTGTTTCTCCAACCCTGATCTGTTTCTGAGGTAGTTGAATTGAATATTTACACGAGCCGGCGTCCATTCGCCAAATATGGCCGTCCTTGCCACGACATATATTCCTCTATAGCAAGCTTCTATGTGGCTTTTCTACCTTCTGTTACTGCATATTTACACTTATTGGTCAGCAAGTTACCTTGTCTTCTGCATTCATGATTACTGTATCGTTTCGTAGATGTTTCTCTTATTGCTTCAGTTACATCGTCATTCTTCAGTATTTTCATATTGTTTCAATATGTCCTTTTATATCTTCTTTATGACATCACTCTGCCCTCTGCAGATTTCACTCCACGTTCTGTGATGTCTAATGGTGCGTGTTGGCATCCTTTCACACTTTCAGTACAAGGGTACATACGATACGATTGTCTGAGTGAACATCGCCTATCGTACACTCGATGCGGTATAGGCATAACACAAGGAGTCCCACATATAGCCTTTCTCCTGTTGTTCCAGTAGGATGGTGGTTAGGGGACGGGAGTTAGGGAAAATGTGTCCAACTGCTCTCTTGTTAATTAATGTTAATTAATGCTCCTAGGCACAGTGATCATCGTGGCAGCGCAGTAGAATGAAATGATGACACATTCCCTCTGCATCTCAATTCATCACTGGTATGGTCATTTTGGATATTCCAAATTCTTTGCAGATCTCTAAAGTACACGGCACGTTGGAGCCAAGCAATGGATGGGGAGCCTCTGTGGAAATGAAGCATGCCCTCTTTAAGCAAAGGATTAACGTTGTACGATATGTTGTCACTGGAAAATGTGTCCTTGCCCAAAAAACCATTTGAAAGGTCTCATTATTCCAAAGCTAGGCTCGGACTGGCCTATAGTTCAATAGGGCAATCCCCAAACCAAAAAGACAAAGTGCTACTGTCTGCGTTTCTTTTTGATCAAAGTGGGACACTTTTTTGGCCCATGTGGGCCGGTTTGATAAGTGAGTTCACCAATGCGGCTAGTAGTTTTGACCAGTGTTCCTGAATAGTCTTTAAAATGCACAATTTGCCTCACATTGTGTCAAAAACCTCCCCCTTGGGTATTACTCAAACAGTCTGTCACAAACTGAATGAATTTTCATTTGGAACTGTGGGCCACTTTTTCATTGGTGCCCGAGAAGCTTTTATGCCCCAGTACCACCTTGTCCAAAGCCCATTTTCATTGTAAGTCAACCCGTCTTTATCAACAGTGCTGCTCCCCAAACCCACGGCACTGTACATGCAGGTTGCATTACAGGGAAATCTAAAGACTATCTAAACGCTCAGGGGCTCTAAAACTCCAGCATGAGTCCAACACTGCCAGGGCCCCGGGAGCAGACTCTGTTTCCTGCTCCCACGTCTCTTCTCTCTTCTCGGGGGATCAGATCACTTCAAGAACTCAGCAATTCCCGGATTCACTGACAGGCGAGAGTTTGAAATTCCCTCTCGGGGGAACCTTCTCGCTTCCTCTGCTGACATATTGCATACAGTTAGCAATGTCGCAATCCAGAGGATCCTTCTCACATTATCTGCTGCCGCATTCCAGCTTGCAATGTCGCAATCCAGATGATCCTTCTCACATTCTCCGATGCCGCATTACAGCTTACAATGTCACAATCCTGAGAATCTTTCTCACATTATTTGCTGCCGCATTCCAGCTTGCAATGTCGCAATCCAGATGATCCTTCTCACATTCTCCGATGCCGCATTACAGCTTGCAATGTCACAATCCTGAGAATCTTTCTCACATTATTTGCTGCCGCATTCCAGCTTGCAATGTCGCAATCCAGATGATCCTTCTCACATTCTCCGATGCCGCATTACAGCTTGCAATGTCACAATCCTGAGAATCTTTCTCACATTATTTGCTGCCGCATTCCAGCTTGCAATGTCGCAATCCAGATGATCCTTCTCACATTCTCTGCTGTCATATTACAGATTGTAATGTCCCAACCCAGAGGATCCTTCTCACATTCTCTGCTGTCATATTACAGTTTGCATTGTCCCCAACTCAGGTGATCTTTCTCACATTCTCTGCTCTCATATTACAGTTTGCATTGTCCCCAACTCAGGTGATCTTTCTCACATTATCTGCTGCCGCATTCCAGCTTGCAATGTCCCAGCCCAGACGATCCTTCTCACATTCTCTGATGCCGCATTACAGCTTGCAATGTCCCCAACGCAGGGGATCCTTCTCACATTCTCTGATGCCACATTACAGCTTGCAAAGTCACAATTCTGAGAATCCTTCTCACATTATCTTCTGCCGCATTCCAGCTTGCAATGTCGCAATCCAGATGATCCTTCTCACATTATCTGATGCCGCATTACAGCTTGCAATGTCACAATCCTGAGAATCTTTCTCACATTATTTGCTGCCGCATTCCAGCTTGCAATGTCGCAATCCAGATGATCCTTCTCACATTCTCTGCTATCATATTACAGATTGTAATGTCCCAACCCAGAGGATCCTTCTCACATTCTCTGCTGTCATATTACAGTTTGCATTGTCCCCAACTCAGGTGATCTTTCTCACATTCTCTGCTGTCATATTACAGCATGCAATGTCCCCATTATAGGGGATCCTTCTCACATTCTCTGCTGTCATATTACAGCATGCAATGTCCCCATTATAGGGGATCCTTCTCACATTCTCTGCTGTCATATTACAGCTTGCAATGTCCCCAACCCAGGGGATCCTTCTCCCATGCTATGTTGCCACATTACAGATTGCAATGTCCCAACCCAGAGGATCCTTCTCACATTCTCAGCTGTCGTATTACAGTTTGCATTGTCCCCAACTCAGGGGATCTTTCTCACATTCTCTGCTGTCATATTACAGCTTGCAATGTCCCCCACGCAGGGGACCCTTCTCACATTCTCTGCTGTCATATTACCGAATGCAATGTCCCCAGTTTTGGAGATCCTTCTCACATTCGCTGCTGTCATAGTACAGCGTGCAATGTCCCAACCCAGAGGCTCCTTCTCACTTTCTCTGCTGCCACATTACAGCTTGTAATGTCCCCAACCCAGGGTATCCTTCTCACATGCTCTGATGCCACATTACAGCTTAAAATGTCCACCGCCCAGGGGACCCGTCTCACAGTCTCTGCTGTCATATTACAGCAGACAATGTCCCCATTTTAGGGGATCCTTCTCACTTTCTCTGCTGTCATATTACAGCTTGCATTGTCCCCAACCCTGCAACTCCTTCTCACTTTCTCTACCGCCATATTGCAGCTTGCTGTGTCCTGTCAGGGGATCATTCTCACATTCTCTGCTGCCATATTACAGTTTGCATTGTCCCCAACCCTGAGAATCCGTCCCACGTTCTCTACTGCCACATTGCAGCTTGCTGTGTCCCACCCAGAGATTCTTCTCACATTCTCTGCTGCCACATTATTACTGGCAATGTCCCAACCCACGACGTCCTTCTAACATTCTCTGCTGTCATATTACTGATTGCAATGTCCCAACCCAGGGGATGCTTCTCACATTATCTGCTGCCTCATTGCAGCATTTTCTTAACAAGAGCTCAATCATTGGATAGAAGCTGCTCTTTATTATGTCTGCATTTACTTCTTTAGAGGACCATCTTGGTAATGTATCACTGTCCAAACTTTTCAGGAATATTGGTAGAAATGCAGGTCAGTCATGACGTTCAGCTACTGTGAATATTCAACAAATCATTCTATGAAGAGGGGTGGGTTTATGTCCGTGCACGGAAAAAACAAAACTATGCAAAGCTCTCCTCCAATTAAAAAATGCAATTTGGTATCAAACTCCGAATTGTAAAAAAAAAAATATAGAGTGCGATTGCGTTTGGGGCAATGTGGATGTCCGAGGTGATATGACCTCCTCCAAAAGTAATACAATTGTTCTATTAAAGCTAGTCCAATTTGGTTATACAATTTCGCCCAACGTGCATTTGGGAACTAAAGCCACATTAGATCACGAAATTGCATCTGATAGGTTTTCTACGATTGAAGTGATTTTGGCCAACCGAGACAAGACACCCGGGTAGAGTAGAAGAACCAGAAGGACCAGTTGAAGAGTAAGGAAAAAAGTAAGGCGTTTTTGGAACTGCCTTATAATATAATCGAGGTCTGAACTTGCTTAATCTGTGGGATGTAAGCCACTCATGAAGATGTCTCCAAGCAAGGCTGGTACCTACAACGCCAGACATGCGTTCTTGCCTCCTCCGGTGTGAGTTGCAGCCCTTAGAAGGAACTATTTTACTTTATGATTGTTCCTAGTAGAGATTTCTCCCATTGATGGCTATGTGTAAGTGGTATTGGCCATTTGCAAAGTAGAAGTGGGCCCAGGTGGGCACCCTCCAGCTTCTGTACATTGCTTCTTGGGGGCAATAAAGCAGACAGTGGCCCCTGGCCTCTAGCAGACATGCCTTAGGTTCATTGATGGAGAACAGCTCTGATTCCATACCTAACAGGGACATCTTTCACCAAACTCCTTAATTTAGCACAGTAGAATGCTCCTGAAATGACTCCAACTCATCATTGTATGATTGTGGCGGTTCTTGCCAAAGACTTGACACCTTAAGAGGGTTGTTATGCTTGGTTATGCTTAAACTGAGTTTGATTGTCATTTTAGTATGCGTTATAAATGTATATTTATATATATAAAATGCTTAGGTATGTTTCCCTATGTTTCGCGCCTTGAAACACTTGTGTATAGGCGCGTTATAAATGCCATATCATATCATACTCAGCTGAGGGTTGACCTCAGCTCTCCAAATGGCAAAGTGCATCACTCCGTGCCTTCCAATTGAACAACTATCCTTTTAAGAAACTGAATTAGCACGGTTCTACGCGGTCACTCACCTTCCACTATCGCAAACATACGGAATAGTTACAAGTTACTTCTTTCCACCTCCACATCTCTTCTCACAGGGCACTGCGGTTCCAGTGTCAATGAACAGTTAATTACTGTCTAAACATTTCAGTCTCTTTAAGAGCCAAACACTGTAGGACGAATGCCTCTTAACGAACTAAAACTGAAAGTAGGTGCTGTAATTATGTTACTATGCTATTTTTTGCAATCAGAGGGACTCTGCAATGGAACAGGGTTGACAATTACGAGTCTACAAAGACACATCATAGAGGCTTGTGTAATCGATGAAAATTAGATACTGTTGTTATACCGTGCATACCTCTCATTCCATCTGATGCAAATATGCCTTTCAAATTCAAAAGAAGAGTTACCTATATGTTTAGCCTCTTCAATGACCATTAATAAATCACAGGGACCTACACCCCCTTCCTGAAGCAATCTGTGGTAATCATGACCTTTAAGATAGGCTAGAACGGCGTATGTTACGCTGGGAATGGCTAATTATTCTATATGTCTACAGTTGTCATGGTCTTTCCTCATACATACCATATCACGTCAGAAAGCAGTTCCAGATCGCCATCACACCTTTGTTATTTCCACTGCACAGTGAGCAGACGAAGTCTGCATGCTTTGGAAGGCCCACAACCCCACATCAGCGCTGCGGCCTTAACGGGTGCCTCCACCACCTGGCAGCAGAGGCATAGACAGTGTAGGGCCTGAGCGGGCAAGCCCCACCTAAAATCTGTAAATGCCCACTCTGCAGCGCTGTGTGGGCATTTCCAGATGTACTGTCACTGCAGTGGGCCCAACTACATTAGCTTCATGCCTGACTTGATAGACAATCCTGGCTACACCTTTAGCTGGCAGGATCCATCTGAGCCGCCTTTGCATTAGCCCTGGTCAATCGAGTCACAGTGAGAAGGTTGCAGAGAGGTGGACCGGCCCTCCAAGAAAGAGACTGAACATGTGCTTCATGCTGCTCCATGCCACCTGTGTCTCTGTGAACTGCGATTGGTCACAGGTTCCAATTCCAACAAGTCCACTCGGGTGTTCATCCTCCAAAGGTGGAGATGAAATGGGTGCCATTGAGTTGGGCAACAGACTTCTATTATCAGCACCAAGATGCCCCCCTGGGCGCGAAAGTGTGCGCTGTAAATACACCTGTTATGTTCTGGTCCATCGCATGCCAGCACATACCATCCACACTCTGCTGCTGGCATGTGCCCCATGCTACACCCCAGTGAACAGGCCCATTGTGGTGGGAGTGCCAGTGGAGTCCCAGTGCATTACTCAGACTCGGCTCTGCACCCTTGTACACTCATTCGCGCACACTGGCTTCTCCCAGCCCCGGGACACCCCCTCACCAGGCCGGCCCCGCGCTTCGTGCATTAGCATGCGCCAGTCGGCCGGTGTGGTGGAACGTCCCCTTTATTTTAGTGGCAAAATCTGCCCACAGTTGCCACAACTTGTCCGCGCTACCCCTTCTCGTTTCATGGGCACGTGTTAAGAAATTATAAATGCCCATTAATGACCTAGTGTCATCAGACAGCAACATATATCTTAAGGTTTGAAATGTGCTTCCTGTTGTGGTTGTGTGATGTGCTCCTTCCCTGTGTAAATGTATATGTGCACAGACTGTTAGCCATGTATGAAAACATTAGAATGCATGGAGATTGATCTATTTAAATTGGCTTTCTCATGCGATTGCCTTTCCTCGGATAGATGTTATGGGGTTCAGCTGTTGAGCTTTATTTTCGGAGAGGCACTCTCCGTTGTCAATGGGCACATCACGGGGCACGTGACCCAAGCACATGCTCGTTTTCAATGCAGGGGCCAGTTTCATTATAATTTGAGTTTTGGCCGCCCCAACTGCTCCGCTCGATACTGTATACATTAGAATGGATGCTGGTCAAGTGACTGTGCAATGAATGGCACGCCGAGCAGCGTGTGTCTATCTTACTCGCCATCTCTCAGGAAATCCGTCGCCGAGTAACTGCTCAACCGTACTCTTATCACAGAGGGGCAGCTCAGGCTGGGGTGCTCTGCGCCTTCCGTAAGATGCCCACCCTCTACGTATTCCGCTCCCTCCCGTAGCAATATTGAATTGCCTACCCCCACAGGATTATATCACACTAACCTGTGTACGGTTCCCTTCCACACACAGGTAGACGTGTAACACAAAAAAGTATAAGGGCTGTGAACCATGCATAGGGGTGGCAGGGAGGGGTGCCATCATGCTAAAAAGGTTATGCGGGATGTGTGGGTAGACAGGCAAGTGGGTGGGAAGGACAAAAGAAGGAAGCCCCCAGGTTTTTTTTGTTGTTGTGTTGTTTTCTAGGATTTCGTCTTCTCTTCATTCAAAAGAGATTTCAATTTAGATGTAACTGCTGCATCGGCTTTGTACCCTCCCCCCACACCCCCACACACACACTTACTATCCCTCACAATAATGCTTAGCAGCTCAGCAAGAGATCAAATGTAGAGATCATATTTAAGAGGAGTTCAAGCAAAATTAGGTGCCACGCTTCAAAGGTGAAGTGACAATTCTGGAACTGTGAAATGGTTGCAAAAAGTAATGGAACTATTAACAGTAAAAAATAAAAGTAGTGGTACTCAGTTCCCACTCACTTCGACCTCTGGAACACTGGAACACAGTTCTGTATGTCACCAATATTCTTGGTGCAATTTAAAGTGCGTTGCTTCCCTCTCCAGGCCACCAAGGCCCACATTCATGTTATATAAATGGCACATTAAAATACAGGGTAGTAGATCGACTTAATCAAAGAAATAGCAGAGAGCAGAATATGCAGAGCATGGAGGTATCAGTGATAAGGCCTGAGTAATGGGTGTGTGCATGAGGTTATCAGTGATGGGATATGAGGATATCTGAGCTGGGGGTCTTTGTGATCCAATATCAGAGGGCTGCAGCTGAGGTTGAGGGAAATGAGGATATCGGTGTTGGGGTCTTAGTGGGGTCATATTGAAGGGCTGCAGGTGAGAATGAGAGGCATGAGGATATCTATGTCTAAAGTACCTGAAGATACATGGTGCGGTTTCGTCTGTGGATGTAAGAAGGTTCATAACAAAGGAGTTGTTGCTTAGTTTTACCTTGCATGCCTTGCTGCATTTGCTTGCTTCTCAGCCAGTCTGTGGCACAAGCAGTACACGAATGTAGATGGTACCTGGAAGGTTGGCAGTTCAAACCCGTCCTCTGGTGGCTAAACTGTGAAAATATTGTGTCTATTTGGTTAATAATTGTTGGCAATACAGTTGTCTCCCAATCTCTCCTCAAAACCGGGACGTTCACCCTCCCATTCCCCAAAACCGGGGTGTGGTTTTCGAATGAAAAAAACCTTTAGGTCAGAGGGCCCAGTAACGGAGGCAGCTTTTGGTGCTGGGGGAAGAGGGTGGCTGATAGGGTGCTAGTGAGAGGCTCGAGGGTGCACTGGGCACCAGGGGAGTAGGCAGAGGGTAGCCCCCCCCTACTCACCCGTGGCTCCGCCACTAACTGAGGTCCCAATCCAGGACAGTCCCAGAACAAACATTACGTCTGGTCACCATATACGGAGGACAGTACGATATCTGTGTTGGGGCCTCATTGACGTAATATGTGGAGATCAGTGAGGAATAGCCAAGTGCTGCGGGTATGGATAAGGCACATGAGGATATCGGTGAGGGAATAGCAGAGATGTCCAGATCAGACTGGGTACATGTGAATATGCCTTAGATTAATTGGTGCCTCCACTGTCATTAACTGATGCCATAGACAAATTGGTGCCTCCACTGTATGTTGCTCCTTGGCATCCAAGATCAACTGTTGGCCACTACATTGAGCTTTCACCCTAGACTAATTGCTGCCCACTATGTTCACTCTAGGTTTTTGGACATTTGGACAAGAGGGCAGGATCTCTGATATGTTGCTGCAAGATAGGCAAAGGCCATTTAGCCATTATGTTTGTTTCTGGACACATCGGTTGGAGTCCCTAAATTGCCATTAACCTTGCATCTACCATGCTCAAACACACCATACACAGCCCAAGTGAGCCGCTTGCACAACTATTTAAAATCCCTCCCCATAGTCATCAAACAAAACTGTACACTGTGTGAGGAGCCAGGAACGGGATGCGGACACAGCTGATATTTTTAGCTATAAACTTTTATTCAAAATAAAAGGGGTGTTGGAAATGCCTAGCTATCCCCACCCTCGGAGGTATTTCCCTACCTCAACTAAAAACTAAGGGTCTGCCCTGTGTCAAGATGTCCAAAATGAAATGTCCTGTGTCTGAAATCCTATCCTAGCTCTAGCACAACTACAAGTAATTCTAATGTGATAAGGATAATGGCTTTGGGCTTGAAAGTGCACAAATGTTCAAGATCAAATGGAAAATGTAACCCCAACACAAAAGCTCACAGTTCCAGGGGATGGCTCTCTTCCCAGGTTTCTCTTCACCAACACAATGAATCAATTACAAAACCAAACTTCTTTATAGCCCAAGAGGACAACTCCTTCCTTCTGGTGGTACAGTTCACTCATGGGGAGCTTTCTCCCTTCCCCGGGTATCTTTAAAACACTTAGAAAATCCTAAGGGTATGAGTCTACCTGGGGGTTGGAGGCTTCTCTGGTCTACAAAAGAACTTGAACTTGTGACTGCCTGGTGTACTTCCTTGCCAGGGCTTTCTCATGGGGCTTCTTTACACACATGCAAACTTGAGTTTGCCTGGTATACTCTCCTGCCAGGGCTTTTCTTGTGTGGTTCCCTTTACACACTTGCAAACTTGACTTTGCCTGGTATAGTCTCCTGCCAGGGCTTTCTTCATGTGATTGACGTTACACACTTGCAAACTTGACTTTCCCTTGCATTCACCTTGTTGCATATTTCTCGCATTCACTTTACTATTATTCCGAAGACATTGGGTCTCAAATTCTCTTTCATTCATTTTGCTTGCTTTCATCTGTCCCTAATAATGTTTCTGGAGTGCCTTGGTGTCCCAGTTTCCCTTCTTGAGGCTCAATGGCTTCGTTGGTGTTCTCCAGCTCTTCCATGGTAAATGGGTTACAGCGTTCACATGTCCCACTATCCATTCACAGGCTTGTTGGCTTTTCTCAGCTGCTCCCACATCCCTCGCGGATCCCACCTTGCTGTGGAGCAGCCCTTCTCCGTGTTCAGGTAGCTTCAGTACTGGTGCTTGGCTCCCGCAACCATCAGGGAAACTTCCCTCTTCTTTCGCCCATGGCTCCGATACGATGAACCAGCATCTGCAGTCTTCCTCCCTTCACCATCCCCTTGACCCGATTGGCTCCACGGTCTGCTTTGCAGCTTGGTTGCCCCTGGGTCCGCACAGAGAGGACAAAGCTTTCCCAGGCACCGTCTCTGCTGTCCATGCTGTTTGGGATTTTTAAATGTCCCGGCACCTATCCCAGGTTTGCAACACTAGAGCACGTGATATCCTTCTCTGACTCATTGATCTTCATTATTCTGTTCAGTCTCCTCGTCCCAGTACTTCTATGTATATGGGAATGCTAGGCAGTTCTTGGTAGCTTATTCATGGAGTATTGGAAAAATGTCATTAGTAGGTCTTGTGTTCTGTAGAAAGGGTCTACCACTGTATGCCATTATGGCATGAGAAATAGAGGGAACATCCCTATAAGGGAAAGTGGATACCATGTCCTATCTGATGATGTTAACCCCCCCCCCCATGAGGGTCGCTTCCCCCCATATGGTCGGTCCTCCCTCCCATAACCACCCCCAGGGTCAGGATCAGGTAGCGGCTGCCGCTCTGCCCTGGCCAGATGAGGAGACACCGCCCCTGGGAAAGAAGTGATGACATCAGATTCATCACAATTTACAAACCACCACCTGCCAATGTATCCTAGCAGCAGGAGCACACGAGGGTGCCATCTGGACACTGCCTCTTTGCCCACAAACCAAAAAACCTATTAAGAGACCAGCATACATTAAGCTAGCACTCCTGAGCTGCACACATCACACACCAACACAGCAGCAGTCTCCCTCTCTTCCCACCAACCCACCCACCTCTTATTCAGATTCGGCATAGCGTCTGGAGGCCATGCAAATGGCATTGCTGTATATATCCCTGTAGCATAACAACATATCCACGTTGCAGCCCCAGTACTGACATAGTGTGGTTGGTGCAGAGGCGCTGAGCATTGGCGTTTTGATGACACCTCTCAAGGTGCCACGTGGCAATGACACTGGCTCACGGGCAATAGCTAGGGATGCCATATTTGCCCACCGTGCAAGAAAGGCCTTCTCTGCAACACCCCCTGCAAGGATGAATGAACAAGTGCAATGTGTTGTGGTTTCATTGGTGTGTCGGGTCAGACCGCGACCTTCGAGCTACTGCCGGAGGCCCTCTTCTTCATCATTACCACTTCTTTCAGGTGTGTGGTTCGTTGGAAGAATGGTGCGATTGTCCTCTGATCTACAATAATACATGCCTGACCATTGTGTCATGTTTGAGGTCAAAATAATGTACCTTGCCCTAAACTAAAACATAGCGCTTTATGGGAATGGGAGGATTCTGGGCCCCCGATGAAGGATGATACTTTATATGTTGCCATATGCATTCAAGGTTGGAAGCACAGGGTATCTCTAAATACCCAATAAAATGCTTGCACGTGTACTGATATGTGCGCGTGTAATGTTCTCATACGTATCAGTTGTGTGTTCACCTCGATAACCATCCGCAGAGGGGGATAGGAGGGTTGGGGGGGGGCGATTGCAATGTTCCCATTTTTGGAACAGTGGGGTGGAGGCGATTCGACGCTTGGGGGAGGTGCACGATTTTGGCTGCGTGTGACCTGTCCCGGTATTTTAATAATAATGGTGATTGTCGGAGGAAGAATTAAGACACATTGGGAAAGAGATGCGGGCATTATCCCCAGTCTGTAATTTGCTTGGTTTTGAGGGGGCGGGATTGGGTGTTGTGTGAGGACTGTCCCATGTTTTGAACTGTTGGATTATGCGGTAGGGTAGAACTGGGGTACATAAAGTGAGCTGTTTGTGCATTGCAAGCGTTTTACAGTGGGGGAGTTGGCTGGAGGACAGGGTCGTGGTGTGTTGCTAGAACGATATGGGAATTGCCCCCGTTTTGGAATAAAGGAGGTTGTTGGGTAGAGTTGTGTTATAGGGACCGAGCTGTGAAGCGCATGAGTGGAGCTGTGAATTGTCCCAGTCTTGGCACCACTGGATGCCGCTGAACAGCAGGATTGAGGTGCATGAATGGAGCTGTGTGGGAATTGTCCCCGTTTTTGCACCACGTGGTGTTGGTGAAGGGCAGGGTTAAGGGGCATGGATAGAGTGGTGATGGGATTGTCTCCGTTTAGACTGGTCGTTGCTGGAGCGATGGACCGACGTTCATGGCTTGATGAAATGAGCTCATTTTTGGAATAGTGGGGGCTAGGGCTGAATAAAAGGGCGTGTACTCTCCTGGTGTGGGGTGTGCAATACGTGTTATGCGTACTATGTGTAGAGCCGTGTGAGAGGGGGCAGTGAGTCCAGCTGAACTGCGGTACAGCAAGGCTCCCCTCCCTGCCGATAGTGGAGCCTGGGAACGCCGCCGACTGGGAGTCACTCTCCTTAGCATTGATGTCACTCTTTGACTGAGTTATCATTAGCTCGGGGAGTTGGAGGTTCCAGGAATCAGTGGCTTTGTTCAGTACCGGCCCATTATAAACTCAACAGACGAGATGCAAATTGTGTAATTCCGGCAAAGGTCACAGGTTGTTTCCCGAAGGCTCAGTCTGTACAGAACACCCACCCCCCCTCCCTCCCAAAGACCAAGGCTTTGTCGAGATGTGCTGCTCCCCCACGCCTCCCCAGGCTCCCATTCTCTCTTTAAGGTTAGTCGTGAAAACCGTGCCAGGTTACTGTGTTAACAATAATGTCGAGTTGTATACATAGGGCTTCGTGTTGGAATCATCTTGCTTCACAGCGCTGTAACTGTAGGGACAGTTAGTACACAATTTAACAGTGCACAATGTTTCCACTTTGAGACCATGAAGACCGGAACTGGTCCTACTGGGATTTAAAATGGTGACTGCTGTTGCACGGTGCTGTCTGAAGTGAGCCCTTCACTCCCTGAGCTAGCCTATCTTTCTGTGCCTGTAGTCGGCCAGTGCTGGATCAGTTTCATATCCGATTCTCAGTGTCTTCTGCATCACGTGCTGTTTTAGGGCCTGGTGGTGTGCGATCCGTAAACCCTGTGCTTTCTGGGCCCTCCCTCCGTTTTGTGGCTGCTGGATTTCTTCAATCTCCCTTGCTATTGGGTGCCCCTCCCCCCTTAGAGTAGTGTTCTTATAGCTCCTGGGTGTCCCTGGTTATCAGGGCAAGCCGCTTTCTCACTCCTGCTGCAACCGAAGTGCCTTGCTTGCTTCCAAACCCATGAGATTGCAGCATACAGGAATGTGCATTTCATTCAGTGTTTAGTCTATAGCCTATACACATGCCATTGGTTTCTTTCATCTTGGCAAGTTGAGGAAATGTGTAACACGTGTGCACAGATCTGCCTTTGTGTCTGCCTAGCCCATGACCAGTAAACTATTATGCAGACATAGTCCAGAAGTGTGTTATCTTGTGACCCCTTCAGGCATCCCTGGCTTTCTAACCAACTAGTTTTCATGTTGGGAATCATTTGCCCCCGGACCGGGAATGCTGGGAATACTGGGGTCATGAGCCTTCCGTGATTACTTGCACTCTACGCCCAATCCGTGGTTTAGCACCGCCCCTACACCCCCACCCCACCACCCTTTTAATGTCCATTCATATGTTCTGGGGTGACAGAACCCTTTCTGAGAATCATTGAATCCTTGAATCCCAGGGGAAAGCAAAATGGTAGCCCAAGGGGCCTCCAGTGAGACAACAAGTGGACAAGATGCCGCAACTCACACAGTAGGCTGTTTCACCAGAACAAATGCTATATTTAAGAATGTGGTTAACATGTAGAGAAAAACATTATTTTTCTCCCATTTAGAAACATGCCACAGTTACGACTACAAGTGAAAACTACTTAGGCTTTCAAAACTTCCTAATAATAATTACATATGTAATATAGCGCTACATGTCCGATTCTTCCAGTTTCAAGGAACTGGAACTGTGGTGTTACCATTATCCAACTAAAGGTACTTTCCAAAGTACTCCCATGTGAATTCCAATTTAGGGCAGGGGGGAGCTGAATTGATTGCATGTCTATTGCTATGCTCCCCACCCAAAAGCTTTTCATATGGACTAAAGATTCTTAATGGTTAGGATTTTCCACGAGAGGTTCTTCTCCTTTCAGTTGTGATTTCATTCTGAGGAATCTTCGTTGTGCACTTTTCAGCAAGTGCTGGATTTTGGGACAGATTTTCCCGGAACTAGGATTTGGCGAAACAATTCTTTTCGGATCCAGGAAAACAATTTGCTCCAATTGGTTAAGTATGTTGTATATTTAAATGCTGCCAAAAGTAGGATTCAAATCCAGGTCGTTAGGACCATGGACGAAACACTAAGACACAAGACCACTTGAAAGATTGCCCAGGATGTCTCTGAAATCGCTTGCCATGATTGTACTGTGCCACTCTGCAGGAAATATTTTAATAAAGCTTTTTAGGCTTTAAAGGTGTTCACCTTTTATACTTGGCTTGCAACTTTATAAGAAACATTCTTCCCTTGGTTTAATTTCGTAGGTGTTAATGATTCATTTTCTGAGAGGCAAATGTTTGAGAGGCGATGAGAGGAATTACACCCTCCCACCCAAGCCCAGTCACTGGTGGGATCCCACAACTACCCCCTACTCCCAATGGCCACCCCACAAGTACCGGCTGAGATCCCACAGTAAATAATATCCATTTCCAGCCCTGGTTTTAGCTCCGAAACACCTTGCTTCTCAAGCTATTACAGGGACCATGAGCATTGCAACTTGCCACACTGAGCCAGCTAAACTGTGTAGCTGTTCACAGCTGTGGATCCTGGTCTTTGCATACTCTTTAAGTGTCACTCCTGGGCAGTCACAATGCCCCATTGTGTTCATGAGCATCTAACATCTGGAAATGTTACTGTTAACATGTGAACTCTTTGGCTTCATGCCTCAAATCTCCATTTGTTTGGGCACATAGATGTGTTTGGCCTTCTGCTTATTGCAAAACAAAGAGGTGATGGCTGGAAGGTTTAGAATGAATCCTAACCACTGGCATTGCTCTGGGCACCCTCCAGACCATCGTTCTCCGCCTGCCAAGCCTTTACAAAAGGGGAAGACCATATGCAAATCAGGCTTGGTCCCACCCCAAAAGGGGCAGTTTAGTCCGAACTGCTTAGTCACATCCCTTTTGCACGAGACCACAAGCATCCCCAAACATGTTTCGGCCTTGTTGGGCCTCATCAGTGAGGAATAGCTTGGGTCTCTAGACCCAGCAGGCCCAGTGCAAGGTAGAAGCATATATTGCGTTGGAGTCATGGAAAGGAGGCAGACTCTGCGACTGGCATGCTAACCCTCTTCTGGTCTGTGCTTTCCAGAGCTCGAAGTGGGTGGGAATTAAAGGGTACGACGTTTCTCTACTTTTTGATAGAATCCACCATTGTTCCATTTCTTTTTGTCACCCAGAGCACCGTTCTTACACGGCAGGCATAGGACACTTTGTTTTTGGCACCCCCGTGCTGGAGCATTGAACTCTGGAACCTGCTGGAAATGCTCTAGTGCCGCATCTTGTTCAGCTGTCATGCAGAAACTGGTTAGTGTTTATTTCAATAGCCTGCGTGGGATATAACGCACAAGAGCCCCACAGCCCGCTGCCACAGTGATCAAGGTTTCCCTTTTGCATGTAAACACCATTGACATGACATTGCTGCAGGAACAGCTATGAATGCAGGCAATGGATGGTTGGGGATTGCTATATTCCTTGGCATGTCCTGGGTGCTAATGGTGTGTGATTATTGATATTTTATTTGTATCGCGCTCGTACACAAGTGTTTCAGAGCAGGACGAGGCAAGGGAGAGGAACAAGGGAGAACAAAACAACGATCTTAGTAGGCCCAGTGACATTGCGAATGCGCAAGTGCATGGGAGAGGGGGGGGAAACTGCATGGGAGGGGGGGGTGGAAAGTGCTCAGCAAAGGAATAAAAATAAATAAATAATAAAAAGCAACAAACAGTGGTAGTGCAGCCAGCAAGTGGCAAGTGCTAGGTTTAAGACAATAGAAAGGGTGTGAATGATAAGTGCAGAAAAAAGGGGGGGACTGTAGGGATGTAGAATACTGCATGATGAGGGGGATAGGGACTGAAAGTTATGGTGGTAGTTTAAGATGAATGTTCTGTCAATGTATTTCTTTCAGTCATAATATTACACTTGTCGGGGGTGGAGTGGGAGAAAGGTGCGGGACCCAGCTATGGGGTTTGTATTGGGGGAGGTTCAGGATGGCTATGGGGTCGGTGTGGAGTGCGCAGGGGAACATACTCATCTGATTAGAAAAACAAAGAGACATGCAAGTAAAGCACCTTTTTATTGGGCCATAAATCTTGCAGGTGCCCTCTGGGCACTGGATAATCTCTGCATCTATCTGCCGTGTGTTCTGTCTGGGATGGATCCTGCCTGTCCCAGCCAAGCATTTCTGATCTATCCCGCACGCGGGACAAACGCGGGGGATGGCTCAATATTAGCAAATCTTTAACCCTGGGACAAAGACGCCAGGAAAAACCCTTTGGGAGCCGCTGCTTCTAAGCAGCCATGCTTATCGCAGCAACCTTTGGGCACAATGGGTGTGTTGCACACAATACCAGAGGTGTGGGTGCAACCCGTGCAGCTGAACAATGGGCCATTAATACATAAACAACTGAACAAGAGAAAATAGGTAAAAGTGACCTCTAACCCAGAGGAAAGCATTAGACCTGTGCTGGAGAGCCAACAACACCGAGAGGGCGGAAAAGCAGCAGAAAACTAGAGGCAGGACCCACACATGGAGCAACACAGTAGTGACGGACAGAGCCACGATAGAGAAAAGAAGAAGCTGGGCAGGGACATCTAGGGGTGGGGGGAGACAGAGCCGAGGTGAGAAAAGAAGAAGCTGGGCAGGGGCATCTAGGGGTGGGGGGAGACAGAGCCGAGGTGAGAAAAGAAGAAGCTGGGCAGGGGCATCTAGGGGTGGGGGGAGACAGAGCCGAGGTGAGAAAAGAAGAAGCTGGGCAGGGGCATCTAGGGGGGGAGACAGAGCCGAGGTGAGAAAAGAAGAAGCTGGGCAGGGGCATCTAGGGGGGGAGACAGAGCCGAGGTGAGAAAAGAAGAAGCTGGGCAGGGACATCTAGGGGTGGGGGGAGACAGAGCCGAGGTGAGAAAAGAAGAAGCTGGGCAGGGGCATCTAGGGCGAGGAGACAGAGCCGAGGTGAGAAAAGAAGAAGCTGGGCAGGGGCATCTAGGGGGGGAGACAGAGCCGAGGTGAGAAAAGAAGAAGCTGGGCAGGTGCATCTAGGGGTGGGGGGAGACAGAGCCGAGGTGAGAAAAGAAGAAGCTGGGCAGGGGCATCTAGGGGTGGGGGGAGACAGAGCCGAGGTGAGAAAAGAAGAAGCTGGGCAGGGGCATCTAGGGGTGGGGGGAGACAGAGCCGAGGTGAGAAAAGAAGAAGCTGGGCAGGGGCATCTAGGGGTGGGGGGAGACAGAGCCGAGGTGAGAAAAGAAGAAGCTGGGCAGGGGCATCTAGGGCGAGGAGACAGAGCCACGATAGAGAAAACAAGAAGCTGGGCAGGGACATCTAGGGGTGGGGGGAGACAGAGCCGAGGTGAGAAAAGAAGAAGCTGGGCAGGGGCATCTAGGGCGAGGAGACAGAGCCGAGGTGAGAAAAGAAGAAGCTGGGCAGGGGCATCTAGGGGGGGAGACAGAGCCGAGGTGAGAAAAGAAGAAGCTGGGCAGGGGCATCTAGGGCGAGGAGACAGAGCCGAGGTGAGAAAAGAAGAAGCTGGGCATTGGGCATCTAGGGGTGGGGGGAGACAGAGCCGAGGTGAGAAAAGAAGAAGCTGGGCAGGGGCATCTAGGGGGAGGAGACAGAGCCGAGGTGAGAAAAGAAGAAGCTGGGCAGGGGCATCTAGGGGAGGAGACAGGGCCGAGGTGAGAAAAGAAGAAGCTGGGCAGGGGCATCTAGGGCGAGGAGACAGAGCCGAGGTGAGAAAAGAAGAAGCTGGGCAGGGGCATCTAGGGCGAGGAGACAGAGCCGAGGTGAGAAAAGAAGAAGCTGGGCAGGGGCATCTAGGTGTGGGGGGAGACAGAGCCGAGGTGAGAAAAGAAGTAGGGCGAGGAGACAGAACCGAGGTGAGAAAAGAAAAGCTGGGCAGGGGCATCTAGGGGGAGGAGACAGAGCCGAGGTGAGAAAAGAAGAAGCTGGGCAGGGGCATCTAGGGCGAGGAGACAGAGCCGAGGTGAGAAAAGAAGAAGCTGGGCAGGGGCATCTAGGGCGAGGAGACAGAGCCGAGGTGAGAAAAGAAGAAGCTGGGCAGGGGCATCTAGGGGGAGGAGACAGATCCGAGGTGAGAAAAGAAGAAGCTGGGCAGGGGCATCTAGGGGGGGTGACAGAGCCGAGGTGAGAAAAGAAGAAGCTGGGCAGGGGCATCTAGGGGGAGGAGACAGAGCCGAGGTGAGAAAAGAAGAAGCTGGGCAGGGGCATCTAGGGGGAGGAGACAGAGCCGAGGTGAGAAAAGAAGAAGCTGGGCAGGGGCATCTAGGGCGAGGAGACAGAGCCGAGGTGAGAAAAGAAGAAGCTGGGCATTGGGCATCTAGGGGTGGGGGGAGACAGAGCCGAGGTGAGAAAAGAAGAAGCTGGGCAGGGGCATCTAGGGGGAGGAGACAGAGCCGAGGTGAGAAAAGAAGAAGCTGGGCAGGGGCATCTAGGGGGAGGAGACAGAGCCGAGGTGAGAAAAGAAGAAGCTGGGCAGGGGCATCTAGGGCGAGGAGACAGAGCCGAGGTGAGAAAAGAAGAAGCTGGGCAGGGGCATCTAGGGGTGGGGGGAGACAGAGCCAAGGTGAGAAAAGAAGAAGCTGGGCAGGGGCATCTAGGGGAGGAGACAGGGCCGAAGTGAGAAAAGAAGAAGCTGGGCAGGGGCATCTAGGGGGAGGAGACAGAGCCGAGGTGAGAAAAGAAGAAGCTGGGCAGGGGCATCTAGGGGTGGGGGGAGACAGAGCCGAGGTGAGAAAAGAAGAAGCTGGGCAGGGGCATCTAGGGGGGGAGACAGAGCCGAGGTGAGAAAAGAAGAAGCTGGGCAGGGGCATCTAGGGGAGGAGACAGGGCCGAGGTGAGAAAAGAAGAAGCTGGGCAGGGGCATCTAGGGCGAGGAGACAGAGCCGAGGTGAGAAAAGAAGAAGCTGGGCAGGGGCATCTAGGGGTGGGGGGAGACAGAGCCGAGGTGAGAAAAGAAGAAGCTGGGCAGGGGCATCTAGGGGGAGGAGACAGAGCCGAGGTGAGAAAAGAAGAAGCTGGGCAGGGGCATCTAGGGGGAGGAGACAGAGCCGAGGTGAGAAAAGAAGAAGCTTGGCAGGGGCATCTAGGGCGAGGAGACAGAGCCGAGGTGAGAAAAGAAGAAGCTGGGCAGGGGCATCTAGGGGTGGGGGGAGACAGAGCCGAGGTGAGAAAAGAAGAAGCTGGGCAGGGGCATCTAGGGGTGGGGGGAGACAGAGCCGAGGTGAGAAAAGAAGAAGCTGGGCAGGGGCATCTAGGGGAGGAGACAGGGCCGAAGTGAGAAAAGAAGAAGCTGGGCAGGGGCATCTAGGGAGCCGAGGTGAGAAAAGAAGAAGCTGGGCAGGGGCATCTAGGGGTGGGGGGAGACAGAGCCGAGGTGAGAAAAGAAGAAGCTGGGCAGGGGCATCTAGGGGAGGAGACAGGGCCTCGGTGAGAAATGAAGAAGCTGGGCAGGGGCATCTAGGGGGAGGAGACAGGGCCGAGGTGAGAAAAGAAGAAGCTGGGCAGGGGCATCTAGGGGGGGAGACAGAGCAGAGGGGAGAAAAGAAGAAGCTGGGCAGGGGCATCTAGGGGAGGAGACCGGGCCGAGGTGAGAAAAGAAGAAGCTGGGCAGGTGCATCTAGGGGTGGGGGGAGACAGAGCCGAGGTGAGAAAAGAAGAAGCTGGGCAGGGGCATCTAGGGGGGGAGACAGAGCCGAGGGGAGAAAAGAAGAAGCTGGGCAGAGGCATCTAGGGGAGGAGACCGGGCCGAGGTGAGAAAAGACGATTTGGAACAATGGCAGAGAAAGGACAGTGCCAAGATGCAGAGAGATGAACCGGGTCAAGGACAGAGCTACGGAAATAACCTGTCTAATGTAAACAGAGTCGGTGACAGAACCAAGGGACAGAACAGGGACAGAACAAAGATACAGCAAAGGAACAGCAGCTCACCTCACGCTCCTAAATATTGGCAAAATCAGGCACCTCCTCCCATTCAACACCGCGAAGCGTCTCTTAACCACTCTTGTCTTCTCTAAACGGGGCTCCTGTGCCAGCATCCTCTATGGGCTCCCCAACTGTGCTTTGTCTTCTCGACAAAATCATTAACTTCACTACCTGGACTCTATTTCAACTCAATCACTTCACACCTACTTCCTCGTACCGTCACCAGGCAGGATGGCTGAGGATGCAATGCTGGGCCAGATTTAAATTTCTCCTCCCGGTTCACAAATCTATTCATGGTAAGGCACCACTGTATCTATCCTCCTCTATCCCACTCTACAAGGCTTCTCGTAATCTTTGCCTTGCCTCCTCGACTACCCTTGTGGCTCCTCGTCCTCCGTGTGCTTCCTCACACTTCTGCTCTTTCTTTCTTCTTGCTCCACTTGCATGGAATTCTCTTGCCTGGCCTTCGGAGAAACAGTCCACACGGATTTGTTCAAAACCAAACTAAAAGCCTACCTCTGCGCCTCTGAGTTACCTCTTAGCCTACCTCTCCTCTGCCTTCTACTTAATATTTTTCCCTCGCCTCTAACCTACCTCTGTCCCTCACTTTCTCTGCCTCCACTCTAGCACTTCATCCAAGAGGGTCACATCCCAAGCACAGCTGGCCGTGCTTCTTACCTGCACTTAAAAATATCCAATGTTGGTCGTCCTCAATCTATGTATGTCCACTTATGTACTGTCCCCGGTGACTGTTCCATTTACACCCCTCCACAACCTGGTCAGAATGTCCCTCAAACTCACCCCATTGTTAGAAGCTCACTGCTTCCTTTCAAATCTGATTTCCTATCTATTGTGCGTTCTTTTGTGATACAAAGAGAATTGTTCCTCCTGTATGTATATAAATACAACTAAAGAAAGAAGAAAGACCTGAGCTGCTAAAACAGATGAGGATCAGAAGCGAGGTACAGAAAGACCATCCAGGATAACAAACATTATGAGGGACAGCGATGAAACACAAAAAGAGGGACTAGCCAGTGACGCAGGTATATAGGCAGAGGGCAGATGCCGGAAGAAGTGCTAGGTCAGAGTGAAGGACACGGTCAAGATGCAGAAAGCAGAATCAGGGCAACGACCAGCAGAAGGACAGAGCTGAGATGCAGAAGGAAAAAGCAAGACAGAGAGAGGATACTAAGAGAAGACTCCATCCGACAAATAAAAGCAAGAGGAGATGCAGAAAAATGAACTGGGCAAATGAGAAACCGAGGGAGGGACAGAGCTAATAAACAGAAAGAATAACTAGGAGAACAACAAATGAAAGGATGGACAGAGCCAGGCGACTGGAATAAGCACTGGAAGAAGGCCTCGGATCACAGAGGAATAAGCAGGACAATCATGACCCCCAATAGGCTGGGGTGAAAGTGGGGTTGGTGAGGGGGTTGTGAAGCAGCTCTAACATGTGCTGGGAGCCTGGGTATATGTACTGGGGTGGAACGGCTATGCTTACAAGTCTGAGAAATGTTATTGGTTTGTAAGGGATAGGTAGGAGTCGAGCACAGTTATTGGTGCTGAAGGAAGCGTGGAGGCCACAGTCGATATTGCCCTACCGTCCTATTGGTAAGAAAAGATTATCTGTGCCTCTTGATAGGTAGTTGTGTATGCATTGACGTGTGATGTACCAAATGGGTGTTGCTGCCCTGTGCAGATTCCAAATGAAACTTGTGAGCTACAAAGTGTGACTTTACTACCCTAGGATGGCTGTTTGAGAGGAATGGAGCAAAATCGTTTTGCTATATGGGAGGCTGTTTTACAATGTAATTCCAAAAGGGCTGTGCTGTGTGTACAATTAATCATGTGACCCGTTTGACTCGCAAGTTATAATTCTAACTGAGCAGTGATCACTTGCTTGGTGATAGTTTGCAAGAGCAAAATACATTGACAGAGGCCAGAGAAGCCGGTCTTTGCGATCTGTTGGCAATAAAGTAGTGAAGCGATGATTTTTGGAAACTGGCCGTGGGGTGTTAGCATTGGGTGCGTTCAGGGGTGTGGATGCTTAGTTGGTTTGGAAAACGTAGAGCCACCCTCCTAAGGAAACTGGACTGGTCATAAGGGGGCCACATCTCTCACCAGGGGTCCTCTGAATGGACATGGGGAATCTGGTGCTAAACCATGTGTTCATGGCCCGATTCTTGATCGGGGCGCTATAAGTACAGCATCATGGCACATTTCCAATGGTCTATCGACAGTGATCAACTGAGCCCAGCTTTTGGAATAATAGGAATCTGGCAGAATGATGGGAGTTCAAAGGGTGTGAAACACAGGGATTGACTGTTAACCCACTTGCCATAGGCCCTCCAAACACAATGGTGCTGGGTTTAAGGAAACTGAATGATCGACCTTTATCCTAGGAAAGGTGACATTACGAAGACCAAGGCCCGAGCGATCATGGACTAGCCGCCCAAGTGGCTCTGTCATGGGGAACTGCAATTGTGAAGCCGGAGCCAGGAACCAATTGTCAAAGTGCAGCAACTGCACTGCACTTGCTCAAGGCGATCAATTTCCGGTGAGGAAACCAGGGTTGAACTGGCAGTCCTTGTATCCGAAGGTTCTAGGTCGGGTGAAGAAGGGGATATCTCGCGGCGCCTGATTCTGAACACTGAGCGCACCTGTGGCTGCATGAACAGAATCCAGGGGTGGACTGGGAATTAAAAGAGGCCCTGGAAATACTTACTGGGGACCAAAAGAGGCCCTTGAAATAATGTACAAAGTGGCCCCATATGACACATTTTCAGCAAGCCCAATGCTTTTCTTATGGGAAAATATGGAAATGCCACACAAAAGAGGCCCAAGGTGCAGAGGCCCACCGGGGAATCTCCAGAGTTCCCTATAGGTCTGTCCACCCCTGACAGAATCCTGAAAAGGCAACCCCCCCTAACCCCCAACTCTGAATGATTGGGTTCCACAGCATATGCCCTCTAAATGCTTCTGTTCCAGAAATTGGTGCGGGCGGGCGCGGCTGGGAGCGTGACACTTTCCTCTTGGGGAGTGATGTCTGTATTTTGCAGGCACCCCAGACGTATCCCTTTCTTACCAAATTGGAGGTTTTGGACACCTACAATGTTCTCCTTCTCTAGGCCTGCACATTTCTCATGGAATAGGGCATGTTAGGACATGCCCAAACCCCCCTTTCTGTGAGACAGCCGACCTCCAAATAGACCCATTCATTAGTGTACTTGGGGACTGCTCTTCTGGTAGACAGCCTTAGACAGCCTGGCCCGCGGCCCAGATCCCTTGTACTAGTTTTAAGTAAAGGGAGTGTACCCCACGAGGACAGGAAATTGGTGGGGTTGGTACAGTTGAAAGAAGAGCTTTTAAGTTCATATAAGGCAGACGACAATTCCATTGCACCGCCCTCCCGTTTAATGTCTTCTATGGTACAGCTGCTTTTTTCCCAATTTTAGACTTGATAGTCGGTCTCCTGTTAGACAACCTCTCCACTCATAACAACCGAGACAGCCCACCTATCCTATTAGACTGCTGCCCCAGACGTCTCCTAATGAAGAGCGCTTGGCCGCTCCCCTGTACGCCAACCCCCGTTACAGCCATGGACACCAGCACCCCTGTAGCTGGCGACTCCCCCCCCCCGTCCTGTTGCTAGACGGTTCACACACCCCCTCGCCAGTGCAGCAGAGGGTCTCTCGAGTGCCATTTGGCTCGGATCCCGCGCTGGCTGGCAAGCATCAGCCCGCAGCTGGCTCGGGTCCACCCAGTGTGTCTCAACCCTTGTGAGAACAAGGCCTCGCTGAGTTTAACCCGCTCAGGGCAGCAGCTGCTTCCTGTCTGTGACAGGGGCCGTGGGGGCTCCCGGCTCCATAGAAAGCCCCCCATTATTAAGGATCTCTCTGCATTAAGCTTTCGCTCTGCAAACGGGGGTTATTGTCCAGGAATGTCCTGTAATCGCCTCCCTCTCTCCCAGCCTTTGTGGTCACACCAATACATGTACAGTTTTCTGTACATATTGCCCTTTGTTATATTATCGTATCTTGCATTTGTATAGCACCCACTGCAATGGGTCCCTTGGATCTGGTGATCCCAATTCTACCCACTCTCAGTTTATCAAATATCGGAACTTGGGCAAAGGAGGGTAGTGATTTGCTCAGGATCACGGGGTGTGGTTAAGTGATAAGGTGATGAAGCCGAAATTAGAATTTAACTCTTCTAGGTTCACAGTCAGCACATTCACTAGGCCCCAAAAACTCTCACTAAGCAAGGGCCCATTGAACTGAGGGTGGGCTCATTAAGCAAGGGTCCCTTGGACTGAAGGTGGATTCATTAAGCCAGGGGCCCATGGACTGAGGATGGGTTCATTAAGCCAGGGGCCCAAGGACTGAGGATGGGTTCATTAAGCAAGGGTCCCTTGGACTGAAGGTGGATTCATTAAGCCAGGGGCCCATGGACTGAGGGTGGGTTCATTAAGCCAGGGGCCCCTTGGACTGAGGGTGGGTTCATTAAGCAAGGCTCCTTGGACTGAGGGTGGGTTCATTAAGCCAGGGGCCCATGGACTGAGAATGGGTTCATTAAGCAATGGTCCTTGGACTGAGGGTGGGTTCATTAAGACAGGGGCCCATGGACTGAGGATGGGTTCATTAAGACAGGGGCCCATGGACTGAGGATGGGTTCATTAAGACAGGGGCCCATGGACTGAGGATGGGTTCATTAAGCAAGGGCCCATGAACTGAGGATGTGTTCATCAAGCAAGGGCCCCTTGGACTGAAGATGGGTCTGGGATAATTTCAAATTTAAAGATTTCTGGGATCTACTTAAAGTTGTCCTCCTCTGGGTCTCCTTGAACCTGCAGCAACTTCTCCCTCCCCCCTTACCTTATTGCTGCCCAGAGGAGACAGAACAGCACGTAGCCTTTTACAAGCGTACACTGACCACTTCATGCCCCAAGCCTTCTACTAGCTGTTAATGTTGCCCATCTCGCTCCCATTGGATAATTTTTTAATCATTGGCCCTTTTGTCTCGATATCTATTTAAGGATTCCTGGGAATGAGTGATCCGGGAAGCTGGCAGAGCTGAGCTCCACGTGATGTGTGAGCGATGAGTCAGCTATCAGTTTGTGTACACGTGGTTTAATGTATGGTGGGTTCCATCACTCCAATGGTTGGCCATTTTACTGGCAAATACTTAGTGTAACCTGGACATTATCTAATGAGTAGAACCTTCCTCCCCCCCACACTGTACTAGAGGACATCTTGAACGAAAACCTGCTCTGTTCTCTGAAGGGGGCGCACGTCTTTAAGGATGGGGTACACATGCAGGGGGCCCTTCGAGGCAGTGATGGGGAAAAAAGTTATTTAGAGTTTGATATGATACCCACACAGGTGAAACTACAACTGAGCTGTCTGTACCTGGTCTGGAAGATGCATAAATCTGGGGCGGACTCTATGCTGAGCATATTGTATGAAGTGTTAAAATCCAGACTCAATTTTATGCGCAGCAGTTGCCTGGTCAAAATTTGGCTTGTAGCCAGGAGATGGCTTTTTCTTGCCCCAAATGATGCATTCGACTGGCCCTTTCTGAAATACAAAATATGTATGAAGGCAATTGTCCACATTCGGTGTAGGGAGCAGCTATTGAGAGATCCCGCTCCTAAGAGCCAAGCAGGGACATTTATTGCATACTATCTAAATAGAGTGAAGGTGCAAAATTACATCTCTAGCTTCCTTGGAAACCCCTCTAAAAGTACAGTTTAATACCATCAAGACACATGAAATAGTTGGGGCATGAGACAACATACCTAGACATTGCTCCCTCTGCCGTGCGTGGGGGCAGTGTTGCGACTGCTTAACATCTTTTATTGACTTGCGAAGCACTGGTGCATCTTGGGGAAGGGCCCCTCAGTGCAATAGCCCGATGGGAGCGGCCAGACATGGAAGAAAGATGGCAACTGTTTCTGTGTGGCAATCCGGAGTCCTATTTTCACCATTTGTCAACGTTTTGGAGAAAGATCGCTCTTATTCTCGATGAACTTTGTGAGTGATTTGATCTGTCTCTGTTCTTTCCTGCATTTATGAGACGTGTTGTAATGTAATGCTATGTCGGTTATGATATTTAAAAAAATGGGTTTGTTTGAATGAATAAAATAAAAAAAATGTTAATTTGTATGGTCTGAACTCTAGTCTGTAGCAGCAGTGGCAATGGTGAGTTGGCTGTGGTGAATCCCAAAAGAACATGGAGCTTCTATCGGGTGTCCAACCAACAATAATCTACATGTAAAATGGTCCCGTCATAGGGAGACCACCATGCACTAAACCACAAAGGAAGAAGCATAAAGAGACTGACGAGACCCGGCCAGCAGAGCAAGGGGACAGTGCTCGAGTGAAGAGTAGATTCAGGCTCATCAAAATGTGAGTTACCACTAGAATATCATAATTGTGTAGGAAGCAGCTATAAAATAGCCCTGAGAATATACCCCATTTTTTTCTGCACCCCTTAATACCACAGACGGAATCTCGAAGATCAACCTCATCTAGGTCAACCTGAAACTGTTGGAAGTCCTTAAAACCTAGCAACTGCATGTTCAGACCATAACTCTGGACATCAACGCGTTCTTCCACTCTGGAGTTTCCCCGTCCCGAGGAATAGTATAGTATATAGTATAGAATTCAGTCTACTAGTCGTATTCCGTAGCCTTTTCACTAAGTCACATGCCCGCTCATTCCCAGATGTTTCAAATTGTTGAGGGACTTCTCTCAGGCTAATATCTAGTAGGCATAGCATACCCATTAGGAGCCAGACCGAGACCACCAAATTACTTACATTGAATGATCTACATGGGAGTCCGTGATCAAACCTAAACCTGCTCGTCTTCATCGGTTGTCCGGAGGCTGGCCCTTCACTTGGTCTTTCCAACTCTACTGATCAGTGAAAGTGACAGCAAAGCCTTCGAAGCTTTCCCCATGGAAGATCGCTGTGTTGGCCATCACCCAGATCCCTCTTGGAAGATCAGTGCACTCGCAGCAAACCCGGCCCAACTTCAAACCTCTGACAGAGGCTGCACATGTCTCTCCATCTCCTGCTGAGCTTCTCATCTTTGCAACAGCAGGCGAAAGGTCAGAGAAAACAGTGACGGATAGTGAGCTGCTTTCCAAACACCCAGCACCTCCCAGTGCCTGGCTGTACGAGCTCTGAACACATGCAATGAGTTCTGTGCCCAACAGTATGGGAGTCAGCAGAAAATATACCGAATTCTTTAGACCGCTGGACCAGCCGGGTGCTACCAAGTGTAAGATTTCCACATTTTCTCATCAATGGCATAGCTGTCAATTTCGTAAAGCTACATGGCCGATTAGGCATTAGCTTTGCGTACCTCTGTGATTGGAAGGAACACTGACTTCCTGCTGGCCAGTCAGGATCCTTGGTTTCTTAGAAATAATCACCAGTAAATTTGAAGAATCCAAGGATACTGTGCAATATCCACTACAGTGCTTGCCAGCTCCTCGGCTGGTCCCAAACTTGTCTTTTGCCATCTTCTCACCTTCTGCAGTCAATTTCCTGCTTCTCCCCATCTTCTGCCTGGACGGCTTTCTCACCTGTTTCTCATGTCCTCCACAGTCCCCTTATGCTTTCCACTGGCGCTCTGCCATTGGCTTTCACGTGCCGGCAAGCATTAGGTGTCTTCTCAGTTCCGCTCCACGGCAGCGGCCATCTTTCCTTGAGTTATCTTCTTTTAGCCGTCATGTGTTTTACTCAGGGCTGGACTGGGAGCTAAAAAAGGCCCTGGAAACAATTACTGGGGACCAAAAGAGGCCCTGGAAATAAAGTTCAAAGTGGCCCCATATGACTAATTTTCAGCAAGCACCATGCTTTTCCTATGAGAAAATTTGGAAATACCACAGAAAAGAGGCCCAGGGTGCAGAGGCCCTCTGGGAAATCTCAAGAGTTCCCTATAGGTCAGTCCACCCCTGGTTTTACTTTGCACCCCAAACGTTTAGAATTGGGTACACTAATGCAAAATTGATAGTCCGAACTTGACCTCTGCACCTGTGGGCAGGCACTAAAAGTGGTAAACGCCTGTTGTGGTGGTGGGCAGTACTGCCCGGTCTACGGTGGCTGATTTTACTGCTAAAGGAACCTGCTGCTCTCTCATTTCCCTTCCATAATGATCGCTCTCCTTTGTCTGTGACAGACCCTTGTGAATCCTGCTACTCCTTTTCACAGTTACAATAGAATCATCCTAGTGTGAGAATAGTGATAGAACTGGTGGCTGCGTGAAGCCCAACAGATTAAGAGAGGCAACATCTGATTGTGCAAATTTACAAATCCGTACACACATACAGACAACATAGTGTCTCTTTAGGGGAATAGGAGTGCCAAAATTGTGAATAATTTGACAACCTGTCAGCCCCTATAAAAACGAGGACCTCTTTTTTCCTAGATGAGCACTAGTCATGAGCAAGACAAACAGGCAAGGGAAATGCTTTGACAGAGGATGAAAATATTGAGGAAAAATAGTCACAATTTGCAAGTCATAAATCCTTCCTGGCCAAGTACATGGATTTACTGGCCAACGTTTAGACATAAACACAGAGGCGTTGTTAGGGGGTTGGGAGTGGCGGGTGGGATGGGAGGGGAGCTATAGCCCCGGGTCTTTTGGTTGTAGCCCCTGATAAAAGCTTGTGGCCTACAACCAAATGGCTTGCTAGCCCCAAGTCCCGACAGTCTAGACATTAGCGTAGGCCCCGGATCTTTTCCAGACCTAGCAACACCCCTGCCTAAACACGGTCATATTCAGTTACTATTCAGGTGAGATGCCGCCATATCGCCAGATAGACAGATGAGTACAGGCTTGCAGCCTTTAATGGGTAAACCTGTTGCAAGTTCCCTCCACAAAGAGACTAAACCATGTCTCGTTTCATTGTGGTTGAGCTGGTGGCAGTCGTTTTCCGACAGTTGCCCGCAGCTCATGGCTTTCGGGAGTTGCTAGCCAGGCTAGCTCACGGTTTCTGTTGGCTAGGACCCCACTGAGCTTTTTTCCTTTCCCCTGCGGCAAAGGTGACTGGCCTAAAAGTGGGCCCGAATCTTCCCACAGTGGAAGGGAATGAGCAGGGCGGAAAATGCTTCGCTTCATTTAAAAGGACTCACTCTGATCGTCTTCAGCTTAAAATGGTCCCATTTGAATGTTTCGGTTCTCTTCATTGCTATGTATCCTTAATGATGTGTTTGTCTTCCCTTCTCCTCTCTCTATCTCCCCCTGCCCCCTCTCTCTCCTCTTCTTTCTCGCTCCCCTCCAAATCTGGTTTGAACACAAAACAATTATTGTGAACAACTACATTCTACAATCTACAAGCATAGAAAAGAAAAATGCTAGAAACGTTCCATTAAACCAAAACACTTAATAAACGAGGATTAAGGGGGGACCTGCAATACTGCAGCCAGGCTTAATAGTCTCTACAGGTGTAGTGCTGTCATGTACGACGAGGTGGCACGCATAGCACACTGGCCAGAAAAAGCTGGACGGGCATCCACAACCACACATGGCTTATTTCACCCAACAGGGCCTTAAGAAGGGAGAACGCTCTGCAACCTTAGCCCGAAGTTTCCCCAAAAATCCACTCTGGATGGCTCCATGCAATTTAGCCCCAGATTTGGGATGGGTTTCTCATTAGCATAATAGTGCCCGCAGAAAAAAGTGTTTTACCTCTCCAGCCTCCAAAAACATGACACCACTTCCAGACCCTCGAGACCCTCCACATCCATGAATATTCCGCTTGTCACCTTTCGGAAGGCGCGTTCCTTCAGCATGTCCCTCTAAGCGCAAGCTAAGGTCCCCTGGAAGTACAGCAACTGGGGGCATAGTCCAGAACAGTACCCCGAAAGATTAAACGGTGCCGTAGAAAGAGAAATGCTCAGAGAATAGTCGACTCGTGGTTAGGCCACCAGGATTTACAGTAGCACCTACCCCTCAACCCGCCCCCCCTCAACCCACAGCACTACCAGACAGCCAGGAAAGCAACATTGGTGTTGAAATGGCATTCCTGCGCCTCTGCCAATAGTACATACTTCATTGATGCTTACCCTATCGAATGTTTATTGATGTATTGGTAAATGTGATGGTCATTTTGTAGGATGGTTCTTCAAACAGTTCCAAATGCTTAGTGCGTACAGAAGACATTCGAATATCCAAGTGTTATAACGTGGTGAAGACTTGAGCACGTGACCTACCACATGGGGTTTAAACTCCTGTGGGGCTGAATGAGCTGGGATCCTGGGTGCGACCCTCACCCACGTTATGAAGAACCTGGACATTTCAGCTCTCTAAAAATGTGGAATTGTTGGAATAACAATCCTACAAAATAATTGGACAGTTGTTCTGTTGCGTTGGAAAACCATTATAGTCACTTGTAAACTATAAGGGGCTTTGACATCGGTAATGGAAACAAAAATGTCAGTGCATCTTCGTCATGGATTCATGTTAAAAGGGACCTACCCAGTGTTCGGATAAAACTTTACAACCCAAAAAAACTATCAACAAACATGATGTTCTTCCTTTGTTATCATTCACTGTGAGTCCACAATCTGAAGACGATCTCTCGGGGACTTCGAAAGCTAAGCAGGTTACCATCTCAGCGTAATATTGCATCTGATGGGATAAAAAACATCGATAAGTAAAGATAGAGCCCACTCCCTCCATCTCTACCTCTGCCTCTCTCAAACCCGCCCCCACCCCCTGTAACAATACCCGCTGCCCGAACATGCGACATCTCGAAATGAATCAATCTGTGCTAAACATGTGATGTCTCTTGTGTTACGAAAGGCTTCTCATTAATTGGTGTTATCTTAATCTATTTCAAGAGGATGAGCAAATGGGGAAAACATTCACTCACTGATGCGAGAGTGAACATACATCATACAGCAAAATATGCAAATAACCTCTGAGTAAGGAACTGGCTGAGTACACTCCCTCTCAATTAATCAAGAGCAAAAACGTATCACATGCCAGGAACATCTCTTCAGCAGGGACCTGCCTGAGTGCACTCTCACCCAATGAATCAGCCGTGAACTGTCATCGTGGTGTATGCTCATATAAGGAATTATCAATTGAGGAAGGTACACGCTGAGTACACACCCACTCAATGACTCAGGACCAGAAATGCATCATATGGTCATGTATGATAATAATCTCTTGATTAAGGAGCTGGCTGACTACATTCCCGCTCAATGAATCAAGGCAGGCATTCATAAAGTACAGAATTATAAGGCAATGATCTCTTGAGTGAGGCCCTGTCTGAGTTTGCTCTTACTCAATGGATCAAGCGCGAGCAGTGATCATAATGTATCGCAACATAAGGGAACCATCCATTGTGGAAGAAGCTGTCTGTGCACACTCCCACTCAATGAATCCAGAGGGGACACTCATGATAAAGTATTGAAAACTAAGGGAATAATGTCTCGAGTGAGGAACTCAATGGATTAAGAGTGAGCAGTGATCATACTGTATGGTAGAATAACAGAATGATCTATTGAGGAAGGAAATGATGGAGCACACTCCCACTCAATGGATCATTGAATCTAAAATAAGCAACTGCTCTATTGTAGAGCTGGCTGAGTACACTCCCACTCAATGAATCAAGATCTAACATGCCTTGTATATTATACAAAATGTATACTACCCCATCACCACTGTAGTGGTGAGGGGTGCAGTATAGATTAATGGTGCCTGACCTTGGATGGGAGGTGATCCAGCGTGCCTCTACACTTTACGCTGTGGCGAGTAAAGAAGGGGGTGTTGAGATGGGAAAGGGGAACTTGCCAATAGACAACCCAATCCAAGATGGGAAAGAAACCAGTGGACTGAAGCAGGGGTTGGGGGGCATGTAACATGGTTGAGGAAGTAGGTGTGCATGATTAACTGTGATTAGTTGTAGGTACACACCGGTAATGAGGGAATCAAGCGCAAAACTCCATCACGCAGTAACATAAGCAAATGATCCCTTCAAGAAGAACTGCATGTCAGCCTCATTAATAAATGACATAAATATCAGAAAACTAAATTGGAACACAGAACAATGTGACTGGATGCTATCTGCCAGGGGAATTTGGTCACTGGAGCGGGGGGCTGCTAATCAGACACCCATTTAAAAAATGCTGCATGCCAAAATGATAGTGCACACATGTGCCTTTGCTGTACAAGCCTCCTGCCATCTACATCGCCAATTGAGAAATAGCACAACCTGCTGGCAGAGGTGGGTTTTTAGTTACCTACCTGCATCTCTGATCTAAGTTATAATAATTGTGTAATCTAGTCAGTCTGGTGGCACGTAAATCTATAAATATAATCTGTGCCTACGTTAGCATGATGGCTGCAAGAATCACAAAGCTATAAAACCACAGCAATTTGCTATCATACTTGTATCAGACCTGTGAGCAGGTCTGCAGCTATGACCAGACTGGTGTTTATTAGTATCTGGCCTGACTGTCTCCACTACAGCCATGTGGAACAATAGCCAAGATGCTGCCCCTTTGATTCTCTGGTTAGAATGGTAACACTTAGCACTCCCCAGGAGATCTCCTGGGAACCAGTGCCTCAAAGACAGCACCTACATAATAAAGCCACTCCTACACCAGGGTGCTGACAACTGGAGTCCCTTTGAAGACACCAGGCATGGTAACGGAGTGGAGTTAGAATAGTCTGAAAGGAGAGGTGGAAAGAGAGAAGGGTCCCATCTTGGTTTCTGTTAGGGCTCTATACCTGTTCATGTTCCCTCCATTTCCTGCCGGCTAGGTACTCTGGGTCAGAAGGCAAAGAGCACTTGTTAGAGTAACAGATATTGCACCCCTTAGCACCAGCTTGCTTTGGAACAATCCACTGTGACATTTTGCATTAAAAAGGAGAAGTGCACCCCCTCTTTGATTCATGTTTGGACTCTAAGAAGGAGAAGAAGGATTTGAAAATACTGACTAATTCAAAGTCCTCTGTCATAGAGGTGAAGACAAAAGGCATCCAAGGCAGAGGTAAGCACTGTCCAATAGCCATGGATCAAGAACTTACTGCTGGCTGCACTGGATTCAGGACCCTGTTCACTAGAGGTGAATGATCCTTATTAGGTGCCAGCCCAACTCCCTGGAGTGAGAGTGCAGCATAGTAGCACGCACCTTGTCCTGGAGACCCTGGATTGCGACCCCTAGCGAAGCAGATGTCTTGAAGCAACTTGGAATCCTGTTTCCATGGCTTGAGACATCTTCAAGCCAGATCATCCGCTCTCAATGCCTTTGTGCTGACAGAGGACCCTTGGTTCTGCTTTGACACTTTGCTGTGTTTGGAGGCAGCCAGATGCTGGCCCTACCTGTTGCTGTAGACTGTCTCAAGCAACCCAACAGCTGGCTCGACAAATGATTTGTGAAGTGACTTGACCGGCTGGAAGTTGTCAAACTCGCAATCGCAAATGTCAACTCAATCCAGCATAAGCCATCTTCTCACTGCTGACTCTACTGCTTTCCAAGTCAATGGAAGATCTCGTCTGTCTCAAACGTCGACATGGCACTTAAGGAATGTTCCCCATACAACTGTCTAGACGCCAACCACCAGTGGGTTCACATTGACTCGAAACCTTTCGACATCTGGCTACAACGGAGCTAAGGTGCCAAGACGCCCAATTTGACACTGTTGAGCCCTCAAAAAGAACATGAAGGTACTGTGAAGAGGCCCTTTCCATCTGATCCACTTTTGGGACATGTGACGAATCACAGGGTTTCGCCAATTCTCCTCAGAAGGGAGCCTTTTCTTGTGAGGCTTGGGAGGTGAGCCTGCTATGCAACATTCCCCCAAGAGGTGGAGGTATGGGGGACCTCATAGGGAGAAGCTCCCCTTTTCGGGACAAGGACTCACAATCCCTTGAGGAACTCCCTGAAACCCTTCCTGGCGGGCCATTAGTACCATCTACGATTCAGAGGACTCCATTAGAACAAGACGCTGTTTGTTATTGTAACATTTGGAAGCGGCTGAGAACAGGGTGATCCCCTGTCTGGAGGATATGGCCCGTAGGTGTAATCGGGAAGAACAGAGAGAGCAGAGAACAAACCTTTGCAGGGGACGAAAAGCCAGAGCAAAGGTGAACCAGGAGAGCAGTGGCATGACCAGTGGAAGGTGTACTACTCAGCCCGAGAACAACGCTGAGACCATTTCTACGTTGGCCCCATCGGCTAGCCGTAAACAAGAAGGTAGCGGGAAACCCGGGAGTGGGTACCGGGGCCAAGGACACACACAGCCTACTTGTTCCAGTGAAAGTACAAGTGTTTGTAAGATTGAGAATATCTACGGCACTCAGCCTGCTCGTCCCACTGAACGGATAAGTGTTTGTAAGAGTGAGAATATCTATGGCATTCAGCTTACTCGTCCCAGTGAAAGAACAAGTGTTCATAAGAGCTATAACCACTACAAGAATCAGCCTACTCATCCCAGTGAGAGGAAAAGTGCCTATAAAAGTGAAAATTAACTCTGAGACCCTGTTTACTAAACCCAGTGAAGGGTCTAATAACCATAGGAAGGAAAATCACAATCGGACCTGTCTTGCACAGTACAACACGACAGGAACTGAACTGGGGAGCAAATGTAATTGCTTGGACTGTTGTATTTGATCTAAGGGGAACAGCAGTTTGTCAGAACAAGATGAATGTGATGTGAGACATATTGAGTATGCAGAAGTAAAGAACAAGAAGAATACAGATACCCTTCAAAAAAGCAGAAAACAAGGGGATACAATCGCAAACATAGCAAAGAGACAAAGTCAAATTCAAGAACCACGAGGGACTCCAGAAAGGTGCCAAAGTCCCCGAGAGGAACTGTACAAATCAATCCAAGAAATAGTCAAGAACTATTTAAGAATCAGCTACTAGGACTGAGAAAAGTCTATTCAGGAGAAGGAAGTTATTCTCCTGAACTTTTTGTTGTTTTCTCTTAGTGGTAGGGTCAGGATAGATTTGCCTTGCGACAGAGGACAGACCGTTTACTTTTTGGACTTCACTACTAACAACGTGCACCCTCATTGGTTTTGTTAGGTAGAGAAACCATAGAAGAGGGATAGAAAGGTCTTTTTCTCATCATTTTAAATAAACTACTTGTTTATCGTGTCAAAAAGTGGTCTGCCTCCTTCTTCTGACCCATCACAGATAATAGTGACTTTTGAGCCCTCCTTTTCTACCTTTTTCTTGATGCTGTTGCCCTATCTGGTTGCCTGAACACCCCCGCACATCTGCCCAGAGTGCTCTTTAAAAAAAAGTCTGCATTCTCTGTGTTTTCTTGTACAAGAGTGGGGTTTTCTAGTTATTGAATTGCATTTAACATTGATTGGACACACTTTTATTTTGTAAGTGTTGTGCTTTTGGGATGCTACCTTTATGCGTTCACAGCCCTTCTGAAGCTACAACCTGCCCTCGGCCTGCGTTGACAAAAGAGAAGGAGGTGTACCTTCCGGGCTCTTCCCGTTTCCCCTTCATGATTGGAATCACCACTGCTTTAATAGTAGTGTGGGGCTTAGTAGGCAGGGTTGCCTCTACTCATCCCGCTATTCCTGCAGAGCAGTAGTCATTTCGTCAGTAAGGGATATTACATTTAAATGAAAAATTAGAAAAATGAGTTAAGTGGGTGCAAGAGGCCAGCTGTTGGGGCTAAGTGGTGCTAGAAAATTGATGAAATCCCACTCCAACTGGAAGGATGTGTGCCTTGCGATGCAAGTGTTGATGTGCTTCAGCCTGAACTTTTGAAAAGAGGCATTTTTCAAGACAAGTGTTTATTTGACTCTTACATAAAAGTAATGGGTTCACTGAAATGGAAAAATATAATCATATTTGTACCAATCTTGCACCACCTGAACCTTTAGCGCGCGTCACTTGTTTTGAAGGGTCGGCCAATGGTAGGTCACGCGTCTCTCCCAATTTCAGCACAAAATCTCCAAAACTCAATGGGCCGCGTCAGGAAAGATCTGCACCCCGACAGATCTGGAGATGCTGTTGCGTGGCTCCGAGTCGCACCCGCTACCATATGATCAGATCTGGAGCTGCCTGGAGCATCTCCGAGACACGCTTCATCTCACGGATGCTCCGAGGACCTCCAGATTTGTTTAAGTTGTAGACCTTCAGGTATATGGTGGAAGGTGCAAATATCAGATGCTCATTGGCATCCCATGATTGGTTCAGGTGCCAAATCTGTGCGAATAAGGCCCATTATATTAAGATATGCCTTTACTTCTCTGTCACGGTAAGGAATTTGATATACTACTACTATAACTGG
Source organism: Ambystoma mexicanum (assembly GCF_040938575.1). Taxonomy (NCBI): domain Eukaryota; kingdom Metazoa; phylum Chordata; class Amphibia; order Caudata; family Ambystomatidae; genus Ambystoma; species Ambystoma mexicanum. The sequence continues at coordinate 291,183,203 of NC_090929.1, forward strand.
CACTCTTGTACGAACGTTCCGATTGGCTGAGCCAAGCAGGAAGGAGGATTCCAAGTAAATGCCAGGCACTATCAGACATTGGGTGTAATGTTGCTTCATGCAAGTCAACCAGAATGCCCCTTCCCTTTTGTACCCGCTCCAGCTTACCTTATGTCTCCTGGCAATGTGCGGATGGCTCAACCCCTCGGTATTCCGCACCGCGGGGCCGCTTGCCAGAATGTCTACCCGTGATGTAGCGTTAGTTGCGGCACAGTGTCGTGCCCTCTGGCACTGTCTTTCCTCAGTACTGCGTCCACTTAAGTTATGGAAAGACACAACTTCTCAATGCAAGGTTCCCCCCCCTGCATGGTAATGTTCGGCGCACCAATCAACGGGAATGGCGCCGTCCTCCCTCAGCCGTTATTGGGAGGTGGAAGGGCCTCTGCCAGGTGATGATGGCCTTGGCACCCTTAAGAGCAGCCATTCCTGGGCATTAGATGGCCGAAGCACTCATTTACGACCCTTGCTTCACTCGAGATGTTAAGCTGGGCTTTCAGGCACCTAATAGCCATGAATTCCCTTTCCCCTGGGCACTGAAGCTTCATTCACACACTCCTCAGGGGCAAGTCTCACTGGGGAGTTTTATAGCCCTTTATTTTTGTGTGTGCGGTTGCTTCTTATTAATGGTTTCCATATTTCTAGATCAAGTCTGCCTTAAGTTTTAAAGTTATTCCCAGCTGCTAGCTATTAGTCACACGTTTCTGATTAACTCTGCATACGCTGAGGGCGCCCTAGTTTATTTTCATAAATTCTTTTGCCTCTTATTCGGGTTGATGGTTATCAAGTGCCTTACATAACGAACCTCTTGATACGTGTCACCATTGTTTTCTCCAATGTGTGGGTTTGTATTTACAGATCCTCTACCGGTCCGCTTATGGAAATTTAATGCAATGCAAATTTCAAATACAGTAGAGGGGGTTTGATTTGAGATCATTGTGTATTTGATTGACCATTTTAGTAAGAATTGTTTGTAGTGGGTAGATATATTAGGTCTGTATTTCTTTATATTTTCTCTTATTATACAAATATTTATTTGTGAGTAGGAGCCTTTATGGAGAACATTCTGGATCTTATATGGGAGACAATAAGACAGACTATGTGATACCCACCGCATCCCTACCTTCGTCTGTAGCATCTATTTCCCATGTTCCCGTCTTCTTATCTTTCAGCCATGTTCTTTCGGCAGACTAAGGACTGTAAAGTCCTAGTGGGGTCCTAGAGCACCATTCCATGGACACGTCCAGCTAATGTCGGGACTGGCGGGACTCTGGGCTAGCTAGCATTTTGTTTGTAGCACCTGAGATTCTATCCGGAGCTAGAACTAAAAGACCCGTGGCTATAGCCCCTTCAGCCCCCCTAGCAACGCCTTTGGCTATGAAATGACTACAGTGGTGATTTGGCACAGTCTAAAACCGTATTAACATAACTCACCATAAGGACCCTTCATGGTTGTTGAGTATTCAAGATGTCCTCTGATACTGGTTGTAAACTCATGGGCACTCTGTGGTGGCGCTCAAGCCGAACTAGATGGCATCCCAACAAGTTCACAAGTAGAATGGTCTGCACTTATGACAATGTTTCTCGTGATGTGAGATAGGTCTTCCCATACTGCCTGCAAGTTTATAGTCTGTGTGAATGGTGGATGTTATTGTAAAGGAGTCGTCTTCTACATTTACACTACCCTACACCTCACGCTGTGTTGGGCTGGGCATTTATCTGGTTTGTCTTACTTTCTTTCAGAGTGCACTGGGAAAGTACTGAGAGACTTCTCCAAGTTCTACGAGGAGCAGTATGGCGTTGCACTCTTTAACAAGGTCCGATACGAGATTGAGGGAAATGGGGGTCCGCAGTCCCAGCTACTGCACCGCAAGGTAAGACATGAAGTGTGGTTGCGTCATCAAGGGGGTGGATGGGTGGGAATGGGGCCAAGCACCACATTGGCATCTGAAGTTGGCGACACATTTTGGCAAACAGAAAATAGTCCCAGATTGTCCTTTTGGTATTGGGAAAATAAGACAAGGGGGTCCTGGCTGAGCGAGGAGGAGAGGCGGTTGTGGTCACACAAGATAGTGTGGTCAGGTTAGCTCGTGGAAAGGACATGAGGGGGAAAAGAGCCCAGGGGGTGGCGAGGGAAGAGAGGTGGTCAAACGATAGGCAGGCAGAAGTGTGCTGAGGAGTAGATTGTCATGTGCCCGAGGAGAGGAGGATACCACTGGGGGGGGAGCACTGAGGGAAGCAGGAGATAGTGATCTAATTGGCAGAAGGCAGAGAATTGTGTTTTTTGTGTTCTGTGCAAGAGGTGGGTGTGGAATGAGGAGAAGGGAGGGAGGTTGCTGTTGCAGTTCTGGTAACATGGGGGGGTTGGGCTTGGAATAAGGTGATTCAGACAAGTATGTGATAAGGAACACACGATTTACAGAAAATCGATGGGTGTGGTTGAGTCAGGGAAAAGGAATCGTGGTTTGGAGAAAATCACGATGTGACTCCATGTGGAAGACTTTGCGGAAGGAGGAGGATGGTTGCAGGTGTGAGGGGAAATGAGATGTTTCACGATGAAGAAGGTGTGGGGGCTGTTATTGAGATAGCGACGTTAAGCACATGTTGGGTGAGGGTGGCCGTCTATTTGTCCTGAAACAGATCTCCATTTAGAGTTTGCCAGACCATGACAGATGACATTTCCCGTGAAAAGGACTGACTAGGCCAGTGGAGGTGGGGGAAGTGGATTGGGGAGGAAGAGAGCTTGTCATTGGCAGAGGGTGAAAAGGCCAGGGTGGCTTACCCTTTCGCCCTCGTGCTCGCTCCACCTTCATGCTGTTTGTATCCCTCGTACTATGTTTTTTCTGCATTGCTCCCTCTGTCACTGCATGTTCCTTGCCTGCCACCGGACTCTCCCACTTAACCCTCCCTCCTCCCTCCTTCCCGGGTGAGTGGCTTCCTAGGAATGAGTCATTTGGGGTCATTGCCAAAGTTTGCTCCGTGAAGTGCATGCTTCAACTGAAAGGGGCTGTTTGGCCCAGTGCTGCCGGCCTCGCTGGATGCCTCCCAGAAAGGAATTCCCCATTTCTGGGAAAGAGCTGGACTCCCTTTGACCTGGCCAATGTTCAGGGACGTGATCGGATTCCCCTGTTCCCCTGGACAGCGAAGGCGAGGGCCACGCTGAAGGTGTGATGCCAGCCATCTCCATGCACGCGTCGCCGGGCGGTGTGTGACACCAACACTCACCGTGGGATGAGGGCCCACTTGATAGAAGTACGCTTAGTATTTGCTCATACGGATTCCGAGACTACCTCTTGTTACCGCTGGAGGTATGCGTGGTATCGATGCCATGGGCATTGGCACCGGCAAGCATTGCCCTGGGCAGAGAGCGAGGTCTTGCATGGAATGTACAAAGCACAGGCACGCCCAGCTGCAGAGATTCAAACAGAGAGCTTTTATTCAAACCCGACCCGATCCAGCAGGTTTGGGCTGTCATGATGTAACCGTGAAACTGAAGGAGATGAAACTGAAGGAGAAACGTGTGCGTGTGCGTGTGTGTGTGCGTAATCACACATCCATTATTTCTATCACAAGACCTAATCGGTGATGGAGGGCCAGCAAAGATGGCCCTGCGTTGGAGACACTAGTAAGATAGCACAATGGCCCAAAGCACCCTTTGTAGAAAAGTCACAGATTCGAATCTAGCCGATCCCCTTAGCCTTTCTTCCTTCAGAGGTCAATAAAATGAGCACCATTCCCAGGTGTGGAATGGGAACCAAAAGAGGCCCTGTGAATAATGTTCAAAGTGGCGCCATGTTACACATTTTCAGCAAGCCCGCCCCTTTTACTATGAGAAAATGTGGAAATAAAATAGGTTAGCACCCAACAGAGTTCCAGGATCCAGGGTGCAGAGACCTACCGGGAAATCTCCAGAGTTCACTAAAGGCCAGTCCACCCCTGACCGTTCAGCTGGGTGAAACTTGCATCAGTTATCAGTGAGTAGTGATAAATCTGATCGTAAAGTCTGCTATGCAAGAGTAGTTATTATCAACACCCTCCACGGATAGGTGTGTAGGAGATCTTTGGCTATTGCTTCCATCTTTGCTGATGACTGATCAGCACTTACTATGTGCAGCAGGCTACAATCGCCCAAAAGGGCCACTCGGCGCTGGGAGACCTGTGCAAGAAAAGCACATGGTTAGAACCAGGCAGAGTCAGTGATTACATTATAACAAGTTTCAAATCTAGAGTCACCATCGGAACAAGAAAATCAAAACCACAGAAGCAAGGTGTAAGGGCGCTGAAGGAGACTTACACGCAGAGGGCATAGCGGCTGCTATAAAGCACAAATAAAAGGAAAACCTACCTGTCCCTGCTTCTATGAGGGGTTTCCCTACCTCAACTAAAACACTAAAGGCTCTGTCAGAATGTCCCTCTGTACAAAAACCCTCAGATATCATCACAGATATTCTCATCTTTAGAGCATCCCATGATATCAGTACAGATATAGCCCTCTCTTTTTCGGTCATCTTTTGATATCAACACTGATCACCTCCCCTTTTAGGCCATTCTCTGATATCAGAACAGACACCCCCTCTTTGGCTAATCCTAGAAGTAGCACAGCCGCCCACATCTGTAGGAGAACCGTGATGCCAGCAGAGATATCGTGTAGGTGTATTCTTGGTATGTGGTGCGTGTTGGGGGTTTGCTAGGTGCCAGTGTTCAGCAAGCTAGAAGCTGATCCCTGAATGCAGGTTAGTAAGGAAGCATGGTGAGCCAGCAAGAGTGCGTGTTGGAGGTTTGCTAGGTGCCAGTGTTCAGCAAGCTAGAAGCTGATCCCTGAATGCAGGTTAGTAAGGAAGCATGGTGAGCCAGCAAGAGTGCGTGTTGGAGGTTTGCTAGGTGCCAGTGTTCAGGAAGCTAGAAGCTGATCCCTGAATGCAGGTTAATAAGGAAGCATGGTGAGCCAGCAAGAGTGCGTGTTGGAGGTTTGCTAGGTGCCAGTGTTCAGCAAGCTAGAAGCTGATCCCTGCATGCATGTTAGTAAGGAAGCATGGTGAGCCAGCAAGAGTGCGTGTTGGGGGTTTGCTAGGTGCCAGTGTTCAGCAAGCTAGAAGCTGATCCCTGCATGCAGGTTAGTAAGGAAGCATGGTGAGCCAGCAAGAGTGCGTGTTGGGGGTTTGCTAGGTGCAAGTGTTCAGCAAGCTAGAAGCTGATTCCTGCATGCAGGTTAGTAAGGAAGCATGGTGAGCCAGCAAGAGTGCGTGATGGGGTTGGAGGGGATAGAGGGTCCTTGATTTGTGTGAGACAGGTGAATAGGGCTATTGTAGAGTTGGATCGGTGTAGGTTACAGTAGGTGGTTAAAAATGGGGTCGCTGGCATTGCACAGATCACTAGTTTTAGGTCAGTGGGTATGTCCACACCATACACCCATTAGTTACCGCATAGCATGGCTGTGCAGTGTGGCATAGCACTTTAATGAGTCATGGCATGAATCGGAGTATCGGCTCACCGTCATCAGTCCTAACATGAGGAGGTGTCACACGATCCTGGAAGGTCTTGGCATAGCCTAGCGCAGGGTACAGCAGTGCCGAGTAGGTGCCCTAGCATACACTTTGTTCATCCTCCTGTATCATGTTGCAGGGTTCCCTCTACTCTAGCATGAGACGGGAGAGTAGATGCAGGATCCTGGGAAGGATACAGTTTCCTGTGAGCGGAGGCGTGGGGGCTGTGCGGAATAAGTACCAGCGCAGAATGAAAAGCAGCTTTCAATTGCATCTGGACCTGCATCAGGTGGTTGCATGCCATGATGTCATGGGCCAAATTTTGGCGAACAAGAGCAGGAAAATGGTGGTCATGTTGCCTGTGGTATTGATGGGTGATAAAAGTGTGAGCATGTAATCACTTGCGACATGAGTAGTAATGTGTACCATTATCACAGGTGGATGGGTAGGGCTGAAGGAGCGGCTTGGGGGAGTGGGTCCTTGGTTAAATGCAGCACTTGTGGTGATGAAGAGGAGGGTGATTATCATGGATGGCATGTTCAAAGGTTTAACCTCTCTGGGGACACTAGGGGGCAGCTGTGTTGGTGGCTGGAGGCCTTTGTGGTGAGAAGTTCCAGTTGTGACATTTCAGTTAATGTTTTGGTTACTGATTTGTGAGCACAGACGTCTCCCTCTTTAGTATCTCCACGTGAAATAAGCTCAGATCCGCAATTATGTTCTTTAAAAATCCTCTGAAATCAGTAAAGCGCGCCCACTTTTCATCCTTTAGAAAAGCTAGCACAGACCCACCCGCCCCACTTCACAACATTCATTAGGACACACATATCCCAATGGGGCCTTCCAAAACAGAGTACCTTTTTTTAATCTCGGCTACGTTGAGGATAACACGACATGAGAAGGTGCCTAAAAACTCATGTAGGCGTGCAGGAAAGCAACACTTTCCCCGTGCATTGGCTCTGACTTTCCTGGAGAACGCTGGTGCAACACATATCAAAAGAGGGAGCAAAGAGCCCCTGCTTCCCTAATGGCAGGAATTATTTTGAAATATCAACGCTAGAATCCCTTCTATGTTCTACCCTTAAGGATCAAACTTTGTAACACCCCATATCTATTTTATTGAACTAAGCTCGGAGTTCAAAGAAATGGAAAACAATATTTTGTAGGTAAGTGACACCGATCTAAACTATAGTTGATCAGTTTCTGCTTGTAAAACTTTGCAGCATTCTGCAGGATTCTGCGTCTATATCCGAGGGGTGCACGATTCCCACGTTCCTCCTTCTCACAGAATGAAACCCCCAGAACCCATCCTGCGATACTAAGCGTGACGTAAGCGATTTCTATACCCCCCTCTTTTGTGTGATGGGTGGGTTCAATCCACATTTATATTCAGTCATGACGGGAGAGCCTCCAATGTGCTGTCATAGCATTTCGTTCCCAGTAAGTAAGAAGGAGAGAGAGAGAGAGAGAGGGAGAGAGAGGAGAAAGAGAGAGAGAGAGAGAGAGAGAGAGAGAGAGAGAGAGAGATGTGTGTGTACGATATGTTGGCATCGAAGAATACTCACACGGGGATCAATGTGCGATGAGAGGAATAAAAGAAAAACAAAGTACACTTTTTTTTTTGTCTTTCTGGAATTCTATACAATAATTGCTAAAATCATTAAAGCTTTATTTCAGGCACACTTTAGGGGGTGAGTTACTGATTTAGTCTGTTCTTAAACACCTCAACTTAGCCTTTCATTCTTCTGAAATCGATAATGAGTAACAACACAGGTTGGGTGATTTTGTATGTATATTTGTTCTATATAAAGCCCTTAAGCGTAAGTGCTGCATAATAACACATCATTATCATTTGGCCATGGGCGTCTGCTTGCATTCACAGTCATTTGGTAATATGGGCCTATACAAACTGATCTTAATGATACATATCGTGATCAATTCTTCTATGAAATATATATCACACTATAGTGATATCGTAACCATATATTTCGTAGTGTACTTTGGAATAATGCTATGTGATGCAACTTCCTGTTTTGTCAAGGGGTGAAAGGTCGTGTTACATTGCTTCCCGTAACAGCACTTTGGGGTGGGGTCAAATGGCATCACTTCCTGTGATGTCATCAGAGGTCAAGGGTCATGTGATGTCACTTCCGCTACCCCTGGCATTTTGGTGAAATGACGTCCCTGTGACTTTGGAGCCCACTGCAGTCCCATAATAATCAGCAGTGTGGAATCTTTTGGTGCCTCTTCTGACTGTGAATGAGAATATGATTACACAGGGTCGTTAAACACATGTAACTGTATTGATTTTGTTGGATGGAACCTACCACACAAGCGAGAAACAATAGAAATGATCACCGTATACATCTCTGATAAGGGAATTAAAAGCCAGTGCTAAATTTGTGGGGGTGTTTGCCAGGGCCCAACCCTGGTACTTAATGAAGTGTACTCACTGGGCCTCATTATAAGTTTGCCGGTCCGGTAACAACGGTACTGGTAAGCTTGCTGGTACCGTTGTTACCGGACCAGCAAACTACGAGTTCTGCTCGCGGGCGTACCGTCACCCGCGAGCACAGCATGTCGGATACACCAGCACCATTCTGAATGGTGCCAGTGCATCTGACCTCCCCATTCCCATTGAGCCCTACAATGGGAATGGGGAGCATTTTATTCCGGCGCCTGCGAATGGGAAATTACCGGGTCCGGCGGGACTGTAATGACCTGGTAAATGCCCATTTGTGGGTGTCGGAAAAAAAATGATACCAGCAGCAGCCGTGCCAGTATTTACCGGCACAGCTACCGCCAGCGTCATAATGACCCCCACTCTTGTCTGATTACGATGTGGTATTTTTGCAACTTTAGCATTTTAAATCTCATTCTGTAGCTGTCACACAACAAGCAACAACAATGTGAACTGAGCACAGTCTCTTCATCCTGGGCCGGCTCATTGTTACTCATGAATTTGATGACCCAGGTGGGCAGGGCGGTGCTAGTCATCTATTTCCATGGATAACAATGAGTGGGAAAGTGACAATGCCTGGTGTTTGTGCTGGTCATGGCCACACGCTGCTCCGGTCGTCCTGCAACTATCACAGTATTGTGGGTTCACAAAATGTTTATTCCTTCTATCAATAGATGGTTAACATGTTGCACTTGCCACCTATGGAATCCGAGCAAAAGGTTAACAATGATGATGTGTGTAATCAACCACTCAAATATTTGCCTTAAACTAGTATGTTATGTTATTTTATGTCAAATGGTATCTGAACATTGCACATCTGCTATGGTCACTGCAACAATCACCCACAACAGGCAGTGGAAGTTGCAGCTTTAATCCGGAGTATGCTGACACTGTGGGGCACAGCTGTTGGTGGTGGTAATAGTGGGCTGGGAGTTGCCCGCCCCTGTGTGTCCCAAGAGTGGTAGAAAATATTTGGGCCCTGGCACTTATTTCTTTCCAAACTCTAAGCACTGTAAAAACCTCACCCAAAATATCTCAGGATGGATTCTGGAGACACTTGGGAATCACTGACACTCCCCGCTGGTCACTTTCATATGAGTCTTGATGTGCACTCGCAGCCCTGAAGAAAACCTCAACATGTAAAAAGCAGAGCCGGGTCACTGATGGCTTCAGATGAGTGCCAACCATCTACATAGACACCACACCTATGAAAAAATGACAGTGAACCCTGAACGTCCTTAACTAAAGTAGTTATGGGATCGGGGATGTCATCATGTTATCATTTTAAAGATTTAACGTTGTCTAATTGCGGATCACTTTTGAAACATGACACATAGACGGAATTCCATTGTAGAATTCTTGACTTGGTGTTTCAGGGGTGCTCTTTAGGGACTTGTTGCTTCCTCTTCTAGAAAGACAGCACACCAATGCTCTCCAGTGAAAGTAACATTTAATATACACAGAAAGCACAATCCTTAAATATTTAAACATGAGTTTCCGGGCACCATTTCTTATAATGTTATGCCTCTTTGAACACAATGGGTGTTGTGACATCAAAAGGTTGTTCTAGGGACCGACAATTGTCAAAGCACCAGAAAGTTCCCAGAGCCAGAAAATGCTTGGCGCTAGCATAAACTGGGGAGGTCTTTTAGCTGCTGACAAAGAGCCTTTCTGCGGTAGAATTGCCTGACTGCAGCAAAAAATACAAAGCACTGGACCTCTCCCGTACAGGGTAGAGTTAGAAACCACAAGTTCCAAATGGAAGCAATTGTCGCAAATTATACCCATGGAAGAACACGAGAGGCGGGTGCAAATGAGGCAGAGCACCTAGCGAGGCGAGGGTCTGGCCAGGATGACCCGACTGGATCATCAGAGCTTGAGCAGAGATTGAGAGAGGCTTCATATCATGTCTGATTTGTCAGAGCCTGTGTGGCACCAGGAGGGCTGTGATAAAAGTATCTGATGACGCTATGGAAGAATTGTTTGGTTCAGTCTGCAATGTGCGATTCATAAATGATCGCACTCCCTCACATTCCATTGACCCTGCCCCAGCCCTACCAGCCTTTCATAGGCCCCAGCCCATTTGGCAATCTCTCATATTTCCCAGTGGCCAGTCCTTCTCTGTTGAGGATAGGAGCAGCTGTTGTGAGAGATGGCAACAGTGAATGACAAGAGACAGAGGAATTAAGAATGTAGCCAGGGCATATGGACAGGTGGCGAAGAGCGAGTTAAGCAAAAGATTGTTTGTTCTGAGGTCACTTTAGTGTCTATTGCAAGGAGACTACGATAGACTGGCCTCTAGGTACTGCCCGTTCTGCACTGCCATCAGGAATGAGGTGTAACTACAGAGGAGAATGTGGGAACTGCATCCAGCCCTGTATTCTTACTGGGAGAACTATTCTTGCTATGTGCAGTGGCGGTTTGTCCATAAGGGCCAAGGCGGGCACTGATCTGCTAGTACCCTTGCCCATTACGGAGGAGCCAGCCCAGTGTAAACACTTGGTACTGTGAAGGCATCATGAAGCAAGACACAGACAACAGATTCACTTTTCTTAAGAAAGACTTTATTGGTCTATATGTGTCAGGATGGATGAAGGCCTAACTTGCCCTAAGCTAAGGTGGGATTATCCGACCTAAAGAAACTAAGGATAGTCTGTGTCATTAAGTTTAACTCAAAAGTCAATCTGTGTCCAAAACCTATACTTGCCCTCACAACTAAAGCTATACAATTTGTTGGGATGTCCGCACCAAAAGAAACAGTGTTCAAAGTAAAGTTCTGAGATGCTTCCAGCTCTGGCTGGTTTTCAGCTTCACCTTTCCCAAGTTCAACAATAATTCCAAAAGATCTCGGGGCTCTGTTCCCCAAGTTCAACAGTTTACAGAAACATCAGGGTTCCCTTCACCAAGGGTAACACAGTTCACAAAATTCTCGGGGTTCACTTCCCCAAGTAGGCAGCTCCTCCACTAGAAGTGCTATGATCCTCTTTGAGTTGTAAGAATGCTTTCAGTTTAACTTTGTAATCCTCTAAGCTTTTCAAATGACTCAAACAAAGGCTTTCTTTCACTTCAGTAATTGCCATGCAGCATATCCTTTGCATCGTGGCTTTCTTTGTTTCTCCATCCAGTAGGGCTACTTGGTCTAGCTGCATTTGTCGGACCGCACGGTCCACCCATCACAGGTCACGCAACCAATAACCCATTGCACTCTGTGATGCTCTTGGTTTTCCTTGGCCATCACAGGTTTTCCCCTGGACCTGTGTCAGTAATTCCCATTCATTGTATCTTTCCCAATGGTACTTTCTTGGCTTTGCCCCACTTGTATTTCAGCCACTGTGTACTTGGCTGTTCCCAATGCATTCAAGTTCATCAACTTGTATTTCACACTTGCTTTTCTGCTTAATTCAGTAGTGCTTATTATGAGCTTTCACTCTGTTCATCAAATGATTCTGAACAGGTTTTCAGAGTGTTCATAACTGTACATCATTCGCTTTTCCTTCATGCAGCATTTTCCTCTGATTTCTTTATCTTTCTCTTCAATTCGATAGTCAATAAATCTTGGTACATTTCAAAAGGTACTTCGCTCTGTATTCAATATTCTTCTCTTAAGGTTCCAAGCCCCCCACTCTTGGGCGTTTCAGCTGATGACTACTTGCAAATGTCCAATTCCTGCCCCTGGAGCGCCCCCGTACAAGTGTTCCCTCGAACTCACTCGCGGTACTCGGCTGCTCCTCCGGGCATCTCAGTTGTCTTCTCCGACTTCCACGTCCCTCCCGGGTAAGCATTGGGAGCTCCAGTAAGCAGCACTCGCTATCGTGAAACCTTGTTGCAGCGGTCCATGGCGTTTGGAAGGTGCTGGGGCTCTGGTCCTCTCACAGCCTTCTCGGGTCACGGCACCTCTCACCCGCTGGCTACACACAGCATCCTCTCTGCCAGCCCCGCTCCAGCCTGCTGCTTGCCTTTCAGCTGCCACCTTCTCACCAGGCCGGTTCCCCCTTCTCCTCTCTCTCCGTCTACCATTTTATGCACCTGTGGCCTTTCAATTGGTCGTACTTAAAAGTCTTTTGCCTGACCCCAATTATAATAATTAATGGGACATGCCTGAACTTCCATAGTCCCCTTCCTCGCCTCAGTACCATTGTGCTGATACTGACTAGAAGTGTGCATTACTCCAAGTTGCCTCTTCCTTGTACCAGTTGTAAAGGTATGTGTGGGACAGTAGGTGTTTATGGGAAGGGGAAAGGGAAAGGACTTGCAATACCCTATGAAGGTCGGGAGAGGGAAGGACTCATTCTCAACATGGAAAGGGGGATACCTTGTCTCGCCTGCAGACATCCACTCCCCACTCCCCAAGGAACCTCCACCCTGGTGATGCTCCCGCGCATCTCCACCCCCATGGTCAGGCTCCAAGAGTAATGGCCTTTCCCTGGCAACCTGAGAGGAGGATCCAAAGGGAGTAGATGGGAGGATGCCTTCATGTTCCTCACAGTACTCCACTGGTTTCTTTCTGCAGCTGAGGGAGTACCCCTGGGCTGGCTTAAACTGTCAAAGAGAAACGTGGTTCCGCTTTGACAGTTTCTGTTCACCAGCACGCATGGCCAATGGACATTGCAATGCTGTTTCCTTTTGTTTCCCCAGCCTTGCATGGCCCATTGGGGGTAAAGGCTGGGAACTGCACCTCTAAATGCACATTTTTAGACCTTCTGGGGAGTAGACATGGCAGTTCTCCGGCTCCTGCACACATGAGCAGAAACCAGGAAACGTGCTTTGCTTTCTGGTTTCTGTTCATGTGGTGTGGGAGTCAGAGGGCTTCCATGTTTTCTGGGAGGTCGGTGCTCAGAGATGAGCAGAGTCTGAACTGGGTCTGAAGGTAAGAATCTGTATTCTATATACATGTATGATTTAATAAGTGAGTGTATGATGCCTGAGTGGGTTCTTCGTGTGCGGATGAATGAGCAAGTATGTGGTGTATGCATGCACAAGTGAATGCTGTGTGAATGAGTGAGTGACTGTTGCATCGATGTGTGTGTGGGTTGTGCTTGTTTAGGTCGGCCGGGACGCTGCTAGAGGTTGGGGTGCTGGCAAAATCAAACATGGGCAGTACAAAATGATGCCATAGCGGCATCATTATTAGTGGTCATCTTTGATAAAGCTGGCATGATAGTTATTAGGCGGCTAGACTGGCATTTTGATGCAGCCAGTCTAGATATTGGTTGCTGTGGCATGACATTTTTTATTGCGCATCTCTGATAGAGCAGACATGATACATTTTATTACATAGCTAGACTGGCATTTTGGGCATAGTAAGAAATAGCTTTTCCTTTGGCATGGTTTACTGGGCATCTATAATAAAGCAGACAGGGTAAGGGTTATTATGTGGCTAGACTGGCATTTTGGTGCAGCCAGTTTAGACATGTTTTCATGCTGTGGCATGGCATTTTTAATGGCAAATTCAACTGGAGTATGTTCTTACATGGGGTTATTGTCATAAAGTGGCAGAACTAGGGCAGGAATGTTTTGTTATAGCATCATTATGGGCATATATTGGTGCAGCCGGCATGAAAATGTATGGGCAAAGGCATCATGAAAATGCTTTACAAAATGCTCCTGTGCACTGCCGGTAACTGCATCTATCGGATTTTGTATATGTTGGCCTACAAACCAAGTGCAAACTGACCGACTACCCAATTTTCCACTTAGTGTGATGTAAAATGCACAATTTAAATGATTTTTTCGAAAAACGATTTCAGGAGAGAGACCCCCCACCCCTCTAAAACCCTAATTGGTTGGCTCGGGTGCCCATGCCAACACGTAGTCCTCTAAAATATTTGAGGTAAATATTTACACCCCTCCAATTAAAATAATTCACCAGCCACCACTGGCTATGTGTGACCAAAGTCTGAACGCTTCGGCCCAGCTAAAGGACACATGCCACCAAAAGGATAATCTAGGTCATAGAGGACTGATGTGGGTGGAAGACTGAGTGCTGGGGAAATTAAACAAGGACAGAAGGAAGAAAAGCTAAGTGTTAAAGGAGACTCGCAGAGAATACTCGAGAAGGGAGGAGACCAACAGCAAGGCAGCTGTATGTGTCATGCAGAAGTGAGACGGAGGACAATACACGCTAGGGCTGGAATGTGTTGGTGAGCTAGGGAGAGAGAGGATACACAGAAAATAGAAGATGGGAAGAGAAAGAGGTGCAGAGATGGGGAGCATGAAGGGAAGAGACCAAGAGATGGAAGAGGGAAGATGAGCGATGGGAAGATTGGCAGTGATGGGTGCAGAGATTGGGGCAATAATGAGAAAGAGGGTAAAAAGTTGATGATGAGATAGGGGGGAAAAAGGAAAATTTGGGATGACGGTAGAAGCTATGGGCAGATGTCACGAGAGATGGATGGGAAGATATTAGCAGATGGTCAAGAGGAAATACTGAGAATGGGAGAAGTGAAAAGATTGGGTCATGTGTGGCAATGAAAAGACAGGGGCATAGAGTTTTGGAGATGATCAAAGCTGGAAGAATGCTGGGAGATGGCGAGACCGGATCTGTGATGGTGAGACCGGATCTGTGATGGTGAGACCGGATCTGTGATAGTGAGACAGGATCTGTGATGGTGAGACAGGATCTGTGATGGTGAGACAGGATCTGTGATGGTGAGACAGGATCTGTGATGGTGAGACAGGATCAGTGATGGTGAGACAGGATCCGTGATGGTGAGACAGGATCCGTGATGGTGAGCCAGGATCCGTGATAGGGAGCTAGTCTAAGGGAGAGGGATCTAGGCAGTAAAGGAAATATGCAGAGCTCAAGGGGTGGAAACAAGAACGAGGTGGAAAAAGGTAACAGTTGTAGGCAGGGGGCTTAAATAGGAAAGAATGAACTTGGAAACAGGGAGTTGGTAAGAGTGGAAGGGTCATGCAGGTGCAATGGGTAGAGAGTAGAAGATGGTAATAAATTGATTGACTGATATTTTATTTCTATCGCGCTCGTACATAAGTGTTTCAGAGCGCGACAAGGCAAGGGAGGGGAACAGGGGAGAACAAAACTGCAATCTTACTAGGCCCAGTGACATTGAGAACGCGCAAGTGCATGGGAGAGGGGGGAGGTGAAAAGTGCATGGAAGGGGAGAGGTGGAAAGTGTGAAGCAGAGGAGAAACAGATAGATAACAATAAATAAATAATAAAGGCAACAAACGGTGGTAATGCAGCCAGCAATTTGCAAGTGCTAGGTTTAAGGCAGCAGACAGGGTAGGTCTGATAAGTGCAGGAAGAAAAAGGGGGGGCTGTATGGGTACAAATACAGACCCCAGTGCAAGGGGTGGCCCGGAGGCAGTGCGGGAGGGTGGCAGGATGAGAAGGTATCTGGGCCCAAAAGACTGAGGGTGGCCAGGGGCACGGTGCCAAGAGAGAACAGATCAGCAGGGGAGAGGGGGAGCGAAGGCAGAAGAAAAGAGGAAGGTCTTGAGGTGCTCTGGAACCGGAGATGGTTCTCCTCAAGTTTAAGAGTGGCAGGGAGGCTGTCCCAGAGGGAGGCCCCAGCTGAAGACAGAGATCTAGCCCCAGCTCGTTTCTTAGAAAAACGACTGACCCTGAGTGAGTTGGAGGTAGAGGAGCGAAGAGCCCGAGAGGGGAGGTATTTGCGGAGGGATAGCTGAAGGTATTTTGGACCCAGGCCCCAGAAAGCCTTGTGGACAATGCAGAGGGTTTTGAATTTAATCCTTGAATCCACTGGGAGCCAGTGAGTGGAGAGATTTCAGAGCTGGAGAGATACAATCCCAGGGCTTGAGGCCAAGGACAAGTCTCGCAGTCCTGTTCTGGATTAGTTGCAGAGGGAGGAGAGTAGAGGCAGGTAGATTTAGAAAGAGGCTGTTACAATAGTCCAAGCTAGAGAGAACCAGAGCTTGAGATACCATGAGCTTCTGGGGGAAGGAGAGGAAAGGCAGAGTACTTCTGAGGAGGGGCAGTCGGAAATTTGACTTTTTAGAGACCTCGGAGATGTGGGCGGAGAAGGAAAGGGTGGAGTCAAAGATGACCCAGAGGTTCTTAGCCTCGCAGGTGGGGGTAGGAGGAGGGCCAAGGGAGGACGGCCAGAGAGTGAGGGGAAAGGATGGTGAAGGTGTGCCGGTGAGGAGGATCTCCGTCTTGCTGGCATTCAGACAAAGATCATTAGTGGCACACCAATCTTGAATGGCAGTTAGGCAATCGGAGATGAGAGAGGGAGAGGAGGTGGCAGAGGGCAGCCTGAAAATTAGTTGTGTCGTCAGCGTAGCACTGGAAATTTGAGCAGAAAATGGCAATGCAGTGGGCGAGAGTTGCCAGGTATTGGTTGAAAAGCCAGGGTGAGAGGTTAGACCCCTGGGGAACACCACAGGTAGAGAGGAAGATAGATGAAAGGAAGGACCCAAGTTGCACCTGGGAGGGTCGATCTGAGAGGAAAGAGGTCAGCCAGGCCAGAGCCTGAAAATAAATGCAATATATGAGGATGTCCAGAGGACATAGACAGAGACATCAGGGACATGGGAGAATAACTAAGACTCTAATGCAGTAACTATCAGAGTGTCACTATTTCTCGACCACTCCCTCTGTTTCTCTCATAATGCAATGAATGTAATCTCCTTGTCCCGAGAGGAGCACTCTTGATGCTGCTCATGTATAAATATAGCAGGGAACAAGGGGAAGGATTCGTCTTGTGTGATGTAAGAGATGCCTGACAGCGCCACACCCCTGGAGCCAGAGTAGGAAATGTTCCTGCGGTCCCGCTAATTTTTATTCCAGGTCCTGGAGATGGTTGCTATGGCCTCTCCCTTCTCCTTGGGCAACTGCCAAAGATGAGTCAGTGAGACTCCAGCCAGAGTAGGCGGGTTGTTCTTATTGTGTGCCACTCTGGGAAGCTTAAGGGCAACCAGAGAAAGGGGCAAGGAGCCAGAGGAGGATCTCCCACCATACCTCTCATTCCTCCCCTCTATAAAATATGTTACAGGATTCTGTGAGGCATCCTTCATGTCGAAGTCCTGGATAGTAAGCTTTCTCGGACTTAAGATAGTGAAATAGTATCCTTATTTGGGATGCCTGTGATTCCTGGCATCAGCCTATGGGCACAGCACAGTTACTAATACAGTCTTCGTCTGCATACCTCAGACATTCATGTGCTGCACTCGGTATCTAGTCATTGGATCGAATCCATAGCATCGACGGACCAATGCATCTAAAAAATAGCATCGAAAAAAATGCATCAAATGGATGTTTTTGGAAGGTAAAGGGTTTCTTTTCATTTTAATGGGTTTTAAAGGGTTAAAAAACAGGGGTTGGGGGGAACGCCCCATTAAAAAAGTACATTAAAAAATGCATTTGATGCATTTTTTTCAATGCATATTTTTCGATGGATTGGTCTGTCGATGCTATGGATGTCGATGGAATAACTAGGAACCGCTGCACTCTGCACCTTAGGTAACTTAGTCATATATTATGTTAATAAGCTTGTATACTGTGCCAAATTACCACAGCAGTAGTTTGAGTGCCTAGGCTTGTCTGTTGTATGTGTCCCCGTCAGCCATACTGTAGTCTGCTGGAGGAAACAAAATGTGCAAAGGGAAGATAAGAGGATGGAGATCTAGGAAAGAAATGCTATAAACGTAGAGAGGGTGGGATTCAGTGGAGGACGAATGTTTTGTTATAGCATTGGTGCATTTCAGTCCGGTTTTGTGGACCATAATTCTGTAAAAGAGAGGATGAAGATATGATATTTGAGTTATGTTTCCATGCCAGTTTTGGAGAATTGTACGTTAGTACATGATGTCATGGATGCATGAGGGGCTTGAGTGTGCTTTATTTGTCCTGTCATCGCCATATTCTGTATTCCAGATAAAACTCCAGAATGTTCATTCTGGGACTGTTGAGCCTGAGTTAAGAGTGGCCTAGTCAAGAATGGACTCTGTATGCAGGTGGAAGTTGTTAGTAGCAGAAGTTAAAGGACTGGAGTAGTCCCAGTAGTATCTTCCCAGCCACCATAAGTAGGATAGGATAACCATCAATGACTCCAGCTCCATACGTGAGATGACCTGCTCATTTCTGTAGCTCAATTCCCAAGTCTTCCCATTAATACCACTCTTCCCATGTCAGAAATGACAAGGTCATATGTTCAGCCCCATAATGGAGATGACCATTTCATTTCTCCTACTCCCACCATGAGATGATGAATTTATACCTCAACCTCTGTCCCCAAGATAACCTGTTCATAGCTCTGTCTCCATTCCAAATGTTACCAGTTCATTTCTATAACGCTGTGTTTTAAATGACCAGTACTCATTCTAGCTCTATATCTACATGTACCCCTTCATCTCTGCCGCTTGATTCCAAAGGCTACCCATTTATATATTAATGTCTATGCCTACCTAGACTAGCCCATATATCCAGCTCCTTAGCACCTGTTAGGACTGTGTCTCCACCTCCACACCTCAGATAATAGATCCTTATATCCTGATCCATGCCAAAGATGCCCAATTCATATCTCCAGCTTTATTCCTGTAATGAACAGTTCCTATGACCAACTCCACACCCCAGGTAATCACTTGATATTTCCAGTTTCATGCCTCCGATAGCCAGTCCATATCTTTAGCTCCATACCTGCAATGTACAATTAATGTCTTTAGTAGTTCCATACCTTCAAATGACCACTTACTTTCCGAAATTCTATACTGGAAATTACCATTTTATATCTCATCTTCATGCCTGCAATGACCAGTCCATATCTTTAGGTCCACACTTGAGATTACCCATTTGTAGCTCATTTGTAGCTCAGGATCATGTCTAGTTCATACGCTCAGCCCCATACTAGAGAGGACCACTTCCTAGTTACAGCTCCATAGCAAATCTTACAAGTTCAGATCTCCTGAGACGATCCATTCTTACCTCCATGCTTTAGTTGATGTCTTCAAATGACCAGGTTGACACTTAAAATTAACCTCTCATGTCACTACACGATAACTTAGATGTCCACTACTTATCTCCAGCTGCACACCAGAACTGTATGCTAAAAGGACTCTTTCTTATTTCCATCTGCATGCCTGATATTACATGTTCATATCTATAGCACAACATCCGAGGTGAGCTATTTATGTGTCCATCTCCATACATCATATCTACTTAGGCCCTCACACACATCTGCTGTGCCCAGAAATGTGCTGTTATTGGGAGAGGAAGTATGGGGCACTCACAAGCTAGATTTCTAGGACATTGAGCCTCATTACGAGTATGGCGGTAAATCTGCTGAGTTGCTGCCAACATCGATTACCATTACCGCCACTTCATTTCTGCAGATTTAGCACAGGATTACAAGTGGAGGTAGGGCAGTGTGAATCCCCATTTTTGTAGTCCACAGGACTCCATGGCGATAATGGTGGAATTACAGCTGGCAGTAATTCTGCTGATTTCTGCCAATTTTGCCAATTTTTGGTGGTTCGCTGGGGGATTTTTGCTGGCGGTAAATCCCCCACCTTACCACTAAACTTGTAGTACAGCGGTGTGGTAATACAGTGGTAATGGAATTACCACAGTTTCTACCACAACCTCCATACTTGTAATGGGGCCATGTCTAAATAATCTGGGACCCCAAAGGTAATCTTTTCTAGGAATACCTTTGGTCATAACTTCCAAGGGACAACTTCTTTGTTAAGGTCAAATGTGACTGTTTGTTCTGCTCAGTCTTTAAAAAGATTTCAGCAAATCCTATGCTTATAGACAAACACCTGCAGGGAAGGCATGGTATCACAAGTATGACATTGACAGAATGGATAGAATTTGTAAAACCTTTATTGAAAATGGTGGGGTCGGAAAACTCCTATTTTGCCATATAACTAAGATGGGAGTAGTCTCGACCATCAAACGATAAGCAAAACAGTCCTATAGTGGAGTCTGTCAAATCAAAATGGCCTCTGCTAACAAAAACCTAATGCCTGCCCTATCTCCAGAACAAAAAGTGTAAAAAGGAGAAATGTATCCAAAGGAAAAATCATTATCCAAAAGAATAAAGGTAGTTGAACCAGCTCTCCTCCTCATGTTAAACCTCACGGAGTAAGGCTGTCATTGTAAGCAGGGAAGACACAATCTGGATTGGTTTCTAACACTAAGCAGTTCCAAACCATGGATTGAGGCCCACCTGGCCTTCCATGTTAAAGTCTCCTTCTTGTCTTTCAAAATTGTATTCCAACATAAAGTTCACAAAGGTCCCCCTTTGTCGGGCTCAGACCTCTCACGTCACAGTTCAACACAAACTCGCTGGGGGCCCCCTTACCCAAGCTCATTGTACATCGGATTTCTCTCAATTGGGCTCAGACCCCTTTTGGATGTCGAAGACTTTTGAATGTGCGTGGCTTTTACAGACCACCGCAGGACCACTTCGACTCAAACTTCACGTTTACTCTTGTTAATTCACTTTTGCTATTTGTGCACTTTCTAGCTTCAAACAATGTACCTTTCATGGAAACCTTCGAATGGACTACTTCCTTTGACTGGACCACTCTGTTACTTAGTATCGCTGATCTCCCAGCTGCCTTTCACTTCAAAGTTCATCCACAGGTCTGCCTTTCTTTGCGTCTCATCCATATGCATGCACCCTTCACATGTGATATAATGTTGCTACTTCATTCGCTTTAACACACCAGTCTTTCAGGTCGCTTGCCAACTCATCGGCTGTGTCTGCTTCTTTCTTGTTTTGATATTTCCAATTCACAAGTCAAGGTTAGTACCACAGGCTTGGCCTCGCCTCCCCAACTCTGCCGTTCACCCGGAAGAGTCACTGGCATCCTCAAAACACAATACAATCTTCACTTGTGGGATCTGGCCTCCTCCACATCTCATTTGTGGTCTGTCGGAGGCAACAACCTCCAGTAGGGAACTAGTGCGGTATTCGGCCCGCTGCTCTCGTCCCGTGGTCCATTGCTCTGCTCCAGTAAGTGTTCCTTCATCCTGGAAGTTCTGTTCATACTCATGTTCCACCTTGCTCAGAGTGTGTCGTTAGGTGTTGCCTTTTATTTGTGTGAGGAGAGCTAACTGATATCAGGTGTATGCACTTAGTATAAAGTGCCTGACTTTGCCTGACCCTATTAATGGCACATGTCCAGTACGATGTGAGAGAGTTAGTCTGGCTACTCTGTCATCCTCTTCCTCTGCCCAGTGTTTGTGTAAAAAGCGGGGTGGGAAGTTGGGACTTCAGAAAATCCTACAAAATAGGATGGGGTAGATGAACAAAAGAGGGGGCAATACCGCGTCTCACTATCAGCTGTCTCACTATCGGCTGTCTCACCCCCACTCCCCGAACACTCCTCATCCAGGTGATCCTCCTGCACTGGACCACCCCCATGAACTGGATCCAAGAGCGATGGC
Organism: Ambystoma mexicanum; assembly: GCF_040938575.1. NCBI lineage: Eukaryota > Metazoa > Chordata > Amphibia > Caudata > Ambystomatidae > Ambystoma > Ambystoma mexicanum. The sequence continues at coordinate 291,204,555 of NC_090929.1, forward strand.
CATTTCCTGGCCACCTGGATGACAAGTCCCTGAGGACTAGCAGGTGAGACACCCTTTGGTTTCTCACACACTCTAATCTTAAATGGGGTGGAGTGGGAAATGGAACCCTAAATGCGAGGCACAATGCATTTACTGCTCCATTTCCTGCTCGGCCTCATTTTCATGCTGTGGCAAGGCGGAGGATGAGCACGGAACAGAGATAAGATCTCTGCCTCGCTCACCTCTTCCCTCTTGTGCGAGCACTTTGTTTTACACCTGCCCGAGATTTTAAGCAGGCGTAAACAAATGGGATCCTATGGAATCCACCTCAGTGGTCACCTGGTCAAAACTAGGTGGATTTTATAGCAATCCATTAGTAAACACTGCCTGGAGAGTGGATTTGCAGGTTGTGTTTACTTTTACATGAGACATAGAGGTAAAAGAAAAGAAAGTGTTTGCTTCACTTTTACTATTTGCTTCTCCCCTCCATCTCATGGTGCTTTAAAATTGCCTGCAGAGGACACTACAGCACCTACGTGCTAACGTTGGTGGTCCCATGCATGGAATTTACATTTAGTCCAAAATGAGGCTGTAAATGATTTAATTTCCACATTTGCTCCTGCATATTCCTAGAGGAACCTTTTACAAATTGGTCACCTCACCAAATTGGCAAACTGCAGGCCAGAGGATGGTGAGTGTTTCCTCACTCTCAGCACTACTGTACACACTGAGAGCGTTTCACGATCACGGCTCAACATTGTCAGGATCAGGCAAAGTTCGTAGTCCTTTCACCAATCTCTGTCTCCATCAATTGGAGGATTCAAGGAGCCCTTCCTCGTTCTCCCTGATCTCCTTCTGGGAGTCAGTTTTGAGACTTATGTTGGTTCTCCAGGTTCTGTATAGTTGCATCTTATTTTAAAACAATCTTATAGGCTCCAAGGGGCACCCTTTGACTCCCCTGGCCCGATCTGCTTGCCCAATCTTTCTCCTACTTTCTTTGCCCCCACACAGTTCAAGGGTCAATGAGGAGTTTTCTATTTGCCAGAGCCTCCTTCCTTAAGGTGTTCCTTGGGGATGTAGTTAGGATTCTGCATCGGCTCTCTCAGCCCCACTTGCCGGGTTCACACTAGGCTTGCTCGGCCTTAGGCTCACTTATCCTTTGCCTCAGGATTCTTGCTGTGCCTTCAAAGCCTCTTCATACATACACCGCCCCTCTTTCAATCGGGCTTCTCAGTAGGTGTCCACAGACTTTCCAATATGCTTTTTCTGCCTCTCATTCAGTGAGGCTTCTAGTAGAATAAGATATATCAGCTAACAAGGCCCACAGGCCACTGCGCCGCCAGCTGCCATCCCTGGAAGTTTACCTTCTGTTCAACGCCACTGAGAAATGCATTGTGAGGATGCAAATGGCCTCAATCGCATACATTTGTACAACATGTATAATTGTCTTCATCTTAGAGGGCATCAGTCATTTTTACATGGCTTCCTCCACCAAAGGCAGAGAGCATCCATGGGTGGAGCCAACCACATGCACATTTCACACTCACTGAGAGTCATTATGTGGTTCAGTCTGACATCCTTGTGATTGGAGCATTGCAGTATTTTTAGCAAGCATATTCTATCGTGGTATATTATTGTGGGTTTACAACAATGCATGAAGAAACCTTCTGCTTGAAATGTGAGAGTAGAATAGGCCACTTTAGCTAACTAGACACGTGCCACAGAGCAACCAAGTATCTATCCATGGACGTACACCGCCAGTTCAGACCCGCTGACCAATACATGTTGGGCATGCACAGTAGCTGAGATGTGTGCATGTTTGCTCCGTGTAAGATTGTCTTATAGCTGTTTGTTGGTATCCGTTTGCTGAGGGGAGTGGCCCACTCGCTGAGAGCAGACATCGGCGTTCGTAAAGGCTGAGGACCGGACGGAAAGACTGGTCCAGGCTGCAGAGAGTGGGGGCCAAGAGCTCAGGTGAGAGATCCACGTGGACGTAAGGCAGACCAACTACCGTGTGCCAATCTGTGACTTTTGATTGCTGCATTAGCTGCGCCCACCGCAAAACTAAATACAAATATATCTAGTTCAACTACCGTGCCGTGCAACCCTCCTCCTGAGGCCCTCGACATTTGTGCCATGTCTGCAAATCCCCCAACAGTGCCTGTCCCAATTCCACAACGAAGAATCCCGCTGATGAAAAGGAAAACCCCACCAGCAGACACACTGCCTTCCAAATGTGACGCAGAGGCTCAGTTAGTGAACTCTATAACGTCTTCGGGAGAGGCTTTTCCACTAATTCATGAAATGTACAACTTTTTGGGGTCATTTGGAGCCCCGGTTAGCATGGACTCTTGTGGAGTAAGTATTGTTGCTTGCAATACTGCTGTTCCCAACAAGTCCGGAAACACTGCATGTTTACTGAATGAAGACATGGGAAATGTGTTACAGCTAATGACCATGGATGTCCCTCAGAAGATGAATGCAGGGGGAGACATAGTCCACGAGCCCAGACTCTTTACCCCCACTAGTAGGACTATGTCCATGGAAGCTCCTGTTTTACCCCCACTACTAGCACTATGTGCGTGGCAGCTCCTATTTCTACCCCCACTACAAGCACTATGTCCATGGCAGCTCCTGGTTTACCCCCACTACTAGCACTATGTGCGTGGCAGCTCCTATTTCTACCCCCACTACAAGCACTATGTCCATGGCAGCTCCTGTTTTTACCCCCACTACTAGCACTATGTGCATGGCAGCTCCCGTTTACCCCCGCTACTAGCACTATGTCCATGGCAGCTCCGTTTTTACCCCCACTACAAGCACTATGTCCATGGCAGCTCCTGTTTTTACCCCCACTACTAGCACTATGTGCATGGCAGCTCCTGTTTTTACCCCCACTGCTAGCACTATGTGCATGGCAGCTCCTGTTTTTACCCCCACTGCTAGCACTATGTCCATGACAGCTCCCGTTTTTACACCCACTGCTAGCACTATGTGCATGGCAGCTCCTGTTTTTACCCCCACTACTAGCACTATTTCAATGGCAGCTTCTGTTTTAATCCCCACTACTAGCACCATTGGCCAGTTATCCACAGATGGCGAGTAATTGTAATCTGCTCCCCATTGCCACCTGCACTCCTAGTAGGAAGGGAAACCCAATGCAGCTCAAGATGTCTGTTCAGGTTGACAATCCCATTGACAATCTACGCACCACCGGATTTACCACCTGCTGACAGAGGTCATCCAGTGGGCCACTGATGGGCGATGAATCTGAAAAAATTGAGTTAAGTGGGCTCGTGGAACCGAGGACACAGGTTTTACCATTGGGGGCACCCAGTGTCCCTCTGTCAGATAAAAGTCCTTTTATCCTTTCATCTCTGTTTGTCCAAGCAGCAAACTGCACCCCATAGCAGGCAGAAGTGGGAGGTGCAGTGGCTAACACCTGTAAATGTGGTTCTGTTCTGGCCGAAATATTGACTCTCAAAAATGTAGTTCTTTCCCTGACTGAATTGGTTGGAAGGAATATGAGCGTGAACAAGTAGGAGTGAGCGATTGAGCAGGGGGTGAAATGATGACTTTAGACCTGCAACCTTAGACCTGCAAGAGAAAGCAAGTTTATCTATCCCGACATACGTCCTAATAAAATAAGTGACACCCAGGCAGGTAGAGGTTTTAATGCTGTGTCCAGAGTAAGCACTCGCCCTTCGCCTATATCAGGTGGAGATAAGGCACCATCTAAAGTACCTCTAGCAATCCTTGCTCACAGTAAGACCACTTACGTATCCCCACTGATGCCCACACACCCCTCTGGACCTAAGCCAGCTATTGGCCACAGTGCAAATATGTTCATTATTAATAAGAGCAGCCCTTTGGCTGGCAGGAGAGGAGGTCACTTTATCCCCACAAGGTCCAAAAATTGGCGGAATCTCTTGTGAACCTAGCAAAGCACTCTTAAATGAGTGCATTCGCTGGATCCGAGTGGTGAAGGGCTGTCTATTTATCGGGCGGGAGCAAATTCTGCGTGGTACTCGGCCTCATTGCCCTGGAAGTAATGCATTTGAGATTATTAGAATTGATTTCAGAGACCGGGACATGGTTGTGAGCTTGGCGAATATCAACAAGAGATGCCAAGCACTGCCAAATAGGCGAATTGAACTTAGCCAGCAGCCTTGTGCAAAGACAACCCAGAGGACTGCGCTCTCTGGAGTGAACGCCATCCCGTTGGGAACTGGTCCTTTAGTGATATTAATCGGAATAGGATCTCAATGTTTAAGGTCCACTAATAGTGTCATGTCATCACCATGCCCTTCATTAAGCCATTTCTTTTCATGAACTTCGTCATCTATGCGCCATAATGGAGATTTGTTTGGATCATTGCTTCTCCAATGCTGCTTCCTATTGAAAATTGTATATGTAATGGTTCATATTTGTGTAATTTGATGTTTTTTTTTTATTTTTGATGTGCAATCTTTCATGGCTCCACTCTGAAATGAAGTGACTCTACTACTACTACTATGTACAGGTTCAGTCCCCCATTCCAGATTGATTGGAGGCTGGCAAGCGATCCAGTCTCGTGTTCAGCTTCGCCCGCATAGAATGAATCAGGAGATACCCATGTATCTCCCTTCAGGGCTGGGCTGTGACTTCTCTGAGCCTTCCTGTTGGGTCTCCCGGGCAGCATGCAGCTTTTGGAAGTCAAAGGGTCCTCCTCCTTCCAGTTATGGAGGGTGACTCGCGCCCTCTAGTGCACTCTTCACCCACATGTTGAGCTCTGCATATGTTGGGTTTACTATAAACTGGATGACGCGTTCATTGTGAAAGACACTTGTTGCTGCATACACCGGAGCTTTGGAGGCTGCCAAGTGATACATAGCACTGTGAGTCACTCAGGACTCTTGCTGCCCATAGCTTTGTTCCCTGGAGGGGGCGGAGTTTGTTGGAGCCCACGTGAAGCATCACGTGACCCGAACTCTCTGCAAAACGCACCCGAGTTCACCCTCGCGGCGTTGAGCCCGGCAGAGGTAGAAGGCGCCGGCTGTTGTGCGGCTGTTTGGCGCTGACAGCGTGACCAGTGAACGGGAGACTGCGGAGGTATCCCCTCTTTGATCCCGGCATTGAGACGACGAAAAGTTCGGTGACGAGTTCAGCTTACCGAGGAACTTTGGTTGTGTGCATTAAGAGAGGAGCTGCAGCAACTGACTTTTTGTTTTTGTTTTTGCTTTGGACTGCTGCCCTTTTAACGTTTAGTCCCAGCCTTCAAAAAGCTACACGGAGCGCGGCGCGGAGTTCCATCGAACTCCACTGAGGTCCTCGCCCCACCGTCCGCGTGTCCGTATTTGACTCTTGGCTCATCTGAATTTTTTTTTTTTGGTGAGGAAAAGCAGTCTGCTTACAGCGATTGGCACTTGGTGGCATGATGCCCTACAGCTCAAAAACTGGTCCTCAGACACGGTTCAAATCCCTCCTTTCCCGTCAGAAGCAACCGCTGAAATCCTTAAAGGAAGTAAGACAAGCTGATTTGATTGACCTTGAGGATGGCGCAGAGATGGTGGTGGGAGTGGTTCCTTCCTTAGCCTCACTGTCTTTAACATCATTGGGTGCCATTGGCCACATACCTTCGACGTCATTTCATTCAAAGATCCTTCATGGCGGCAGAGGCGCTGGGAGTGAGGAGGAGTTGGCCATACTGCCGTCTCCGTCTGTGTATGTTGATGCTAGTGATGTGGCACAGGTTTCTCCTTTTTAGCGAACGGACTCTGATCTGCTTGCTATTAATCTCCCAAGCGTCTTGGGCCAGGTGGAAGTATTTGTACAGTCGCCATTACCTGCGACGTTGAGTAACTCACATAGCTTGGAGGTGCTGCCTGAGCCTCATGTATTATGTCCTTCCTTTACCCCAAGAAAGTTGACAGCGGTGGGTTCGCCATTGCTGTTTGTGACGAGTATGGCAGATAATATAGTCCCATCACCCGAAAAGAGACATGGGGAGGGGAGACTCAGTGTTCCCCTAAACGCTGGACTGGTTAAAATCACAGCGCACGACATGGTAGTGCCCAAAAAGGCTAATGTCATTGTGGTGCCAGAGACCGACTTGAATCAGACGCTGCCTCATAGTTTAAAAACTACCTCCATGGACCTGTCATCTGGAATGCCCCTCCCAGATGACGTTACTACTGAAATGTCAGCACGTGAAGTACGGCTAACAGCCAGATTAAAAGCTGATTTTCTGGCTATGTATGAACGTCTAAACGACAGTTTCTTGCAGAATTATCAGACACCAGCAAAAATAACGGCGCACAGAAGGAGTAGCTCTCCAGCGACCCCAGGTGACAAGGCATTCGTACCTTTGTTTCAGAATACATCAAAGACGACATCGCGCGCCAGACTATTTGGAGACAGGGAGGCCAAAATTGTCATGGAAGTTGAGAAGCGAGCCACGGTGAAAGACTCCAACGTGGCAGGCTTAACGCCTGAGCACTCTACTAGCAGCACACAGGATAAAGTGGCCTCAGAGGATGCAAAAACTGACATACTTTCTAAAAGCTCCTTATCTACGGATGCTGGTATTCAAATACATAATAATGTGCTTGCTGCAACTTCAATTGCTTTATTGCCCTTCATGAAGCTTTATGAATCCTTACATGATGCTGTTCGCGATCAAACTGCTATGCTAGTTTCTATCAATAACAAGATCTCAAGCCTAGAAGCCTTTTCGGAACAAAATGCGCAAAGACTGGATTACGATGCTGAAACTTCCCTAAAATGGCAAAATAGATTGTGTGATCTTGCTCGGCAGTCGCATGGAGATCAAGCAGCCCTAATTGAAGTGGTCATCGAATGCACTAAATGGATGCGCTTCAACACCACAACAAAAAAGCGAGTTGAATATGACACTCATGAAGCTCTTGTAAGACCCGCAGATGCTCCAAATGGGATTTCTGCAGTGGCTCATAAGGCAACTAACATGGATCGTCAGATTGATGGTGTACCAATCGGTGGACTGTGTCCAGTGAGCCCGAAGAGCAAATCAACAGCTCCCTTAAAGGCAACTTCTAGTCTGCAAAATGGCAGCTCAATGAGAAAAAAAAATGGACTCAAGCATAAGCTTCCTGGCACCACTCATGACATGCCAACGCAGCCTGACAGTGACATAACAAGAAAGGATGGAACGTTACCTGCCTCATCTGCGCAGAGCATTGAAAGCAGCAATAAGCTGCCTGAGCCGAGGGTGGTTGTTGTGGAGCCAGATTCCTTAACAAAGAAACTATCTTTTGGCATTTTTGAATAAGTCAACCACACCGGTGCAGGCGAATGCTCATCAACTACATCACAAGAATGGCCGTCCAAACGTCCACCAACGACACCCAATACTGAAACAGGTGGCAAAACGAGCACGGACAAGTGGTGTTAAAAAATTTATAAGGAATCTCACAACTCCTCCTCACCCAAAGTTGGTATCTCAAGCCGAGAAATTAAATGAGGTACCACGAAGTTCTATTAATATTCCTGAAACACAAATCTCTCCACAGAATTGTGCCAAAAGAAATAGAGACACCTTTGAAGATGAAGATGAGGCAATCTCTGAAGACTCGCTAGAGCCATGCGAGTACTCCACATACTCAATTGATGACGATGTCGAGGTTGCTGCAGTCACTGTGGCGGAAGGTTTATCTATTGCATTAGATAAAGATAAGACTATCATGCCCGTGGCTGCAGATGTGCAGGTTGCCATTCCTCGAGGGGGCGGTCTGGCAAAAAAGCAGAAAATGATGCCGCTCTCCTCGTCATTGGTTGTCAAGGATGCAAAGATACAGAGTGGAGAGGTGAGAGTCTCGTCCTCCTGTGCTAATGTTCTGTGTGAAATACTTAATCGAAACAGACGAGAGCTCAGGTTGAAAAACTCGAACGGAGCTCAAGTGATGGGATCATAAAACATCACTCATCATCAAATCATGGGTTGTGGCGAGTCCAATTTAAAAACATCTTGCCGGAACAAAGAGAAGTGAATTTGAATCAGCGGAATATTTTAAATCTGCTTTATTGTATTCCAACTCTGCGTGCAACAAAATCAGAGGATATTGTAGTGGTTGAATACATGTCCGAAGATCATCTAGACTGGGTGAGGCTTCACCTCAAATCACAGTCCCTACTGTCAGCTATAAAGGAAGCCGCCAAGGATCTTCTGTTCTTTGGCTTTGAAGTTCGCTGTGAGGACGAACAAGATGATGAAAGAGAACACTGTTCACCAGTGGAACTATCTGCGAATGAATCAAGAAGGAAAGAGTTATGGGCCCAGATGAGCTTTAAGCGTACACCGAGCAGGAAGGCCCCATCCTATAACAGCAACTAGCAAAAGGAAAATAAGACTGACGCCTTTCACCAGCTACTGTCGTGGAACACTCGTGGATTTGTGCATCTTTTTCAAGGCCAATGGCAATTCCCGGACCACGTTTCCATATTGTGCATGCAGGAAACTTGGCTACGTGAATATCCAGCATGCGATGGCTATACTGTTTTGCTTAATCCTGCAGGCAAGAACTTGTTTGGGCGCCCTTTTTCAGGTCTTATAACACTGGTTAAAAACAGTCTGGAATGGAAGATTCGTTCCTCCAAAAACACGAATATGTTTGTGCAAGTCACAACGATCCAAAAGAGTCAGTCCATAAGCACACATGATCAAGTGCTAATGATAATTAACTTGTATTGGAACCGGCAATGATTTCACAAATTGCTTTCATTGCAGTGGTTATGGCCGCAGTTGACGAGTGTCTATTGTCTTTTAGTGACCCGACAATTTTGAAATGTGGAGACTTCAATTATGCTTGGCTTAACAACCAATTGATAAAGAGTAAAACATCTGATTGTAAATCAGGAACTATATCAATAGACCGAGGTACCCGATGGATAAACGATATTTCCTGGAGAGGTTGCTCAATGTTGAATGGATGCACACGAGGCGACATCCCCCCAGGGTTTACCTGGAAACGGGGAATGAGTAAGAAGACACTTGATTATATCTAGGCATCCAGAAACTTTCTAGATCTGATCATAAGTCTAAAAATACTAGAAACTGACAATAGTGATCATGATGCACTGGTGTTGTCTTGGTTAAAGGAACCAAAAAATCAAAATATTAAGTATAGTGCCAACATCACAGTAAATAATCGAACTAATCGATTACGACTGAATGCTCCTCAGTTGGCCCAGATGACATCGACTTTTCTACAGTCAAATTCGTCCCTCTCAAGGATAAACTATCCCATTTTGCTGCATCAATATAAGGTGATGATTAAAATCCACAATGGTAATGTGACAGAATTGAACCACCCTTATAGTGCGGCAATAGGGAGAGCAAAGAAAGAACTACGACAGGATCTACGTGACCTGAAGCAAACCCGCCCCAGTAACATCCTGGACTTACTTAAATCTCGGCGTCAGAAATACCGTAATGGGATAAAATCCTTCAAACGATCAGAATTCAAGACCAGGCCGAACAAATGTTAAAGCTAATCTTACAAAAAGATAGTAAACACATCTGGGAAATTATCAATACAGGTGGCGTAAAACATTCATACGCAATGTCAAATGGTGTGAACGGAGCTACATGGGTGGAACACTTCTCTAGGGTATTTGACGACCACAATTGCGTTGATGTTCCCAATTTGATCTTGAATACATCGAGGTGGAACGTGGCCGACTCTGAAGAGGATATTGAATGGCCAATCCAAAGACTAAAGTCATCACGAGCAGTTGGTCCTGATGGCGTCTCTAATGTGATATTAAAAACCCACAGTGCCTTGTGGGCAAATTTCATGGCCATCCTCTTTGAAAGAATTGCCGGCGAGAAAGTGCTGCCTGAGTCTTGGCTGAAAGCGGTTGTGGTGCCCATTTTTAAAAAGAGCAATCGGGACGATCCTAACAACTATCGCCCGATTGCCCTTTTGGACACAATCGGTAAAGTATTTTCATCTTTCCTTCAGAAACGGCTTGCGACATAGGCCAATGATGTGGGAGCGGTTGACGTACGTCAAACAGGATTCACGAGAGGAGTGGGTGTAGAGCTCAATTTGGTCCTCTTGAACAGTCTGAAGCTTGACTCTTTGATGCGAAAAAGAAGCTTGTTCTTCGCCTTCATAGATCTGAGTCAGGCGTTTGACAGCATAAACCGTAATCTACTATGGAGGAAATTATACGACTGGAAATGCCCTAGTGAGTTGTTGTCTCCGCTGATTGCTCTCCACACAAAGACTTCAATTGGAGTACGGCTAAATGAGCAAGGTGACTTATCTGATGAAATCTTTACTAAAAGAGGAATGAAACAAGGTTGTCCTCTGGCGGCACAACTATTCAAGTTATTCATCTCTGACCTGTCGTTGTCCTTAAATGGCCAAAGGGTGTTTCCACCATTAGTAAATGGGCATCAATTAAGTTGGGCCATTTACGCAGATGGCATTGTGCTAATAGACTCTACCCCAATTGGACTTCAGCGTTTGCTTAATGCATTTCAAGAATATTGTATACATAATGATTTACGGATCAACACAAAAAAGTCAAAGATCATTGTGATGGGTAATTGCAGCTCAAAGAAATTAATAATTTCTCTTGGAGAATAGCAGATGAACTTCTTGAGGTGTCAAATAACATTCGGTATCTAGGGGTACTGTTCAATACTTCGATACGTGAATGGGATTGGACCCAAGATCTGTTGGCCCGTATGCAGATGTTTGCGTTGCAGGGAGCAAAATTGCACATAGAGTTTGGAAAATTTACCCTTGGGCCAGTGTTATCATTTTACCTTCAAAAAGTGGTGCCAGCAATAACATTCGGTAGTGAATCATGTTGGAACATCACTCAGGAACTGTGGGATAGGTTAGAAGGTAAATTCTGGCGCAAGGTTTTAAGATTACCAAAAAACATGTCAATTTCTGCAACACGGTATGAGCTATGTATTGAATCACTTTATGGGGTTGTTCAGTGGAAATCTGTTTCCACCCTAAGAAAAATGCAGTTGAATCCAGTTGCTAAACCTTATGAAATCTTGCATAAAGTTTCATCGCACCCCTCAGCTTGTCTGTTGAATGAGTGGAAGGCAAGACTGATGTATGCTTTGGATAAAGTGGACGTCACCATAGAATCAGTGTTGTTAAGACCGCAAGAAGCAAAAAGGAAACTGCGTTTGGGAAACTGGATAGCAAACGAAGAAAAGCGGATGAAGCTCGCAACATCGCTCGATTTGGGTAGTGTCTTGAACCAACTTGATGTGCTCCCGAAATATTTGAAGCAATTTCCATCTAGGTATCATCGAGATATGTTCCTTCGGTTACGTCTTAACCTCTATTACACCAAAGATATCCAAATGTTGAAACGAGACCCGAGTGTACATGACTCATGGTGCCGGTTTTGCAAACAGGAAGTAGAATCTGTGAGACATTTAATCACCGAAAGCGTGACGATCACAAGTCAGCGCTCCTTGCATTTAGCTCAATTTGCACCTCTATCTGGTAATATGGACGCATGGTGGAGCTATTTGATTGGAGGAGGTAACACTCAGTTAATATGCACCACAATAAACTTTCTGGATGCCCTGATGTTAAATAATAAGGAGCAGTAAAGTTTCAATTTTAGGGAAGTAAAAGGACAATCATAATAGGTGTAAAGTCTTGAAAGAATGAATCAGAAGATATTGTTTTATGGTTGGATGAAATGTAACTTAAAGTTTTTCTTTTTGTATTAAAACTAATGTTACAATAAAAAAATAAAAAAATAAACTGGATGACTCGCCACGCTATCTTCCGAGGCATTCTATCATGCGTGTAGCAGGAATCTAACTCCACCATATTGCCGCGTGGTTGTGATGCCATTCAAGGAATGCAAGGCCTCTTCTGTCCTGTTGATCCGGAGATGGTATCATAGAAACTCCAAGAATCCTGGACCCAAGCCAGCGCGCCTTTCTCCAAGTTGAGGACCACGGCGGCTGTGAATCGGGGGTCTCGGCTACCTGGATCTTCTAGGTATGCCACTGGCCATTTGACGAATCCAGGAGTACAAGCACTCGGTGCCTCTGAGGCGTCCTTGCCCACTATTCCCCTGCAACACGCTACCATACATCAGAATGGTCACTCGTTAGGTGACCCGCTAGCCATTCTGGACTAGGGTTGATGGGAGTTGGAGATCAAAGCATCTACAGGGCAGGCCCCATGAGCAGTAACCAGTCTCAGGCCTCCTAGCAGGAAGATACCATGGCACGAGTACCTAGGCCTCCACTACCTCCCATGGCTCAAGGTTTAAAGCAGAGTGAAGCCTCGTATTCCTCCCAAGAGGCTACACGATAGCTGTGCATGGTGTCCAGGCCTCCTGCCAGCATGGGCCTCCTCACTAGGCTATGCAGCAATTTGGAATGAGCAATTCCTGTCCTATACACAGCCTCTTGGCTGCAGAGACTGTTCAGAGCCCCAGGCCGGCTGTTCCTACACTAGAATGCCATGTGATGGACTCCCTGGGCATCTGTAGGTGGCATGGTTGGGTGAGTGGGGGTTTGTTGTGGGGGTTGGGTACCAGTAACCGATCTGCGCTACAACACAAAGTTAGAGAGCCTGGGTTTTGAAGATTGCACACGATCACATCCTCTATGGCTCGCCAGCAAAGGGGATGACTGATATTACTCCATATTGCTGCAGGTATTAAAAAACATATAAATGTCAGATGTATTTACCAATGCTTTAGAATGATTCAAATAAAAAGCAAAAAAGTCGGTTACTAAATTACATTTGTTGTAGAACTTGTTACCCTGGAACAAAGCTCTCTTTTGGGTCTGGCTGGGAAAAGTTCAATTGTCTGTTTGAAAAGAAAGTATCACAAAAAGCGCCTACACTGATGCCCGGCTATTCCTTTGGCTTTAGGTCATGCTGAATTGTCCAAAGTGCTCAGAAGCCCCTGTTAGGTGACATGCTGGCACTGTATAAAACACCAAAACAAACAGACTGCTTTTACGTGCTCTGGGGTTGCAGAAAGGCCTTTCCAGGGCCAAGACATTAGACTTTCAACTCTCGTAGGATAGCGCCTACATGAAGTGATAAAATCTCTCTGTGGCAGGCACCCTGTGCAGAAACGGAGCCCTGTGAACCACTTCCCGCACAAGGGGTCTAGTGGGCTATCACCCTCAACCCTGAATGTTAAGGTTCCCTTCACATCCTGGACTGTCACCCGTGATACTCTCTGGCGAGGGCAATGGGGTTGCCAGGTCGGACCTAGTTCTGTCTACAGAAATACAGCGGATCACGTGTAACTGAAGTAGTCTTCTGCTGCCATAATTGGCTCTGTGACATGGCTGTTTCCCCCAGTGTCCACCATGGATTTGCTTCAGCGAGTCGAAGACTCAAGAGAATGGAATGCGGGACTGCAGCAATGGAATGCGTAGTGACCAATAGGAAAGAAGATAGATGGCACATGCGTGATAATAGGTCGGAATTTGCTGGCCAGGATCTGGTTATTCATATGACACAAGAGAAATGAAAACAGTGTGAAAAGAATGTCTGGACACTCGTTATTAATCGCTCCAAAAATAAGCGTTTGCAGATGTGGATCGTTTGGAGCTTAAAGGGAACCCAAGCAGCAGCCACCATGTCCTGCAGCAATCTAGGGACTGTAGGGTCCCGGGCAGGCTGTACCTGGCAAGCATTCCCTGCCACCTACTTGTGTTTATTGATTTATAAAGTGCGTTCACCAAAGGGCTGCACAAGCATAATACAACTGCACATTTACCAGGGACGTCATTTCACCAAAATGCCAGGGGTAGCGGAAGTAATTTCATTTGACCCCACCCTGAAGTGATATCATGGGAAGGATGGAACACGACCTTTGAACCCTCAACAAAACAGAAAGTGTCATCACATAACATTGTTATTATTATTGTTTCTGAGTACACTATGAAAAATATGGTTACCATATCACTGTAAATTGATATACATTTCATACATGAATGGATCACCATATGTATCGTTAATATCAGTGTGTATAGGCCCATATAACCAAAACATTGTGAATGTAAGCAGACGTTCAAGGCCAAACGATAATGATGTGTTGTTATATAGCACTTTGCTGAAGCGCTTAATATAGAACAAATATACATACAATATCACCCAACGTGTGTTGTTACTCATTTATCAACCTCAGCAGGATGAAAGGCTGAATTGACCTTGCTGGGAGTCGAACCTGCAACCTGCACATCACACACCCATTGCAGCAGCCAGCGCTCAACCCACTGAGCTATCTTACCTGCTACAGCTATCAGAAAACCAGCCACTCCAGAAACAAAGAGCCACATGCAGGTGGCCACATCCCAGAAGCCTCAATTAAAAAAAAGAAAACATTTTTCTTTCTGATTTTATTTTTAGGGGTAGCAAGGGAGACCACAGGGCTAGCAAGGGAGACCTCAGGTGTCGCAGTTGCGACCCCTTGCGACCCCTAAATGACATCCATGACAGTATCCCGAACAGAGCAAATGGAAAGACAATGACATTGCACGGCAAAGAGATGAAGATGAGGTGGATGAGAGATGAGCTTGGAGTCGAGCACAGAAGTGAGATCGAATAGAGAGAGGCAGAGAATTCCAGTGTACATGTGCCAACAGGGAGGAGTGGAAACCGGATTAAGCGCCCAGGGGTTTAGGAACAGCTGGTTTTTTGAGCACAGTGGACGAGAAAGGGAACTACATAGAGACTAGAGAAGCTCCATAAGGCCAAGAAAAATGCAGAGGGAGTGAAAATGGAGACAGGAATCAACACAAAGGCAAGGAATAAATGCGAGGGGACACCTGGAAGAAAGCACAGAGAGCCAAGTTGAGGGCCGGGAGGCCAGCCAAGAGAGCTGATCAGTAATCAAGACAGGAAAGAACAAGAGATGAGATAAGCAGTTTGGTGGCGTGAAAAGAAAGAAAGGAGCAGGTTTTACAAATGTAGTTCAATGCGGCCAAAGATATTGGCGATGTGAATAGAGAAAGGGAGGGAACAGTCAAAGAGGAGACCAAGATTACAACCATAGAAGGAGCGGGAGAGAAAGGATGGGGTTAAAGAAAGAGTTGGAGGGAGATGTCGGGGAAGGAACCATTACCTCCATTTTGGAGGCATAAGATGCAGGGAGTGCACATGGTTCCCAAGCTATTGCTGTTGCACGTCAGGTGGGAGGAAAAACTCCTCCACACGCCATTATAGTGGTCAAAAGAGAGTTAGCAGCCAGGTGGGGCGCTCATGACACGCCCACCCTCCGGATATGAAAGATAGGCATGGAACACTGTCGCAGTATGGAGAAGATACCCTACAGGAATCGAGGGGCACCTGGAAAGTATTCGAAGATATGGGGTAAATGGGAGGAGTACAGGGATTAACAGGGCATGGCTCCCCGGCCACATGGGCAATGCATGGATCAAAGCGCGGACACTGGAGCAGTGGGTGGGAACATTGTGGGAGGGGCAACAGGGGGAGGGGCTCTGGGGAGCGGGATATGCTATGTTCTATTGTTATTATCTTGCTAAAAATCAATAAACTAGTTATGAAAAAAAAAGATGCAGGAAAATGCATCCAAGATTGGAGAGCAAGGAGACCCGCAGCAAGATCACAGTGGCAAGAGCCTGTGAACGAAGGAAAGGAAATACACATGTAGGAATCGTTGGCATAAAAGTGACATAAAAGGAAGTGAGAGGAATGGTGTGTAAAGAGACATAAAGGGGCTGTAAACGGAGCCCAGAGGGACACCTTATTGAAGAGGAACAATGAGGAAACAGAGGATACAGTCAGAAAGGTTGTATATTAATTGACCTTTTCACAATTGACCTCGGGAGAATTGACTTTGGGAGAATTTACCTAATTTAGAAGGTCAATTAGGACATATATGCAGCGGAAACCCCCCCGCCCCCGCAACCCTGCCACCCAATCCAAAACCCCCTGCAACCCCCCACCCAATCCCCTTATATTATTTATAATCCAAAACCAACCCAATACATATATAAAATAACTAAAATAATATAAAGGGCAATTGTGCATAAGGTCAATTAGGACCGCTATAATTAGGTCAATTGTGCAAAAGGTCAATTGTAAAAGGTCAATTTGGGTAATACCGTCAGAAATACAGGACTCAAGCCCCTTGTGAACAGACCAGAGAAGTCTAAAGAAGGCACCCAGGACCCTTGACAGCATGTATCTCTCAAGCATCCTACGAAGGTGATTAAAGTGATCCATGGCCCAGGGCAGTCTGTCGCTCCCAAGCATTCCTCCATACCATACAGGTCCCCCCAAGCAAACTGCTTCACAGATTGAGAGATTTCAGGGACCGGCATAGCCTGTGCCTCTATACGGGAAGATGGAATCAGGGTCCAGGTAGCCTGTCCCTCCCAAGACTTCTTCCACACAGGAAGATGGAAACACAGACCTGTTTCCACCTAGCAATTTACCGTAGAGATGGAGGGGTCCACAGCCCACACAGCCTGCCTCTCCCAAATATTATACAATAAAGATGGCGGAGGGGGACTAGACCTCCTATCCTCCATACATATTTCCAACATCCAGAAAGATCAATCAGGGCCCCAGGCAGCATGTCTGTCCCACGCATTCTTTCATAAGGGTGAAGGGAATCCATCGAGCAGGATAGTTTATACCTACCAAGCATTATACCACACATGGGGAATCCAAGGCCCAGGCAGCCTATTCCCCCGAGACATTATACCAAACAGATGGAGGGAATGCAGGGCCTCAAGCCAGCCAGGCCCTCCCAGAGATAATACTATACAGATGGAGGGAATCCAGGGCCTCAAGCCAGCCTGGCCCTCACAGAGATGATACCATACAGATGGAGGGAATCCAGGGCATCAAGCCAGCCTGGCCCTCCCAGAGATGATACTATACAGATGGAGGGAATCCAGGGCCTCAAG
Source organism: Ambystoma mexicanum (assembly GCF_040938575.1). Lineage (NCBI taxonomy): Eukaryota > Metazoa > Chordata > Amphibia > Caudata > Ambystomatidae > Ambystoma > Ambystoma mexicanum. The sequence goes on from NC_090929.1 coordinate 291,221,455, forward strand.
CCAGCCGAGCCCTCACAGAGATGATACTATACAGATGGAGGGAATCCAGGGCCTCAAGCCAGCCTGGCCCTCGCAGAGATTCTACTATACAGATGGAATCCAGTGCCCAGGCAGCCTATTCCTCCCAGACATTATACCAAACAGATGGAGGGAATCCAAGGCCTTAAGCCAGCCTGGCTCTCCCAGGCATTTTACTATACAGATGGTGGGAATCCAGGGCTTCAAGCCAGCCTGGCCATCCCAGAGATAATACCATACAGATGGAGGGAACCCAAGGCCTCAAGCCAGCCTGGCCCTCCCAGAGATAACATACAGATGGAGGGAATCCAGGGCCTCAACCCAGTCTAGTCCTCCCAGAAATAATACCATACAGATGGGGGAATCCAGGGCCTCAACCAGCCTGCCCCTCCCCCAGAGAGAATACCACACAGATGGGGGAATCCAGGGTCTCAAGCTAGCATGGTCCTGCCAGAGAGAATACCATACAGATGGAGGGAATCCAGGGCCTCAAGACAGCCTGGTCCTCCCAGAGATAATACCATACAGATGGAGGGAATCCAGGGCCTCAAGACAGCCTGGTCCTCCCAGAGATAATACCATACAGATGGAGGGAATCCAGGGCCTCAAACCAGCCTGGCCCTCCCAGGCATTATACCATATAAATGGAGGGAATTCAGGGCCTCGAGCCAGCCTGGCCCTCCCAGACATTATACCATACAGATGGAGGGAATCCAGGGCCTCAAGCCACCCTGGCCATCCCAGAGATTGTACTGTACAGATGGAGGTAATCCTGGGCCTAAGTAAGTCTGTCCCTCCGAAGAATTTCTTCAGAGAGGAAGATTGCACCACGGACCAAGACCCCTTGTCTCTCCCTAGCATTCAACCATGCGAAGATGGACAATCCATGGCCAGGGGTGGCCTGGCCGATAGGGACCTTAGGAGATTTCCTAATGGGCCTCTGCACCCTGGGCCTCTTTTATGTGGTAACTAATTTCCAAATGTTCCCATAGGAAAAGGGCTTGGCTTGTTGAAAATATGTAATATATGGCCACTTTGAAAACTCTTTACAGGGTCTCTGTGGGTTCAAAGCCTACCCCTGTCCATGGCCCAAGGGAGCCTGTCCCTCCCCAAGCATTTCCCTTACAGAAAGATTGCATCCACGGCCCCAGATAGCCTGTCACTCTCAATCATATCTACATACAGATGGAGGAAATCTAGGGTCGCAGGCGGGCTGTTCCTCCCAAGCATTGCTGAATACAGATGGAGGGAATCCAGGCTCCAGACATCCTGTCTCCCAAACATTCTGGCACACAGGTGGAGATAATGCTGGTCTCCGGACCTTTTCTCCCAAGCATTCCTCCATACATATTAGAGATCAGGGTGTCCGACAGCGTATCCCACCCAAGCTGTTCCTCATAGAGACGCCGATTTCAGGGCCACAGAAAGCTTGTCTTTCCTAAGAACTGTAAACCCTTACTGCCTTACTACGAGGTCCCTTTGCGGGTTGGGGAATTTAACGCCTGCTTTTTGCAGGCGTTAAAAACCAACCCGCAAAGGGACCAGGGAGCTAATTACGGTACCGCCTTCCCCACTCCCATAGAGCCCTATGGGGCAAAAATGGGAATGGGGAAGGGCAATGGGGGAAGGGGGAATTACCGCCCCACCAACCTTGGAATAGGGCGGTAATTCCCCTTTCCAGCAAGGCGGTGCCGGTATTTTACCGGCATGGACCAAGGTGCTAATAGCACCTTGGTCCACCGCCATCCGTGTAATGAGGCCCTATGTGTTTGTTTTACTACAAGACACGCCTGTTTCTTTTTGGACCGAACCAAGCGGCCCCAGCATGGAGCATGGAGCTGGAGGGAGCCCTCACTGGTCAGAGTAATGAACAGATCTCCCACGCCCAGGAGAGGAAGACCTGAATGAAAATGAAACTCTTAGAATACTATTAGCAGTCGTTTTTGGTTGGAGAGGAAGAGAGCCAGAGACCCCACGGATAAGAGAGAGCTGTTCTCTGGTAAGTCATGGCCTGGAGTGCCTCAGCTCAGGACCTCCTAGCGCTAGGTCGCGTGTGTCGGCTGTGGCCCAGCATTATCTGTGATCCCCGGCTTGGGGCTTGCTGCTGCTGTCTGCACTCCCGTGCGGCTTGCCAACAGGGTCGGACTGGCCTGTAGGGCTACCAAGAACGCAAAATGCTGGCGTGGGCCTGTTTTTTGGCTCAAATTGGCACTTTTTTGGCCCATGTGGACCAGTTTGATGTGTTACTTCACTAGAGGCTGAATACATATTCTTTAAAATGCACAATTAGCATCACAAAAAAGTCCCCCTTGGGTACTATTCAAACAGTGTCACAAAAGGAATGAATAGCCATTTGCAACTGTAGGCCACTTTTTCAATGGTGCCCGAGACAATATTATGGCCCAGTCCGACCCTGCTTGCCACCGCCTTGTTAGTTATCAAATTATATATAGTTATTTATGCATGTATTTATGTGGTGAATTTGATCAAAGTCTCTCTTTATATATATTTAAGTGTTTGATAGCAATAAGTGCATAGGGTTGTTGGGTAAGGGAGAAAAGTCCACTGACGCCACCTGTTCCAGCTGTGCGGTGGCGGAAAGGCCAGTTCAAAGGTCACATATGTATTCCTGAGAACTGCTAGAACATAAAGTTCTAACAGGCAGAGGTGTGTTTTTAATTATCTGCACCTCGGAATCCAAACTTAATTGTGTCTCCTAGTCAGACTGGTGGCATGTAAAACTGTTAATATAAGCCATGTCTGATTATGGCAAGGTGGCTCCCAGAGGGAACTCCTTTTAGAGCCACAGCACCTGTATATCCTATCAGTGTCAGGTTGTTGATCAGTGTTCCAGTTACGACAAGGCTGATCTGTATTAGTTGTCTGTCCTGGATATCTCCACACAGTGATGTGGGAGAATGCCTAGAACTCTGCTTCTTTGATCCCCCCCACCCCCGGGAGGAAGGCAGCACCTTCCTCCCTGGATACAGGAAACCTCCCCAGGAAGTCCCCTGGGAATCGGTTCTTCAAAGGCAGTCCTGTCTAAACAAAGACACACTCGCACCACAGTGCTGATTACTGGAGTCCTTCTGAAGCCAGCACACATGGAAGGGGGAGAAATTAGAGTAGCCCAGTGGAGAGGGTAGCCAAAAAAAGGGGCTATTCCATCTTGTTTCCTGATAGAGCGCTCTACAATTGCCTGCCACTCCAACACTGCAGTCAAAGCATTCTGGGTATGATATCAGAATGCAGAGGACACTTGTAACAGCCGCCTGGATTGGACCCCTGATAAGCATTGCTTGGACCAATCCCCTCTAATATTTTGCCTTTTAAGAATTCACTGGAACTCTTTTAGCAATACCATGTATTTCAAAGTACTCAGCCGTAGAGGTGAAGATGGAGAGCTCAAAGGCAGAACTAAGGACTAACCTTATATCTGGAAACACTGGATTGAGCCTCACAGTAGCCCAGAAGCCCAAAAGCAGCTTCAATCCCTTTTTACTGCCTCAAGACATCTTTGAGGTGCTACATGACCCACAGTGCTGCTTTCGGAATTCTAAAGATTTGTAACCCCTTAACTGCTTTTTTGAGGTGTCTCCACATTGACTCGACCCAGTGAAGCTCATCGCTGCCGAGACTCTACCGTTGGCTCACCTCTGGCAGCACCTGGCTCGCTGCATCCTGAGCGCCGCCTCGACCCAACAGAAGCATCATCTTGACCTGAATGCGAAGCTGACTCACTATTGAATCAACCAGACTTGCTCGACTCAACACCAGCTCAACTGCAGGAAAGTGCCCAGAAGTCTGACTCAAAGATGTCGAGCAGCCGAGACAAAGACAAAAGTATTTGACCATAGTTACTTGTACTTCGTCCCTGTGCTTCCCTCCTTTGCCTATACAAGGCATATTTTGTGTCTTTTTTCCAGTCTGCAGAGTTACTAGAATATCATTACTTTGCAAGGCACCTCAATGTGCTCTGCCATGGCCCCAGCCGAAGAATGGGGTCCCAAACTGGTATGCTGGATGAGATACATCGACAATGTTTTTGTAATTTAGAGAGGGGATATGACACTACTGGAAAGATTTTTACAATACATCAACTCAGTGAATGAGAGGATAAAGTTTACGATGGAAATTGGGTCACCAAAAATCCATTACCTAGATGTGGAACTGGAACTGGTAGATGGAGTCATCATTACCAACCTATTCACCAAACCTACTGATGTGAACAACAGCCTACACTATAGAAGCTCACACCCCAAACACCTTAAGAACAATCTGCATTATAGCCAATTCCTCTGTGCCAAAAGAATAACATCTGTCGATGCTACCTTGATGGTTGAAATGGAGAAAATGGAATGCAAATACTCTAAGAGAGGATATCCGGAGAATGTGATTTCGGCAGCCAAAGCAAGAACTACCCTTATATCCTGGGAAGAGTTACTAAACAAAACACCAGAGAAAAAAGAGATCCCATTCCTATATTCTCTAAAATACCCCAGCCAGAGTCATCAAATTACTCGGTTTATTAGAAAGAACTGGAGGATAATACAGCTGGATCCACATTTGAAGGAGCTTTTTCCGGAACCACCCTTAATTGCGTACAAAAGAGGGAAGAACTTTAGAGACCGATTGGTGAAGGCAGAACGCATTGAAGAACACCAACAGAGGGTACTACATACCAAAAAATTAGGCACCTTTGCATGCCTACACTGCAATAATTGCAATAATATCACAAAGGGAGATTATGTGAGACATTCTCGTTCAGGTGCCAAAATCAAACTCCGACACTTCGCAACCTGTGACACCAAATCCATAATCTAAACCTTGAGTTGCCCATGCGGCATTTACTATGTTGGCCAGACCAAACGCAAGATGAAGGAGAGATACAACGAGCATAAGAGCAACATCCGCACTAAGAATGAACGGTTGCCAGTTGCAAGACATTTTAGCGAGAAAAAACATACAGTAGCCCAACTGAGATACCAAATCCTGGAGGTAGTACCAAGAGGAGGGAACCACTCAAAAAGGATGGACCAATGCGAGCTGTACTGGATAGACAAACTGGACAGCATGAGCCCATATGGCATGAACGAAGATTTCCACCTAGGAGCCTTTCTAGGAGTAGAATTACTGTGGCTGATGCATATTTAACTTCTATGACACAACTAAGTTGCAGGGTTTGTGACCTTGGGCATTTGATGCTTCCCCCAACAATGTAACCACTGATACTCCAAACAACCCTATCAAACTACAATGATCTGTAACATCATATTATCGGACTCTAGGATTTTTAGGGCTCTACCCTATTTCAATCCAAACCCTTAAAAAATGATCACTATGACCATTATTACTTTCATGATCCATGTATTGCACATTATTTTTTTATTTGTAATGCATTTAAAACCTTTCTGAAAATGACATCCCCCAACCGATTGTAAATCGGAGGGAGCACCCTTATAAGTGTGCACAATGACTTACATAATCCTGAGGATGCATGGATTTAACATTAGACCTCGCTAGCTGAATTTTGGAAAATCTAGTATTATGACATCACTTTGTAACATATCACAGTGTATTTAACATTGGACCATGAGATCATCAGTGACCCAATTTTATTGTACAAACATAGGCATTTAATTGATATTTCCCAAAAATGAACTGTAATAACATCGTATGAACATGGTAAGACTGTGAGCACTGGTGCCCCATTTGGTATCTCTATAATCCTTTTCCACTCCACGTAAAATTCCTGGGCACTTTCCCTAGAGCAGGAACACACAACTTTGAGTTTTACCTTGGATGGCCTTAATTCTCAAGTGACACTTGGTGCTCAATCCGTTTTTCCAACCCTCAGTAGGGTTTTGGAATTATGACGCATCGCGGCCGGCGCGTTTACATCTGACGTCATCGTGCTGACGTGCACTGGCGCCGCGTCCTGACAACGTTTGCAGATTATCCGCGTTCCATCTCACTCGCGGATGTCCACCACGAATATCCACTTGTCTACGAGAGGTAAGATTTAAATACTTTAAATACTTTTGTATTTTATTTTTAGAAATATAGGATTGCCATTAGTCCGTTTGGACTTGACTTACCCACTCTGTGGACAGGATAAGGGTTGATTCTTCTTCCCTTTTTCTCCATACAGGCTACGGCTAGAACACGTTGCCTTCTACTTGGCAAAAAGTGCTTTGCTCCCATTTTGGGTTCCCAATCCCTCCACTGAATACCAGACCTCCTCTACAAGAAGGGGTGAGTGCTTCACCCTTTACATGTACAGTATCCCGTTACTAGGGACTGAGATTTTCTTTAAACCTTTAACTAGCAATTGTTTTGTTAGCATCTTCTACAGACTTCAGCATATATACATTCTTATTTTTTTGTAGAACTCGCCATCTTCACGCCCACCCGAAGATTTAATTACCACACTAGAGGGGACTCTGATCCAGACTGTTACTTACCCGTACTAGGGGGGTACCAAAAGGGCACCAATGAGAGGTAGAGCTACATCATCTGTTACCAATATGTCATATTTTTATGTATATTGCAAGTATTGAACATTATACTAAAAAACATTCCCATCTCTATGTGATTTTCTCTTTAGAGGGAAACTGACTACCTGGAAGGACCCAGATTATGAAAATAAGAAGTTTTGAAAGTTGATAACATAGAATACTTTGCTCCTGAAGAAGGGAAATTAATTCCCGAAACGCATTGAGTGATTTTGTACAGTGGTTAGGCCTCTCCTGTACTTAAAATGTATACATTATTTGTTTGAAGCCATGGCACTATATGATGACCAACAATTGGTAATATTGCTGAATATAGACTGGCATGCACTAATAAATTAGATTTTTTCATTTATTGAAACCTATTATCAAGTAACTGTATGATCTGTATAGATTATGAATACGTAGAAGTGATTACTAACAATTGATTGACAAAGATAACCCTATTGGGTGGCGAACTAGCCAGATATTTCAAGTAAACTCTAAATGACCCCTTTTTGCTCTAAAAGCGTTTCAGACTATAACCTTAGCATCCAAGCAGATCACTAAGAGAACTATGGAAATATTCTAAATTACTGATTGCCTTTGGAATTTAATAGAGTGTGCAGGGGACGCGAGTGATCCACAGCCCATGGACACTTTCTTTATCCTTAGCTGCTACTCACCCCTGTACTACTGCAGGGCAGTAGTCATTTCGCCACAGGCACGCTTCTTTATAGCGAGAGGAAATCCTGGACCTGGGTAGCCGGTTATTTCTAATTATGGTGCTATAGAGATCGAGGAAGTCCATGGCTATATGCTGCATCCTCCTCAAAGGCCTGTAAATCCCAACTTGCAGCCATCTTGTTTCTCGAAACCAATGTACCTTCCTGCTACTTGGTGAAAGGGGCTGCAACCGGCATGTTTCTGCTGGGCATAGCGCTACGCAGAATCAGGGAGCACAGGCCAGTCAGAGGCAGTTACCTGGCAGGAAATCGCCAGATTACGCTAATGGGCAAACAGCCTCTTCCAGAAAAAACTCTCCTGGTGTGAGGCCTTTCACACTATCGTTAATGTGTTTTCATTACTGACCCCAGAACTAAGTGAATCACCCCAGAATGAGCCTCCCCATGATGTATGGCATATATTTTGTCAAGAGTTGTGGTTTAGTAACTCATGTCGCCTTAAAGCAGCTGAAGGGTTTGGGAGATGGAGGCTTGCTGTGGCAATAGGTTAGGAGTAGCAGATCGAGCCTGAGGGGGTCGAGAGCGAAGCAGCCATGTATCAGACTATAACCAGGCCAGGGAATGGGTCAGACAAGATGGAATGGCGCTCCGGCAAATTTTGTCTTGCGGGAGTACTGCTCTGTCTCCAGGCCCAGGGGCTAGCTCAGGAAATCCCAGATCTAATCTAAAGTCGAGTTCTCGCTTGCACGAGCAGCCCAAAAGGGTTTCTTGGTGAATCACTGAGACATGTTCCTAATGTAAAAGTGTGGGCATTCTTATGTTCCCATAATGCTCTTTGCTTTTTATTCAAATTGCCATGATTGGGATTGGGTCTATGAAGAGATTCTGGGTTGCGTGACTTGGCCTGGGTCCATGCCCCTCGCCCCTGCCCTCTCCTTCTCACAGCCCACCCCTCCAAGGAGGAGAGAGTTGCCATGGTACATTGTTTCCATTTCCACCACTAGCTATAACGAGGGAATGGTTCTACAGGATGGGGGCCATGTTACTGCTCTGTGCAGCATTAATGGCAAAACATTGGTGTGGCATGATCACCGTCTGAAAGCCCCAGCTGAGATTGGCTGGTAGGGGGCCGGCTTTTCTTGGTTCGTTCTTCTTTTTAAGAATTGCACATCACCCTTCTTTCTGATTCCAGCATTCTTGCAGGGTTGTCGAACTCCAAGCCTCGAGGGCCAGAAACATGTTGGATTTTCAATATTTGTGAGATTTGCATACAATGATTCTAAATGTAAGCACATTTTTCCTCACGCATATTAATGAGGGATATCCTGAAAACCCGCCAGGATTCCAGCCCTCGAGGGCTGGAGTTGGATAACCCCGAGGGACTGAATAGCTCTTAACCTGGTGACTCTGCGAGGTGGGGGAAATTGGGCCTTTGTGGCAGGCGATCCCATTGACCCGCATGGGAACTAAAGCATTTTTGATTGTAGGTAAAGTTTCTCCTAATCCGGTGAGTCTCTTGAAGTTCTTGGAAGACAAGAGGTGTGTTGGGAAGGTGAAAATGGGTCTAAGGCGGGTGACACCCTCTAAAAGAGAAAGAATTGAAACTGAGTCACAGCCCTTCCCAAAGAATGGCGCTGCCCCCCCACCCATCTCTCCAGACTCAGCCCAGGCTTGACACACGCTTCAGTTGGTGCGGGAAATGCAGGATCCGCCATGACCCTGAGTATCACAGGGTCCTGTGTTTCACAATGTATGACCACGCTCTGCACCGTCTCCCAGTGGCTTCCACAGGAAGTGTGGCTCATCAAGGCTCCGCTTGTGATTCTCCTTCCGGGATGACTTCAGCCGAAGACAATGGTCCTGTTTCTTGACAGCTCAAGAGCGCTGCAGCTGTCAGAGCCGATCAGTCACGTGAGTCACGTGTTGCTTCCTCCTTCCACAGGCCGCTTCAGACCTCAAATTACAACGCATTTCGCAGAGATAATTGGGGGTTGGAGCAGCTTTACACCAAATCACAGAGTGTAGGAGTCATACGCCCCTAGCCCCAAAGCCGCAACCAGTGGTCTCAATGGGCGGGAGTTATTGGGAGGGTGCTTCTCTGCTTTTTAAAAAATTATTCATTGTTCCTATACTTTAAAAACAAAAAAAAAACAGTTCCGGAAGCAGTTGAAATGTGCACTTCGATGCACTACACTGAACGTTCCCTTAAACAGCAGGCGCGTGTGTTCCGGAGGTTGTATTATACGTGGCGTGGTGCGTGGCAATGGGGTTTGTGAGGAGCAGGGCAGGTCAGCAGCACCTTCTTTTCATACACTTCGACCACAGGCCACAACAGTTCAAATCTGGGGGTGTATGTTCCCAGGGATGGCTGGAGATGTTTGTGTGGAGTGGGGTGAACATTATATTTGGGGACCCACCTTACCTATAGCTCACAAACCCTGTCTGAGACAACTGTGTGGTCCACATATTAAAACGGAGATGTGTCCTAATGCAAACTACAATGGTGTGATACATTTCTCTGAGAAGTTAACACCTTTCATAGAGGCCTGTCTTTGGTTGGAAAGTACACATTTAAAGTGACGCAACCTTTAGTTTTTGAAGACTGATACGGGTAACTGTGCATCAGCAAAATAGCATCAGCGCCACCGTGTGGCAAAATCCCAGATAAAGCAATGCAGCCAGGGTGTGAGTAGCTGTACATTATGAAGGGTGAAGTATATTGGCCTTTGCATGGCAGAACAAAGGCAGCCAGTGGGGTGCTGAAACCCTAAATTGTCCACTTAAAAAAGCTGTTCAGCTTTCTTTGTCAGCAAGATGCTGATGTAGTGGAAAGGCAACGAAGTGATCAGAACTAGCGTGTTGATAGATACTGCATGGCCAATGGCAGTGGAAAGCCTAATGGCCGGAGAACGGGCAGCCTGTAATGTGCACGCTGCAAAGGGCCCGTTTATTATACTGGGTTAAAGAAGTATTTGCTTTATATATAAGACTGCCGACACGGGGACGGCAGCTCTGGCCTGACTAAGCCTCGAGACCCTTTTCCACTAAAAGTGTATGCACCACCCCAATCACGCGAAAGCTGAACCCTCCCACCCCCTCTAACCACTCTCATTCAGAGCCTTCACGCTATATCTCTTGGCCACCAGGTTAATCCTATTATTTGGAGCCAAGGGCTGCAGATGTATTTATAGAAAGGTGCACACTCTGCTCCTGTCCTGAAAGAAGACAAATCAGGATGGACTTGGCCGCTGCCTTTTATCCGCAAGGGTTTCATCAAGATAATGTGAAGACCAGTCCTTAATTTTGAATCCTTCTCATAAAGACACCTTGAAGGTCCTTTATCGACCTATAGGAGTACGGACTATGGTGAAATTAGAACTGAGGTTCAGAATGTTATCTTCTGCAAAATGGAGGGGATGCACTAATGTGCATCCTTTCATCTTCATTAAGAGAAACTAAAAGAACAGCGGGAGGATCTTATCCTGGAAACGTAAGGAGTTAAACACTTTGTTGTTTCCCATTTAGTCTTACAGTTTCACTATGGCGACTGTCTTCTTTGGATCATGGATGAACTGTTCTGCGCTCCGCTGCCTATGGGTTGGGTTTGTTCATTAAAAAAATTCAATGAAATAAAAAAAGGTGCACGTTTTCTCTTTTTGAGACCATGATCATTTGAAGATCAATTTTCGTGTGTTCAGTAGATGAAATACATGAAACCGCTGTCAATACTTAAGTTTTATTCTATTCAGCTAAGAGGAATAATATCACTTTCATATATAATTCTTGATGCTGGATTCCTTCAATTACTAAGTCAAGGATAATAGGCATTATTACCCAGTTTGATTTACTCAATTTATTGTCCTCTATAAGGTAGGGCTGAGTCGGCTCTGCATGGCTTTGAATCGGTGACTGAGGGTTTGCACACATAACTCGGAAGCCAGCTCAGCTGCCTTATTGGCTAATCTTCTCTTTGCTAGAAAAATCAGTCATTTACGGCATAAGACCCGACAACCAGAATCATGGCATGGCAACCATGCAGCAATGGGGCAATGCCAGCAAGTGGGATTACGCAAACCCTCAGTGGCTACATCTCTGGAGGACTTTAGGCAGTGGCCTAAAGCAGTGGGATGGTGGACACTGGAGACAGTGGATGGCTAGAAGCTAGAAGCTGGATAGGTCGAGAAACATTCCTGAAAGTCTTGTAGGATTAATGCGAATGAGTCCTTGAGTTTGTTGGGATTCCGAGAGAGATTGTCAGTCGTTCGCAAGGGGAGCGTGGGCTGGGAACTTTGGGAACAAGCAGGTATTCAAGCATCCGACTCTGTCACAGGTGAAGAAGACGGGCGTCGGGATGGACAGCTCAGGGAATATCGTCGAGGCTTCAGATACGTGTCCGCAGTTCATATATGTGCCTTAAAAGCAGAGATCAGCGTGGACATGTAAAAGAGAGGGTGTAAGTGTACAATTAGTGTTCGGCGTACAACTCTGGGCAAACACTGAAGCATGAAGTGGTGAACAGGGCACTAAGAATATCCAGTGGAGGCCACGCTGGTTTCAGAGCTGGTGCATGATTCTCGAAACGGTGTGGAAACCGCATAAACACTATGGAACAGCAAAAGAAGGGGCTGCCATGGGTCTGTGCCTTCGACCGAGCTAGCCTTTGCTAAAGAAGCCATTCATCTCTGGATGGGGCATTGGTGGACTCCTCCCTCAGTAGGATAACATACAATCACGTGACTGGCCAGAGCACCCCTCGTATCTTCCTGGACTGGACCTTGAGGTTCACTGCTGCCTTTTTCTGCTGACAGGCCAAATTTGTGTTACTACTTGGGGTGTCTGGAGTATCGACACAATTTCTGATATATTGCCTGGTACGTCACATGTACGGGAACCTCAGGCCCTCATGGGTCTTTATCACCACTATGCTCTCCTTTCATTCAGTTCCTTCTCAAGTTTCCGGAATCATGTTGGACTAAGATTGATATCATCCAACATATGCACAGCGTATGGGCCATCTGGGCAGGCTCTGTGGTAGAGGGGGGTGATGATTAGTGGGCCTTTTCATGATGTTACCTGGGTAAAGCAGGCATTGTCTTCTCTTTTGCATGCCGGCTTAAGGACCCTGAAAAAGGGCAGAAGCTCTTAGTGGATACCCAAGATCACGGCAACCACTCTAAAGAAGATACCACAGGACTAGGTCTCCGCCTTTCATTCTTCTATAGATCATGCCATCGGGCTGTGTCTCAGCCTTTCATTCTTCTATAGATGATACCATTGGGTTGAGTCTCAGCCTTTCATTCTTCTATAGATGATACCATCGGACTGAGTCTCGGCCTTTCATTCTTCATTAGATGATACCATTGGGCTGAGCCTCAGCCTTTCATTCTTCTATAGATCATGCCATCGGGCTGAGCCTCAGCCTTTCATTCTTCTAAAGATACAATATAAGCTAATGTTTAGCCTTTTTATTCTTCTATAGAGGATATCGTGGGAAAGATTCTCAGCCTTTCATTCTTCTATAGATCATGCCATCGGACTGAGCCTCAGCCTTTCATTCTTCTAAAGATGATACCATCGGGATGAGCCTCAGCCTTTCATTCTTCTATAGATCATGCCATCGGACTGAGTCTCGGCCTTTCATTCTTCTATAGATCATGCCATCGGACTGAGCCTCAGCCTTTCATTCTTCTAAAGATGATACCATCGGGATGAGCCTCAGCCTTTCATTCTTCTATAGATCATGCCATCGGACTGAGTCTCGGCCTTTCATTCTTCTATAGATGATACCATCGGGATGAGCCTCAGCCTTTCATTCTTCTATAGATCATGCCATCTGACTGAGTCTCGGCCTTTCATTCTTCTATAGATGATACCATCGGGCTGAGCCTCAGCCTTTCATTCTTCTATAGATGATGCCATTGAGCTGAGCCTCAGCCTTTCATTCTTCTATAGATGATACCATCGGGCTGAGCCTCAGCCTTTCATTCTTCTATAGATGATACCATCGGGCTGAGCCTCAGCCTTTCATTCTTCTATAGATGATACCATGAGGCTGTTTCTTAGCCTTTCATTCTTCTAAAGATACAATATAAGCTAATGTTTAGCTTTTTTATTCTTCTATAGAGGATATCGTGGGAAAGATTCTCAGCCTTTCATTCTTCTATAGATCATGCCATCGGACTGAGTCTCGGCCTTTCATTCTTCTATAGATGATACCATCGGGCTGAGCCTCAGCCTTTCATTCTTCTATAGATCATGCCATCGGACTGAGTCTCGGCCTTTCATTCTTCTATAGATGATACCATCGGGCTGAGCCTCAGCCTTTCATTCTTCTATAGATGATGCCATTGAGCTGAGCCTCAGCCTTTCATTCTTCTATAGATGATACCATCGGGCTGAGCCTCAGCCTTTCATTCTTCTATAGATGATGCCATTGGGCTGAGCCTCAGCCTTTCATTCTTCTATAGATGATACCATCGGGCTGAGCCTCAGCCTTTCATTCTTCTATAGATGATACCATCGGGCTGAGCCTCAGCCTTTCATTCTTCTATAGATGATACCATCGGGCTGAGCCTCAGCCTTTCATTCTTCTATAGATGATACCATCGGGCTGAGCCTCAGCCTTTCATTCTTCTATAGATGATACCATCGGGCTGAGCCTCAGCCTTTCATTCTTCTATAGATCATGCCATCGGACTGAGACTCGGCCTTTCATTCTTCTATAGATGATACCATCGGGCTGAGCCTCAGCCTTTCATTCTTCTATAGATCATGCCATCGGACTGAGACTCGGCCTTTCATTCTTCTATAGATGATACCATCGGGCTGAGCCTCAGCCTTTCATTCTTCTATAGATGATGCCATTGAGCTGAGCCTCAGCCTTTCATTCTTCTATAGATGATACCATCGGGCTGAGCCTCAGCCTTTCATTCTTCTATAGATGATACCATCGGGCTGAGCCTCAGCCTTTCATTCTTCTATAGATGATACCATCGGGCTGAGCCTCAGCCTTTCATTCTTCTATAGATCATGCCATCGGGATGAGCCTCAGCCTTTCATTCTTCTATAGATGATACCATCGGGCTGAGCCTCAGCCTTTCATTCTTCTATAGATGATACCATCGGGCTAAGCCTCAGCCTTTCATTCTTCTATAGATGATACCATTGGGCTGAGCCTCAGCCTTTCATTCTTCTATAGATGATACCATTGGGCTAAGCCTCAGCCTTTCATTCTTCTATAGATGATACCATCGGGCTGAGCCTCAGCCTTTCATTCTTCTATAGATGATACCATTGGGCTAAGCCTCAGCCTTTCATTCTTCTATAGATGATACCATCGGGCTGAGCCTCAGCCTTTCATTCTTCTAAAGATACAATATAAGCTAATGTTTAGCCTTTTTATTCTTCTATAGAGGATATCGTGGGAAAGATTCTCAGCCTCTCATTCTTCTGAACATGTCATATGAACCATGTCTCCCCCTCTCATTTTTCTATGAAAGATATCGAGCTTTCATTCATCTGCAGAAAATGCAATGTAAGCTAATATCTCTATGGATCCAACCATCACTATAGTAAGCAACAATATAAATGGTGGCCATCTGTATTGTATTGTACAGGAATTTATAGAGCGCAAGCAAGACCAAGAGGCATCAAGGCACTGAGGAGAGAGAGGAGGCTGCAGACCCAATTAAAACAGATAGGGTCTGAGATCTTTACAAAAGGGAATGCACAACCTTTGGTATATCTACCTGTAATCTTATGTTCATTTCTCTCTTTAAATGATCAAGAGCGCTTGGAAGATCTAGTGTTGTTTTGAATGATAAACTTTTGAATCTTTTCCCAGTGTAGCGTAAGATTGATGATCTATTATTATTTCGTAAAAAGTTGAAAACTTTTGTTTTCTGATTTCAGTGTTCACTACTGTTCTCTTTTCTGTTTTGTTTTCATGCAACTGCGGCTGAGTACTGTGGAATCTTTTGGGTAGTAATGCCTCTAACAATAAAAGAAATAGAAATGTATCCTTTCACTCTTCTTTAAAGGTCACTTTAGGAAACATTCTCAGCCTTTCATTGTGCTAAATAAGATACCATGGTACCCATTTCTTATTGTTGCATTCTTCTATAAATGAAAGAATGTGAATGAGTCTCAACCTTTCATTCTCTCACAGAAGAGACAATGTAAGCCAGTTGTCAGGATATCATTCTTGTAAAGAAGTTACAATGCAGGCCAATTCACAGACTTTAATTGGTCTAAGAAAGATATCATGAAGACGGATTCTCAGCCTTCAAGTCTTCTACAGAAGATCAAATGAAATCCAAATCAGCCTTTCGTTCTTCTAAAGCATTGCAAGCCTTTCATTCCTCTAAAGATGATCCAATAAAACCATGTTTTCATCTTTAATTCTTGTAAAAGAAGATAAAAGAGCACGCGCCCAGCCTTTCCTGCTACTAAAGAAGATATTAGGAAAAGCCATGTTTAGCCTTTCATTGGAAGGAGCCGTCTGCAATCTCTGGCTCTCCAGACGTTTTGACTTGGGACTCCCTTTTCTCACGCCATGGACTATGCTGGCTAGGACTCATCGCAGTTGTCATCCAACATTTGGTGGGCCAAAGGTTGCAGACTGCTGTTCTAAAGAATGCACCCCCTAGATAAGTTCGAAAACGTTCTTTCTTCTAAAGAAGATGCAGTCAAGATCATTGCCCAACCAGTCCCACACATTCTCAGCTTATTCTCAAACCTTTCACTGTTCATAGGCAACTACAACGAGAACGACCTCAATAGTTTTAAGTGATGGTGATAAGCGCAGGATAACTGTGTCAACTAAAGGGTAACGTCACCTGGGTACCATGCTTTGTCGGTTCTAGATATTGCCATCACAATAACAATCGCATCTAATTAGAGCTGTATTCTCCTGTGTCCCACACTGATGCTTACCGATAACTTATCACACTTGAGAAACGTGCATCCCTACTTCAACAACCATATCCCCTCCCACTGATCCCAATTGTTTTTCCTTGTTTTTGTTCATTCTATTGTCTAAATTCTCTTTCCTATTACCTCCTCCCGAAAACTGCCCTCCATTTCCGCAGAATAAGGTCTGGTGACACCTCAGCCAGGCCCCGTAAAACCACTATGGCAGTGATGGGCGTAGTATAAATATTGGATGACATAACACAACATTAAAAGCAGCTCAGATGGTAACCGTACTTGCTGTCTCACAGGTTGCTTTGTATTGTATAGACACCTCAACAACCACTGATCACCACACTAAACAACTTTTCCCCCTTCAGAACTCCTTTCTCCCCTGCTCTCCCTACCCATCCCAGCCCCTCTACTCCCTGTGCACCATACTTGTAACCCCCTGGGTGTGTACCCTATGTGCAGTGCTCTGATTCTTCCCAGATAGATTCCTGCTTTCTAAATCCCATACATACATGCATACATCCATTAGAGAAGTGTTGTTTGTGTGACTTTCGTGCTGACCTGCTCAGGCATGTAAGGTATTGCTAGTGAAATACAATATGGAGCTGCCTCAGAAAAAGGCATAGGTAAGTTCTGTACACATCTTTGTTTTTCTGAGTTATATCCCAGTTGAATTATTTTATTTGTAGGCACTCAAGGACTGTGGTGGTGTTGGTGAATGCAGGTCAAAAGTTCTGGGTTCCTGTGTCCCAATCTGCTTTCTGTGGGTTTGGTGGATGGCCTTCGGAGTATGTGATCCTTAGGGAAGGGCCCAAGATCTGATCAGACTGCAGTGCTTTGGGTCTGGTCAGCCACTTACTGGGGCGAGTGTGATAGGGCTAAAGAGGAGATCATAGGCATGGCATGATTTGTGCCTAGTGACTAGGCCTGTGGCGGCCGTCTGTTGGGGATTTGTAGAAAAGGTGTTAAGTGATCTTAGGGCGAAGTCATTTAGTCAAGGGAAGAGGGGAGTTAGCCTTCAAATGCAAAACAACCTGCAACCCTGCACTTCTAACACTGGGCTCTTGCAGACCGGACAGTCCTATTTCACTGTCTCACATTGCCACGCCACCGTTAATTTCTCCCTCTCGTTCTGTCTCTAGCTCTCAGTCTCTTTTTCCTCTAAAAGATATATTGTAACATTTTGGCATATGGAGAACAAAGCAAAGATCAGTGAATTGGCCGATAAATGAAGGGGGGGCAATCTGGAAACTCGACTCATAACCATAAGCTACATGTGTGACAAATCAACTTCCAGGGCACCAGTGTTCCAGGGATGAATATCAGTTTCTAAACCATCAATCAGCCCCACACCGCTAGTACACCAGAAGCAATCTGAACAGATTGGAAACACAAGCAAATTCTAAACCTCCCTGTCCAATTTTGGTAATGTGGACGGAACGGGATGCTTATCTCTGCAAGGTGGTGGATCGTTGGTCAGAAGCAACACAGCGAAAATACAATTATTACCCAATGATAAAAGGGACTGCCCAGTCATGGTTGTATAAAAGTATCTACTGTATTATTATTCAACGGAAAGCTCTAGCACACTACAAAATACAACCCACACTGTAAAGGAGTGCAGAGAACAGACAGTTTCAAGAAGGAAAAGGGATGAACTGTGGATACTGACAGGAGGGTGGTCAGTAAAGTAATGAATCACAATAGTTCAAGGATACTTGCTTTCAGCATAAAGGGAGCAATGGGTCGTAAATGTCACTAGGGGCCTTTGGAGAAGGACCAAGGGGACAGAACAACAATGTTGAAGTTATTGGTGCTTGACAGTGTAGAGTCAGTTTCAGGGTGCTTTGCAAGAGGGGACACAGTTGCAGGTCTCAAGCGGCAGACAGTTTGTCTTGCGAGGCTGGACGAATGGTTGCAGGGTTGCCTACACAGCAGCAAGGTCAGGAATCTTTCTCTCAGTGCTGGTGTTAGCTACTGCAGCATGACAACAGTCAGTGGTGCAGTTGGTTGCAGCTCAAGGTGCTCTACTACCTCGAAAATGCCCTTTAAGGCAGACACCAGGGGTGTTGCTAGGTCTTGAAAAGATCAGGGGCTAAGCTAATGTCAGGACTGGTGGGACTCTGGGCTAAGGTAGCATTTTGGTTGTAGCACCTGAGCTTCTGTCCGGGGCTACAACCAAAAGACCCGGGGCTATAGCCCCCTTAGCCCCCCCTAGCAACGCCTCTGGCAGACGCTGTTTGATGCTTGCCGATGCACTACGCCTACCTTTTTCACTGGTCTTGTGTCGTCCTTTAAGGTAAAGGGCTCAGAGCTGAGGAGAGTGTTGCAGGCATTAGACGTGTCTTTGGTTTGGTTCAGAGACTCTCTGGCACTTCCCACCTAGGAAGCTTACAGAGCCTAGCAGGGCATGCTGTGTGCTGGCTGGGTACCGGTTCTGGGGCAGCTGCAGGGTCCCCTGGATTCAGTATCTCCCTCTGTTCCCTGGGAGATGTTTAGGGGAGGGATCTTGCTTCCCTCTTTGAAAATCCTGGCCTTCCTTCACTTGCAGAAGCTG
The DNA here is from genome assembly GCF_040938575.1 of Ambystoma mexicanum. Classification (NCBI taxonomy): domain Eukaryota; kingdom Metazoa; phylum Chordata; class Amphibia; order Caudata; family Ambystomatidae; genus Ambystoma; species Ambystoma mexicanum. Next base: position 291,240,129 of record NC_090929.1, read on the forward strand.
TAAGGCAGACTGTACCTTCAGCCAGGGTCCAAAATAGTTCTTCTTGTTACTTCTTGTGAAATCTTCAGATAATCTGCCAAAAGAGGGGCACTGTGGTTCCTGAGTAAAGCGGCATGTTTCCCTTGAAGCTTTGACGAGACCAGACTTTTGGTCGCCGCCAAACCACATACTTGTACCTTCTGAATGGGGTCTCTCTGCGGGAATGACTACTGTAAATACATATTCCCAGTTATGACAAGTTACTGCCTTTCATACTGAGAGGTGGGAGCTGGTTTCAGGTTGACACAGTGCATATAAAAGGTTGTTGGGATTGTCCTGTCTTTTGTTAGTCCTGCGAGTAGGCATCCAGTGGGCCTGCTTGAATTAACTATGATTAGTATGTGAAGCTGCCACCACAAAGAACAGGGCGGATCCATGGAGCCTCTGTCAGTTAATTAGGCTGGTCATGGCAGGAGGAAGGTTTTGCCTTCCCGCTTCTGAGGTGCCTTGATGTACTCTTGGCTGTCATATTCCAACTAAATATGACATGGGTTGGCGGCGCCTGTAGGCTATGTCCACCCAGAGTACACAGAACTATGTGTATGTTGTGCGGTGAGCATAGGAAAATGTGTGTGCATTAACCCCACACATTTTCCGGAAGTTGACCTACTATCATTCAATTTAATTGAAAATGTCAAAAGAAAATGGGCGAATGCACAGCCACGGTGCAGATGGTTGAATTCCTCACAACATGCTAATGCTTAAGGTTACGGAAGGAAAGGACCTTTGGTTCAGAGGGAGGGCTTCTTTAAATTTGAAGACTGCAGGCACCCATTACACCTTCCTCATTATGTTGGTTGGCAGTCTGAGAGACCTCACTCTAACATGCTGCCATGTTGTGCTCAGTGGACTGCTGGACTGCTGGGACTTTTGACGTATGTTTTACTCAACCCACAATGTCCTGCCGCCCCCCCATTATAACAGGATGCATTGTCATTCCACATGTCGATGGCTGAAGGGTGTGGAAGTTGTCCTATAAATGCGTACTACAAAAGGGAAGTACAGGGCACAGATTCGGACAAATCTACTTATCGAGAAGACACCTACTAGGCCGTTGTTGGCATTGCCACAAGGGTTAGGCCAGCTCTGTGTGTAGTATATATGTATGACCACGCTGATCTAGGATGGCAGCCGTTCCTGATCATAGCTTCTTTGGCTTTCTCGCTCCCTTGGTCGAGGCTCAGTCACCTGGTGGACTTCAGCAAAGCCTCGTTTGCAGCCTACCCTTGCTGGATCAGGTATAACCATTTCTATGGCATGGCTTGTGATACCCCGGAAGCAATAGGAAATACCATATTCGCACTATGCACGTGTGAATGGAATAGCAGGTTTCTGAAGTTGATGAGGACAGTTCCCAGAACACGCTCATCAATAAATTATGCGTTGCCATGCTGGGTGTTCCCAGATACCTGCTCCTATGATTGGGATCATAATGACATGTTTGGTGCCAGGTGGATCCCTCTTACATCAGAGGCACCTTCGGTTTCCAGGTGTAGAACCATTGCATCCTTTCAAAAACAATCTGCAGAGCCCGCGTCTTGCTCCGACAAAGCTGTTCTATAGCGTCTCGACCAATGCCGTGCCTGGGACCCACAGACCTCTGCAAGTGCTCCTAAATGCTGACCTACACTACTAAATGGCACCCATGTCTACCATGGCCCTTCTGTCCTTGCATGCAGTTCTAGCTTCCATGACACTCCAGATGGCACGCATGCATATCATTGGACCTCGTTCATGGCTTGAGGTAGCAGAACCACACAACTACCCAAACCCAGCTCAGTCCTGACCTGCAGCATAAAACTCCACAGACGTATCGGCCATTGCGCCTAAATTCTGTCTGCAATAATGGCACCCGGCAGCTCTGCCATTTCGCCTCCGTCACACCTGCCGATGCTAGGGCCTCGCAGTCCCGCGCATGCGCCTCACTCCGAGATTGCGTGCGTACAGGTCTGCCATTGCACCACAGGCCTGACCTGCAGACGACCACCACAGAGAGTTGGGTTATTGCTGCTGCATGGTCCCATGCAGCCCTAGACCTCTTCATGCACCCAATGGCAGCTCTTGACTAAGCCCATCAGATATCGCAGAAGAGGCAGGTTTTACCAAATGGAATAGTTCTGGCTTGCAAACTCAAGCAAGATTCTAGGCACCAGTGCAAATACAGGAAACGCATATGCAGGTATGCAGAGGCAACCCACAAATGCACACACATACTACAACGGATATGCATACAGACAATACACATACAGGCATGCTTAGGCACTCCACAAATACAGACGTGCCAAGTACTCCAGCCGTATGTATTGACATCAAATGTTGAAATACTCTTAACACATGCCTATCTGCATCATATGCCCAGGTGCTCCCATCACATGCCTGGTATTGTCATCATATGTCAAGGGACTCTTGCCACATGTCAGTAATTACCATCATAGCCCCGGGTAATTCCACCACATGTGCCATCATCTGCCCAAGTGCAACTGTCATATGGACAACTTGCTATCAATATATCAGTAATTCCCAGGTCCCTGTGTAGCAAACGGAGCGCTTCCCTGATGCCTGGTAGCACCTGCCGGCCGCTCATGGAAGTATCTTGCCCCCCCCACACACACTTTGCCACAGCAGCATAAACCATGGGGGGTGCGTGGAGGCCTGCGAAGGGGGAATGGGCTTGGAGTGGATAGGCGGTAGTATTGCAGGTAGCATACAGATGACACGTATGAAGTATTTAGCAGCACGCATCCGGCAGAAGGGAAAGGACTGGCTGGCTGCTTGCATGCAGCCAACCATCATCCTTGCCTGTCTCCCACAAGTCACTGCTGCCTGTAACATATTAAGTAGCGGTGTGGGGAGGATACAAACTATTTTCTCATGCGCTCTCTACTATTTCACAAGATCCCATTCGTAGACCTGACCAGATTTTAAAAAACCTGCACAGGGCAACTAAAATAAAGGTAGGACTACCTCTTGACAGTGGCTGTCAAGGCACTACACTTCGGTAGCGGTTAGAGGAGAAGGAGGTTTAAGTGATACTGATGAAATCAACACATATTATAAATTGATTTATCACATACTACCACTATCTTATTTCGTAAAGTGCAGCATTTCTTCTGTGTGAGATTGTGCATTCCTGCCTGCCAGCTATGCAGACCTACTACCAAAAACTGGGACCACTGTGTTTTCCAATAGAAAAATAATCTTGAGAAAGGGGGACAAAGCACCCAATTCCGGGACGTCTGGTCACCCTACCCATTTGGGATAGGGCAAAGAGGCTGGTGGTCATTTGTGTCTTCTGTGTCTAGGGTGGTGTGCCCTATGTCAATAGCAGTGTGTTCTGCCTTCAAGTTAGACATAAAAACGCAAAACTTTGTCAGGTATGTTGCGACTTATATCTGGGTTCATGGGAACCCTCATTCTGCTGCTTTAATGTCCAGTACACCAACGCTATGATAGGTTATTTATAATGCGCTTAATACCGAGAGGTTTCTAAGGGCGGACCCGGGGATCGAACCTGTGGTGCTACGTAGCACGTTGCCCCTGAGCTATCGGAGTTGAGAGATGAAGTCCGATTCTCCGAGCAAAGCAAGAGCAGAAAAATCAGAGCGAGCCGTTGAAAGAGACTGATGGCGAGAAAGATTCAGTGCGGCCTGCAGACACGGCACGGGGCCCTGCAATCAGAGGCCAGGTGTAGTAACCACGAGACTCGACGTGTGAGTGGCTTGCCTGTGCAGCCGTGTTGCGGAGGAAGGCAGCGTCTGTGGGCACTGCTGGCAGGCGCCACCTGTCGTGCCAGCAGCATGCGCGCCCCCTCCTCGCTGCGTAATCCGTAATTAATGTTGCTATGATGTAGTCACCCCATCTGTCAGGATTAGTCCGTGCCTGCTGATGGGACTCTGCCTACATGATATATAAGGGTGGCAGCTATATATAGCCCTGTTGATAGGCGAGGCTTGCCAGGCTGTAGGACGCTTGCACGGACTCCGTGAAGGGGTGGACTGGGAACCAAAAGGGGCCCTGGAAATAATGTTCAAAGTGGCCCCATATTGCAAATGTTTAGTAAACCAAAGCCTTTTTCTGGGAGAAAATGTGGAAATAAAATGGTTTACCACACAAAAGAGGCCTATAGTTCCGTATAGACCAGCCCACCCTTGACTAATTGTGTCACAGCTCTGAGGGCTGGGGCACATGCGATGCCTGGCCTTGTGGTTACAGTTAAGGTTGTAGTTTAGGGGGGCCTGTGGGCACACCATCCTAACATAGATAGTCAAAGCTTTGCACTCACCTGGCACAGTCAAAAACCAATCAGTGCTCTGTGCGTCTCTTCTGATTGGTGGGCTCAGACTGTGATCCTATTCCAGAAGGGCCATTCTTCCGGTTTGGGTGAATTATATCTTCTTTTTCAACCATTTCTGAGGGGATCTTCCCCACCATGTCCCCCAGCTGTGACCTTCTCTGGTGTGATCTTTTCCCCTAGTTACGAGTGTTTCCCTTACCCCTTCTGCTTGATGTTCTGCGTTAGCCCCATTCCCCCAACACCCAAGATATATTCCTCCTTAGCCTCTTCCAGGTAGGATGTCACCTGCCCCTTTTATTGGCATGTGTTTGCTTGGAGGAACATTGTGCTTGAAGGAGCGGTCAGCCAGCTAGTCGACTCATTCAAGGGCAAATGCCTCGGCGAGGGTCAGGAGGAGAGATTGGTGGTCAACAGTTGTGACGAAATGACTACCTCTCTGCAGGAGTACACAGATGAGTAGTGTCTAATACACCTACTACGCTCAACGCTATTACTACACCACCAGTGATCCCAGTCATAAAGATGAAACAAGCACCACACAACAGGTATACCTCCTTGGCCCCTTTTGCTAATGTGAGCCGAGGGCAGGCTATACTTTTAGGGGGTGACATGGTACAGATGCACAACAAACAATGACACTGTGGGAACAAAATAAACAATTGTCCAACCAAAGTTGTCTAAAAAATAGTACCTTACATAAAACTAACAATGCGCACAATTAAAAACTTTAATAAACCACCCCAATAAAGGAAAACACAAAGAATGCAGACTTTGGAATAAATAGAAGACAGGGATTCTGGGTCAGACAGGAAGGAATTTCAGCAGCAAATGATTAATGAAGATGTATTTTTTTTAAAGTAGAAGCTGGGTCTAACAAGTCATTAGGGCCTTTTACAGCAAACCAGGGACCCAGCCTACTTAAAATACCGTTTTGTTCTCATGCTGTGGGCTACACAGCATTGAATTAAGCTTCTAGGGGTTTCCTGAGGTGGTGATTCGTCATTGGGTGGGTGAGCTGGTCGACTGGGTCCAACACGCCGTGCAAGCAGCAACGTCATGAAGAAGCTTGGGACAGGCAGACGGTGTCCGGGTCGGTGTAGCTCACAAGCAGATTGAGGTGGGAACCAGGGCTGTTCTTTAACTTCTGAGTTGCTGGGAAACTCAATTCAGGGTTTCCAGGGATGAAAGGAGTAATTTCTTCTGCCCTTCCCAACCAGTAAGGTTTGTGGGAGCACTTGCAGGGGTTGGGTCCCCTCTGTGGTAGTTTCCAGCAGTTTTACCCAAATGTGCCCTTAGGTTGGGTTGGGTAGGGAGAAGAGCGTTCCTTGAAGATTTGCCATACACACAGTGCATTTTTGGCAAGAAATGGATAGGGGCAGGACGTTTAGGGAGCGCTACTAACAAAATCCAAGGTGGTTTAACCCCTCCCTTGGCCTGAACCTCTCCTGTGGGCTACTCGAACACCACTCCTTCCCATGTCTGACTACTTCAAAAGGTCTCCACTAATGAGCGCCCTGGGTGAAAAAGTCTTTATGTCAGGATTGTCTTTGAAGCACTGGTTCCCCGGGAACCACCCGGGATGGCTGCTGTGTCCTAGAGGAAGGTGTTAAAATGTGTGTACCAGCAGCTGTCAGGAATGCCCACGTGACCTTTGACGCTGCCCTGCTGCCACTGCACGGCAGTTGCTGGAGATGTTAGGAGATAGTCTCCCCAAAGGCACTTGAGTTCTCTGTAGTTTTAACATGGAGCATTATGAAAGGGGAGTCTGAGGAGAAGACTTCCCTTTCATAAAATTAATTCCCTGGATAATTGTATTGATAAAAACCTAGAAGATTGCATACTGTCACACAACTGTCAACAGCCAAAAAGAGACAAAGGAAGATCACAATGGATGTTAGGTGAACGGGTTGTGCAGCCTTGTGAATGGTAAAAAGACTTGTGCGTATGTGAGTGCTGTTTCTGTGCAGTGTCTACTGCAACATCCAGATGGGAGGGGACAACAGTGAATTCACTTCCAAATAAGAGCCAGTATGGTCAGCAACACCATTCAAGAACGTTCAAGTGGTGTGGAAGAAGGGAGGCAGGCCGATAGTTGGCATGGTTGTTGGGCCTACCTTTTGGTTTCTCACACATGCGTGTGACAGTGGCCACCTTGGAGCAGTTCGAAGGGATCCATGGAATCGATGCTTTGAAAAGTGAAGAAAAAGGAACGTCGAGTGCCAGTTCTTTGATGGTCTGGTGTGCAATAGGGTTGACAAGAGTCCAGAAAGGGTTGGCACACGTGGGAGCTAGTGTTGGGTATTTGAGCAACTTTGGTAGGAGTGAAGGCCAGTAAGAAAGGGGGATTCAGATGGAACGTGGTGGAGAAAAAAAGCAGGGCAAAGGAGCGAGAAAGGAGAGGAGTCAGGGTGTGATGCATTTTAGAGTAGAATTAGGAGGTAAAGTCATCAGCCACTCAAGAGAATGACTAGGGGTGAAGATGTGGGAGGTGGTGACGAAGGACTGGAGGGCCCAGAAAAGCTTAAGAGGAAGAAAAGACACATGCCTGGCAGAGTAGACAGACTTGATGGAGTTCAGGACAGTGGGTAGAGTTAAGAGAAGTACCTTGCGGGGGGTAGCAGTGGCAAAAAGCAGGTATTTGATATAAATGGAGGCTCCTGGTTAGTTCTGATAATTAGGTGTGGTTTACGGTATGCATACTATTGCATTGGAGTACAGCTAAGAGAGGGGTGGGGTGGCACACAGATTGAGAGTGTTGTTTGGTTATTTATCTGTGCTTTTATATCCCATGGCCATGAAACGCCCTATCGCTATTCCCACTTACACTTCCTTTGCCTCCCTGCCCAACATAATATCCTACTGGGATTAAGCAGGAATATCAGCCATTGACCTGCAAGTGTTTTTTCTAAGCAGTCTGCTAACAGTTAATGGATTAAAGGTACTACTGGTGTAATCAAAATATCTCAACCAAGTGTGCCTTGGGCCACTTGATTTATATGTGTACCTTGAATTGAAGTTCTGTAAAAAAAAAAAACATTGATGAATCCAACTATTTTGGCTTGTGTATTAGATGGGCGGGCATCTGCTAGGCACTGCTATCAAATGCCCAGGCAGACACACTGTTTTCAAGCTGTTGCCATCTCATGGACAGGTAGTGCCATCACGGCACTACCTTCGACTCCACTCTCTCCTTCTCTCCTCACACCACAGACCTCGCTAAGAAGTCACATTACCAGCTGCACCACCTCAGAGGTAGTCTTCCTTTTCTCACTTTCTCCCAGAAGCTCACTGTCTCCAGAGCCCTGGTTCTCTCTAGGCTGGAATATTGCAACAGCCTCTTTCTCAATCTGCCTTCATCTACTCTCCGCCCTCTGCAAATAATCCAGAACAGGACTGCAAGACTTATCCTTGGCCTCAAGCCCAAGGACTGTACCCCGCCAGCCCTGAAATCATTTCAATGGCTCTCGGTGGCCACAAGGCTCAAGTTCAAGACGCTCTGCATCATCAACAAGGTTTTCTGGGGCCGGGGCCCACACTACATCCAACTCTCTCTTTCTCGAGCCTTTCACTCAGCTACCTCCAACTCTCTGAGGGTCAGACGCTTCACCAGGCCGAGAGTCTGGGGTAGATCTCTCTCCTCTGCAGGTGCCTCCCTCTGGAACGGCCTCCCTGATCCTCTCAAAATTGAGCTGGATCATCTGAAGTTCCGGAAGCAGCTCAAGGCCTTCCTTTTCTCCTCTGCTTTCTCTTTCCCTCCCTTGCTGATCTACCTGTGTGCTACGACGACTGGTTGCAGGGCTACCCTCAGAGTCTGTCTGGTTACCAGTCTTCTCCATGTTCAGTCCCCCCTGCACTGCCCTGCCTACCGCGCTTTTAGGGGGCTGTAACTGTAACTCTTACAGTCCCCTGCCTCCTTGCACTTGCCCAGTGCCGTGCTGCCCGGGCCGCACTTACTCAGAGCAATGCTTCCCTGATTGCACTCCTCCCTTCCATTCCATCCACACTTGCACAATCTGAATGACACAAGGCCTTGATAGAGCATTTGTTTTGTCCTCCCTCTACCCTCTCTCCCTTGTCTTGTCACGTCTAGAAACACTTGTGAACAGGCACGTTATAAATGACTTATCATATCATATCATGGCAGTGCCTGGTAAATGCCCATCCCATCCCATGCCTTTATAAAAGCCCAAACTATTGGCTTTTTCTATTATTGTTTTTCTAAGCTGTCCAATGGCTGCGGAAATCCAGGATTGGGGCTGTTAGGGGTGGAAGAGTGAGCAGAACAGTAGCATTGAAACGGTACATCAAGTGCTGAGTTTAGAGTCGGGAAGGCCTGCTCATTCATGTCAGCAAGAAGAGGAGGGTGACCATGGAGGGCGGCCACAGTAGGGTGCCACAGAGTCGCTGGGATTTACGTTTGGTGATAGAGGAAAAGGGTGGAAAGTAGAGTGGAGCAGGTACATAAACAAATTAATAAGTGAATGGCCCAATGGGGGGTTCATAGGGGGGGTAGTAGAATATAGGGAGGTGAGGTCAAGTGAGTTATCAAACATTTTGTGCAGGTCACCAGGAGTGGCCAGAAAGAGTGTGGTTGAGTTGGAGTCAGTGCGCCTAGGTCAGATTATGGAGGATAAAGTCAACCAGGATACGGCAAAGACTTCAGAGGGAAGGAATTCGAGTAGTGACCCAGGTCAAGGAAGAGGGAGTTAAGAATGCCAGGGGGCCTGTAAATGGGGACAGTAGGATGGTCTCTGCAAGTGGTTGACCAGCAGAGTGTTTGAAGGAAGGGAGGGGTGAGGGGCAATTTTGCTGGCCTGATGAGCCTGATGACGGTACGACCCCCTTGCTTGGTTAAACAAGGGGAGTGGGAGAAGGTAGCAGAATCCTTGTTAAGGCTGGAAGGACAGTTCTTTCACGAGTGCTAATTCAGGTTTCAGTGATGGCCATCATGGACAGATGGGGTTAGTGGGAGTCAAAGTGGTCGGTTGAGAAGACTTTTTTTACAGACAGCCTGGGCATTCATTTCCAGCATGAGCTGTCATTGAGGGTGGAATGAGGCGAAGGGGAGGATGTACACCAGTCCTGATAAGGGTTGATGAGATTAGAGGGAGTGCTGTTCGATAGACGAAAATGTCCTCTAGGAGAGGTGGGAAGGGATGGGCACGAGGGTGAAGGGGGATTAGGGGGGATAGTTTAGCTGAGACCCTGTGTCAAGTGCAGGAAAATGGTGACGGGGAGGATGCAGAGAAGCAGTGTGAGCCAAGAGCCAGGAACTGGTAGTGTGAGGGAGACGGCACGGGTGGATGCTGGACAGAATATGTGTAGGTAGACACCAAACAACCTCACTTAGGTTAATATCAACCAAGATAATTAAATTAAGAAGGCCAGAAGCAACCAGAGAATTGCTGCACAAGGCCCTTAGCAACCATGTTTAAGTTAACATTGCTAGTGAGCAAATAGTTACAAAACAGGACCAACAGTGACCAAAAAGTACAACTCAAGGCTGTCAATCGACAATGTCTTCAGATAACAAAAAATAGAATGGACATAGACCAGAAATTGCAGGGTCGAGGATATTGGGGGTCTTTACAAGTTGGGCGGTAAGGGATACCGGGCACCGATAAGGAGACCGGTGCTGGTAATCCCTTACCGCTCAATTCCGAGGTCCCTTAGCGGCTCAAATGGGAATGGGGAATGGTTGGTTCAATGGGGATTTACCAATCCCTCCAGGGTCGTAATGCACCGGTAAGTCCCCATTGAACCAGACCGGTGCCGGACCCGGTATTGGAGGCAGCCAAGGCTCAAATAGCGCAATGGCTACCTCCAATCTCGGAATGAGGCCCATTGTGTGTAACTCCTGCTCAAAGTTTGCTTTTTCTCCAGCCATTCCAACGGGTGCAACTCCCCAGGACACAGTGCACATTCGAACTTGTACGTTCTTCTTCCGCATCTCCCGCCCATTCAGTATTGTCATCCCTAGTCCTCTGTATGCATATCCACTGCATGGGCCTTCCACACCGCCCCCTTCTGTGCTTTAAATGGGCAGGCCCGGGGCGGCCCTGAGTACCTGCACTTCTTTTATTTCAAGCACACAGTACCGCCACTTCCCAGCCGGAAGGCTACACATTTAATGGAGGAGAGCTGGCACTTCTCAACAGTAAGACACTTTCAGGGATAGGGACAAGCTGCACGCCTGTGTTTCCATGTCACGCGCTGCACTGCGGCGGAATATTGACTGCTTTGTCTATTTGTGATCCTCTGTTCTCTCCAATACTCATGATGGATCCTCTTGTCCACCGCCTGTGCTTCTATGGGGTCCCCTCTCCTTCCCCTGTGTGATCCTCTTTTTTGACGTTTTGTATCTTGTATCATACTTTTACCATTTCTGTTGTCATTGTACCATGCTTTCATTTCTTTTCTTTGTAATCTTTACTAACTGTTCAGCCTTGACAACGACCCTGTGGGTCGAAACACGTGTCGGCTGATTTCACTCAACACTGGTTGATTTCATACAATATATTTGAACACTATAAAGACTTTATTTGTAACACTGCAAGACCTGATGTGAAGGACATTATTCTTTCAAAGGATATTTGGATTGACGTGATTTACAGTACCCAGGACTTGCGCGCTGTAGTTGCCTTCATCTTTGTCAATTGTATTTCAAGTTTCTTGGTGCCTACCAGGGGGCACCATTTGATGTGCACTGGCGCAGCAGATCCACTCTTACATTTGATACATCTTCTACAACTATTACTGGCGGCATTGACGAGCGCACTATCTCCAGACGACCCCTAGGTCCTCTCGGTGCAATTCAAAACTGGCTTGTCACTAGCTGGGCTCGGGTGCATCCCGAGCGTGTGAAAGTAAAAAAAAAGCAACCCAACAACTTTTCTTTTTTATTGTCCTGTGCTGGGGGCACTTCAGGTCACACCCATAAATTAGGCCACATCCCCTTGTTGCAGCCCCCCCTCGATTTCTCACTCCACTTAAAGCACTGATCCAAACCCACGAGTGCCCCAAACCATTAGTGTCCCAAACTGTCATCACCCATTAAGGCTCTAATCTACATGTGTGCCCCACCCTTTAGCTCTCCCACCCAATGGTTCTCCAAACAGCCGCTCCTTCATTACATCTCCAGACCACTCACCTCACCCATTAGCAAACCTCAATCCTGTCTTGCTCACCCATTAGCATCTCAAAACTAGTATTTGACACCCACTACCAGTCTCAAAAGACCTACCCTCCTTCAATAGTGCCACAAAGTACTGTTCCCAACCCATTACCACACAACAAATTAATTGTGCTTGAAGGCTGCAACCATCTAATTCCCTGTGAGCGTATCTTGGATGGCGTTAGACCAGGCATTGTCTTTTGTGATAGTGGAGGGCGAAGTGATGGGGGTCTCCAATTCCCGGAGAATGGAAAACAGCTTGCGGGGACTAGAGGCCACCTTGGAAATTCTTTCGTTGTAAAGAGCTGCTTTGGAGTTCTGGATAGAATATTTGTAGTGACGTGAGATTTCAGAAAGGCGGGCCCTTGTTGACTGCGTAGGGCATTTTGTGGTAGATGGCTTCTGTTGGAAGTGCGGGCAGCCCAGAGGTCTAGGGTAAAATAGGAGTTGAGGTGTGATGACTGTTTGATTTTCCTGGTTTTAAGGGGGGCTAAGAGATTAACAGTCTTACTGAGCAAGGTGTTGTAGTGTTCAACCAAGAGGGTAGTGTCCTGAGGGGATGGGAAAGGGAAGTTGAGGGGGATGACCGTGTCACTGGTCAAGTTCTGGGTGCTGCAAGCCAGGATGGTAGTCGGGGCAACTGCTGGCTTAGCTGGTGCAGTGGGGCTATGGATGGCAAAGATAATCAGACCAGGGACATGGTGAGTTGGAGATGATGGAGATGTTACTGCTGTGGTCCACATTCCAATCTAGGGTACGACCAAGCAAATGTATATGGGAAGAAATATGTTGGGTGCACCCAAGGGCTGCCAGCGAATTGGATAAGGTGATGGCTTCAGAATCCATGGGGTCACTGAATCCAAGATTAAGGTCACCCAGGAGTAGGAATTGGGTGGTAGACTTAATGTTGGTGGACAGTATATGAATGAAATCAGTTTCAAAAGTGCTAATGTGGCTAGGAGGTTGATAGATGCAGTGAATGGTAATGGTGGCATTATCAGAGCATTTGAGCTTGGATGATATCATTTCTCAGTTGGGGGAGAGGTGTTCTCGATAGGGTACAGTGTGAGGGAGTCCTTATAAATAAGGGCAACACCGCCTTCTTCTTGGAGGGTTCTGTTACAGCACAGCATGGCGTAGCCCGAAGGGATTGCCATAGATAAAGCTAGGCCGGCGATGGGGGTTAGCTAGGTTTCTGTTAGGGCAAGGATGTCAAGGTTGTCCATCATGATGAGGTCAGGGATTTCGTGGGCAGTCAGTGAGCTGGTATTGAGGAGTTACCACCAGAGAGGTGTTGATAGACACCTGGCAGGGGCAGATCTGTTAAGACTTCTGAGGCGGTAGCCCAGGTAACTTCCTGTGGGCTGGTTGTTAATGGCAGAAGCAAGTGGCATGGTGTAGTGCAGTATTGAAGGTAAGCATTACGAGCTTCCATTGTGGGGGTAAGCGCATAGTTGGTGGGGGGTGAAACGTGATGCCAGGTGGGCATTGAGTTCTTGAAGTGGGCCGTGGCAAGTTGTGAGCTGCAGGCGAGTTTAAGGTTTTCCTGTAGGATTGGTAGTGGCAAAGCATGGCCGGCGAGTACTGCTTATTACATGGAAAAGCCTGTTACAGTGAGAGGCACTGTTAGGATGATCAGTGATGTGTGGCAATGGGGTAGGCTGGCACATTGGCCTGGGCTTGGAGGAAGTCAGGTGGGAGATGGTGTTTTTTGTGTGCATTGGAGTAAGTGACTTGGCGTGGGAGGTGAAGGTACAGGAGGGCGTTTGAGAAGGAGCCTTGGTAACGATGGTCCATGCAGAGGGGGTGATACTATAGGCGTATAGCGGAAGGTTATCTTAGGTTGCGGTAGGAGGCCGTGGATGGGTTCTGCCTGTTTGGTGGATGGGGACGTGGCCGGTAAGGCTAGTAGCGCACAAGTTTCATAGGGAAGTGGCACGGCGGTGCCATGCAGCTCCAAGAGCGCATGTAGAACCAAAGTGGGCGGCAAGTGAGGTGTCGTGAGAGGGGCGGATGGCGCGTATAACTCGTTAGGAGGAGGCACGGGGGTGCCACGCAGCTGCGCAGGCGCCGGTAAGAAGAAGGTAGGCGGCAGGAACATAACATTTAGGTCGTAGGTGCCTGATGGAAGCCTGTGGATGGGGTTGGCACAGGAAAGAGTGACATGGGACCGCATAGGAGGTGTGCATGTCGGCCGCAAGGGGTCAAGCGGGCAAAGGGGATACGACATTAAAAGTGGAGGGAGGAATGAGATAGGTGGCGGTAAGCAGGTACACACAGGTCTATTGCATGTAGCAACATGAAACGTTGGAGAGCAAGCCTGATCACACATGGGATAAAGCGCAGTAGGCTTACCTTGTACATTGCATGTGGCAGGGAGGTATCGGACAGACAGAGGACGGCAGATGACTAGTAGAGCTGCGTCAGTTGAGACCGGTGGAGACCACAGTCAATGGCCTTACCTGCAGGATGGCTTCGCCTCCCGGCTTGTTGCTGGCTGCAGGATAGGGCTATACGTTAGGCAAACAGAGGTAGGCAGTCCAGAGGAAGGCTGGGAGCACAGCGGTGTGACCCGCATGGCAGCAGCCATCTTCTCGTGGTCTAGGCTGCTCTGAAGCCATCTCTCAACGAAGATCATCATTCAAAACTGATTTGCCGTTTTGTCACAAGTATTAAAAGTTGTCAGACTTTGACAAAAGGGATTAAAAAAAATTCAGCGAATACTAAATGTATAGCAACAATGCATCTTTAAAGAAGGGGGCCCAAAGGTAAACGCCATCCCTGAACTCTCACAATCCCCACTGGAACCTCCTGAAATTCACAGTGTAGCTATGACGACGAAACAATGAGCATCTGATCATGTGTATAAGCAAGCACGGCTCCTGCAGGGGGTCGGGGCGTGGGGGGTTCATAGGAGCCAGGCCCCCTCTAGGCCACTCCTTCACCCCCCAGGAAGGTGGCCTTGCCAGTGGTGTTATCCACCACTGGGACCCCAGGAGGCAGGAGGAGTTGCAGGCAGAGGTAGGATTTTGCTCTGAGCGGACATTAGCAACTTCAGAGCAATTAGCATTCTGAGGGGCTGCACTGCAAGAGGCCCAGTCAGGATTTGTTTGCTTGGCTTGGACAATGTGTAATGCCCTAAAACCATGAAAACACAAATGACCAGTCTCGTCTCGGAGGGCCATTCTCACCTTACATTAGGTAGCACACTTGCTCAAGCAGGCTGCCTAAAATTATCTAGCAGGATCCTTTTTCTATCTACACTCTTCAAATTACTTACATTTCTGACCTATCAGTCACAAAGTAGCTATTTTATAAACGTATCAAGTTGATTTCTGTAATTTACAGTACGTTAATTTTTTGTGGGAATGGTGCTGTTGTTCTCACCATGCTTAATACAATGGTTAACTGTATCTAACAATAAATGACAGGGGATGTTGCTTGGGCACAGATTTTCGCAGCAGGTGCATAAACGGCTGAGGATCCTACATTCAAAGTAAATATTGTACTGCATTAACTACTTGTGTAGAAGTGAAAAAATATAGTTGGTAGTTAGAACAAATTCATTTTTGGAGGGGAGAGTTTGGTAAAATCAAAAGGTTATTTGATGCAAGGCTTTGAGTTAAACAGTACCACTGTCATTGCTCTGGGCAACATTCCATTTCATAATTCTTTAGAATATCTTTGCCATTACAAAAGGGCACAAGCCAGTGGTCGTGCTTCTGCCACCAAACAGTGCACTTTAATCTGAATGTCTAACGCATGTTTCTTTTGCACCGGAACTCAAGCCACCGCAAGCATTTCTACCGCGCGCCAGGTACCCAAAGGCTTAAGGGCGAAACATGAAACCCACAGTACAAAACACACATAGAGATGTGGGTGGGGGTTCAGACTCATGGGCAAGGCCGAGCAGAGCTTCCATGGAACTACTTTACTTACTACTATAAATACCTATAGAAACATGTAACGCCAAAAGAGTATCTTTGTAGCTTTATTTCCCAAATCGCAAATGGAAAGCTGCCTGTTCACGATGCAAAAGTAATGCAAGCCTGAAAAGCAGCCTCTGTGTTAAATCACTATTTTTTTCAGCACCTAGGGGCACACAATCAAAGACATTGCGTGATAAGGCTGGCTGCCTAAACTAGTTGCTTGGCTTAAACATCCAGCTTGTATATAAGCACGATGATAAGAAAACTGGGGTAGCCACCTAAAAGCAAACTTATTTTGCATGTCAAACTAGGATGTAACGTTATGGATGTAAACTAAGCTTTATAAAGGATTTTAGTTTATGAATCACTTTGTCTTGCAAGAAGCCAAATATCTGGTAAGTAACTGTAGTTTCATGTGGGATTTCAGCTTGAAATGTCCCATGACCGTTCCATTCACTAGACGTTCATGCCTTGGGAAAGGTGTGACGAATCAACTGCCGGGGCACCAGTGGTCCATGGATGAATATCGGTTCCTAAACCATCAATCAGCCCCACACCTCTAGTACACCAGAAGGGATCTGAACAGATGGGAAACGCAAGCAAATTCTAAACCTCCCTGTCCAATTTTGGTAACGTGGATGGAACGGCAGGCTTATTTCTTAAGAGACTGTCCAGTCATGGTTCTATAAAAATATCTACTTTATTATTGTTCAACAGACAGTTCTAGGACACTACAAAATACATCCCACCCTGTAAAGGAATGCAGAGGACAAACGGTTTCAAGAAGGAAAAGGGATACACTCTGGATACTGGCAGGAGGGTAGGCGGTAAAGTAATTAATCACAATAGTTCAAAGATACTTGCTTTCATAACAAAGAGAGCAATTGGTCGTAAAATGTCACTAGGGGCCTTTGGAGATGGACCAGGGGGACAGAACCACAATGTACCTTGTGCTGGAGATATTCTTGGTATTTGACAGGGTTGAGTTGGTTTCAGGGTGCTTTGCAGCTTCTGCAACAGAGTTCAAGACAGGAGACAGCTATGGGTATTCGGCAGTAGGCAGTTCGGAGAGCGGGGCTAGACGAACGGCTGCAGGCTGGGCTACATGATGGTTCTGGGTCAGGAATCATCTCAGTGCTGGTCGGCGGTTCTGAAGCACAGGTCGAGGCATCTCGGACGGCTTTAGTGACTGCGGTGTAACTGCAGTCAGCGGTGCATTTGATTGCAGCTCGAGGGGCTCGACTGGCTCGAAAATGACCTTTAAGGTGGACGTCAGTAGATGTTTGTCGATGTACTCCTCCTAGCTTCTTCACTGGGCTTGTGTCGTCCTGTAAGGCACTCGTCCCGAAGCTGAGATTAGTGTTGCAGGCAGCCGCCTTGTCCTTGGTTTGGTTCAGAGACTCTCTGGCAAGTCCCACCTAGGAAGCGTGCTGCAGAGCTTAGCAGGGCACACTGTGTGCTGGCTGGGTACCGGTTCTGGAGCGGCTGGAGGGTCCTCTGGATTCGGTATCTCCCTCTGTTGCCTGAGGGATCTTGCATCCCTCTTTGAAGGTCCTGGCTTTCCTTCACTGCTGGAAGATGTAAGGCAGACTGTATCTTCAGCCAGGATCCAATGATGACTTCTTCCGCAGCCTTCTTTTAAAGACAAATGGAGCACAGGGATTGGTATTGGCTAAGCTTGCCTTTAATGAACCAATCCTGGGTCCCCAACAACAATCTCCTGTATGTATGAGGTCATAACCAGAGTGTTTTGCCAAGATAAAGGGGTGAAAACATGTATTACGAAGTCCCACCCATCTGCTTGTCTATTCTGTATGAAAGGGTCTCTCTGGTTAATGGAGCTCTCCGTGGTTCCTGATCGAAGCGGCAGGTCTCCCTTGAAGCTGTGGCAAGACGAGGCTCTCTGGTTCCGCCAAACCACATTCTCACCTTTTGAATGGGGTCCCCTTGTGGGGATGACTACGGTAAACAGGCAGTCCTAGAAATTACATTTCACTGTCAATCGATACTAAGGGTGGGAGCTGTTTTCAGGTTGACACAGTGCATATGCAAGGTTGTGGGGTTTTCGGTCTCCTTTGTTAGCCTCTGCAGCTAGGCCCCATGTGGGCCTGTTTGAATTAAACTCTGATTAGTATGTGAATGCTGCCACCATCTAAAGGGCTCAACAAAAGGACATTGTGGATCAGTGGTGCCTTTGTTAGTTAATTAGGCTGGCCCTGGCAGGTGGAAGGTTTGGCCTTCCCTCTTCTGGAGATGCATTGTGTACTCCACCTGTCAGATCCCAACTAAATATGACCGGGGTGACTGCACCTGTACGATGTGTCCACCGACAGTACATGGGTCTATGCTTATGTCGTGCGGTGAGCATAGGAAAATGTGTGCGGATTAGCCCCACACATTTTCCTGAGGTTGATCTACTATCATTCAATTTCATTTAAAATTTCAAAAATGACCAGGCGAGCTCACACCCACCGTGCGGATGGTCGAATTCCTTACAAAAGGCATGGCTGATAGCAAATAAATGTTCCTGCACATTCAGCCCTCCTTTTGTTATGCAGGGTAGGGCAGGTGGGAGACTTGATGGTATACTGCAGGTTGGCGAGTGATGTGGAGGGAGAGGGCATAGCTTCCACAGTTTACTCCTTAATCTGTGGCACAGATAGGAAAATGCTTTAATTTGCTCCTCGGAACATACTTGAGTAACAATGCCCTCCTCCAAGTTGGAGAATTCTGGGTACTCAATAATGGCAAAAAGAAGTGGAAGTACTGAAGGGCGGTTAGGACTTGTCAATTTCAAGCGCTTCCCTGAAGTAGTCTTTTCTCACTGTCGTCTGCTTTACTCATGAATCGTGACCCCTTCTATGTACCTAAAATGGAAGTCATACCAAAAGTGAAGGGCGAACGGCTTAGGTGAGCGTTCGCTGTTTGATGATTTATCTTGTGTATTTATCTTATTTATGTTAGAAAAGAGCTCCAGATAAGCGCACTTGCCTGTTCTACTCCCTAGAATTGGAAAAACTCCTAACCAATGAAATTAGAGCGTAACAGGTTCCCACGTGTCCGACCCTTTATGCCATCTGCACTGCTCAGGCGACATGTTCAGGTCAGTGGCATGAGCAGCCTAGCAATAGGCTCTCTGCCATAGAACTGCCTGATGCGAATATACCCCACATAAGAAAAAGACATCCTTTCATCTATGAGAATTGCAAGCTACAAAGAATGCTTTGATTGCAAAAAAATTCTACTTTTCCAGAGTAAAATATGTTTTTGCTTAGCTTAAAATAAATCCATCGGGAATAAGAACAACTTTTTAGCCGCTAACAAAATACTTTTACTCCCAACTTCCCAAAATAGGGAGTCAAATGCTCTTTTCCGCAAATTCTTATTCTGAGTAAAAACCGTATCCTCTAATGTGTTAGGGCGCTTTAATACGCTCACTTCCGGAGGAATGCCAAAAGTACCAACTCCTCTCCATACATGTAAAATCTAATAGCTTCGTGGATAAATGAGCATTTCGTTGAAATCCATGAAAATTTGTATTATTGTATTTTTCAAGACATGCTCATGGCTAAAAGAGGGCCTGGCAGTGGTTGTTCTCTTCCTAAGATCCACACCAGGGCTGGGCTGTTTTTCTCATTTAATTTCCGTTCAGGGCAACAACCGGTTTGTAAATTCAAGTTCTGAGGCCGGGCAGGGA
Organism: Ambystoma mexicanum; assembly: GCF_040938575.1. Lineage (NCBI taxonomy): Eukaryota > Metazoa > Chordata > Amphibia > Caudata > Ambystomatidae > Ambystoma > Ambystoma mexicanum. The sequence continues at coordinate 291,259,262 of NC_090929.1, forward strand.
GTCTGGCGGGAAGCCCAGTACTTCCAGTCTTGTACACGGGTAATTAATTGCATTGGGTTTATGGGTAAGGCAATTAATAATGTTAAACATTATCCGGGCACTTTCCTGTAGATCAAGCACCAAAATGGAGGGAAGCCTTGACGCTATGGTTTTGAAGGTGACAAAACAAAGCAGGAAAATAGAAAATGGTTACAAAGCATCAAAAACAACCTTCAACGAGGTTCTTGAATCTTAAAAATACAAGAGAGAAAGACCGGAAAGGAAGTTGTGCAAATCTAAGTTCGATCGAAATGGAGCGGCACGCATGATTCACCGGAAAAGCTAGCAGCAAACAATCAGATGGCTGCAAAATGCATCTTGGCACAGTCGCTATAGAGACGCCTCGCAGATAATATCAGGGGCATTTGAGATTTGCTCTGAATTGCCTGAACTAGACCCGACTAGAAATGCTGTCACCCAACCCAAGAAACTAGTAGATGAGGAACTCTTTCAGCAAAGCACCAGTAACAGCAAACCCAACATAAGCAACCAGCGAAGTCCACCACCACCTCTTACAGTAGACAAACCTGCCGCAGCCTCCGTTTGCTCCATTTCCACCACCAAAAAGCAGGAGTAGGCAAATATTGCTAAATGTAGGAAGCCATCCACCTCTGGACGCCCTCGCCACACCGGCCAGGACCAACTCAGTGCCCACACTGTTTAAATGAGTGATTGTCACCGCTCAGGTAGACCGACTTTCCTATCAGCTGACCATTAATCTTCCAATTGAAGCAAAAATGCTAAAAACTATAACCACTTCCCATCAACAGAAATAAGGCGAGGCATACATCCGGCTTCAATCTGCGTTCAGATCTTCGGGAGGCACAGGACCCACTGTGCTGAACACCAGGGAATAATTCAACCTCCTGGTATAAAAAGCAACCAGCACTGCGAATTCTGCTTGACCCCTCCGCAGCGTATGCCAATCACGACCACAGCATCTCAGCACATGGATCACAACACACTGAGGGTGCAGTACTCCTTCGTGAATGGCTATTCAGCACAATTGAAAGTGGCCCTCTTCCTAAAGTCAAGCTGTAGAGTGCATTTGGATCTGCATTATATAATTTCCCTACTCAGTACCGGTATAAGATCTCTAACTTCTCTCCTCACCAGCTTCGAGATAACCTCCAAACCCTTAGCTGGCCATTTGCTTCACTATGACACTCACCCAATTGTAGGTCCGATGTATGTGCCTTCCGGCGGGCATCAGCGTATTCTTTCATCTTCTTTTTTTCAGCGGCATCCCGTGTCCTTGCTACAAGTTCTAAGCTGATCGCAGGCCGGAGTTATGAGGGAGACGCATGCGGACGAGACACCCGAACATCAGCTCAGTGGGGCATAGACATGGTCAGGCAGGGACATTGTCTGGAGTGGTTCGGGGGTTGTATGTTGCTGGAGGCTGAGGCATATGTGGCAGGACTTCAGGGTGGCTTAATTCATTCATCCATGCCAGGGAACCACACTTACTTTCATAGTTGCTGTTTAGTTGACACTATTCCCCGGTTACCTTCATGTGCCACATCGACAACCTGCTGATATAGCGACACTGGAGTCCCTATCCTGTCACCTTTCAACAAAAAGTTTGATGGCATGATGGACAGTTCATCTTTCACCTTCATGAGCGTCTTCCAGAGTCGGTGGTCAATGGCGAGGTTGAACTGTATTGCCTGCTCTGTCGACCTCCACCTGCTATTCCAGACACAGGCTGCTGCATGTTCCAGGGTGAGGTCTTTGGCTGTCGCCTGCTGTATTTAAGCCAGAGGTATTGTTGGTGGGCTGGCATGGTGCACCACTTAGTTGACATAGCCGTCTGCCTGGTTGACCACTGGCCGGGTGCATGCTTAAAGATGCCTGCAAGAGAAATCTGACGGATTTTCTTCCTTCCATGGTTTGTGGACAATGTTGAAAGGATATTCTTGTAGGTGAAGGCACGCCCCTAAACGCTCACACCAGAAACAATACAACCCACTAGGGAACAAGGCCCAAGAAACTCTTGCAAGGATAGCAAGTTTTATTTTTTACAAAAAAGGGTGCGTCAGCAAAGAACTCTGCTGCCATGGAACATTTTGGGCAAAAAGGGTGCAAGCAGAAGCTTAAAAGGGGACACAGCATCATAGATTACATCATTTGTATCCAGTGGAAACCTGCGTGGCTGGTTGGTGTGACCATATAAATGGTCGGCCTACTGCATAGGGTATGCCATGTCATTGGTACCAGCCCAGTCCGTCCGTCTTGCATCACGTGAGGTCTGCTGGGCTCATCATCTCTAGGGAACCAAGGCCAAAGAAGCAATTCTCTACATTTGTAAATAGTGCTATTCTATCATTATACAGTGCACCTGGCATGCTCAAAGAATGGCACAGGGGGAGCCTCAAGGTCGCACTAAACCACACATCCTTCACTCATCGTGATCACATTTCTCGGTTTCCAAAGCTTCCATTCTCGCTTTTGAACTATAGTGTATCCCTCCCTGTACCTCACATTACAAATCATGTCATTATGAAATAAAGGTGGGACGACCATGCTCTTAGATCTTTTATTGTAGATTGGTTTATGGGGTAATGGCCCAAAACGTCACTCTCATAATTGCGACAGACGAAATTCCAACTTTTTTTTTGTTTTAGACCCCCCTTACACCACATATATATGTGGGGGGTATATGATATAATAGTAATATGTGGGAACTGTGGGGGGCCTTCCCCCGCATATGGATGTGCTGTAAAGTGGGTAAAAAAAACGTTTTCGTCCGTCGCAATTATGGGGGTTGCAGACATCACACAGATCCGTTTATGGTTAGTGGTCTGGGGTTAACTGGTATCTTGGAATTCAGGGGTCATGGGACTAGGTCCGTTGGAGCGGCTATAACTCGGGGTTGGCTGTGTCGGGGTCGGTGGCTTTCTTTGGCCTGTGGGTGATAACACGTACACCAAGGCACCCAGTGCTGTCTTGTGGTTTTACAGTGCACATTCTTTCTTAGAACAATCATATTGGCAACAACTTTAGAAGAAGAGTTTCTATGGAAATTAGCAGCGTGGGCCTCTCTCATTAGCCCTTGGGCCAGTTCAGATTTCCCCTTCAGGCTTGCAGCCTGTGTCAAGCACACTAAATATTGCATGCCGTGTAGGCCCTATGCTTCGACCATGATTACTTAATATCTGCAAAATGGCATCTGCTTGTATGCACGCACTATGTTTTAGCATATAAATTGCTAATAATATTATGATTGTGCAGGGACCTTTAGGATGCCCCCCTCCCACCTAGTTCTTCCAATGGGACTTGCCTTACCCTAAAGCGCTTAGGAGGTGGGATGGGTTTGCTCCCTTCCCGACCTTGGCGTAGGCCCATCTTGCAATGCAGGGCGGCATTTGGGCTGTGAGTTTGCCGTATATGGTGATGAGCGCCTGATGATCTGTAATCACTGTGAAGGGCTTCCGTATAGAAACGGATAAAAGTGCTTGCATGCCCATACAACGGCAAGGCTCTCCTTTTCTGCCTGAAGCTAGCGTTGTTCGGTGTCTGTCAGACCTTTGCTGGTGTAGCATGCAATCTTTCTGGGGGCGTGATCACTGCCTGTGTGTTGGGCCAGGATAGCTCTGTGTCCTACAGGGCTAGCATCCACTGTGACCTCCGTGCGTAGGTTGGGGTCGAAGTAGGATACGCACAGTGATACCGCTATTTGCCTTCTGATCTGGTGAAAAGATTCTTGATGAGTTGGTTTCCAAGAAAATGTGCTGTCTTTCTATGTAGGGTTGCAGAGTGGAGCACACGACGTAAAGTCTGGGAGGTATCAAGTGCAGTAGCAGGCCAATCCCAGAAAGGAATGGACTTGAGCAACATTCAAAGGATGTGGGCTTCCGTAAGGGCTTTGATCTTCTCCGGATCTGGTTCTATGCCTTTGTCAGAAAATATGTGTCTGAAAAATGTGTTGTGTTGTTTTGTTGAATGCACACTTTTCCTTATTGAGCGTGAGGTTCGCTTCATGGAGTGCCTTGCATACTTTTAGTAGTGTGGTGTCGTGAGACTCTTGTGACCTTCCAAATATAAGGATATCATCACTGTAATTGATGCAATGTGAGATGTGGCTGATTACTTTCCGAATTTCCTCTTGAAAGATTTCGGCTGCAGATGAAATACTGAAGTTGAGGTGCTTATAATGAAACAAGCTGAGGGGTGTAGCGAACGTGGTGATGTAACGTGATTCTTTGCTGATCTTGACCTGTTGATAACCTTTGTTGAGGACAAGCCCCATTCATCAGATGCTTCATGTCTGATGCGTGGGGATTGGTGTAGTTTGCGTCATGCATGTTGACGCAGAGTCTTATCTGTCCTTATGGGCCTTTCTTGGGGACTGGTACTACCGGCAAGATCGATAGGGTGGGACCAACTGCAGGCTCAATGATATTGGCATCAAGGAGTCCCTGTAGGTCATTCTCCACTTGGCGCTGGATATTGATTGGTATCCCTCTGTCGTGTTGTGCAGTCGGTTTTATGGAGGTGTCTATGTGAAGGTCGATTTTCATCCATTTTAGTTTCCCGATCCCCTTGAATAGTGCCGGGAACGCTGCATCCATTTTTGCTGCTGCCGAGCTGTATCTACTGGCCATCCAGTTGTATAGGGCACGGATGAGCCCCATCTGGATTACAAGCCTGAAGCTGAGGATGCAGCCGCATGCTGTTTTGGCCTTGATGACATGAATGGTGATGCAGTCTTGTTTGTCCTTGTACGTGCACATGGCTTTGAAAGCTGCAGAGCAGGGCAGTGGCTGTTTGGCACTATAGGCATATAGGTCCACTTGAGCTTTCTTGAGGTGGTGGGGCCTAGTCAACCGTCAGTATTCCCTTTCAGGCATCACGTTTACTGTTGCGCCAGAGTCTATTAAGAAGTCAAAGGCTCTCCCTCCCACCGTGAGGGGTAAGGTCGGGCTGTGCTCTACCACGTTGGGGTTACCCAGGATGTAGAGGTATTCTCTTTTCCTACACTCCGAGATGGATGGTGATTCCAACTCATTCATCAAGGGGGGAGGCTGTGTGCAGGTTGTGTATGCGCCTCCATCCTTTAGGCTTTGCTTCAGGTGATGGAGAGCAGCGGGTCCTGGTGCTACGCCGGTCTCTAATGTAGTATCTCCTATCATCCCTTGGAGGGTGGGAAGAGAACTTGTATTGTGATGTTCACTGCCCCACGACCTTGGTGTCCTTGGAGCACTGCACATTGCTCTGAAGTGAAGTGGTCTTCTCCTCCGCATGCATAGTAGCACTCTTGCCCGACGGCGAGGCATGCGCCCGCGTGCAGGAATTCGAACTGCACCTGAATCAGTGGGCTCTTGTCGTTCTTCGGTTTGGCCGGGAGCGTCACAACTTTTTGTACTGACTTTTCCTTAATGGGGGCCGATGGGCCGATCTGGAGATTGGTCATGGATGAAACCTGAAGTTCCAGTGGGGTGGTCGTGCGGGCTGGAAGTAGCATTTCGGCCAATGTGTGTGGCCTCTGCAGCTTCCTTAATGATCCATGCAACGGCTGCTGGCCGTGGCTTGAGGGGCACAGGGCTTGGTGCACGCTGGGCCGGATCTGAGGCCCCGTGGATGACGTACATGCTGGTGCACGCAGTCAGGTTGCAATCATGTCTTTTTTTTCTGAGTCGGTCCGGTGCGACAGAGCATAGGCTCCCTGTCGCGCATGCTGACAGGCTGCTGCGAGCGGGCTGCTCGTGATAGGGAACCTCCTTGCTTGTGGCTGCACTGATCCAGCGCAGAGTGGCCTGGATTCTATGTGATGCAGGCATCCGGCGAAGTCCAACCGCGAACAGAGCACTCGCTTAAACGCTCTGCAGTATTAGTTCTGCCTGTAGCACACGGAAATGGCTTCACCCGCCTCGTCGCCAGTGTTCTGTTCTCCTTCCACGCACCAGGCATACATGCTGGCTCAGAGCTCAGCAAGCATATGCACTCTACACATTGGTTGGGGGGTACCTGAACTTTATTTTCCGCAAGCCCCCCCCACATAACCCATGGTCACATGACCATGCTTGATTCCTCGTGCCCTACTGACATGTGTCGCATTTTAACCAATGATGCAACGGTACATAGTATTTTTGGGTGACTATTTTGAGAAATAGAAATCTTAATAACTGTTCCCAATAATGAACCGTACCCTAAAAAAAACGGAATGGAACAGAGATTAGAACAGAGCAGTGCTGTTTCCAGGCGGTAGGAAGTGGCAGTTAGCGGGGCAAAGCATTTTAAAAACCTGGTAAAACATGCCATGGTTTTAAAACACTTTGCTCCATGTACTCTTATTTATAATGGGGGCAGGTGGGTTGCTGTTTAGTCTGTTCATTTTTACTAATCTGGACAGCAGGCCCGGTGGCAGGGGTGTTGCTAGGTTTGCAAAAGTTATTGGGGCTACAAAGCTAGCCTTTTGGATGTAGCCCCTGAGCTTCTATCAGGGTCTTCAACCAAAAGATCAGGGGATAGAGCCCCCTCAGCCACCCCCTAGCAACGAGTCTGTTCGGTGGTACCGCTTCTCTCAGTCGCAATCTTCTCGTGTCTGTCCCCCACACCCTCACCAGCCTAATGTTGTTGCGACTTCATCAGTACAGAACCAAAGAGAGCCCAGGCTGCCCCCTGTGTGTACAGCACAAGGGCGGCGTTAGGCACACACCTGCTTCCCCTCCGTGCAGTGAGGCAGGCCCTCCCTCGCCTCTCCTGCTAGGCTGATAATGAGAATGAAACTTTACACGGTGGCATCGACCACGTAGCCCTGTTTCGTCCTCAGTCGGCACAGAAACAGCGATTGGTAAATTCCGTCATTTCCAGGAAGGCCAGGGACTGCTGGGAATCGTGTTTATTGCAGAACAAAAGGGTGCGGGGCTGCTGCTGCGCCTGGTGGTTTAAGATAGGGGAGAGAACCTGGGAGAGAAGAGAAGGGTGGGGAGGAGCCAAGAAGGCGGCTGAAGGGGGAAGGAGCCTTGTTCTTGAGAGAAGGAGAGTTGGATCAGGAGGGCCTAAAGTGCCACAGATATAAGCACACCTTCAGGGGATTGGGAACACAGGGAGGGCAACGTAATGCAGAAGAGGAGCAGAGTGATGGAGGGCGGCACGAAGAGGAGAACACAGTGACACGAGGACCGAAACAAAACGGGGTAGAGAAAAAGCAGAAAATATAGATTGAGGAAGAAAGGTAGAGAGGTATACAGAGGGAGAGCAAGATTAATCACTGAGAGGCATAATGGAGGCTTTGCACGACAGGTTTGAAAAAGGGTGAAGGCACACGATAACGGGTATATGGGCAAATATGAGGAAAGAGAAAAGAAATGAAGAAAACGAAGAGTGGCACAATAGATGAGACAGGCAATGGGGAGAGAAGAAATGGGATAAACTGGGACTGGAAGAGATTAGAGCTAAAAAAAAAGGACAGAGAAAGGAACAAAATGAAGATTGGGTAGAAAGGATGACCACTCTGAAGCATATGACACTTTATGAAAGTGATGTGAACCAGTTAGGCTGCCCACAAACGACTCCGGAAGCAGCAGGTGAAGGCAAGGGAAATGTAATCTGTTAATCTGCACACCAATCCAATTAAATGTAATCTGGCAATCTGGAGAATGTTATGAATATTATACAAACAGATCTGGCAAGGTTTGCACTCCAGACCGGCGGCCTCCCAATGTACATCAGCCCATCAGCCTGTGCTGCCCGTATCCTCATTGTTGCGCAGTTCCTCTTCAATGGCTTTGCCTCTTCCTACAGTCTTCCCTTGAGTCCCTCATCTATCTACCTGTGGCCTCCGTTCCACAGCCCTTGCTCTTCCATCATGTGTCTCCTGCCACAATGGAAAGAGAAAAGGCAGTCGTGCTACAGTTCCCATTGCTGTGTCTGTGGTGGCCATTTTGGTTTGTATGTTTTGAGATGCTGCAGGAACATCTGCACTCCCCACATGAAACATGACCCCAACTGCTAGAAAGGACAGTTTGAGCCATGGACGATGTGCTGGCGTACTACTAATATCCATAATTAACTTTGAGGATGGGGTATCAGCCAGCAACAGCATTGCTTCCCTTTATAATGGGCTGGGCCCCGATTGGTTTTTTTGGTCTTTCACTGTAGGCTGGCGCTCAGTCAACAAAAGATACAGCCAGCCATTCATGTAATTAAAGCCTAATTATCGTATGAAGATTGCATATTCCTGCCTCATGTAGGAATGTGATGTGACCTTAATACTTGCACTCTAAATGTAGTAATGTAGCTATTAAGTAAATCAACTCTCTCATAAAACTTGTAAAAAAGAAATAACAATAAGAAAAATGCTGTACAAGATATGCATTAATATTAAGGTGATAGTAGCACAACATACGGATGGGGACTACTCTCTACAGCTAACTGACATATTGACTTGGGAACTTCAGAAGACAAACTCATGGAATAATACACTATTCCATTCTTGTTCACAACTTCCTCCTAGTCAATGCAACCAGCAAACCCAAATCACCTCGCACTGTCCCAGGATCTCCCTTCGTCCTGCGGTGGTGTCAGAAGAACTGCAGTGTTTTTTTCCACCATGTGCACATCACGCACGTTACCATTGTGAATTATTAATTTATGTGCATGGCTTTCATAAAGTAGGTGAACCATATGTAGGCCTCCCTTTGAGCATGCACCCAGGTAGTTTGATTTGAACCAACTGACCTAACGTGAATTGCTGTGATGGGTGCTGTGAGGTGTACAAAATGTCAAGCCTGAATTTAAAAGCCATCTGTGGTGTACAGTACAAGCTTGTCAGTTTTCATACCAATGGAGACTTTACTGTATATTTAGGCTCGGTTCACCAGCCATGCAGTACTGTTATGCATTTTCCATCCCCTCATTGGATGGAAGGGAGGAAACCCTGTTACTGAGTGATCAGTGCTGCTTTAAGCTCTAATAAGGTTTTCAATTTCCAGCTCATAATCCAACCCAGTCATCATCGTTATTTCGACATAATCACCTAGATTCTTGTTAAATCACTCCATATGCCCATTCCCTTGTGGATAGTAGAAGGGGGTGGTTTGTGCTCCATATCCGCTTCTTTTAAACATCCCTTCATCTCTCAGGAAGTCAGCTGGACCCATTATCTGTAATTTGTAATAAAATGGTCAGCCCCCCCCCATTTCCCAAAAAAGACTTCCTATGAAATCATACGTAAGATATTATGGTGGGGTACACTGGATTGGATGCAATTTATGTTGTAGTCTAAAGTAGATATATATGTGAGACAGCTACATACCTCTAAGAAAGCAGAGATTAACGCCTAAATCTTTCTGAATTGAAAGATTCAGGTCGTTTTTAAGGCGTAGCAAAACACATATGTTCCTGATTAGTCTTTTCTTTATTTTATTTGAGTGGAGGAGTTGTGTTCAAGCTTTGTCAATGTCTATGCAAATATGTCCGCTCTTGTGTGTTGTCAATCAGTAGATATATTGTCAGCATCAAAACAACTTGAAAGTTCCTGTGTTCCATCTCCAGCGCATCCAGAATTACACTCCGGAACGGGGGGAATTCAAGTTATTTAAAAATGACCTAGGATCGAAACACATGTTGGCGAGTCAGAACTGTCAAGCAATCATTAAAAATTGAAATAGCTACTGAATAAGCAATATTTGTTAGTTGTTTTTTCTGTTCAAAGATAAGCGCACACATTAGAAAGAGTGTTCACCTTTCCAATGGAATCAGTTTCAACCTGTGGGGTAATTTGACATACAAATGTAAAGTCTGCATTTGGAAAAAATATAAATGAATACAATAGCAAATCTGCCCTTTTGGGGTACAGATCAAACTGCAAGTCTAATGCTACGTTGACCCATGATCCCCTTGAAGCTTCACTGGAGCAAGAGGTGCTGTGTGTATTTGTATTACCTTGTCACTGTTATTACAGATATCACATGTCCTAACTGCACACTCTACATCTCTGCCAAGACCCAGCCGCCAAAGTTGTTCAATCAAGGCCCTCTCGATTTCTGAGATTCCTAGTTGACCTGGATGGACATTAGCTAATACTCACCTCCTGCAGAGAAATGAACTGCTCACGTCTCCATGGCAACAACCCGTTCCCATACAACTCATCAGCCACTATGTGGCAACTCTTGCACATTTCTGAAGGAAGACCATTCGTGGCATAAAAACCCGCACTTTTCGTACCACTGAATATCTAGTGGCATGGTTTTTCCACTGTTCCGCCAAGATTACCTCCACTTAACGCACACATATCACTCATTCTGGCTGTTATTTCCTCATTCCTCATCATGACATTTTAGATTGCATTTGGGCACTGAAGGTAGAAGCCCGGATAAACTGTAAGCAGCAACATTAAACAAACCTGGTCTACACACCATTCCATATGTGTAACTCATGAAGTTTTGATGAAATACCTGCCAGTCTGAGGAATTCTCTGCTCCAGCATCCTGCATGAAGTGCTTGTACCAATGGGCTGTGGTCTGTTCTGGGCATGAGCATGGTACCACCCAGTCTCTCTCTGTAATGAGGGATGTCCCGCGCAGTTGCTATAGGATCGCATTCTGTTACTGCATTGATCACGTCTGGGGTTGCCATGCTTGTGATGCAGCAGCAGCAGGATCAAATGAACTGAAAGATCAAGTTAAGCCCAAACTGTTCAGCAAAATACGTGACAAGATGTGACTGAAACAAAAAGCCCAGCAAAACATGAAAACCCTCTGCCCTTTTATAAAGCAGAGAGGCCATGGAAATGTGGGCATTCTGCAGATTGAAAATCATAATAAAATGGTGTTTTAAATTTAAAGTAAATGAGTACAAAATGGGCTGTGCAAAGTGAATTACAAAAGAGCTCAGACCAAAAGCCTACCTTTTCAATATGGTATAAAAAAAATGAAAGGCACTTTTCACAACAAAGAAAAACATGGAAAATGAAGATATTTGTGGCTTGGAAGTAAAGGAACTGTGTACCAGTGAAATGCCTTGGCTTAAACCTTTTAAGGGTATGTTATAATGTGAAGTGGAACATTGACACTTTTGTAGCGAAGACCAACATACACATGGGAAAACAAATGTCCATGGCCATAGCCCAGTGAATGTACATATGAGGATAAAAATGATCAACATTGATGGAACGATGTGAGATATTAAAAAGGCCTCAAATGGAGAGTAAGTGTGACAAATTGGAAAGCAAGCATTTCTATTATTCAGAGCACAGAAGGCTTGTGTGAGTGTAAAGACTTTTCCCCTGAAAGTTAAAAACAGTGACCTTCCCCCCATCATATGCCAGGCTCTCCATCTGAAAAACCCTCGCTTTGACGTGTCAGGGCCAAAGATGAATCTGTATTCATGCATGACAGAGGAATTTATTTGTGTGGCTGGGTCAACAGAAAGGCCACCATTAATGAGTTGAACGCTGTAAAATTCCCAAAATTCAAGAACTTATATGGTCCCTCTCTGGGCTGACTGGGGGGGGGTGGCCTGCAATCAAGATTGTCAAATGGGATCAGAAATCCATCTGGACAGCAAGATAAGATAATTTTTCATCCATTATCACAGCCTTTGACTGTACAAAAATGTTAAGGGATTAACACCAGCCCGAGTGAACAAAGAAAGCGGATGCCTATGGCTCAGATTGAGTGGGGGGAGAGGGCGAAACTTAATGTGCCATTTAAACAGAATATGCATATATGTAATTATTTCACCATTAGTTTACATTGAAGATCAGATTTTGTTGATTCTCTCAGGAACCGCAAGTCATAGAAAGATAACCCAGATATCATGGGGAAGTTAATGAACAGACATTTTTTATTGATTCAACTCTTATAAAAATGTGACCTTGGGAACAAAAGTTATAACCTAAAATGTGGTTGTAACTCCCCAGAAAATGTCAAAAAGCAGAGATTCGGGGAGGTCATATTTTAATTAATTACATTTCAGGTTAGAAAAGTTTATATTGAGAACTGTTAGATTTTTTAGTTATCCACAAAAATCTGTTGTTGTCATCATGTAGACACCAGATACATCTTATTATGTCTAGCCGGATGAGTAGGATTTGAAAATATATATAATTCGTTTTATTATGATATTAGAGAAAGTTGTCATGTACAGACTTTTTTCAGTGCAAAAATGAAAAAAGTGTAAAAAGTAAATGCAATTGGGTGGACTGATCTAAAAAAACTCAAAAAATCAAAACTCAAAAAATCTCAGAAAATCAAAAAACTGATCCCAATTCTGCCCTTGATAAACTGAAAGGGCCAATCAGAACAGAGGGACCAGCCCTGCAAGAACAGAATGGAGAATAGTTGACCAATGAAAAGGAATAGCCAATAAGCTAGCATATGATAATTCAGACATTTTGGTGGGTGTGACTGTGGGTTTACAAGGTGTTGCACAATACAAATCAAAGATCTGCCTGGGAAATCAAGAGAGAGCTGTCTAAAATTATCTGGGTGGTGTAAGGGAGGCATGGTATCACAATTATGACACTGACACAAAAGGTACAACCTGAAAAACCTTTATTCAATTTTCAGGGTTTGGAAAATCTCCTATTTTGCCCTATAGCTAGGATGGGAGTAATATTGGCCATCACATAATAAATAAAACAGTCCTAGATGAGTCAGTCAAATCAAAATGGCCTTTACTAACACAAACCTAATGCCGGCACTAGCTCTTGTACAAAAAGTGTGTAAATGAGAATATGTATGCAAAGAAAAGTCAGTGTTCAAATATAAAGAATCAATGTGGCTGAGTCAGCTCTCATCCCCATGTTAGACAGCACAGAGTAAGGCAGTCCCTGTAGGCAGGATGACACACTCTGGCTCAGGTTCTTAACATAAAGGCAGTTCAAAATGCGGATCAAGGTCCACCTGGCCTTTCACATTAAAGTCTCTTTCCAGCTTTCAAAACACTGTTCAACAAAAAGTTCACCCCGGTCTCCCTCAGTCAGGCTCAGACCTTTCAAAGCAAAGGTTCAAAAAACTTCGGGAAGGGAACCCCTTTCCCCAAGCATAATTCACATCCTTCCCCTCACTTATTACACTTCCGTTCTCCCTCATTTGGGCTTGGACCGTTTCCTGATGTCAAAGACTTTTGAATGTGCGTGGCTTTTACTTACAGACCTCTGCAGGACCACTTCGACTTTCCCTTCCGCTCAAGTTCAACGTTCACCTTTTTACTCTCCTCTGTCCTCTGGGTTAATTTTAACCACTTTGCTTTTACAGTTCATTCACGTTATCGATACATATATTTTAACTTTCACTGAGACTTTCGAGTGGGCTACTTCCTTTCGCCGGACCACTCTGTTACTGACTATCAATGGTTTCACAACTTTCGTTACTTCAAAGTTCATTCACAGGTCTGCCTTTATTTGTGTCTCATCCACACGTGTGCAGCCTTCAATTGTGTGATATCATGTTACAATTTCAATCTTTCCTAAGACACACACCAGTCTTTTATGTCGCTTGCCAACTCACTGGATGTGTACGTTTCTTTCTTGTCTTTAAAGTTTTTCAATTCACAGGTCAAGGTTAGTAGCACAGGCTTTGCCTCACCTCCCCAATTCTGCCGTACACCCGGGAGGGTTGCTGGCTTCCATGAAACACAATGCAGCCTTCTTGTTTGGGATTCCATAGTATTGTTTAAATTTGACATTCAGGAACAGGAGGGTTGAACTGTTTATTTGGCCTGTGTTACATGTACATGAGACCCAAAAGTGAAAGGTGGCATGTGTATTTGGTGCAAATACTAATTGGACATATTATTCAATAAATATATATTCTGCAAGCCTGATTGTTGGCTTATTGATGGCATAGGGGGAGAGATCTACGTAGCTCTATACGAGTCCTAGACGGGGCTAGACTGAATAAGACAAATGATATATAAGGGTAGTCTCTAAATTTATTGGTAGACTGCTTTCAGGAAACCACCACCAACATCTCTGCTTGTCTTCTTTAAAGAGGCAGCTGAACCCATTGCTCATTACACATTGTGCCCATTTTTGGAATGCCTTTGTGTCCATCTTGATCTGCATTTTCTTATAGAACAGACAGCGGACCCCTTCAGACCAAATGTTGGCGTTTGAGAAAGTGTCTGTGGCATCGCTCTGTTCTCACTCTCCCCTCCCACATGCTACTATTTATCCATTACAGTGCTAAATGCACTATATATATTTGGTTTTAACATGCGTCTCAAGGGTGGCTAGGTGTGAGAACCAGCAGTAGAGCCTGCTAAGCACAAGAGGTGTGAGGCAGATGGTGGCCCTGGGTAGGCGTGCCGAGTGTGTGGGTGATCCAGGACCTGGACACCCCCCTGGAAAAAAGCCATCTATGCTTAATGTCCCTACACTTTCATGCGAACTTCCCTAAAATCTGTCCCCTGGAACCACCCCAGGGAATTCAAGTGTTGCTCCCCTGACCCTGGGACTCATTTTATGCCCACAAGGTCAGTGAGTGGCTGTCAGTGAGTCTGGCTGCCCCAAGAACGAGTGTATCCATGGCTATATATCTCAGGTCAGGTTATTGAAAAACACAGTCCCTTCTAACTAAATTGTGCTTCTGCATAACTCTGTGCCCATCTCTGTGTATATGTAAGGATATCATCCTGCATTTCGGGTGCATGGATTTATTCCACCCTATGAAAAGTACTATTTTGGTGTCTCCACTATATAGTGGGGCTAGATTTCATGTTTTAGGGCCAAAATGTTGCACCCTATGCAGCCGCCTAGAGTGACCGTATTGTGGCACTGACCCTGATTCTCTGATGTTCTAGGTTCAAATGTTCACAGAAGTGAGACTGGAGGTCACAGCCCTTTTTCTTTCTTTATATTCTATTTATTTTTTTAATTTGATCTGTTTTTACTCGTTTTACTAGCTTTATCTAGTTGTGTGCCATTCTTGGTCCGGGTTACCTGTCTGCAGAAGAAATGATATGAATTTCAATCTGCACTCCGAGGGTCCCACTTTAGAGCTAGGTGAGATGGTCCCCAGTGGTGAGAAAGGCTATATACTGATAGAGGTTCCCAGTATGTACATTATCAGAGGTGCACCTATCCACCCTTGTCAGGTATTGGGACACAGAAAACAAGCACTGGAAAGTCTACAGCTTTGGCTTTTGTGTAGGAATGGAACAGGCTTTTGCCAGGCACTGCCTTAATGATACGACCTGGCAAATAGATGACAACAGCCAAACATGGTTTAATTACATGGGCATATGATTGCAGGGCCTGGCAAATGCCTATCTAAAACCAATGCACAAGCCAGAACGTTTTACAGGACTTCAATGCGAGGAACATATATAAATCAGAATTACCTCCAGCGTTCTGCTGGAGGTGTTTTCTCTGCCTTACCTCCAAACCTCTAGTTCGCTCTGTGGTACTCCCCATTTCATACCACCATTCTCTTCACAGTCCATACATCAGTGTTAGCCTTCATTGAATGCTGTCCTCCCCATCCCATACCTCTAAGCCATTTGCTGCCCATATATCATCCCTGTACTTCATCTTGAAGTGTCCTCCCCTTCTTGTATCCATAATCCATTTGCTGTCCCTATGTCTTCCCTTCCTCTAATAATGTCCTCCCGTTCTTACATCACCAATCCATGTACAGTTTGTGCGTCCTCACCATCTCATACCACAAACCCTTTAGAGTCCATACATCTTCCCTGCACCCTCTCTACCACTGCACTCCCCCTCATCTTCCAACATTCCCTTTGCAGCTCTGATCACTTCCCTCCAGGAGCCCTTAACCACTATTCTCCAGGTGCTCCACCATTGCTGCCTCAGCACGGGTCTTGCTTACCATCTACCTTAGGGGTGGGAGCAGATCAACATTTCCGGAGGGCTAACCCTTTTAATGTTGGAAGAGGGGCTAACATCAGAGACTGTGTGGGGGAAACATGCATGTGTGAGGGCATCTAACATCTTTACACATTCTACAGAGACTCTTCTGGTGAAGCTTTAATGTTAAAAGCAGTTACCTGTCCCCTTCATGTCTGAAACGACACACTTAAGAACTGCTATGAGAATGAGAGGTCTCCTGCCTCTCCACACCTCTGCCCTTCCAATCAATCCCCTGACATGCAAGTGCTACCACCACATCATAGTTTCAATTGCCTAAAAATGTATTCATACGAACACAGTTGGCAACAATGAAATGCTTTACATTAGTCATTGCTGGGACTTTGTTAACTGTACAGCCGCAAGCACTGTGTATTGTCTGTGGACTGTCCTGTCCATGCCAATGCTCTGTAGGTCAGCCAGGTCAAGTCCACATAACCCAAAGTTTCAAGGGATGAGGGGAGCCAAAGCCCAATTTGCCCAATGGTCGTTGCGCCACTGATCTGCCATCCTTGGATGCTCCATTACCACCGTTCCTGTGCAAGCACCTGGCTCTTTCACTCATTGTATTGTCTTCAAAACCTCTTCACTAGCCTTAACACCTGTTCACGCCTCAATACCTACCACTTCCACTTCCTGCACTATAAACATGTACCCTCTTCACTGTATGCCACCATTCTCAGCTCAGCCTCTATCGTGCCTCTTTAGTACCCTACCTTTAACCGTGCATGCACTGTGCAGGTAACGCTTGGAGCGTTTCTTATGCGCAAAATGGAATTACAATAACAAATAATCTTGGACCCAAATAACCGAACATACTCAAAGAATATGGCAAAATACTACTTTATTTTCAGTCCAAATAAAGTAGGAAGACCTGGTGAACAGACATATTGCAGCTCACACAACCTTGATTACTATTTAGGTGCACAAAGACTTTATACCTCGATGTGCGTCATCCATGACATCATCCTACATGGCAAATAATAAAACCTATTGGACGGGGAGATTGGTTAAGGGAACATATCTACTTATAGGTTCTATAAGTTTTAATATCACAATTAGCTGCTCCATCTCTAGTAAGCATGCCTTGAACATCTCTCTAAGTACGTATAATACAGATTATAGCACTATAACAGCAGTGGATTGGCCATTGCAACAATGTATGCTCACCATTGCATAGGCCCTCTCATCTCCCAACCTTGGACACTCATCACGTTAGCAGCATGTAAGCAAAACAAAACCCTGGTGCCGAAAACAACGTCGGACTATTGAAAACTTGTCGAATTAATGTACCATCTCTCAGACAAGTCTTCAGCCAATGCTTCGCGTTTGTACCTGACCTTGTGTAGGAATGCCCCTCAACGCTCACACCAAAAAAACACAACCCGCTAGGGAAAAAAGGCCCAAGACACCTCTTGCAAAGATAACCAGTATTTTATAATAGGATTGAACCAGCAAAGACCTCTGCTGCCACCGAAGGTTCTGCCAGCATTTTCACAAGCAGCACATTAAGAAGGTACATAGTATCATCAGTCTCATCATTACATATAGTAGAAACCTGCGTGGCTGGTTGGTGAGACCCTATACCTAGGCCGCCTGCTCCATGGGGAATGCCAGGTCATTGGTACCAGCCCCTTCTGTCCATCTTCTTACACGTGGGTGATGCTGCAATTGTCATCGGTCATGAGGTGGTGGCTATTTGGCAATTATGTACAAAATAAACAATACATCTCTATCTATGTACCAGTGCACCTGGTACGAGCAGACAGGAGCCTAAGAGAAAAGGCTGAGGTCGTACTTACTCACAGCATTCACTCGCTTCCAGAAAGGCCGGCACCTCGCCAAGGTCTTCCACCCTCCTTTTGGGCTATAATTTCCACCCCCCCTCCACCCTGCAGCACAAATCACGTGACCCAGAAGTGAAGGCAAGAAAGCCCTGCTTTCTGAGCTTTCTTAATCATTCTGGGGTCTAACAGCTTTATGATCACTGGTCTGGGGCTGGCTGGTACCTTGGAATTCAGAGGTCTTAAGGCTAGGCCCTTTCGGTGCTATAACTTGGAGTTGGGACTGGTGGGAGTTGGAGGCCCGTGCCCTCCTTCTCGTAAGATTGTATCGTACAGAGACACTCAGCCCTCCTCCAGTAGCCTTGCATCGCACATTCTTCCCAGAGCAGGAAGGGTGGCAACTTTTAAGATAATGAAGGGTTCATGGATCTCTGCAGCTCTGGCTTTTCGCATCGATGCCCGGGATACAACCTATTCCTTCCCTCATGTTCGCAGCCTGGGATGCTTGCTGCTGCTCCATTTTTAAGCCTCACATTTTAATATGGCTGCTAATATCTAAAATGGTGTTTCCTCTACGTGTGCACTAAGTCTACAAAGCATGCAATAATTTAATTGTGTAAAGGACTTTAGGAACACCCTACCCCCAGGTCTCTTGCACATTTCACGGCCTTTGCCTTATGATAAATGGCTTGGGGGTGTGGGTTGGTCATCTACCCTTCCCAACACTTGCATGATGTTCTCTTCTTCTGAACTTTAAGGGGAGTTAAGGTACATCAATATCTTTGCCTGAGGCTTAGGAATAGGCCATATTTCCTGGTCTTGCACCATGTGTGTGGAGACCACGATTTTGTCTGTATTGTTTTCTATTTAGTGCTATTTGATTAAATTATCATGGGTGTCATTGTGCTCTTCGTCCTCTGGAGACTTGGTTGCTCTGTCTCACATATGCTTTTCTGTATCTTTAATATTTGGTATCTTAAATGTTTGCTCATTTACATAATGTAAGAGAAATATGTTCTGCATGGTTTATCCTCGTTGACTCCCCTTGTACCCTGTATTAGCTTCTCGTTGTGGCATCCTTGATCTCTGTCCACCAGCTATTCTTTGTCATGCACAATTCTGTACTTCCAGCCCCTGTCAGCTCTGCACCTCTGGCCTCTCTCCTTAGAGCCTTTCGCTTACTATTATTCAAAGCCGACGTCCATCTTTTCAACATAGCCGCTTTACCCGTGTTATGTTTTCTGCTGCAGCAAGCTTCTATGTGACTCGTCTACCTTGTGTTTCTGTGTATATACATTCACTACTTATCTGGTCATTTATCCTCTTTGTATATATGGTTTCTTCTCACTCGTGTGTATATATGTTTACTTCGTTTCGTCAGTTGTATCTTTATTCTTTAAGTATTTTTATATCGCTTCTGCGTGTCATCTTCTCTTCCCCTAATGACATCACTTTGCTCTCATCAGATTTTCTTTATAGCTCCTCGATATTCACTTGTACCTGCAAATCTTCTGCTACCACTTCAGTGCGAGGGTACATTTGGTATTGTTGTCTGAGTGCAAAACGTCTCTCATACACTCGATGAGGTATTGGGATAATACCTAGTGTCATGCACATTGCCTTCAGGTTCTTCATCCAGTATGACAGAGGTGAGGGGCGAGTTCTTCCAATGGCATATACGTCTGCTTCTCTACAGCACTAGCAATCCCCCTCCCCCTCCCACCGCAGCATTAAAGGAGTCCACTGTCAGTAGTGCATCTTGTTTTTCCATTTGCACTGTGGTGTTTATAGTTTTTCTTTAACTTCTAGAATTGAAGAAAACCGCAGAGCTACTTAAGACCACCATTGGGCCACTTGCCAGCTGCGCAGCCAATCCATGTCACTGGGATAAAACTGTTCCAGCTATGGGCCTTTTCATTGGTTACAAGTGCTTAAGTTGACTATTTAAAGTTGAAGACTACAACTCCCATAATGCATTTCCTAACCAACTGAAGCCCTGCATTGGAAAAATGGTGTCATGCAATCATCCGACCTGGTATTTCTTGCCATTGACCGTATTCCACCCATGACGCCTCATGTGTTCCTCTTCGCAGCAAGGTACCCCTCAGACCACCCACACCTGCATCTGGTCGGTGTTATACCATTGAAGCCATCTCTCTTCGGCCCTTAACTGGTGTCTGTTTTGTTCACCACTGCAGCTGTCAGCTGTTGTCTCATTAATAGGACTTCGTCAATAGTCATTTTATGTACAGACCTGCCCGTAACCTCCATTCTCACAGGATGTGTCTATTGTCATCTCCCAGGGTCTAGCCCAGGCAGCTTCATTCTTTTCAAACCTGGCCCGTGTGCACTCGGCTCCCTGCTTTTCTCTGGCAAGAAGCCACCACTTTATGAATCAGTGAAAGACCTAGGGCCGGGCGTGTCGTGGGCCACACCCAGTCTCTCCTTTTACGCAATTGCGGGTATAGATGTTTTGTTCAGCGAATGGCAAAGGAGATTCGTGTTAAGCAACAGCAGAAATCCAATGGGACTAGAAGATGCCGCGCTCGGCCTAGCACCCCCTCTGCCCAATAATATCGTGTCATGTAAATTGGTCTTGTATAGTGCACCTCTGCCATGTTTGCAGCTTTGTTTTGTGTGGCTCTGAAAGAAAGAAGGAGGGTTTGGGGTGTCAGGGGGAAGAGGAGGTGGGAGATGAGGAACCTGGAGTGTTGAGGAGTGCAGCCGGTGATGACGGATGGCATCGCTGGGACACTGACCCGAGGGGGTGGGTGATGGAGCTAGAAATGCGAACTTTGCCATTGCACCATCGAATTGATGTGGTATTAGTGGGCGTAGTGCTGCTGTCGGCAAGTTGTTCTGTGTGTGTGTGTGTGTGTAGAGTACAGCGGTTAGGTGATGGGGATGTTATCTAGATACTTGTAGGAGTAGACAGGGTTTGGGATTAGTGAGGCTTAATGCTAGACTGAACCCTTTGAGTTCTGGTCCGCTGTTGCACTGGGTCTGGGGGCTTTGGTCACAGTTTTGCATCAGGGTGCAGATTTCCGATGGGGATTGTGGGGGATAGTGTGTGGAGTTTTTTGGCCAATGGCTGGAGCTGACCTCACTCTGTCTCAGTCTAATGAATAGAGAGAGCTCTGTGTCACTAAGACGCATACTGTGCTTTCCCTTTCTAAGCCACTGCTACCAGGAGCCAAACTCCAATTGGGTCAATGTAAGTAAAGTCTACAACTCCCAGAATGCTTTGCTTTGTTGAAAGAAACCTCAGAACTGGAACAGTGCTCTGCTGGTGACATGAACACATCTGTTCACCCTACTAATGAGGCACATGACACAATTGGAATACATTTCTTTCGACAATGTGGGCCACTGTCTGTGCACCTCTCAGCACTCAGTGAAGCAAAGTTGCCAGAAGGTGAGCTTCTGACGGTTTGAATAGGAGGGTAAACCATTCAGAAAGGACTCCAACCAGCATGGTGTCTGGGGGATGAGGGGAAAGGAGTACGTCTAGCAGTGAGGTGCTGTGCAGCCAAAAGTAGGGCTTGCAGTATCCCTTGCACGACATGTTGAGCAACCAGTAAAGTGACAATAAAAAAATCCTGCTCACAGAGGAAAGGGAAGGCGATGGGTTGGGGGGGAAAGTGGGTACACATGTTTCTGATGAGGTGAATTCGGCAGTGCTTGGTTAATCAAATGTTTAGAGCAGATTTCTGAATTTCGCCAAGATGTTTGCTGATGGGAAGTGATGCTATCAGGTGAGACAGAGATCAGAAGCAGAGTGGCTGCAGATTTTAGCAGGATGAGGTGTATATCAGAGGCCCAGTGAGTGTGCGTTGCAGCCATACTATGGCTCTCTCCCAAAGCAGCTCTCAAGAAAAGTAAAGCCTTTGTTTTATCTCGCAAATCCAGTTATCTTCCCCTTTTCTGAGCCTCCATATAAGGATGAGCCTTTTCTGTAGTTGTCTTTTATAAAGACATAAGGAGGATGGCTTTGGAGGGAGAAAGGTGGTGTGCTTGGGCAGAAGCAGAGGCCTTCTCAATGTGTTCTTAAACTAGACTTTCAAGACAAATAGAAGGGTCCCTGGCAGGGGACAAGGCCATCCCCAAATCCTTGATGGCGGAGGAGGCTGCACAAGGCTCCAAGCGGAGCCAAGCAGAAACCTCCTTTGTTTATTTATGCAGTCCTGGCCGACATTGACTCCCCTGTTGAGCTCTAAGCTTGAACTCCTTGATTGAACAGTGTGTGATGGCCACACTTCAGAGTACCACATTGAAATGTCTCTAGGATAATCGTTCTGTGACGAATCAACTTACGAGATACCAGTGGCCCAGAGATAAATATCAGTTTCTAACCCATCATTCAGCCCCACACCTCTAATACACCAGAGGGGATCAGAACAGATTGGAATAACAAGAAAATTGTAAACCTCCTTGCCCAACTTTGATAACGTGGATGGAACGACAAGTTTATCTCTGAAAGGTCGTGGATCATTGGTTAGTTGCAACACAGTGAAAATACAATTATTACCCAATGATAAAAGGGAATGTCCAGTCAATGTTGTAACAAAAATATCTACCTTCTTTATCTCACAACAGACACTTCTAGCAACACTACGAAATACAAATCACCCTGTTTAAGAATGCAGAGGACAGACAGTTTCATAGAAGGAAAAGGGATGCACTCAGGATACTGAAAGGAGGGTAGTTGGTATGGTTAATAAACACAACAGTTTACGGTTTCATGGTATCCAGAGTGCATCCCTTTTCCTTCTTTGAGCGATGGGTCTTAATATTTCTTTAGGGGCCTTCTGGGAAGGACCAGGGGGACATAACCACAATGTACCCTGTGCTGTAGGGGTTCTTGGTGCCCGACAGTGTCGAGTCGGTATCAGGGCGCTTTGCAGAATTATATAACAGAGTTCAAGACTGGAGCCCGCCACGGGTATTAGGCAGCAAGACAGTTCGGCGAACGAAGCTAGACGAATAGCTGCAAACTGGCCTAAATGGCGGCTCTGGGTCTGGAATCATTGTCTCAGTGCTGTTAGGCAGTTCTGAAGCACTGGTCAAGATGTCTCGGATGTCTTTAAGCAACTGCGACTTGTCTACAGTCAGCATTGCAAACGATTGCAGCTCGTGGTACTTGACTGACTCGAAAATGTCCTTTAAGGCGGACATCAGTAGATGCTTGTCGATGCACTTCTCCCAACTTCTTCACTTGGCTTGTGTCGTCCTTCAAGGCGGGCAACCCACAGCTGAGGAGTGTGCTGCAGGTAGCTGCCTTGTCCTGGGTTGTAGATTCAGAGACCTTCTGGCACTTCCTATCCAGGAAGCTTGCTGCAGAGCCAAGCAGGGCACACTGCATGCTGGCTGTGCACCGTTTCTGGAACGTCTGGAGGGTCTTCCGAGTTCAGCATCTCCCTCTGTGCCCTGGAAGATGTTTAGGGGAGGGACCTTGCTTCAGTCTTTGGAAATCCTGGCCTTCCATCACTGGCGGAAGATGTTAGGCAGACTGTACCTTCAGCCAGGGTCCAAGGTTGAGCTCTTCTTACTGACTTCTGGTGAAGTCTTCAGGTGATCTGCCTAACGAGGGGCATCAGCCCTCTTATAAAGCCAAGTGGGCCACAGTGATTGGTCTAGGCTAAGCCTAACTTAATGAACTAATCCTGGGTTCCCTACGAACAATCTCCTGTATGTGTGAGGTCATAACCAGCTTTGCAACACAAAAGGTAAATGGTTGAAAACAGGAACAAGGTGTGCCCCAGAACTAAAATGGCAAAAACCTTCTCTCAACAGAAAGATCTCTTGCCACACTCCCTTGTGATACTAAGTCCCACCCATCTTCCTGTCTTTTCTTGATCAAAGAGTCTCTCTGGTTAATAGTCCTCCCTGTGTGGTCCCTGTTAAAGCGTCAGGTCTCTCTTGAAGCTGTATCAAGACCAGACTCTTTGGCTCCTGCAAACCACAGTCTGGACCTTATGAAGGGGGTCCCTGTACCGGGGTGGCCTACTTGTAAACAGCAGTCTCAGACATGACTGCTCACTGTCATTGATACTGAGGGCAGGCGTTGGCTTCAGGTTCACAGTTACATTGAAAGGTTGTTGGGTTTCCTGTCTCCTTTGTTAACCTCTGCAGCCAGGCACCATGTGGCTCTGTTTGAAGTACCCTCTATTGGTAAGTTAATCGCTGCCACCAGCCTCGGGTCCTAACAAAAGAGCAGGGCGGATCCATGGAGCCTTTTTGTTTAATCTGGCTGTCCATGGCAGAGGGAAGCTTGGTCCTCCCCCTTCCTGGAGATGGCATAGTGTACCCCTGGCTGTCACATTCCAACTAAATATGACGGGGCGGGCTGTGCCTGTAGGCTTTGTCCACCCAAAGTACACAGGTCTATGCTTTTGTCATGGTGTGAGCATAGGAGAATGTGTGTGGGTTATCCCCACACATTTTTCTGTGGTTGGTGTATCATCATTCCATTTAATTAAACATTTCAAAAAGACCAGGCGAGCGCACACCCACCATACGGATGGTCGAATTCCTCATACGTTCCATCCACGCCCTATGATCCGCCACTGCACGAGCAAGTCTGCTGATGGAAGCAAAGGCCCATAGTCAGAGGTAGGCTCTCCGCTGTCAAGGCAAATGGTGCAAAATGTGAAAAGGGCAATAGTTTGCATAAAGTGTGTCTAGGCCACGGGGAGTAAAAGTCAGTTAAGAATGGCTAGAAGGAAATACTATCAAGTATTTAATTGGTTGGTTCAATTCACAGATGGTAATCCATCGAATGTAATCTGCCTAATGCAGGTTACCAGAAGCCTGTGGAGGAATGAGGAACCCAGAACTGCAGTTACCCATTGCATAGGAGGGGTTTCAGTTTCCCTGTGAAGTGCACCTTTTGATGTCAAGTCCAAGGATGAGAAATAGTGAGAACGACCTCCAGAAGCACGGCGCTTTAAACAAAGGTCTACAGCAACACAGATGGGGTGCAGCACGTCTTCCAAATGGCTACGAGAGAAAGAGCGTAGTGTCAAAGTGGGAAACCAAGCTTTGCTCATAGTTTCGAGGTATGATGTGCGGCGCCCTCATAGACCTTTTCACACAAGTCATGGGACTTTGAACTAAACGTGATCCTTGTTTGTCCATCGCTGTGAAGCATCCCTTTAATGTTAAAGGTGCTACCAGTGCCCTTTCTTTGCAACCATGAAGTAGTCTACAAATTCACACTCTGGGGTTGTGTATTCCAATACAGCTGATGACACAACGTTTATTGAGGGAACCAACCTCAGCTATTCTTTCCAAGCCAGGGATGAGCAGTAGTCTTTCTCTTATAAAAATACATCTAATAATTGCAACAGCTGCCATTAATCGGTAATTCACTGGTTAAGTTATCCACCTATGTTCCAAGCCTACCTATTTTGCAGGGTCAAAGGTTTAGAGCACAGAGGTTAAATGTGTTCTTTCTTTGCTCCACTTAATTTTATAAAATCCTTTCGACTTCAACTCCAGCATTTATCAGTGATGCCCCGACACACCACCAGGAACATTATGATTCCCACTGTATGGTGCCTGTGGGTACTCTTGTAAGTTTGTACATCAATGCATGTTCCCATAGCTATGATTGTAAAAAATCTCCTATAAATAATCAATACAAAGAGTGAAAGTTGTGACTCCTGTGGGTTACATTGGTTGAGTGGGGGGGGGCAGCCTAGCAATGGTTGACCCAGTTTTAACCCTCTGGTAGTGGTTGGTTAGCCAACCATTCTTGTACATCCCTGAGTCCTGTTAAGGTAGACCAACATAGACAGTAGATAATTAAGTTCACCCTATCAAAGGCTATCAGTTACTACTCTCAACGAACAACCCCAAGACATCAGAGCACACATGTAACATGCCACCAAACCATGGGTGAGGCAAAATCCAAGACTAAAGCATGTGCAGCAGTCGTGTCTCCAAGCCATGAAGGGAGTGAAAGCCAAAACTGAAAAACATGCCAAGTATTGCAGTCATAGCATGAGTGGAGGGAAACTAAGAAAGTAACACTGGCGAAAGAGCTACCTGCATGCCATGGGGAGGCAGGCAGAGAATAAAGCACATGCAATAGTCCGGTCTCTGCCCCATGGACCAGCGGGAAACCATTGCAGAAAAAGCATATCCCATTCCCGCCGCCATGTTATGACATCGTATTTCCCCTAATAAACATGTTGGGAATTCAAGAGCCTGTTTTATTAGTTTTTAATATGTTTTGTTCATAGCGCGGACCTAGCTCGAGAGCAGCGGGTCGCTCCACAGGGTCTGGGAGCCAGTATGTGGGCTGGCATCTTTTAAGAGTAGTGCAGTACTTTGAGTTAGTCTGTGCGTCTGTCTGTGCATCCAATGGGATTATGCTTTGGTCGGGTTTATTTCTGTCATTACAGTCATTCTACACACTTGCTGTCCTCCTTTTTCAACAGATAATCTGGAATGTATAAGTAAACATTCAGCTTCACTGGTAAAGGTGAAATAATCAGACCTTTCTGTTGGAATTGTGTGGATAGGTACAGTTGTATTGATGTGTTGAAGGAGGGACTGGGAGATATATGACAATAGAAACTTGGATTAAAGGTGTCTTCAGAATCCTGGTATTGTTCCCCAAAAGAGGCGCAGAGCAGTAGCGTAACGGAGCAGCCTCACAGATCGTCTGCCGGGAGGTGGTCCTCCTTCACAAACGTCTTTGCATCGTTCAGTTTGCTCTCTTCATGTTATGCATGATACGTGACGGTTATAGAGCCTCTGCATGGCTCCTAACTGCTAGTTTTATGACCTCGCAGTGCCAGGGGTGGTCTGAGACGTCGGTACTCCATAATCTGATCATAACATAAGGCGGTGGGCCTCATTACGAGGTTGGAGGTAGCCTTGCCGGTTTTACCGTCAAGGCTACCTCCAAACTCGCATCCAGGTCCGCCACCCGCGAATGGGCAATAACCGGGCTATTCCGGCCCAGCCGGACCGGTAATTGTCCTTTTGCGGGTGCCGGGCCCGGTACATCCCCATTCCCATTTGAGCCCCATAGGGGTCAATGGAAATGGGGAGGGTGGTAGCACCGGTACCATTAATAACGGTACCAATGCTACCATCATGTTCTGCTCACTGGTGCCGGTAAGGGCACCCACGAGCAGAACTCCTAGTATGGCGGTACGGTAGCAACATTGCCGGTAGCGATACCAGCGCCATTTCGCCTTACAGCCATACTTGTATGTTTATCTAACGTAAGAGTGGAGTTCCTAAAAACTATAATTTTTCCGGAAATGGCGCCAGGGTGGGCCCTTTTCATATAGAAAACATGCCCTATTTGAATATTAAGTAGAAGTGGGATAAAAGTACACAGAACAAAACAATGAAAATCTTTGGAAATACATTTTAATGAAGAACACAAGGTCATTTCTGGTTACTCTTTCCATGGGGTTTTCTGTCTTGCCTCTGCATGGGTCCTCACCATGTAGCGGCCTTTCTTTTTGCAATACTATTATAGATGTATTTATTTATTTATTGAGCATTTGTACGGCACCTATACAGCAAAAGGTTTTTCCAGGTGCCACAAAATGGGGAGCATGAAGGGGAGGGGCACAGAGGAGAGCGCAACAATAACAGTCCTACTAGGCCTTGTGACATTCGGATTGTGCAAGTGCAGTAACAGGAAGTGCAAGGGGCGGAGGCAGGTCAAGGAGGAAGGATGGGATAAGGGGAGGGGGAAAGGGGAAAGTGCAGGAGGCCCCAGGGTCTGCGCAAGTGCAAAACGGAGCCCAATAGAGCAAGTGTCTGGGGAACCAGGGGTGGGGGTCAACTAGTGCAGAGAAGAGGATGGACCAGACTCAGTAGGCTAGTCAGGGAAGGGTGTGCGAGGGCCAGTGTTGGTTATGGGGGTCTGGGAAGGACTGGTCAAGGAGTGGCTGGCTCCAAAACTCATAAAGGACCAGGAAACAGCCACAGTGAAAAGGGGGGAATTAGCAAGGGAGGGGTAGAGGGAAGGGGGAGGAAAAAAGGAAAGTATTGAGAAGCTTCTTGAACTTAAGAAGATCCGACTCAAGTTTGAGAGGGGCAGGGAGGGCATTCCAGAGGGAAGCTCCTACTGAAGAAAGAGATCTACCCCCCACTCTCTGCTTGGAGAAACATCTGATCTGCAGAGACTTGGAGTTAGAGGACCGAAGAACTCTAGCAGGGAGGTATTTACAGAGAGAAAGCTGGATGTAGAGAGGTCCCAGGCTCCGAAAGCTTTGTAGATGATGCAGAGGGTCTTGAATTTGATGCTTGCATCCACCGGGAGCCAATGGAGAGTATTTAGGGCTAGAGAGATGCGGCCCCTGGGCTTGAGGCCAAGGATAAATCTTGCAGTCCTATTCTGGATTAATTGAAGAGGACGAAGGGAGGAAAGAGGCAGATTGAGGAAGAGGCTGCTGCAATACAATTTTGGTTTCACTTATTTCAGTGCACACACACAACCATACATTTATTTGTTATTAAAGTTATTACTATGTAACATTCCAATATACTCTGCCAAGTTCTCTTATAAATTAGATCTCAGGATCTAGATAAAAATCAATATTTGAACAAGCATTCATTAAGAGGCACACACTTTCCACATGTATAACTTAATACACCATTGTAATGAAAGATTACATCATTCAATGCATTAGAAGCGCCACCGCAGACATAGGTGGATGAAGGATTCTAGGTCATCTACACATAGTTTAAACCATGGTTACTCCTTATCTCACCTTGCAGATGTTTAGGACTGCAACTTCCATGATCCGTCATCGTGAGAGTTGAAGCCAAAAAACATATGGCTGGCCACAAAATGAATAATCGTGGTCTAAATAGTAGTTTACAGTGTCCGATACACGCCCAGGCCCCCACAACTTGCTTGGCGGGTAGTCGATCGAATCGTGTTTTACGGAGGATAACTCTGTTACTGTCATCATTTCAGGATTCCTTCACCATTTTCTTGAAGGCATGGTTGCCTTAAGTATCACAGCACTCTCCATCTCTATGCACTATGCCTGAACCATTCAGCCAATCGCTAAACTCTCACTCCTTGTTTTTTTTATCCGTGTTGGTACCCAGCCTTTCAATTCTGCTGCTTTAAGATATTGGCCCCCTACCCAATTTATGTTCCTCCTCCCCATGTTTATTCGCCTTCAGGTACTGCCTCTGACCCCTGTGTTTGTTCATGTTTATTCATTCTGCAGTAGTCTGATCTCTCAGCCGCATGATGTATCCCCCTGTTGGTACATGCACTCTAAACCCTGTCTGTATTCCATTTGCAGGCACCGCACGAAGACCGAATCATATTTTCCGGGAATTTGTTCCAGTACCTGGAGGATAACAAGAAATGGAGAAATCGCTTCTGCCTCGTGCCGCACTATTATGGCGTGGTGTTATACGAGAACAACATAGTAAGTGGCCGTCTTAATCAACATATGCTTCCTTTCTTAATCGTGTACTGTCTCTTCCACCCCCACAACATTATGACCTGGTGGTCTAAGTCAGCATCTTGAGGAGGGCTGTATTGACACTGCCCTTAACCATCTCTACCAGCCCAGCTCACACTAAGCCCCTAAAACCGCCTCCTGTCCATCAGACTCATTGTGAGAAATTACCGCCGCCCATCTCTCCAAACCACCTCAGACACTCAAACCTGCTTTCACCCATCAGACATGTACCCACTATCCAACCACTGGCCAAGCATCCACAACCCCACCCTGCTCGTCCCCTCCAACACACCCTTGACTTGCCTCCACACCTCGGAACCTCTTCCATCCCCTAGGCACTCATACATCCCTCTGACCCACCACCACCCCCTGGCCCACCTGCACCCTCCAGCAATCTTATGAACTAGCTCCACCCTTCTGATTCCCAAAGACACCTGCACATTTGAGGTATGCATCTCCACTTCTTATATATCCACAAGGGTCACCCCCACACCTACAGTGCCTCTTTTCTGGCAAATGTTGGTTGGTAGCAATGATTTCTCAAATGATAGGGTTTTTGATCAGCCGCATTTTCCCTGATGGTGCTGCCTCTATCAAAAGCCTAACATGGTAAGCCCAAGGCGAGCTGATAAGAGTATCATGTCCGCCATGCCGTGAGGGTAACATGTCTTAGTGGTAATTAAAGCATTTTGAGAAATATCATCAAGAGTAGCTGGAAGATCAGGAGTCCCAGGGAATTTGCAGTCCCACCACTGCCTCTACTTTCCCAGAAAGGTGTGCCAATAAGAGGCTTCACTTGCCCAGTCTGCACTTTCCTTGAGCTAGGTAGACCCTTTGGTATCCTATTTCTAGAAGCTAGAGGCACGGTTGCTATTTGAATGTGTACCTTCCGGCATCCAGACAGATGATGTCACTGGCAGTTGTTGTTTAAATGCTGCTTTCGATACAATTGATGAGCAAGGGAGTTTAAGTTGCCATTGATCCAGAGCCGACAAAATTAATGGGGCAGTTTTCAATAAACATCACTGATGTTCATTGTTGAGCGTGATGCTGTACTTCCATAGAGGAACAGGCTGGTGCCAGCGAATACAGCCCTTAGCTCTAGACCTGTGCAGCTGTTTGCCTGTCCACTGATGCACTGCTGCAAACTCAATTTCCTTGTGCCCCTGGTCCTTCCTGTCTGGTGATCCTTGGCTGTGCCATTTGCTCCTTAGCACAGGGCTTCACAGAGTAGCTGGCCATGATGAGAAGGTGAAACTAATTAATTCCATAAGAAAGATGAGGTCACACGCACCTGCTACTAAACATACACACAATGGTAGACATGCAATCACACTTTGCAAATGTACTTGGAGGTGGAGTACCCATGAGTCTTTGTCTTATAAATACTCCTATAGTGGTGAAGAACCAGGAGGATAGCTCAGGGGCAACGTGCTCTCCTTGGAAACAAGACGACACAGAGCACCACGGGTTCAATCCCCAGGTCCGCGGTTAGAAACCTCTGGGTATTAATCGTGTTATAAATAACCAATCATCATCAAGAATCACATCAACTGAGCTGCATGTACTTGAAGCACTCACAAATCCATGTGTTATGTTTGCACCGGTGTACAAGAAAAAAGAGAGAGCTACGAGCCGCGACTACTCAACACCCACCAAAAGAACACATAGACAAATATTCTTGATGCTTGATTCCAGTCTAGGATGCATTTTTGTACCCTCCACTGCTGGCCCGAGTAGAACCCGCATTTGTCAGATCCACCAATGTTTAGTACATACTATTAGATCTGATGAAATTAGTTACTTTCCTTTTTTGAACGCGCCCTGCATTGGCTGCTTCCTGGGACTGTAGGTGCCTTCAAATGACCATAGATGGAAGATCAGCCTGATGACCAAACCCCTACCAGCACTTGCCACCCAAGGAATACTTCTCCACCCCACTTCCACGCCTTTGTCATTCCCCTCAAAGTCACCTCTCCACCCTTTCAGTCCACCTCAAGTCATATGGCCATCCCCTGTCCACAGCAGCCATCTTTCACTAACCCAACCAGCAGTGTTGAATCCGACCTGAAAGCTGCATGTCCGCATGGTTCCTCATCAATAATACTGGTATGTTTCGAGGCCGGCTCTCTGGCCATCTATATTCTTTCAGGGCACCTCATTTGTGCAGGATTTGGCTAGTACCAAGACCTACACATGGAATGGGGGCGATCCATTCCCTGAATGATGTGCCTCTTTTTTTCTCCCTCAATTTAGGCCTATGATAGAGGTCTGCAGCCTCGAGCTGGTATCAACTGTGCCGGATACAAAGTCCTCAAATCATTGGATGCCTACATGGACCTCGTGAGCAGTAACAGCGTGCCTGGTGTGTACTTCCTCTCTACAGCGCCCACTCACAGGCTCCGCTTTCTCTGTGTATTGGACTACCATTTCACTTCGCTATATCCTTCTCCAAGTCTTCTCTGAATCCTCACCCAACTGACTCTGTATCCCTGCTCTCCTTCACCCCGCTGTCCATCCCCTACCTGTCCATTCTGTCCTGTTCCTATAAACCGCTTCCGTCACTTCTCTCCATTTGTCTGCACCCCATCCCTCCTTCTCCAATGCGTCCCTCCTTGCACCTATGCTCCTTCTATTTTCTGTAGCGCACTCAATCGATTCCAGTGAATTTCTTTTTCCCCTTCCATCTGCATCTCTTCCCTCCACCCCCCCCAAATGCTCATTCATTCTCTTGTTGTCACTCTGTCTTCAATTCTCTCTCGCTCCCTCTCTTTCTCTCTCTTGCTCTCACTTCTCTTTCTCATATCCCTGGTTTTGCGATAATGTTCATTGTTTGTTTTATATATTGTTCCTCTGCCATTGGGTGTCAGCTGTTTTCCATTAGCCGCTAATTGTCAACTGTTGTCTGCTGGTCACCGAATGTCTAATTGTGTCTTTTGGTTTTGGAGTATCCTATAGGGTCTGTTGAGCATGAGTGGGGTGGGTCATGCAAAACTCAAAATTCCCAGAGCTTTGAGGTATGAGGTTCTAATGGGTTCACCATAGGATCGACATAAAAACAGGTGAAACAAGTTTTTTTGTTGATGTCGGTGCACAAATGCTCCCAAACAAATCATACATTGAAAAACATATTCATTTTCGATATGAATGGAATGTGTTAGATTAAAAGGGATGAGGAAAAATGGGTCCATCTGGTTTCATATCCAAATGTGAACACATTCTTGTTCAATTTTGTGTTATATATCCAAATAAAATGGTATTTTTGCTTTGTTTCGATCAAACATCCATTTTAACTTTTAATATTAATTGATGCTCAACTTTCAGTCACATGTCATCAAACATCCCAACAGGTTATTAATCTTTTCTTATAAAAGACATAGTTTTGAAGTAACAGGGACATGCCAGCAGGGTAAAGGGGAGAGCACCACCCCCAGCCCCCTTTTCTAATGTTAAAAAAGACATGCAGGACTACAGAGTGCATAACATGTATTGGAAGATGGGAGGGAGGAAAGGACAGCGGGAAGTCCAAGCCTCTTCAATAATAACAGTACACATGGCATGCATCTAGAAAAGGCATACAAAGATAAAGGCACAGCAATGCAAAGTATATATCCGGGCGAATTTCCCAATTTTGTTTTTCGAGATATTATGTTCCAACGTTGGTGTTTGAAGAATACGGTTGTGAAACGATGGACTTAGAATTGTCAGCACCACTATTTGCACCTGCGAGGGTGTGGTATATTTGTGGGTGCATCCGTGCCTGGTGTTGCACAATGGAGTGCCTTATAGCACACGTTAGTGTTTGATGTCTGATAGCATTGTTTGCTCTGTGGTTGTGTGCTAAGGGCCGTTGATATGTCGGTGTCTATTCATGTTCCTTTGGGTGTCTGATTGTCTGCTAGCAATAACTGACCTTTGGCTGTGTGATAGTGTTCCCCTATTTGGATGGCAGGCATTGTCCTGGGTGTCAGTGCAGGTGTGTCTTTGGAAGTCCGGTAATATGCATTCCTTTTTAGGTTTTGGATAGTGTGCACTGGTTTGTGGGGTCTTGTAACCTTGTTTTGTCAATGTATGCCTAAATGGTATCATTAGTCTTTGCTTTGTGTGTGTCTGGTAGTGCCCATTAGTCTTTGGTCTGCGTGTGTCTGATAGTGCCCATTGGTGTTTCTGTGACTTCTAGCGTTCACGGGTCTTTAGGTATCTGATCGCGAGAATGTTTGTTATTTTTTGGGATCAATTTTCTGGATGGCTGATGGATTCTGTGGTGTATGACCCTCCCAAGGGTGTTGCCCCTTTAATGGGATGTGTCCCTCCCATGTGTATTGCCCTTTTAAGATGGGCCATGACTGTGTCATAACCCAAGCTAATAAAAGGATCCCCTGCAGGCAGGTGCATCAAAACGGCTGCAGACTCCCAAAGAGGAATGACTGAGTCTGTCTGCAGGCCCAGACCGTGTGAGCACGGGCCCTGCAGGCCATGATACCGCGGGGCCCTCGCGCCAGTAATGTGGCAAGGGTCTGTATGGCCTGCCCTGCCCCCACTTAAGACGAGGAGTTCGCTGGCAACCCCCTAAGGCATTGGGCCTCCAGGGTGCTGGTGTCCCATAGCACCCATTGGGGTAGGAAGGATGACAATAGCCGGCCCCCATAACAATGGTGATGAGGAGGAAGAACCCCTGCGAGGAGAATGCAGACCCTGCAGCATCCGCCGTTAATGCGGTTTGCATGCTCCCGCCAAGGGAAAGAGTGCTGGCTCCACAATTGCAGCTCTGGCAGTGATGTGCGGCGTTCAACATCGCTGTGCGGGTGAAGTGTCTCCTAGAGGAAGAGAAGAACCGCAGGCCACCCTCACAACAAAGAAGGAAAGCCAGCCCCAGTGCGCGAAGGTGAGGTGAGGTCCCGCCTCGCGGGCCCGATGCATGCTGAGCCCAAACCCACCCCTAAGGCCGAGCCTGCACATTGCCGCCAGCAGCAGCCCTCGCATGACCGCTGGCTGGGGGAACGGTGAGAAGGAAACGCTCCCTCCGGTGCAATAATAATGCGGCATCCGCCACCCCAAAAGGGAGGCCCCCCTGCTGTACCCAGACCAGCGAGGGGGAGAAAGGAGGCAGAACGGCCATCCACGCACCGACAACTGCGCCCGGGCCCCTGGCGGTGTGGCTTGAACGAAGTAGTGCTACATGCACGGGAAGGCAAGACATAACGCTCCTGCCCAGGGGAGAAGAAGTGGTGCGGGAGATGTCCGCGCCTGGGTCCCATCCTGGGAGGGTGCCTGTGCTGGAAGAATGTCCCAATGCAGGCCCTGCAAGTCTTGAACCGGCTGGCTCGTGCACGTTAGAGGGGGACATGATTCCAGTCCAGGCACCAGACGAGAAAGACAAGCAGTGCAAGACTCCATCTGCTCGCAATGGCAGGGTTTTAATATTTGAAGTGGCAGTTATCCAAACTACCAGGTGCACTGGAAAGGCACATAGCATACACATCATGCTTGAATAAGTGTCAAGCTTCAAGATTAGGCGCACCATTTGGACAGATTGTGTGAAGAGTGCACTGCAATACTGGAACTGGGTGCTGAATGCACGCCCCATGGTAAGAGCTCAAGACAGAGTGAAGTCAATGAGTCAATGGCACAGCCTATAGGCCCTGACAGCAGTGTCCCGCTGCCTGTCCTACATCCACCACTGAGAGTGGGGAAAGTCACCAGGTGCAATGTGCCCTGCCGACAGGTTCGCGGCCACCAACACCCTGCTACTGGTGTGCACCCTCTGCTACTGGCGGCTTCCTGCACATGCTCCTGCCTGGGGGATAGACCTAAGTGTCAAGTGGCCCCAATGCACTGCCACTAGTGTCACCCTACTGGGCCCACCATCCATGGACTAAGCTGATGTGGCCCCAGGTGTGATTTTCTGCCAGCCCCGAACTAGGACTTTACCTGCCAAATTGTCCTATCCGGAAGAAGGACTGGCCTGGACCGCTGCTCCATCAACAGCAGTGAATCCTCCCTAGGGAGGAAGAGGAATGGCCCAGACACCCCTTCACCTGTGACTGGCCAACCAACGTCATGTGCCCCTGACATCGCCACCAGGAAGAAGTGCAACAGGCAAGCAAGGGTTGCAGCTTTGCATGAGTGCTTGTGCGCCCTCCTGTACCACAGCAATAAAGTGACACTCCTGCCTGCGGGAGCGTGACCAAGAAAAGGGGGGTGAGTAACAAGCTGTCACCCCATGCCCTGTCAACATCATGTGGCACAGCCTAGACACCCTGCTACCAGTGTCTTGCTTCCTGCCCTAAAATCAAGGGAAGCCGATGTCCCCTGGTACCACCAGGTGTGGGTTTGTGAACTGTACTATCAATGGACCTGGACCCGTGATAATGACTATCCTGAAAGGACACTGAAGCAAAGTGAACTGGTCTCCTGCAATCCTGCAAGTGCTCAGAGAGACACAGTAAACATCTGTTTAGATGCTGTGAGCCTGCATGTCAATACTGTGCTTAAAATGGGCCCAGTTAAATGGATGTGAAGATGTGCTCCCGTAGTTTGTAGGCATGCTCTAAATGTTGCCAGCAGCTAGCAATGGTATCATTCAGTGGTGGAAGTTCCACTTACCCCAGGTTAATGAAGGGTCTTGTGAGAGGTGCTAGAACTGCCAGCATTCTACGGGCGGTTCGTCAAGCACAACTGTAATCTGCTAATCATATTTAGAGTGTGTTGATGGGTGTTTTGTGCCTGGA
Source organism: Ambystoma mexicanum (assembly GCF_040938575.1). NCBI lineage: Eukaryota > Metazoa > Chordata > Amphibia > Caudata > Ambystomatidae > Ambystoma > Ambystoma mexicanum. Next base: position 291,295,095 of record NC_090929.1, read on the forward strand.
AATACCTGTGTCCCATTGTGCGTATCAGTGGCATAGCCGACTAGTTGTCTACCCTGCAATTCCCAAGTAGTATACGTAATGTCTTTCTGTAACGGGGGAAGGGAATCATTTATGTTTCAGTAATAGTTGTTTGTTAGTTATGAAAAAGGAGGAGTGTGGTGTGCGACCCTCCCAAGTGTGTTGCCCCTTTAATGGAATTAGCCCCTCGCATGTTTATTGCCCTTTTAAGAATGGCCATGACTGTGTCATGGCCCAAGCTAATAAAAGGAGCACCTGCAGGCACGTGCATCAGAACGGCCGCAGACTCCCAAAGAGGAATGACTGAGTCCGTCACTCATTTAGGCCTGCAGGCCCACACCGTGTGAGCACAGCCCTGCAGGCCATGATGCTGTGGGGCCCTCGTGCCGGCAATGTGGCCAGGGTCTGCTTGGTCAGGGTATGGCCCGCTCTGCCCCCACTTAAGACTGGTGTTCCCCGGCAATCCCCCAAGGCACTGGGTTTCCAGGGTGCTGGTGTTCCATAGCACTCATGGGGGCCAGCTGGATGACAATAGCCGGCCCCTATTACAGAGTCAAATATACATTGTTGTTCTGCAATTGGTGCCTGGCCTCTGCTTGTTTGGCAGTGCCCATTGGTTGCCAGTGTGCATGTGTCCCTTAGTGCTGAGTGTCAGAGGTGTTGCTAGGGGGGCCCTGAGGGGGATATAGCCCTGGGTCTTTTGGTTGTAGCCCCCGATAGAAGCTCAGGGGTTACAAGCTAGCCCCCAGTCCCGACAGCCCCAAAATTAGCATAACCCCAGGTCTTTTCCAGACCTAGCAACACCCCTGCCGAGTGTGCTGCCTTTTCTGCCACCTTGGTGTTTACCCCAGGAGGATCCTCTCTCTAGTTCATTCCCAAACTAGTGAAGTAAGTGACCCTCCTTGAAAATGTCCCTATCCAGGCGTTTGTGTTTCTATTTACTTGGGTCAGAGTGTAGGGTAGTGAGCTTCACTCTCTACAAGGCCCTGCCACATTATTGGCAGATTGTGGTGTTCTGCCGTGAAGGCCTGTCTGTGGCTGCGACAGTCGCCTCCACCTGTGTACAATGACCATGTACTTCTGATTGAGTGTCTGTGTCTGGCCTTCTTCGCATGGCGCAGATTTAATACCAATGTGTAGCTGCTGCCTAGCAGTCTGTGGCATATCTTTCTGTTTTCGTGTGTGTGCCTGTTTTTTGTATATTTACTCAGCTTCCTTAGACATATATTTTTGGTGGTTTTCTTTACAAACGACTGCTGTTTTTTGGGAAACAAGGTTGTTTGTCTCTGGCATGTGGAGGCACCTCGGACGTTGTCCCTTTAAGTATTTCTCCCCATTCATTTCTCATCTTTCTTCCTCTCGTCTTTCTCCTCCCATCCTATTATTTCCCCTCTACGAATCACTTGTGTTCCTGGCTCTCTTCTTACTTTCCAGCCCTCTCCTGTCTCTCTTTTCTCTGTTTCTCAGTCCATTACATTTCCCAGTCTCGCTCCAATCTCTCACCACTTTCACATTCTGTCCCTGATCTGTGTGCCCCTATCAATCCTGAACAACGTCCTTTCATCATGGGATGTTTTTTCGCAGGATTTTTGCAGCAGATTTATTTTTGAAAAAACCTATCAAATTTTTTAGGGGGGGGTAGTGAATTATATATATGGGGTGTGGGTGTTTGGGAATAAATACAAATTAAAGAAAATGTTGGGGTTGGGGGAGAACCCCCCCAAAAATAATTGAAAATAAATTTGATGGGTTCTTTCGTAAAAAGAATAGTGGTTAAAAAAAAAAAACACGAAAAAACATTCTGCGATCAAATGACATGGAACCCTTGTTTCTTTCTCACCTTTATATCTCTCTCCTCTCTTGCTTGCTCACGTACTTCCTCTCCCTTTTCCCACCACTGTCTCCTCACTCTCTCCTTGTATCACCTTCATCTCTCAATTCTCCCTCTTTCTGCGCTCTCATTTGTCCCTTTTTTCTCGCTTGGTCTCTATCCTTGTATATCTCCCGACTGTCTAAGCTTCATCTCTGTCTCCTCTCTCCTTTTCCTGCCTCCCCACTTTTCTTTTCCTTTCTTCCTCTGCCTTACCTCTCTCCTTTTCTAACTGTTGCCTGCCTCTGCTTCTTCTTCTCTCTCTTCTCTCTGAACAGTCTCCACTGATGCTCTCTCTTCTCCCTGAAGGAGGGAAGACCAAATCTGGAGGGGTGCAGATGAAATGTGCCACCCAGTTCCCCATCATCCTCTGGCACCCCTACGGGCGCCATTACCACTTCTGTGTCATGACCGAGAAGGAGCAGGAGAAGTGGGCAGCGGTGTTCCAGGACTGCGTGCGGCACTGCAACGATGGTGAGTAGTGGTAAGCGGTCAGTTGGGGGCAACAGGGGACTCTTCCAGGTCAATGGTGAGTAGTGGGAGGAGAAAAAGTGAGGGCCATGTTGACAGGGGATCTGCACAGTGGTGAGTGGTGTGGAGGTGAAGAGTGGTGGACTTTGGGAGCTGTTGCAGGACGGGGTGCTGCTGTGATTTTAAGGAGTGGGAATAGGATTTGTGGGGTCAGTAGATGTATTTTACAGGATTGAGACACTGTAGTTCTGGTGATTAGTGGGGTTGGGGCAATGGGTTACGGGGAGGGCTGTGCTCCAGGATGCTATGGAGGGCTGTGCTCCATGCTGCAGGATGCTTTAGAGGGCTACGCTCCAGGATGGTATGGAGGGCTACGCTCCAGGATGCAATGGAGGGCTATGCTCCAGGATGCTATGGAGGGCTGTGCTCCATGCTGCAGGATGCTTTAGAGGGCTACGCTCCAGGATGGTATGGAGGGCTACGCTCCAGGATGCAATGGAGGGCTACGCTCCAGGATGCTATGGAGGGCTATGCTCCAGGATGCTATGGAGGGCTATGCTCCAGGATGCTATGGAGGGCTATGCTCCAGGATGCTATGGAGGGCTACGCTCCAGGATGCTATGTGGCACTCCTTTATATTTGAGTCCACTTGTTCCAGGGTGTTCTTCCCATCTTTCATCTCACATATGTTGTTCCTGACTCGGTCCTATGGACTCCTATACTGCCCTCTCGGTCTAGAAGTAACCTATTTTTTTCCTTTATTTGTTTATAGTTTATAAAAACTTTTACAAAAGTACAGAAGAAAAAACAAACATTTTTACATTTTCCTTTTTGATAAAATCTAAAAATGTTCAAGTCATAATTACATTCACAGGATTTGTTTCCCCTTAATATCTACAGTTCATAAAATTCATAAACTTTTCTTGTTCATATTCACATTTCACTCTATGTCGCATACATTTTTTAAAGAAGTAACCTATTGCTGAGAAATACTGGGCTCCACCAGGTCCCCCCACCCGGGCCTGCGCGGCTCCAGTGAGTGCGGTGTAGATTCTTGGGCCTTTCCTCAGGCCTTTGGAGCAGGTGACTTTAGCAGGCGCATGCACATACAAGTGTCGTTGATCAAGCATGTGAACACACTCCCTGCATGCAATGTCACTTTTCTTTGCCGTGTATAGTGTTCAAGTTTCACTCTGCGAAGTATGTGCATGTTCCAGTCCAATAATCCTGTTTATGACCATGCGTGTGCTGCAGACCGGTTTGCGGGTGGTGACACACGAGATCTTACACTTAGTTTGCATTGCGTCAGTCACACACGTTCATGTGATATCGCTTATGGTTTCGCTTGCACCATTGTAGTTTGCATGCCTCTGGACTGTCCTTACCCCCTCTTCGTGCAGCTTGAGATGGTACCTGAACATGACACCCCATGCTCTTGGTGAGAGCCCTCCTGTCGTTCGTGAGCAACTCAAGAAAGTGTTGCTCTCACTCGGGGCCTTTTTTAATCCAGGCCGTATTGATATCGCCCATTTTGCCTCATGATTGCAAGAGGCAGCTGCCAGGGAGATCTTAGTGTATCAGCAGAGGTACAGTTCAGCAGGTCCATGGAGCACACCGTGCGCTGTGAGACCACTGGACCCTGGATTGCATGTAATGGGGTAGCTCCTTGCAGGGGCTTTCCCTGCCCCAATGCCCAGATGTAGCTATGCAGCTATGGTTGCAAGGTTGGCCATTTTAGGTCAGTCTGTCCACTGCCACTAGTTGAAAGCTATCAATTCTTACCACAAAGGTTTAAATAGTCATGCATGCCTTTCAAATTCTAAAAAAGAGTCGGGCGATGAAAGAGAAGGATTTGGACAAAGGACTGTGACAAATGAGAAAGATGGTGATGAAGGGGAAGGACTGTGAGTAAATAAGGGGATTGTGACAAGAAGGACTGTGACAATGCTGAAAGAGAAGGGTTATGACAAAAGACTGATGAAGGAGATGGACTGTGATGATGGGGAAGGACTGTGATGAAGCAAGGTAGCAAAGTACACAGACTGTGACAAAGAAGAAATGTGATGAAGGAAAAAGACTATGACAAATGGCGATCACAAAGGAGAAGGACTGACAAAAAAAGCACTGTGGTGAAAGAGAAAGACTGATGAATCAAAAGGACTTCAAAAGGACTGTGATGAAGGAGAAAGGCCATGACAAAGGAGAAGTATTTTGACAAACAGAGCCGGCCTTGGGGGTGGGGGGGGAGCCGGGTGACCGCCCAGGGCGCCATTAGCCCCCACCACACCAGCTCGGGGGAGTCTTTCAAGGGCTCCCGGAGCGGGCGTAGTGGGAGAAGGCACAGCAGGCAGGCTTTTACTATTAAATGCACCCGCGGGCGCATTTAATAACAATACAGTGCTGTTGTCTGCTTGCACCCTATTGTTTTGAAATGTGCCCCTCCACCGCGGGCGCTTTTAATGACAAAAGGGCACCATTAGCCCCCCACCATGCCAGCTTGGGGGAGTCTTTCAAGGGGTCCCCCGAGCTGGCGTAGTAGCAGAAGGCGTGGCAGGCTCCCCATTGTTATTAAATGCGCCCACTGCGGCAGAGCGCATATAATAACAATAGGGTGCTGATGCACCATACTCATATCATTACCTCCTCGCTCGAGTGAGGAGGTTAAAAAAAAGAATGGCATATCCTGGCCCTGCCCCACCCCGCCCCCTGTTGACCTAGGGTGCTGCTGCCCCTAAGGCCGGCCCTGAAGACAAATGAGAAGGACAATGGTGAAGGAGAAGGACTGTAACAAAGAATTGTGATGAAGGACAGTGGCGAAGAACGATGACAAAGCAGGACTACAAAGTAGAAAGAATTTTTCAAAGGAGTAGTACTCTGATGACAAAAGACTATGCAGAAGGAGAATGGCTATGAGAATGATTAGACTTGGATGAAGGACAAGGACTATGATGAAGGAGAAGGAGTGTAACAACGAACTCTGACAGACAATAAGGTCAAAGAGCTATGATTAAAGAGAGGGATTAGGGCCGAGGACTATGATTCAATAGACTATGAGGGCTAATAAGGACTATAATGAATTGAGAAGGACTGTGAGGAAAGAGAAGGACTATGATGCTGCCTAAGAAAAGGGAGAAGGACTATGACGAGGAAGGGCTTTGATGAACGAGAAGGACTATGGCAAAGGAGAAGAATGAGGGCCAAGGATTATTATGCAGAAGAATGCCTAGGAGGAAGAAATAGGACAAAGTAGAAGGACCATAACGAAGGACTAAGAAGAAGAATGACTAGGGACAGGAAAATGACTGTGATGAGGGAGCAAGAAGATGGAGGACTTTGTTGAAGACCTAGAAGAAAATAATATGAGCGGAAGGACACAAAAGGTCACGATTTATGATGCAGCCAATGCATGTAAGTAGCATTGTCGTTGCAAGGCAATCACATATTCTGCTTTTCAACACCCTTTCGCTTCTCTCTCTTCTGGATTGTTTTGGCCAAGAGATGGTTCGAAAGTGCCACCGTATGTTTAACAAAAACAGCAAAAAGGGATGAACACACCACCAAGTTTGGATGCATGCACACCGGGAGGAAAGGGGAAAAACAAGCTACCATGTACCCGTACACCAGTCTGACAGTCCCGACACGGGAATACGTCGGGAAAGCTTGGCCAACTTTCAGGCCAAACTAAAAACAGGCTGTTTTCGATAAGAACATAATATCCAGTGTGTGCTGCTAGTTACTCATTTCACTCTGTGACCACGAAGGCTAGGGGACCTTGAACGGTAATGCAGTATACCATCACAGCATAACATTTCCAGTTAGTGGGATGCAAGTTATCAAAGCTTGCATTTTGTGTGGTTTTACAACTGCACTTACACAGCATAATACAGTTTCCTTCACATTGTTCAATAGTATGTGAGCTCTGCCAAGATGGGCCAATGTTTCCTGTCTTTTTTATATTATATGAGCCCTGCAGAGAAGCGTGGCTCCTGTATGTTTAAGTGTGTGTGGGTAATGCACAGAAGTGCTGATACTGTCTAATACTATGATAGCGCTGTCGACGAATGCTGCTAGTCTCCATTTAATAGTATGTGAGTCATTCAGAGAAGTGCTGGTACTAACTTTTTAATAGTGTGAAACCCATGCAGAGATGTTCGGGTGTTGTCTGTTTATTAGTATGTGGGTTGTTCAGAGAAGTGCTGGTACTGTCTGTTTACTATTATGTAAGTCCTATAGAGAAGTGCTGCTGCTGTCTATTTGAAAGCATCAGACCCACACAGAAAAGTGCTGGTCCCTGTTTATTTAATAATATGAGAGACTTGAATAGAAGTACTGGTACTGTCTAGTTAATAGTATGTGTACCCTGCAGTGAAGTGCTGGTACTGTCAGTTTGATATATGATATGATATATGACATTTATAACGCGCCTATACACAAGTGTTTCAAGGCGCGACGAGGCAAGGTAGGGGGACAGAGGGAAGACAGACAGACCTTACTAGGCGCAGTGTCATTCAGATCGCGCAAATGCATGGGAAGGGGAGCAAGGAAAATGCGGGGCGGGGGGAGATCATATGTAATCCCTGCATGGAAGGTCTGGTACTGTACGTTTTATAGTGTGTGGACAATGCAGAGAAGTGCTATCACTGTCGGTCTAGTAGTATGTGAGCCCCACATAGAAGTGCTAGTATTATCTGTTTAAAAATGAAGTACTCCTGCAAATAAGTGCTTGTAATGTCTGCTTAATAGCCTGTGGGCCATACAGAGAAGTGTTGGTGCCGTATTTTTTATAATATGCTATTTTGTGGGTATGAGAACTCCACAGAGAAGTCCTGCTACCTTTTCTTTCAGCGAACGAGAGCCCTGCGGAGATCTGCTGGTGCTCTCTGTTAAATAGTGTGAGAACCGCACAGAAGTGATGCTATTCTTTATTTAATAATACGTGAACCCTGCGAAGAAGTGGTGTGCCATTTGTTTGATAGTAACATATTGCTACGAGAAGTGCTGGTGCTCTCTGTTTAATAGTATGTGGGCTAGGCAGAGAAGCACAGTTAATCTTTGTTTAATTTTATTGTATCGCTTCTGGGAACTACTGGTACTGTCTTATCCTATGTGAGCCAGCAGAGACGTGCAGGTACTGTCTAATAGTATGTGTGCCCTGTAGGGAAGTGCTGGTACTGTCTAATAGTGTGTGGGCAGAGAAGTACTGGTACAGTCTTATAGCATGTGTACCAGCAGAGAAGTGCAGCAGGTACTGTTTAATAGCATGTGTGCCTGTAGGGAATGCTGGCATCGTCTTTGTAGTACTATGTGTACCCTACAGAGAAGTTCTAGTACTGTATAATATGTGAGCCATTGGAACAGTGCTGGTACTGTTTAATAGTATGTGTGCCTGCAGGGAATGCTGGCACTGGCTAGTTGTATGTGAACCCTGCAGAGAAGTGCTGGTACAGTCTTATAGCATGTGTGACAGCAGAGACGTGCAGGTACAGTCTAATAGTATTTGTGCCCTGTAGGGAAGTGCTGGTACTGTCTAATAGTGTGTGGGCAGAGAAGTGCTGGCACAGTCTTATAGCATATGTGCCAGCAGAGAAGTGCAGGTACTGTTTAATAGTATGTGTGCCTGCAGGCACTGTCTAGTAGTATGTGAACCCTGCAGAGAAGTGCTGGTACAGTCTTATAGCATGTGTACCAACAGAGAAGTGCAGGTAATGTCTAATAGTATGTGTGCCCTGTAGGGAGTGCTGGTACTGTCTAATAGTGTGTGGGCAGAGAAGTGCTGGTACAGTCTTATAGCATGTGTGCCAGCAGGAAAGTGCAGGTACTGTTTAATAGTATGTGTGCCTGCAGGGAATTCTGGCACTGTCTGTGTAGTACTATGTGAACCCTGCAGAGAAGTTCTGGTACTGTATAATATGTGAGCCAGTGGAGAGGTGCTGGTGCTGCCTGTTTAATAGTGTGTGGGACGTGAAGTGCGGGTACTGTGTAGTTGTATGTGAATCCTGCAGAAAGGTGTGGCTCCGGTCAACCTAATAGGCCTGAGCATGCCAGGCATGGTCCTATCACCACACCGCACACTGCTGAGCAGCGTAGGGACTGAGCCTGGGAAGCAGCAGCTGCAATGCAAGTGTCTACAAAAACGGGTTGCTTCCTAAATCCTTCATTCATTTATGCCCGGGTCACTGGATAGCAGTAATGTGGAGGAATACTGTGTATCCAAGCTGGGAGTGGAGAGTGGGGAGGAGTGTGTCGGCTGGGTGCCAGCCACACTGTTCGAGTCTGGCTCACTGAAAGCAGTGGGAGAGAGCAAGTCGGCCTCAGTCTCTGCTTCCAGCTGTGGCCTGCATTCCCCAGTCTGAGACGAGGATAAGATAAGGGAAGCACGCACAATGTACCAAGCGTGCACAATCCATTATCAACGAGTGTGTGAGCGCACGGCCAACCCTGCCCACCAATGTGCGAGCACCCAAACATGGCCTTGCACATAGTTACCAAATGCCAAGCAACGACTTGCATGTTACATCAATTGGCATGTGTGTAGCGCACATCTGCCACTGGGGTAGCCTCCTAGCGCTGTTCGCTTGCCTGGGGGTTGTACTGGGCGGAGCTATAGTGCATGGAGGGAAGAGGGCATGCTTCGAACATGTCCTATGTAGATCATGTTTGTCATGCATGAAAGCCAGAGAAGTGCTGCAATCATGATATGCGGGGCTCTTGTCGCTGATCTATGATGTCACACCAGACATGGTATTGGTCCAACCACTGCGCATAGACCATTGATCAATCCTCTCCTTAATATACAATTCTATCAGCAGGTATCAGTATTCGTTCCAATTTTTCACAAATTAGAGTTTTTAACAGATTCTTGACGTTCAAATTTAATTTCAATTGGTGATAAAGATGCTCCTGCCAACACGTGTTTCGACCTTACAGAACACAGGTCTTCTTCAGGGACAATGCATCCCCTTTCTTCTGTTTAAATATTCTAACTAAATGATTGAATGATGTCCAGCAGTTTACATATAATCTTGCTGGCTGGACTAAGAGATCAAATCGCCTTTGTTTATTCAGAAAAACAATTCTTTCTCCTTCGATTGGAGTTGCGCTTCTTGGAGTTCGCTGGAGCAGACCACTGCAGGCAGCATCAAAACGCTATTGGAAGCATTATAAAGGTTAAGAAGCGCAACTCCAATCCGAGGAGAAAGAATTGTTTTTCTGAATAAACAAAGGGGATTATATCTCTTAGTCCAGCCAGCAAGGTTATATGTAAGCTGCTGGACATCATTCAATCATTTAGTTAGAATATTTAAACAGAAGAAAGGTGATACATTGGGCCTGAAGAAGACCTGTGTTCTGTAAGGTCGAAACATGTGTTGGCAGGAGCATCTTAATCACCAATTGAAATTAAATTTGAACATGAAGAATCTGTTGAAAAGTCTGATTTGCATAAAATTGGAAAGAATACTGATATCTATTGATAAAATGGTATATTAAGGAGAGGATTGATCAATGATCTATGTACAGTGGTTGAACCAATACCTTGTCTGTTGCTATACCCCTTGTTAGGCTCATCAGGGACTCTGGATCTACTTTGGCAAAGCCCTGCAACAATGATGTTCTTGGGTTGAACATTTGAGTAATATTTTGTGTAGTTGCTCATCAGAGTAGCAGTCCCACAGCCCTCAGTTTTGAGGAGTATGTTTTTGTCTTTAGCATCTGTGTCCTTGTGAGGTGTGAAAGATGTTGGACACATGATAGATACCTGCAGTGCTGGTGTAGGGAAGCCCCTCAAAGCTCAAACCAGAAAAAATACGCCCCACTAGGGAAAAAGACCCAGCACACCCCTTGCAAGGAGAACAACGTTTTATTCCACACAAATTAAAATGTGCCAGCAAAGAACTCTGCTGCCATGGAACATTCTGGCCAAATTAGTAAGAGCAACACTTGAAAAGGGCACACAACGTCATCAATGACGTAAGTTACATAGGTTACAAATCCGAATGGCTGGTTGGTGCGACCCTATACATAGGCTACCTGCTCCATAGGGGATACCAGGCCATTGGTCCCAGCCCCTACTGTCCATCTTCTTCCACGTGGGCTCCTCCCAACACTTCAGCCGGCACAAAGTTACAAATAATTGTTAATTAGAAGTAAAAGCCAATGCTCTCTACATCTCTGACCTAATGTGCACCTGGCATTGCAGACAAGGGCTTAAAAGGTACTTCAAGGCCATATCATTGCATACACTACCTGAATTCCAGACACGTCAGCGCCCGTCCAAAGCTCCTCACTGTAGTTTTGGATATGTTGTTTTATTCCTCCCAGCACCTCGCAGCACAAATCACGTTCCCTAAGGTGGAGGCAACTAGTCTCTGCTTTCTGATCGATTGGGGGACTAGCAGTTTTATGGTCGGTGGTCTGGGACTGACTGGTACCTTGGAATGCTGGGGGTCCTGGGATGGGGGCATTTGGGTGCTATTACTTAGAGCTGGGACAGGGAAGGTCAGAGGCTGGGGCCCTCCTTCTCGTGGGCTCTCAGCTCCCTTGTGGCTTTGAGGGCGCATTCTTTCTGGGATACCGAAGGTTTATGAATCTCTGCAGCTCTGGCCTTTCTCACCGGTGCCCAGGCTATAACCTATTCCTGCATGCAATCACTTATTTCCCTGTGTGGCCTTGGGCCTGCTGCCCTAACTGCAGTACAGCGCTAGGCCTTGATTTCAATATGGCTGCTATCTAAGATGGCGTTGTATTCCCTGTGTACTTTAAAGCTAAAGCATGCACTACCCTTTCTACACTATAGCCCCTACTAACACCCCACTCCTCCCTGGGCCCCTACTACTCAATTCCAGACCTCCTCTGCATCTGAAAGTGCTTGGGGGGGGCTGGGACAATCATACCTCCTTCCCAACATTCCCCCCTTTCGTTAATACTATATTAACAAACTTGCATGTCAGCTTCTCTCCCTCCTTTACCATCCTTTCTTCCTCCAGTCTTTCAGCTTCTAAGTATGGTGGGGATCCCACCTTTGGTGCCCATGCCCTGCATCCATGCTGTAAACTTTCTCCCACCTGGGCGTATTATTCAGCGTTACATGTTATATATTCAATGACAAAAATTAGTTAAGGGGACGTTATGGTTAAGTTGCACTAATAAAAACCTATGAAATTCAATGGAAAAACATTGTTACAGGGACGTTATGGTTACAGGTAAAACCGAAAAACCTCAGAAATTCGCCAGTTATGGTAAGCTAAACAACCATAACTCTCGCCACCACTGCACACTGCTAAGACTAACACCAGGACATCAAAGATGACATCACAAATGTCATTGATGACATCACTGATGACATCACATGTGAAATTACTGTTGATGAAAAGTCCCTACCTACAAGGGTTTGTTTTTATTATGTTGGTAACAAGATGTGAGGGGTGATTGTGTAATGTTAAACATGTAATAACTAGCTAACAATTCAAGACTTACCACACACTTGTGCTAGTACAAAACAATACATATGAAGACCCACAATGCATATAAATCAGAGGCACATACAGGGAAACTAAATTAAGGAAGAAAGAAACAGCATCATCAGAAAATGTTAATAGCATTAAAGTTTATCTTCCTGTATACAAATGAATTGTGTGTTTGAGGCCTGCTATTGCCCCATGTATGTGCACCATGAGCTGAAACCAAACCCTAAGGAAAGTACTTTAAGAGCATAGGACAAGGTTAACATTTTAATATACAGCACCTTTTGAATTTTAATATTCTGATTGTCAGTGAATAAAACCACCTGGCCTAGATTTTTCAGTGAACCAAAATAAGTGAGCCAGATATGTGATGTCATCAATGATATTTGTGATGTCATCTTTGATGTCCTGGGTGTTAGTTTTAGCAGTGCACGGTGGTGGCGTGAGTTATGGTTGCTTAGTTTACCATAACTGGTGAATTTCTGAGGTTTTTCAGTTTTACCTGTAACCATAACATCCCTGTAACAATGTTTTTCCATTTAATTTCATAGGTTTTTATTAGTGCAACTTAACCATAACGTCCCTTTAACAACGTTTTTTCAGTGAATTTCATGGGTTTTTACCAGTGCATGCTATTTCCCTACAACTTACTAATATCATACTTAGCCAATAAGCAATATTTCTGTCCAATTTACAAAGTTTCACCTTAAAGCTCTGCCATTTCCCACCTTGTAGCATCATTTTTAACACGTCTATACACTTTTTGCAACTTTTTGAAATAATTTTGCATCCGTAGACGTCTGGGAAAGTCTGACTTCATTGCAGACCTTCTGGACAGTGCCACCTGACCATAGGCATGCGCACGGCATGGTGACGTGTTCGCGAAGGCGTCTGCACTTCGTGATTGGATCCGTGCTTCGAAGACAGTTTGGAACTGCATTTTCTACTGATCTAGGAACTTCAACTTAAAAATGTCCCTTGCACTCCTCCTATACCTTTTCGTACTCATTATCCATTACCAATCCAGTACACTGTAGATACTTGGAAGAATTTAATAAAAACTGCTATTTATCTTACAAAATGGCATCAGTTATTGCCATACCTCCTCCCCAAGAGCCACCACCACCACCAGCTGGAGGACCTTCACAACAAAAAAAGCACAGTACTTTCAGAGACAATGAAGAGAACCAAGAAGATGAGGTAGAGGAAGTGCCTACTTCTAGCACCAAGATGGAATCATGGGTGTGCCAGTTCTTTGCTACTGTTGGGAATGTACCAAAGGCTAAAGCTACCAAAGTGAAATGCACTGAGTGCAATTTTGTACTCAGTCGCAGATTACGTGGACAGTACTCCTACGGGACCACCTCCATGCGCCACCACACCAAATCCAATGACCGCAATGCTCTCAGAAAAGTTGTTCCTTTCTCAACAAGTAGTAAGCTGTCTTCCTCCACCTCATCTTCCTCAACAATTACTGTAACCACACAGCCTGATGTCTGCGGGCTTTGGCGCATTATAAATAAATAAATAAATAAGTAAGTACATAAATAGATAAGGAGGGCTACGGACCATTATCGTCTTTTGCAGCCCCTGAAATGGAGGATAAAGGCCATTAGCACCCCTGGTTCCCAAAGCGGGAACCTAGGGTCCTAAAACATAGATTTTTCTTCCTATAGCGGACACCTGCGGCGTCCCACTGTAAGAAGGAAGGATTATCCTTCTGTGAAAATCGCACTGGAAAACCGGGTAAAAAGGGACACAGTTTGCAATTCATTTTGTATGGTAGCAAACGAAAAAAAATAAAAAATGAAGTCACCATCAGTGCACAAGACTATTTTCGAATGCATTTTCATTATGCCTGTGCCCACAACATATGCCAGTATATAAACCATTTTCATGCAGACTTTGCCAATACATGTCCATGAATGGTGCACCAATATATGCCAGTATTACCATTTAAGGACTCCCAGCAAGTACAAAATGACATGGTGCAGAAAGAAAGTATATCTAGACTGGCCATACGAAGATAGCCAGTATGTGAGAAGCTCCAATGAAGGAGCTTCTCACTGCCGGGGCCCCGGAATGCTGCGGGGCACTGCTTGCCTGTTTTCATAGCACTGATATGGAGTGCTATGCAATTCACTGTCTGAGGACTGGGAACACTGCAGAGCTTTCTGCATATGTTGTCTTTGCATGGACACGCTGCGCTTCATTCTCTTCACCCCCGATTGGGCCGGGATCACGTTAGGAGACTGGGGTACCTCTGTTTCACTTCGCTCTGCACCGGAACACTTCAAGGTATTCACTGCCTCCCGGCCAGGAGCACAACCCGACACTGCCAGATGGCACGGGAATCTGTCACGGGGATAGGGGAGGGAACAGCACGGTGAGCCATCCACTGACGGTGTCGCTTATGGAGACAGGGGGCGAGATTACTTTATTCTGTGTAGGAGTGCCGCCAGCACAATGCTCTCTCTCTCTCTCTACTGCGGCAGTGGCTGCTCGGATTCTTTCTTCGTCTCGGCATGCCACAGGGGCTGTGGCTGCCACAGGTTGACCTTCCCCTGGCCGCACAAGCCCCCTCTTCACAGAGGGACGCGGCCAGGGAGGATCCACCGGCAGGGCTCTGGTCATGACATCCCGTCACCATTTCGACGGCAATGGATGCCGCTCCTCCTCCTTCCTCCTCTTTATTTAAAAAAAAATGAGGGACTGCGGGTGTGGGGCACATCGCGGGGGTTCTTCCTCCTCTTTGTCACCATTATTGTGGGGCTGGCAGAGGTCATGTAGCTGGCCTCACTGGTGCTGGGGGGCCCAGCACCATGTTGGTGTGTCAGGTCAGACTTATTAGTGTTCCTGGGCAGGACCCTGTGAGGCTGTGGGGACACTGCCTGGGTGCCGGAGAACCTCGGTTGTCAGCAGCATGCTGGATTTTGGGAGACTGGGCTTGAGCCAGGGAACCAGGCAAGTCTGGGGGGCCCAGACCAGCATGGACCTGCCGGGCCGTGGTCACACAGCGCGGGCCACCAGGCCAGGGCTGCAGGACCGTGATCACACAGTGTAGGCCTGCAGGCCCAGAATGAGAGACGGGGACAACAAATGTTCCATGGTTGCAGCCTGCAGCCGTTCTGTTGCACGTGCCTGCAGTTGCTCCTTTTATTAGCTTGGGCCATAGCATTACACACTGGGAGGGACCCACATCTTAAAAGGGCAATACACATAGGGGGGTCACACATAACATCACCCTCTCCCCCATCTTTTGAGGTTGTACTTCTACGACCTGTCAATGCAAAGCTAGAAAAGGAATGTTAGCTTCAAGCCATGCTTATGGCAAGGGGATTTTTGGGGGAACCCACTCCTCCTTAGATGGGTGTGGACGTGGGGGCGGGGCTAATGGGCATGGTCCCAGGCCAGCGCACACAATGCAGTATCACTTCGTAGAACCCAATCATGGCAATTTACATAAAAGCAAAGAGCATTATGGGAACATAAGTATGTCCAGAATTTCAATTTTGAAACATGTCTTCATGTGATCCAGTAAGAAATGTTTTTGAAAGAATAATAGAAGTTGGGGGTCTGTAGTTTTAATTGGTCACATTACTCCTCCTAAGAAAAAAAGTCTCTGCATTGCAGGACATTTATTCCGGTCCGGAGAGTTACACACGTGGAGCTTTGGCTGTGTCTGTACTTATAGGCCCATGAGACTCTACTGAACACGTCCTTTTCTTGAAACATGGATATGCGAATGTAATAACTCGGCTTCAGGACAGATCTTGCTGGGATCCTGTTATGAAGCCAAGTTGTCACACACTCACACGTGCAACCCATGCTTCATCGAGCTGACTGCTCACAGAGGACTCGGCAGTGCTGCAGAGTAGGGGTGTCCCGAACTTCGGCTTCTAGCCAATATTCAGCCGAAGTTCCGCTGAAAAATTACTATTCGGTTTCAGCAGAATAGTTTCTGCCATAGTGACTCGAAGACAAAGTCCACTTTCTATGTTTGGCTGTTGTCTACCTGTTTGGGAGATGACAGCCAATCATAGAAAGTGTGGCAGTGTATAGGCTGCAGAATCCAAATAAGCTGTTTGCTTATTGGCTATTGCATTGCAGGACCGCAAAGGAAGCAGCCTTTACATGTTGAAATAGGAAGTGAGAGAAGGTAACAGTTCTTCCCTTCCCACGCTTCCTATGCCAACAGACCAGCAGATGCCAGCACCGCCAGAGAGCCCACTGCCCAGGTAAATTCCCTCCCTCCTTCAACACACAGTGAGCCCACTGGGGTGTCCTGCATCCTCGCGGCCTCACCAAAATGGGCAGCTTTATTTGCGTCGGTCCACTGGTGCAAAGCCGGTGGCCCGACCTTCATTTTAATATTAGGGAGTCACTCCATTCTCAATGGCTCCAGACTCAGAAGGCCGCCGGGGCACTTTGTGCCCCCCAGTGGCCATGAAATTTGTAAACGGCCCCCCCTCCCTTCAACACACGGTGAGGCCGCTGAGGTGTTGTGCACCCCTGCGGCCTCACCAAAATGGCTATCATTATTTGCATTTGGCCATCGGTGCAAAGGTGGTGGCCCGACCTTCATTATAGTAAGAGGGGGCCGATCCACTCTCCGGGAGTGGCCCCCAGACTCACAAGGCCGCCGGGCAACTTTGTCCCCACTCCCGCGGACTCGGAATTTGGTCAGATTTGACCAAAACATTTCTCTGGCATCAATGTAAAAATGGCCCACAGTTGCAAATGGCTATTCATTCCTTTTCTGGCAATGTTTGAAGGGGCTGTTTTTGGGTAAAGTGTGATGCGATTCAAATTGTGCATTTTAAAGAATATTTATTTAGCAACGCTGGTCAAAACGATTAGCCGCATAGCAAATTAACTCATCAAACTGGCCCACCACATTGCCCCAAAAAGTTGCCAACTATGACCCCAGAAAACGGAACAATGCTAGCTTTTTGTGTTTTTGGTTCGGGCATTTGCCCTATTGCCCACGCCAAACTTGGATCTGAGCCCACCAGCTTTGCTTCAATATTGAAGCAGCCAGGGGGCGTTAGGACTTTCATACCAGAGGGGTGTGATTTGCAAGGTGGGGTGGGGGCGTAACAGGGGAAAGCACTGGCCTCTGCTCAGTGCTGTGGGCTTGCTGTGCTAGGGGCTTGGGGGCTGGCAAGTATTTGTTGGTAAGCATTGGTGTACCCTGCCCTCAGCCTCACACATAACATAATCCTTTACTTACATACCTCTAAAAAAACTATTCGGATCACTATTCGGCTCGGCCAAGTAGCTGGACCAACTATTCGGTATTCGGCCCAATAGTGAACTAGCTATTCGGTACACTCCTACTGCAGAGCCTCCTGAAGCCTGCTCGTTAAAGCGTGAGTGTTGTGGGCAAGGCCCTGAGTCTGGGAACAGGGCTGCCAAACATTCTTTGCCAGAGCGCTGCTCCGTCCTGTTCCGGCACATTCCCTGCACTGGGCGAGAAATGCATCGGATTCATCGCCAAAAAGTCCATTTGTGCCCCATGCCCTCTTGAAGTCAATTGTATTGAATTTTAAGAGCGATGGCAATCCCTTCTTGAGTCACTCATGTTCTGAAGTCACTCTGTGTGCCATGGATACTATATGATCAAACAATGTTTATGAAGACCCAAGCTACGCATCACTCCCTTCCTAACACTCATGTGAGTTGCTCTGGATTCCTAGCAGCTGCATGCTCTTACAGACCCACTCTTTACAGCGACCTTGGTGATTCTATTTCAGACACTGTAGAGGTGATGTTATATACCTCCCTGTTTACATTAAACATAAGGAGCGAATCCCCCCCCCTCCCACGACGTATGAAGGTGCTGTTATTGCCCCCCTTTACAATGAATGCTGGTATAGGACACCCCCCCCCCCCCCCCCCCCGCCGCCACCCTCATACGGTGGCATTGAGATCTTGCGGGGCTAGCGACACATTCCTGCCTCCGTCAGCCCCTGTGATCTCATTCTGTGGTTCGGAGCTTCCTTGGTGACTCAGCCCCTCTCTGACTCTCTTTCCGGCCCCCTCTTTGTTCTTCTCTCTGCAGCACACATGGCAGTCACGCTGCTGACGGACCGAATAAGAGGAGCGGGGGAAGGGCATAAACGTAAAATCGGTTAATCTTTAAGCGGGTGAAATATGTGCACGGATACACACTCTGGTGCTCATTTACATGCAAATCTCACCGTCTGTATTTGTATGAGTGTACTTTTGTTCGCATGCAGCGCTATCTTTTTCTATTTTTTTTACGTGTGCATGTGTACCCGTCTATAAATATCATGTGTGGCAGCAGCAGGACCCCTCCATGCATGGATATTCCATAGGCAATGATGTTCAGGGCGGCAGTGGGACCCCTCCCTGCATGGGATTTACAGAGGCAATGCTGATCAGGGCAGCAGCAGCAGGACCCCTCCATGCATGGGATTTACAGAGCCAACGCTGATCAGGGCAGCAGCAGGACCCCTCCCTGCATGGGTATTCCATAGGCAATGATGTTCAGGGCAGCAGTGGGACCCCTCCCTGCATGGGATTTACAGAGGCAATGCTGATCCGGGCAGCAGCAGCAGGACCCCTCCATGCATGGGATTTACAGAGGCAATGCTGATCAGGGCAGCAGCAGGACTCCTCCCTGCATGGGATTTACAGAGGCAATGCTGATCAGGGCAGCAGCAGCAGGACCCCTCCATGCATGGGATTTACAGAGCCAACGCTGATCAGGGCAGCAGCAGGACCCCTCCCTGCATGGGTATTCCATAGGCAATGATGTTCAGGGCAGCAGTGGGACCCCTCCCTGCATGGGATTTACAGAGGCAATGCTGATCCGGGCAGCAGCAGCAGGACCCCTCCATGCATGGGATTTACAGAGGCAATGCTGATCAGGGCAGCAGCAGGACTCCTCCCTGCATGGGATTTACAGAGGCAATGCTGATCAGGGCAGCAGCAGCAGGACCCCTCCATGCATGGGATTTACAGAGCCAACGCTGATCAGGGCAGCAGCAGGACCCCTCCCTGCATGGGTATTCCATAGGCAATGATGTTCAGGGCAGCAGTGGGACCCCTCCCTGCATGGGATTTACAGAGGCAATGCTGATCCGGGCAGCAGCAGGACTCCTCCCTGCATGGGATTTACAGAGGCAATGCTGATCAGGGCAGCAGCAGCAGGACCCCTCCATGCATGGAATTTACAGAGCCAACGCTGATCAGGGCAGCAGCAGGACCCCTCCCTGCATGGGTATTCCATAGGCAATGATGTTCAGGGCAGCAGTGGGACCCCTCCCTGCATGGGATTTACAGAGGCAATGCTGATCAGGGCAGCAGCAGCAGGACCCCTCCATGCATGGGATTTACAGAGGCAACGCTGATCAGGGCAGCAGCAGGACCCCTCCCTGCATGGGTATTCCATAGGCAATGATGTTCAGGGCAGCAGTGGGACCCCTCCCTGCATGGGATTTACAGAGGCAATGCTGATCCGGGCAGCAGCAGGGCCCCTCACTGCTTGGGATTTACAGAGGCAATGCTGATCAGGACAGCAGCAGGGCCCCTCACTGCGTGGGATTTACAGAGGCAATGCTGATCAGGGCAGCAGCAGGACCCCTCCCTGTATGAGTATGCCATAGCCAATGCTCATCAGGGCATCAGTGGGACCCCTCCCTGCATGGGATTTACAGAGGCAATGCTGTTCAGGGCAGCAGTGGGATCCCTCCCTGCATGGGATTTACAGAGGCAATGCTGATCCGGGCAGCAGCAGCAGGACCCCTCCATGCATGGGATTTACAGAGGCAATGCTGTTCGGGGCAGCAGTGGGATCCCTCCCTGCATGGGATTTACAGAGGCAATGCTGATCCGGGCAGCAGCAGCAGGACCCCTCCATGCATGGGATTTACAGAGGCAATGTTGTTCAGGGCAGCAGCAGGACCCCTCCCTGCATGGGATTTACAGAGGCAATGCTGATCAGGGGAGCAGCAGAACCCCTCACTGCGTGGGATTTACAGAGGCAATACTGATCAGGGCAGCAGCAGGACCCCTCCCTGCATGGGATTTACAGAGGCAATGCTGATCAGGGCAGCAGCAGGACCCCTCCCTGCGTGGGATTTACAGAAGCAATGGTGATCGGGGCAGCAGCAGGACGCCTCCTTGCATGGGTATTCCATAGGCAACGCTGATCCGGGCAGCAGCAGCAGGACCCCTCCATGCATGGGATTTACAGAGGCAATGCTGTTCGGGGCAGCAACAGGACCCCTCCATGCATGGGATTTACAGAGGCAATGCTGATCCGGGCAGCAGCAGGACCCCTCCCTGCATGGGATTTACAGAGGCAATGCTGATCCGGGCAGCAGCAGCAGGACCCCTCCATGCATGGGGTATGCCATAGCCAAAGCTCATCAGGGCAGCAGTGGGACCCCTCCCTGCATGGGATTTACAGAGGCAATGCTGATCCGGGCAGCAGCAGCAGGACTCCTCCCTGCGTGGGATTTACAGAGGCAATGCTGTTCAGGGCAGCAGCAGGATCCCTCCCTGCATGGGATTTACAGAGGCAATGCTGATCCGGGCAGCAGCAGCAGGACCCCTCCATGCATGGGTATTCCATAGGCAATGCTGATCAGGGCAGCAGTGGGACCCCTCCCTGCATGTGATTTACAGAGGCAATGCTGATCAGGACAACAGCAGGGCCCCTCACTGCGTGGGATTTACAGAGGCAATGGTGATCGGGGCAACAGCAGGACCCCTCCATGCATGGGATTTACAGAGGCAATGCTGTTCAGGGCAGCAGTGGGATCCCTCCCTGCATGGGATTTACAGAGGCAATGCTGATCCGGGCAGCAGCAGCAGGACCCCTGCATGCATGGGATTTACAGAAGCAATGCTGTTCGGGGCAGCAGCAGAACCCCTCCCTGCATGGGATTTACAGAGGCAATGCTGATCCGGGCAGCAGCAGCAGGACCCCTCCATGCATGGGATTTACAGAGGCAATGCTGTTCAGGGCAGCAGCAGGACCCCTCCCTGCATGGGATTTACAGAGGCAATGCTGATCAGGGCAGCAGCAGAACCCCTCACTGAGTGGGATTTACAGAGGCAATGCTGATCAGGGCAGCAGCAGGACGCCTCCCTGCATGGGTATTCCATAGGCAATGCTGATCAGGGCAGCAACAGGACCCCTCCCTGCATGGGTATTCCATAGGCAATGGTGATCAGGACAGCAGCAGGGCCCCTCCCTGCATGGGTATTCCATAGGCAATGCTGATCAGGGAAGCAGCAGGACCCCTCCCTGCATGGGTATTCCATAGGCAATGCTGATCAGGACAGCAGCAGGACCCCTCACCCAACCCCCCGTGTGTGATTTACAGAGGCAATGCTGAGCACATCATTCGGAAACTGTCACGTAACAGACACGTAGATCCGTGTGGCTGTGCTGTCTGTTTACCTTGCATATTATGAAGTACAGTGTGTGACGTTCGGGTTTGTGTTCATGTTTCTCGGGCTGGATCGGTACCTGCATGTTCAGCCTTGCACCACAATGATAATATATTCCCGAGGCATTACGAAGAGTCCTCAGATTCTGCGATGATGCCCTGAAAAATATTATCCAACTCAGGGATGTGGCCACGAAAAGAACGAGCCTCTTTTAAGCTGAAAATAAAACCTCGAGTCGGAGGCTGGGAAATCTGTGTGGGCACTGGCACAGCAACTGCTTGTAAACTGGTGACCTTGGGCATTTTCTGAGTGTCTGCACGAGGGTTCTGTGGGGGCAATTCTCCAGATGTGGACCTGTAACCAAGAAGGCAGCACTCCTGCCACATACTGATGACATCACATGGGGTCCAGATTTCCCCAGTGCCGATGGTTGCCTGTTGGGGGACACTATGAGAAAATAGCTTGTGGCTAAAGGATGCATGGCCTCTCAGCTAGGAGGCAGGACTGAGTGAGAAGGAATGCATGGCCTCTCCCCTCGTAGGTAGGAGTGAATGAGAAGGGCCGCATGGCGTCTCCGCTGAGAGGAAGGGGTGAATGATAAGGAATGCATGGCCTCTCAGCTGGGAGGTAGGAGTGAAATGAGAATGAATGCATGGCCTCTCAGCTAGGAGATAGGAGTGAAATGAGAATGAATGCATGGCCTCTCAGCTGGGAGGTAGGAGTGAAATGAGAATGAATGCATGGCCTCTCAGCTAGGAGATAGGAGTGAAATGAGGATGAATGCATGGCCTCTCAGCTAGGAGATAGGAGTGAAATGAGGATGAATGCACAGCTCCTCCTCTGGGAGGCAGGAGTGAATGAGAAGGGCCGCATGGCGCCTCCGCTGAGAGGAAGGAATGAATGATAAGGAATGCATGGTCTCTGCCCTCGGCTGTAGGGGTGAATGAGAAGGGTCGTATGGCCTCTCAGCTGGGAGGTAGGAGTGAATGAGAAGGAATGCACAGCCTCTCAGCTGTGGGGTAGGAGTGAAATGAGAATGAATGCATGGCCTCTCAGCTGGGTGGTAGGAGTGAAATGAGAATGAATGCATGGCCTCTCAGCTGGGTGATAGGAGTGAAATGAGAATGAAAGCACGGCCTCTCAGCTGTGAGGTAGGAGTGAAATGAGAATGAATGCACGGCCTCTCAGCTGTGAGGTAGGGGTGAAATGAGAATGAAGAATGAATGCACGGCCTCTCAGCTGTGAGGTAGGAGTGAAAGGAGAATGAATGCACGGCCTCTCATCTGGGAGGTAGGAGTGAAAGGAGAATGAATGCACGGCCTCTCATCTGGGAGGTAGGAGTGAAATAAGAAGGGCTGCATGGCTTCTCAGCTGGGAGGGAGTGAAATGAGAAGGAATGCATGGCCTCTCAGCTCGGAGGTAGGTGTGAAATGAGAAGAAATGCATGGCCTCTTATCTGGGAGTTAGAAGTGAAATGAGAAGGAGTGCATGGCCTAAGCTGGGAGGTAGGAGTGAAATGCAAAGGGATTCAGGGATCTCATCTGGGAGGAAGGATTACATTGAGAAGGGATGCTGTGTTCTCATCTGGTGGTAAGAGTGAAATGAGAAGGAATTCAGGGCTCTCATCTGGGATAGGTGTGGAATAAGGGCAGCAGTATTGCCCTCTGGGAGGTAGGAGGGAAATGAGAAGGGGTGCAGGCCTCTCTGATGGTAGGAGGGGAATGAGAAGGGTGCAGGCCTCTCTGGTGGTAGGTGGGAAATGAGAAGGGTGCAGGCCTCTCTGTTGGTAGGTGGGACATGAGAAGGGTGCAGGCCTCTCTGATGGTAGGTGGGAAATGAGAAGGGGTGCAGGTCTCTCTGGTTCTAGGTGGGAAATGGGAAGGGTGCAGGCCTCTCTCATGGCAGGTGGGAAATTAGAAGGGGTGCCGGCCTCTCTGATGGCAGGTGGGAAATGAGAATGGGTGCATGCCTCTCTGATGGCAGGTGGGAAATGAGAATGAGTGCAGGCCTCATCTGGGAGGAAGGGGTGACATGAGAAGGGACAGGGTTCTCTCCTAGGCTTTGTAAATGAAGATGTGTCTGGAGTAAGGAAGAGTCTCCAAATACTAACAGCATTCTATCTGGTATTTTAGGGATTTCAGAAGAATCCAAGGTGGAGGCGCCGGCGTTCACAGATGCAGTGCGATTGTACCGCCAATCCAAGGACCAGTATGGGACGTGGGAAATGCTGTGCGGGAATGAAGTGCAAGTAAGTATATAGCCTTCCGACCCCACAGCAAGCAATGAAAGGGTCCGGGAAACGCTGACGGGGTCGGGAAGGTTCCTTGACATGCAGGCTCACTACTAACAAGAAGCAGCGCAGACGGGTAACGGGAGCATGGGCTAACAGAAAGCTGGCAGTGCACAAAGAACAGGGGAGACTGACAGGCAGCCCGAGATGAGCCAACAGAGAACAGGAGGCGGACTAGCAGCGACAGGCTATAGCATAGAGCCAGAGAAACTGCCGGAAGTGCCAGATAAACCCACAAAGAGCCGCAGGTGCTCTAATTGCGATAGACTAACATGTAGTGGGAGACACTGATAGGACGCTCGAGATGAACCCACACAGCTGGTGACACTCTGACAGGAAGCTGGAGACACACAACTGCTAGAGCTTGAGATAGGGGGTCTCACTAATGGAAATGAGGAGAGACGCTCCCATGCAGCAGGAGACTCACACCAGTTAGACAGCCACAAAGAGGGAACGCAGAAAACGGATAGAGAACAGGTTAGGCATGATAGTGGTAGGCAGGACACATGCTAACAAGTATCGAGAGACACACAGTAGTGAGTGGAAAAAGCAGGTATAGGAAGACCCCTGAAAGACACCCTGACACGGAGTGTGGGCTCTGAGACTGATAATGGAGAACGTTCCACTTGATGGAGAATTTGAACCCTAATGATATTGAACTCACTTATT
The DNA here is from genome assembly GCF_040938575.1 of Ambystoma mexicanum. Taxonomy (NCBI): domain Eukaryota; kingdom Metazoa; phylum Chordata; class Amphibia; order Caudata; family Ambystomatidae; genus Ambystoma; species Ambystoma mexicanum. The sequence goes on from NC_090929.1 coordinate 291,319,303, forward strand.
CCCACCCCCCAAACCATGGGACTAGCCCCTGGTGGTTTGGGGCCCCCCTCATGTCATCCCTCTGTGCATGAGAAATATAAAGCTCCTGCCTATTTCCTGTCTGTAACGCTAGTCCCCACCTTCCCGCTACAGGTTCTAAACAACTTGGTGATGGAGGAACTGATCCCAGAGCTCAAGAACATGATTGGTCCAAGGTTAAAGGGCAAGCCGCAGGAGAGACAGCGGGTCTGGCTGCTGGTGAGTTTTACAATAATCAAGTTTGGAATAATCTTATGCTCGAAGCATGATGGTGGAGGGAGCGAGGTAACTGGTGGCAGAAGATGAAATGGGGGCCTGGTGAACAGGCAAGGGGCCAGTATTTGGAAGTTGGCAGTGATTTTGCATTACTGGTCAGTGTTATAGTTCTTTGAAGATGCAGGCACTTCCAAGCTCTGAGTTCCTGCACTTCAACTTTTAAAACTTTTTTAAAGGGAGTGGCTGAGCACTTCCAATATAGGTGAAAATGTGTTTTAGGGCGAGTGCCCCCCCTTTTCAGTACGGAACAGGTGCTTTGTGAAAGTGACCACAATACACCTGAGTGCAGATGAACAGTTGGGAATTTCGTTTTTTATGCACCCCTACATTTAGGGAATTTTGGAGTGGCAATAAGAACTAGGAGTCCCCAATTACTTTAACAGACTATATTTTTATTCACATTGGAAGCGATATTATTGATTTCGATTTCAACAAAATCACCCCGTTTTAGTTAGCTACAGGGGAGTTAATTGAATTATTATATAGTAAAAATACGAAAGGTCTACTTAGCCACCCCACCTAATCAATAATGTGAAGATATTAAATCAAACAGATCCTCACAAGACTTGGTTTGGTTGGACAAGTTTACTTACATAGAATCTCTGGGTTTTTCACACTCAGGGAAAAGACACCACCTGGTGACTCCTAGATACTCGGGGGGGGGGGAAACATCAGGACTTGGTTGGAGGCCTCTCCAGGTTCAGTAAAGAATGGCCTCTAGTTTGATTTGCCTCTCCTAGTATGGGTCCCAGACAGCTTTTAGTATTTCCCTGGTCTCCTGCAGCAATTTGGTCAGCAGTTCCAACTCTGATGATATCAGACAGCTCTCCCTGATTCCCATTGTGGGACACCTTATAACATCTAAACTACACCCCAAATTATTAAAATTAGGATGTGCCAGCCTATTGGCTCTTGATTTACATCTGTTGTCCTCCCCGTGCAATGAATGGTTCCTGAAGTTCATTTTTTACCACTTCTGTTATGCCTTTAAAAACTACAACGTGATAACTTTCTGTAATTTATAAATGAACCTAACAATACATATATTGTTTAATTCGTCTCATCATGGCAGACTTAATGAAATGAGTCACATGTCTGCACGAGGTTGGAGGTTTGAATGGTCGACTTCCGTGATTTATTAAAAAAACATAAGTTAGTTATCAACAAAAAATGTTCTATACAGATATCTAATTTAATAAGCTACCAGGTCCTCGCATCTCTGCTTTGTAACATTTTTTGGGGAAGCTATCATCACATTTTAGCTTGTAACTTTAGTTCCTAACATCACATTCTTCCTTTTCATAAGCTTCCAATTATATTTGTCCCGTTTTTGTGCGATGTATGGTTCCAGAGACAATCAACAAAATCTGATCCTATATATAACCTTATAGCAATATTTTAATTATACATGATTTGAATTTATACTAACATCATATTTCTTTTCTTTGCGAAACCTCACATGTAGCCTCACCCTGATTGTCTTTATTAACCTAGGCTGGTATAAATCCATTAATATTCTTGTGAAGTCAAAAGCTGGGCCATGGGTCTGCTTATCGCCTGATGCAGATGAAGACAACCCCACCCCCTGGCTCATTGACCACCTTCTGGTGTCCATCAAATGTCATCAGCTCAGGCAGATGGACCACATTTGAGTTTTAATTCCAAGTTTTTTTAGAAAGTTCAACCCATTAAGGGCTGTCTTTTGATTTAATCGTTGCTGGCTCCAACCCACCATAAATTCCTTCCTGGGCACGGATGTTGCTTCAAAGACATTCCCTTTCAGATATGGAGCTGAGCAGAGCATTTAGCCTTACCTCCGATGAGGGTGTGGGGGGGAGTTGGAAATGTCTTATGGGCTAACCCGGCATTTCTTTGTGCACAGCAAACAGGTATTTTTTAATGTTGCAATTCCTTCACAAGTTATCTCACATCAGGCCATCAATGTCCAATTTTATATTCTTATTTACAGTTGAATGGTTCAGGCCAGGGATTTACCATTGTACTTGTTCATTTCCATGCTGCAGAATGCACACACTTCACCTTGCAGCTCTATTTTATCAAAGGAAACAGTGGTTTCATGTTTTGCAGTTTGAACATGAACTGCTGGCCTTTTCTCTTTTCTCTGCCAGTCCATGGTGTGCTTTCAAATTACAAGAAAGGATTTCTGCATTCTTTAGGCCCAACGTGACCAGGGGCAGTTCATTTGTGTCTTGGGGCTGAATCTACCCCACAAGTCTGAGTCCAGTCCTGAGAGTCCCAATCACACCAGATTCCAAGGATGAACCCCCGTGTGATTCACTGGAGTCAAAAATATTGGTGATAAGTTATGTTATACAGTATTTATACTTCACCCGTGACCACCATAGTGGTTTTATGGCATCGGACCTTATCAGAAAAGTGGCATATTGTGACCCCACCAGGGTCTTGCAAGAACTTAGTCTGTTTAAAGGAGTAGTAGGGTTGGGCACAGATGATAGGAAAGAGAGATTAGACAGTAAAAAGAACACATTCAAGTGAAAAAAACTATTGGTGAAGGGGGATAGGATATGATTGTGGTATAAGGATGTGTGTTTCTAACTGAAGTTAGTCATCTGTATGTGAAAGTAAAAGGTGACAGGAATGTGCAGTTCGGGTAAGAGAAGAGTATATTCTAATGACAAAAACGGGACCAGAGAAAGCACAGTACTATATGTAGGTGGTGGGTGGATGCGTGCTGGACTTGAGGTACTCAAGTGGGCCCCAATAGTTAGGAGGCTTTCACCAGATTAGGTTATCTCATTATCAGGAAGCCATCTGACAGATGGCTTTTGCTCTTGAGGATCTGACTTGGAGACCCCTGCTCTAGGGAATAGGAGGGAGTCTCTGTAGGGTATATGGGTGATTTAGGGTCGGGGGCACTTGTCTGATGACCACTGCTCACCCCAATGAGCTGCCCTTGTGGTGTGTTCCTAGATCCATCAGCACTAGCAACCCTCCCAACATCTGCTGCAACAGGAGCAAGGCCTAATCTTCCCCAGTGTGTAAGGAAGCACATGGAAGAAAAAGAACAACAAAACCCTTCAAACATGGCCACCGCCATAATCTTCACCAACTTTGGGTCAGACCCTCCAGGTTGTGGTGCACCCCTCTGCCAAGCCCCTGCAGCCGGCTCCCTTGATTGGCTGGCAGGTGATTTGAATTCACCTTTACACATCAGCCTGCAGGCAGAGAAATTGAAGGCCTGCTTCTGAGGCCATCCAAACCTGTCTAGGCCCCCATCTGCGACGGAGCCCTCCGAACATCTGCTACAACAGGAGCGGGGCCTAATCTGCCCCAGCGTGCAAGGATACACATAGGCCTGTCCAGTTTCCCGGCCCCTCCACAAAGCTGCATTAATATTACCCTGCTACCGTATCCAGTGCCTGCTACCGACATACTATGCGGTCACTGGGATGCAGGATCCTGTAGCCCTGAAGTCCTGGCGACCTCAAAACCTTCCACAAGGTAAGGTCTACTCTGCCTTGCAAGGCATACCTGAGCACCTCAACCCCAGCAGCATTGATTAATGGTTCCATGCCAAAATGGCCCTGAAAAAAATACATTCATGACAAAAAGTCACAGGGAAAAGGCTGTGGTGCAGATGTCGACATTTTGTATTGTCCTTTATGGAATGGGGGAACACACCTGCAACACCTGCTCCCCTTCTTCTGTATAATGGGACTCTGTGATTCAGCGACTTTTGCCATAACTGCCTTTTTTCGGCGACCTTGATAAGAAAACATGGTTCAACATTCCAGCTCCACTCTCTGCCTCTACCTCCTGCTCACCCATGGTCACTACTATTGAAGCCAGCCCCTCATTGCGCTAATCCATGGTGAGACCTCAGCACAAATGAACCCTGCTCCTTCCACTCACACTTTTCACTGTAACCTGCCACCCCACACCCCATTCCTACCACCAGCACTCCCACATCCAACCCTAGTCAATTCATTGCTGCGGTACGCCACCATCTATACCACCAGACCGCATTCTCCTGTGCCCTGACCATGCATGTCTCCTCCCCCATCCTCCTCTCATGCCATGCCTAAATCCACACCCTTCCTTCTTGACCTCTTCCCAGCACCACCATTCCGCATATCCAGACCCTTGACCAAGTTGCCCTCGACCAAGCTGCTTTATCCTACATCTGCACCTAACCTAGCTGGCACTTTCACCAGTAGCCACTCAACCATGTTGCCCTCAACCAAGTGGCCTTGTCCTAGACCTGCACTATGCATACCTGGCACCTTAGCCAGTAGCTACTTGCCCACCATGCCGTGAACACGGCCTTCCAACCATGAGTTTTCATGCCCCGAAGCACAATGTATCCCACACGCAGACATGGCGAGTGATTGGCCTCTCCCACACGTACATGGGATTCCCCCAATTACACAAGCTACACTCATCAACATCATTATCTGATCTCCCTTTCCCTACATTAGGTGAATCCAGCCATGCTAGACTCTGCGCCTGCACCAGTGATGTCGCCCACACCTCGCCCGTCACCATCCCTCTGCCGCCAGTAAATCAGGCAGTAGCTCTTAACTGTGCCTTGCTAAACATATGTTCCCTGGGAGCAGAGGCCATTGGAGTTCATGATATCATACTCGACCACCTTGACATCCTGGCCACCACGGAATCCTGGCCCCATAGTGCCCCAAACCTGCTGCTCTCCCTAGCCATTCCTCTCCCCCCCCAACTACACCACCTTATTAGAGAAGTCCACCTAATCACCCCAGGATGTGGCATCGATCTCATTACTAAAACCTCTCTACAAATCAGATCCATCCCTATTACACCCACTCCCAGCTATGAAATGCTGCTACTCAAACTCACTGCCTACCCCCAGGCCACCTATAACCTGCTTCTCCTGTACCGGCAGCCTAATTCCACTAGCCAGACGGACCTAAATAGCCCGCTCTTGATTACCCCGTTCATTAAACCAACTACCATATTCGTTATTATGGGTGGCTTCAATCTCTGCTTCAACGACCAGACAGATCCCAAAGCTGCTACACTTGCCCAAGCATTAGGAGACATGAACTTCTCTCAAATGATCTCCCCAACCCAGGCCAAAGGGCGTACCTTGGATTGGATCCTCTCCACCAATGCCACTATTGACATCTCTACCATCAGTATCCTTGTCGGATCACTCCCTAATAGAGATTGGTCTCTCTCTCTCTCTCTCTCTCTCTCTCCAAACCCGCTACCACATCTGCTCCCCCATTGAGTCCAGTTCTAGTCCGTAATACCTGTAAGCTGACCCATGATATATTCAAGCCCGCTCTTCTGACTATGCTCACTATGCCCTCAGTACCAAGCAACAAGAGCCCCCAAGAACTAGCCATCGTTACCATCGAGCCTCCTCCATACTATGGATCATCATGCTCCGATCAAAGCTAAAATACCTTAACTGCACAAACTTACCAATACTTGGTTTTCAGAGGGACTTGTCACTCTACACAGAAATAAAAGGGCCCTTGAACATCTCTGCAGGAAGCATCCCACCCCAAGCAACGCAAAACACTGTTCAAAGCTTTCAAGACCTACAAGAAAGCAGTAGTCACAAACAAAGCAAATTCCTACAATGCCAGAATCTCCAAAGCCTGCTCTAACACCAAAGAGCTGTTTTCTATTCTGAGAGAGCTAGAAAACCCTTCCCCAATATCGCACCAACCAGGGCTGATAAAGCAAAATGTTCCACCATCCAAGCCGCTCTCTCCAATAAAATGGACCTACTGCATGCCAAAATCACAACAAAATAAGCCCTACTTGCTGCCAAATCTCCCCCAATCGCTAAACCGAGGTGCCCACAAGCGGACAAACTCCCCTCGCCTCCAAAGGCACACAAGAGAAGGTGTTGAAAACCGTTCAATCCCTGGAACCATCCAATTGCAAGGGAGATAACTGTCCGGCTCGCATAGTCAAGCTCTGTGCACCTACTTTGACTCCAATTATCACCAACTTCATGAATTCATCCTTCTTATCCAATGAGGTCCCCACCAGCATAAAATCAGCTTGGGTTACCCCGCTGCTTAAGAAACCGTCTCTCAACCTGCCCTCCCTACTATCACCCCATCACCACGGTCCCTTCCTACTCAAAATATTAGACCGCCTGTCCTATTTCCAAGTACAATTGTTCTTGAACAACACCACCTACTAGTAGCTAGACAATAAGGCTTCCACCCTAAACACAGTACTGAAACAGCCTTACTAGACCTAAAAACACAAATGGACAACATCTGGGACTCAGGTAACCTAGCTATACATCTCCTACTAGGTCTCTTTGCAGCATTCAACCTTGTAGACCATGACACCCTCTGCCAACTCAGTTTGCACTTCCACTTCGCTCCCAAGGCCACAACCTTGATTAAATATTTCATCAGTAAACGCACCTCAAGAGTGTTCATTGGTGATGTAGCTGCAGATCCCATCTCTGTACCCCTCAGTGTTCCCCAAGGTTCTTGTGTCTCACCTACCCTCTACAATACCTACACCAAGCCCCCCTATGAGACCTTCTGGACTCTCTTCCAATAACACCCAAATCCTCCTACCTATCGCAAGCAACCATATCTGTGATTCGGCCACCATAAACAGAGTATACAGCACCATCCAAAATTGAATGGCCACCCACAATCTTTGCCTTAACGATGACAAAACAGATCTGCTCATTTTTAGCTCACTCTACTGGCTGAAAAGCCTTGACACAGCCTTCTCCACATTCTGCATTGATGGATCGGTCAGAACTGTCCTGAAACCGGTCAAAAACCTGTACACCTGGAAGCAGATCTGACTATGACCAAACATATTAATGCACTAGCAACAGCCACGACCCACACCTCTAGGCTCATTTTCCTGAGCAGGCAATTTCACTCCCCTAGCAAGTGCCTCACGCTTGCTATAGCCCTTATAAGCAGCAAACTGGACTACTGCAATGTTCACCTCATGGGCACTTCAGCAACTAACCTGGCCAAACTCCAATTACCTCAGAACAAAGCCCTTTGCCTACGCTGATCAGACTACATCTCAGCAACCAGACGAAAGGTCCCCTGGCTACCCATCAAAGCACGTATTGAGTTAAAAATACTAACTATTACACACCGTTGCATCTACAAAGAGGTCCCCTCTCCCTCAACAACAGCATCGCCCTGAAACATCAAGTGTGTGCAGTAAGATCATCTACTAAGATCTCACTACTCACTCCTCAATACAAAAAGAAGAGAGTCAGAGGCGTTAGTTTTTGTGTGACAGCACCCTCTCTCTGGAACTCTCTTCCAGTGCATTTCAGAAATTAGCACTCCTACAAATCCTTACGTGTAAAAACGTGGCTGTTTGACAAATATAACCAATGTCTTTGATGCACCATCTGTTGTTTACCAGTGTTCCAAATACTGTGATACCCCCGGGTCTGGATCTTACATAAATGCAAAAAATAAATGAAATAAATAAATAGCTGAATGTCTTGCTTATGATGAGATCTGCCATTGTTACCCCCAGCGCTGTGTCAGTCATTCTGCCTTTGCTTGGGATTTTTCTGCAGGAAACTGGGAAATTCTAAAGAGATGTCTTTTTTTCAGTGCTATATTTTCAGATGACATTATTTATTTATTTACATTTTTAAAGCGCTCAGACAGCCCGCGGGCATCGAGGCGCTGTTACAGGAATTGTTTGCTTTTAATAGGTTTTTCTTGTCTTAGTTCCGTATTTATCATGCGCTTAAATACACAGAGGTTTCTAAGCTCGGACCCGGAGATCGAACCTGTGTTGCTTCGTGTCGTCTTGCTTTCAAGGTGAACATGTTGCCACTGAGCTATCCTCCCGGGACGTTAATCTTAGTCCTTACAAAACGATGGGGCCGGGGGAGGGTGGGCATCCACAGCAAAGACACAAAACATCACAAAAAAATAACAGATAAGCTAACTTGCAGGGGAGTAGAAAGGGGAAAGAAAAAAGGAGCTCATGAAAGCAAAACAAAGAGAACAAGCATTGGCAAAGCCACTCATTCTGCCTGTCATTTGCCAAGAGAACCCTGAAATGCCCCAATAAGAATGTATATCATAGCCAAACGGTAGCAATACATCTAGCACCATTGCAAATGACAACAATTACTTAAAACAAAATAGTTGCACACTTCACACAAATAATATAGAACAAAATTGTGGCGTCCTATCATCCGCATGCATGTACAAGCCAGGTGCATACGACGTCATTGTATCATTATCCTCCGATAGCATGCTACGAGGGCCGGCTGAAGTGCTGCAACTTGCAGTGTCTAAGTGTGCATACTTATGAGCAGGACAGGCAGTGAACTCAAACATTTTGTGTGTCCGTTTTTGCATATGCGAGGGGAAAACATGGATTTTATATGAATTTATAGGAAGTTTGTAATGGGTGACAAGATGTATACCATTTTCGATGTTTCTTTAAGTAAATTGGGCCATTTCCAAATAGAGCTTTGTGGGAAATGGTAAGCAATTTAAAAGATATTCTAGATTTTATGGGAAGCCAGTGAAGAGTTTTGAGAGCTGGTCAAGTGTGGGCATGTTTGGGGAGGTTCATGACTATCAGAGCTGCAGTGTTTTGAAGTAACTGTAAAGAATGAATAGAGGATGTGTTGGCTCCTGCAAAGAGGGCATTGCAATAATCTCATCTTGCTTCAACAATGGCTCCAGCAATAGTTGTACATAGGTGCTCCGATAACAAAGGTATCATCTGCCTTAGCATAGGATGAAAATTGGTTGATCTCAGATATGAGAAACATGTGGAGACATTGAGAGCTCCGAATCAAGGAGCGCTCCAAGGGTCTAGACAGCTTGCAAGTCTGATCTTGTGTCTGCCTAAGATGAATTCTGGATATCATTCTAATATTTTGAAATAGCATTTAGGTGTGCTGACAAGCATGATCTCTGTTTTTTCTTTATTTAGGCACAGCCAATTTTCAAACATCCACGTTTCAATGCTTTCAAAGAGATGTTCAATTTTTGTTTGATTGGATTGGAAGTCTCCTTCCAGCTTGAAAGCAATCTGAGTGTCATCGGCATCATTTTGGAATTCAACACCTGGTTCTGATAGAATGTCATGAAGCGGTTCAAGATAAAGGTTAAATAAAATTGGAGAAAAACAGGCTCCTTGTGGGACATCAAACGCAAGTGTAATGGGGTCAGAGGATATATCATCCAGTTTTATGCGAGATGTTCTGTTGCTGAGAAAGGAAGCCAACCAGGAGATGGCTTTACTTGAGGAACCCATGATGTTAGAAAACTGCTGTAAAAGAATGGCATGGTCTAGGGTGTCGAATGCTGCTAATAAATCTAAAACCATCAGCAGGCCTGCAGGTCCTTGATCCACGATACGAAGAAGAGCGTCTTTTTTTTTTTTTTTTTTTTTTTAAACCTTTATTTTTGTTGCACTTGGTCACTACTTTCACTTGGTTACAGAGACATCATAATTATAGACATTACATTTTACAATATGAATCACATTACAGCATCAAGTTGTTCAAGTCCGCTTTTCTCGGCGAGTTACTGTTTGTACCTGCCCCAAATGTTTTTCGGGCGCGAGGCTGGGAGCACAGTATCAATATACAGTTCCTCCATGTCGTTCGCCCATGCCATGTCCCTTTCCCAGTCCGCCTTAGTAGGGGAGTGCGCACTCTTCCATCTGAGGAGGATCGCCCTTTTGGCGAGGAGCAGACTTACATTCAGAAGCTTTCGCCAACTCGGGCTTATTTTCTCAATTGACCCCAACAGGCATAATCGTGGGGTCCACTCTAGTGGGTGGTCTGCCATCTCGTCTATCGTCTGACATACAGCTTCCCAGTATCCCCTCAGTGCACTGCACCCCCAAAGCATGTGATAAATGCCAGCATTGTCCGCATGGCATCTCGGGCATTCCCCTGTCATGGTTGGGTATATGCGTTTGAGTTTCTCTGGGGTGTAACATCTATGAGGGCCTGTTCCGTGCCCCTTTGTGCACGGAATCCAGATTGACGGTCCCCCAATCTATGCCTATATTCTAAGAAGGTCTGTAATTGTATGGAGGCCGCTTTATCTTTCCTCCCTCCTGGAGGTTCTCTAGAGGCTGTTGGTGGAAAGAGAACCAGAAGATTGGATGTGCCTCGCCTTTGGTAAATAAACATGATCACCTTACCTGCAGGCTTGTGTCTCTTCCAGGAGGGGTGTCTCAACTAAAAAATCTAACACAGTACTGACAAGACCCAGACATGTCTGCCATGCACTCCAGCAAACTGCCTGCAGAGACAACTTCTTGCAACCAAGCCCAATAGCGAATGCTTAACATTCAGTACATCACAGTACAACATATATGCAAAAGAAGGGAATAATTATGGGTCTAAGGTGAACATACATCTTTGCCATTTATTAATACCCATACCAACCGTTGTTGATTAGGTGGGTGTTGGCAGTGTGACATCTGTGAGCCAAAGCACAAAAATTGCTCCGAGAAAAAAACATGAAATCTAAATTCCATGGCAACTGGAAAAACATATTAAAGACAGTAAAGAAACGGACACGGGTGAACATATGTGGGTGGTTTTTGAAATGTCGAAAATCTGCAGGCAGTTTCCCAACTCTTCATCCCTTAAGAAATAATTGTGTAAGGGGGGGCGGGGCAAGAGATCAGAAAAAATGTGACCCACTGATTGAAACTGTCCTTATCCATCGCTATATTAAAGAGAGTAGAGATGGAAAAGGAATCGGAGATTGGGCGCCTGACAGGAAGGCCTAGCATCCTTTAGGACCTAGAGGCAGCAGCAGATGATAGCGGAAGGTAGAATTCAGGATATTGGACGTAATACAGCCATGCATATGCAGCAAGTGTTCATCTTCTGGGTTCACAAATGCAAAATCTGCCGGATCTGCAAAACCGGTGGTGACTATATTTTTTTCCTGGTTTTAGCAGTATCACCAAACTCGCAATGGGGCGGGCCCCAAGCCTATGGAATCACTGTCTGCGCAAGATAATGTCAGAGGCGAGATGGGTTGCAGGCTGCAAGGCGTGACTCTGACATGACTGGGTAGACACACCTTTAAGGATAAGAACACCAGAGATGTTTGAACTACAAACACAAAAGGATTAAGCAAAGCAAGTTTGGCAGAAGGGGGTGACGGCAGAATGAATGGCTCAGGGGCGTTCCTGTAGCGGGAGAAAATAGCAGTATCCTGAAAGCCTCCAGAAAGAAAGGAATGAGCAAGACTGGGCACGTATGGCAAGGAGTGCCATGCTGAGGCTCTGCGCCCTGTAAATAGGACTGGGGCATGCACTCTGTGTGGCACCTTGGGACGAAAGAAGCAATACCACGGAGTGACAGATTGTCCAGTACAGCCAGCAGGTCATAGCGGAGTGACGTGCCTCTCGCGGGAGCCCAACACAGACAATGCACCCACAATGTTAAGGGCATCTATCTGATGAAGAACACAGGTAGGACTGGGTGAATAAACCAGAAAATGACCCACAAACATCATGGGGTCCTGCCACCAGAATATTATTTTCACATTAGGAGCCCTTTGAAGAGGGTAGGCCCACCCACAGAGTTCTTGGAAGTCTTTTTGGTAAAGAAAGAAGGCTTCTGCTGTTTGTGTGGTGTATTGCTCAAGTACAGTAGGCTTTCCTACATGGGACACAATGAATCAGAACACTTTGCTGTTGTGCACACACTCAAAAGCCATACAAGTGTGTTAAGAAAGCTTGAACTTGTTGTCTGTGTCTGACTCATGATGCTTTCACACTGCAGCCTTTGACACGATGGATCATAACATCCTCTTGGACTGGATTTATAAACTCGGATTACAGGGAAAAGTGTGGGAATGGATTCAGTCGTTTCTAAGTAACCGCAAACACATAGTGTGCCTTCCCCCTTTTCCTCAGCTATGAGAGACGTCCCCTACAGGGTCCCTCAGGGATCCTCCCTTAGGCCTCTGCTGTTCAACCTTTACTTGGCTCCTTTGGCAAAGCTAATCATATCATTTGTGAAATGTATGCCGATAATACCCAGCTAATTTTACTCTTGGGTAATTCAAACGTGAACCTGACTGACCAATTCAAGAGCTGCCTCGAGCAAGTGAATTAAATTAAAAAAACATAGCATTATTTGTAATCCAAAAAAGATTAATGTATATGCTCCAGAATCTTTGGGAAAACATGGGATTTCTGGCTGCCTGCACTTGGATCATGTCCCAAACCACCTTATTCAGTACGTAATCATGGAGTCTGGTTAGATCCTGAATTTTCCTTAGAAGGACTAAATACCAATGCGCTGAGCAGTTGCTTCTTTCAACTAAAAACGCTGAAGGGCTTCTTAAGCTTTTTGTCACTTTCTGAAAAAGTGCAGCTTATACATTCTTTTATTTCCCGTTGTCTTGATTGCTGTAATGCTGTTTATCTGGGTCTCCCAATGAAATCTTTATCTAAGTTACACTGTATCCAAAATGCCGCTGTAAAGTTGATTGTCCATCTTGGGAATTATAATTTTTCCTCTTTTCGTGGATCCTTGCATTGGCTGTAAGTAGAATATAAAGCCTTGTTCCTAATACATAAAGCTTATTACAAAACGGGTTTACACTTAACATGGGCCCATTTCAGTCAGTAGGTTCCTGGACGACATCTTCGCTCCACTTCTGCTAAACTCTTGACCATTCCTAAATTCATGAGACAAAGATGGGGCGGCCACACTTTTGCTGTCCAGGCTTTGACTTTCTGCAATTCTTTGCCTTTTACAATAAGGGATGAGTCTGACCACTACATTTTCAGGAGACACTTGAGGACAGGACTGTTCCCCAGCGTTTGACTTTTTACTGGTGGTTGACTCATGACTGAGATATGTTTCCGTCTGGCGTTCATTCATCGCCTGTTTTATTTTTTTGGTGTGGTATTTTTTGGCAACCATTTTTGCTTGAAGAACATTTATTTAAAAAAAGTATGGGTGTGGGGAGGGAGTAATGGCATGAAAGGGGTAGGGTGGGGTGGGGAATAGTGAATACATAATAGGGGAGGGAATTGGGGGACCCCCTCAAATAAAAATAGATAAAATTCGTTTTTTTCGGGAAAAAATATTCAACAAAAAATGCAGTGAAAAAAACGGGCGATGAATGAACATAGAACATCTGTTTCCAGTGCCTTGATGCTTCCTCTGAGGCGATCTGTTGCACTTTACAAGATTCCTACCTACCCTACCATGCAGATCTAGAGAAAGCCATTCCAGATGAGCTTTTCCCAAAGCCAGCAGATCTCAGGAGAACCAGTTCAGAAAAAGTTCTATTAAATGCAGCATGACCATAGAGAACCACTTTGGGTGAAATTATGTGAAGGGCAGTAGCTACAAAGAGAATTGTGCCAGATGGGATTCAGAGAAAACAACCAGATGAAATATGCTTTGACGCTCAGCAGGTTAAGAGTTTAGCAGTTCACGTAGGTTTAGTGTAGCAAATCCAGTAAGTCGTAGGGCAGAAAAGGAGAATGTAGATTCAAAGAAAATAGGTCCCAGTGAGGTTTTCCCTAACAAAGCAGAATAATAAAGAACTTCTCTGCAAAACAGTTCTGCTGTATATAGTGGAACAGAGTAGAAACTCTCCAGATAATGTTATTTCAAGACCAAAGATCCAAAGAGGCTCACTCCAGAGGAGGTTCTGATGATGTCAGCAGATTCAGAGAGAGCGCATCCTGTTAAAAGTTCTGCTGAAAATCTAAGATGAAAGAGAACTGCTCTGGATGGGACTCGGCTGTGGATGGTAGATCCAGGCAGAACTGCTGTTCAGGGCAGCAGATCCAAGGAGGACTGTTTCAGAAAGTGTACTGCTGAGTGTAAAAGATCCCCAGTGAGGCTAGACAAAGTTCTGCTCAAGATATATGTGACAAATCTAGTGTGCAGATTGGCCTTTAATCACCTTCACCGAAAGCAGGCCCACCACTTAAGGAACGTGGTGCACGTTTGTATCTAAAGCAAGTTTATTGTACAATCGTCCAGAGTGGAGCTAGATGATTCTGCAGAGTCATACTAACTCAAGTCTTGCTGAACCAAATACGTTGACACATTATATACAATTTTGCAACAGTTAAATAACTCCCATATATTTTATTACATTCCACACCCACATATGATTTGACAAAACCTATACAAAGAATTCCCACATTATTCTAATTCTTCCAGTCGCTTTGGTCACCGTTTAGCTTAACTACCATCTTCTGATCATATTGATAGGACACCCCTTCTTGGGATTCGTCCATGGTAGATTGTGACATCATGACATGTTTACACATTCATATACAACTATAATTCATTACAAGTCACAGCTGGCCTGAGCCCTTTAACCCTGAATCAAAATTGCACATGGTGCACATGGTTTGATTGGATACTTTAACGACATGAGAGAAGAACAGAATAAACAGGTTCCCCTTGATCTGGCAATAACTATCTCATCTGCCCCAACTTTACTGGCATCCTGGAACATTCTAATCTAAATAACTGCCATTCAGCACGCACAGCACATCCCGAAAATACAATCGAAACCCATGGGTATCGGTCACTCTTGCCTTTAGCGTCACTTCACTCCATGTATATTGCTGGTCAAAACGAATGGCCGGGTCCCTCTACAAAACCTCCATGCACTTAAAAGAGATTACATCTGCCTCCTGCGAAATTACCAGGTTATAAACACCCTGACCGGTTTTGTCGCCGACCATCTGCTAAGGTTGTTAGTTACTCATTTACCCTTCCTCTGGCCTCAAACTCTGCACAACCAGTTTCTTCAAGTCACTTAACGTTAATCTCGTGAAAACCTGACTGCCGAGTTAACATACATTTATAAAGAACGCCCAATACATGTAGATTCATAAATCTCCTATGTATGTATTTCAGTGTGCATGTATGTTTAATAACTGTTGTCTGGCCTTCACAATGACTGCTCTGTGACAGGCCCTTCCTTCCTCACATGCGCATTATTAAACTCCTCACTGCCCAGCTTCTAAGCGCTTCATCGCACACCATGTCTGAATCCTGTTTATATTTCATTTGACGGTTTTAGCATTTTATCTTTCTACGCTCGTGCAAATCTAACATGTATCAATTTAAACAAAAAGTAACACTAAAGTAACCTATCCCATTCACATTTAACTACACTAAATACATATGAAATTGCAACATTGTGCCGACATGAACCCCTCTTTATCGTTGGGACCTTTCCGGACCACCCCAACACTAGCAATACCATCATTGACGTTCTGGAGGGAATCATTATTTTATGTGGCCAGGGAAAAGCAGAAGCTACCTGACTCTGACCCTGACGGTGGCTATCGGATGGAGGACCACGTAGGGGTAGACCAACTCCAGAGGGGCAGGAAAACATTGTACCAAAATAACCTTGCAGCAACAATTTCACATAACACTCATTGGCCTTTATAACATATATGTATGGCCTGTTGTGCTATAGAACATGATTTTCCAGGTTTATCCAACCAATCACCCCATTTACCTACCCTTCCCCTTTTTAGTACTGAGACGAGGTGGAGCAATAGAGCAAATAAGATAACTAGAAGCGGGAAGCCAACACTGCGTTCTAGTCTTTGAAAACCTTTGACCAATGCTGCAAAGTTTAAAATTGCCACAGCTGATCCATGTGAGAGCGAGAGAGAGGCAGAGTCAGAAGCTGTATGTACCTTGTTCTGACACTGGTGGGGACGCCAAAGACGAGACTATTGTAAGAAACTGCACAAAGGGTGATACGAATGGTGTGCAAGAACACTGAGCAGAAGAAATTTTACTGTGTGATGATGGTGGGAAGCTGGAGCCGTCCTGAGAGAAAGAAGGGAAAGCTGACCGCCTGAAGGGACGTATGCCCAGTCAGCAGATCAAGAGAGAAGCGAAGGAAGAGACACAATGACCACCAAAGCTGCCCAGTGAGCCTAGTGAGAACGAATGGGTTACCAGGGCGTGTGACAGCGATTGCCGTGTTGCAGTGATGACACAGAAGAGCCCAATTAAAGACAGTAATGAAACGGACAGGGATGAAAACATTGTTGGAAAGGGGGCACTGACCCAACGCTTGAGAAGAGAATTTGATATACATGCAAATAGTATTGAGAGAGGGTTGGAAAACCAACGCATGAATTAACACAGTTGTGAACTTCGTCGAGAAAGGATTAGAGACGCAATGTTGGAAACATATTGTCAGATGGATGAAAAAAAGAGTGAACAGAGAAAATAAAAGCCCTGGCAGGTTAGTGCACCAGGCAACCAGTGAGATTGCCACTCACACCCAGGAATGGAGTGAGAAGAGAAGCAAAGTAATATCCTGGCAGGGGAGTAAACCAGAAGTGGGCAGAGAAGTACAATTGAAATTGTGAATACAAAAGGGAAGATTCATACCCCTTTTAAGGATCAAAAGGAAAGTTGTAAATACCCTGGCAGGATAGTATACCAGGGGTCAAAAGTGGACTGAGTGTGAGAAATTGAACTGTGATCAAGTGACATTTAAACTACCAGAAGGACTCTGGGGGAAGGGGATCCCCTTTCCTGTTGGAACTTTATTTCCTTTCTGTTTGGCGCATTAAGAACATTACGTTGTAAAGGTCAGTTTATGATTTGTGGACACAGGACGTAGGACACTTTTTTTGTTTTACATCCGACACAGACATTTCTTAGTTTTGTTTATGCAGGGAAACCCCTTTAGAAGTTTGGGAAGTATAGGATTTCTCCTAATCCTTTTTATTATTTTTTGGGAAATCTATGTCTATAATCAAAACCTACCATGCCACTGTGTCTGAGCCTTACTCTTAATCCCTTACACATGACGTTTAGAGAGAACTAGTTATGATACAATTCAGGCGACGACAGCCGACCTTGTGTGAACAGCTCCAGATCAAGCTCTGTCAAACATAATGAATACTGTAAGAGCCATGTCAGATACCGGCCTTCAGTCAGAGGGTGGTGGTAGCTGTAAAATATGCCAGTAACTGAATCACTGCCACTTTTACTGCTCTGACCTATTCTGATTTTGTATGGTAACAGGAGGAAATGCCTCCAGCATATGGCTGTAGGTTCTTCCAGAAAAATGTATGAATTACCACCGGTGGAATTAAAGCCAGCAGCAATTCTTCCATAAAAATCAATTGGTTCGGAACTCCTTAATGGGGAAAAAATTCCTCAAGATCAGGAGGATTGGCCTTCAGTTTCAAGAGGATAAATCCATTATCACCGGTGGAACCTACAAACGATTTTTGCCGAATTTCTACCAGTAATTCCACAAGTGAACTCTTCCAGATAACATTCAATTAAAGATAGCAGATGGCCCAAGACTAAAGACCAAAAGGGCAGAAATAGTGGTGAGCAGAGGAAGATATCTGATTGATGTTAAAGGTCTGCAACCTTTGACTCTCTGGATGTTCTGGTCCACAATTCCCATAAACCCTATCCAGCATAGTCAATGGTGACGGATCATGGGAGTTGTAAGCCAAAACATTTGGGGAACATAAGGTTGCAGAACCCTGTGTGATGGGACAAAAGAAGACTCAACCAGAGACCTGCAGGGAAGGGACGATGGAGGCACTGGAAATAAAGATGGTGAAGGAAGGACCATAGAGAGACCAACCAACACGTCTTGTTAAGGATTTAAGGGGGGCATTTGTAGGAAGAAGATGAAAGAGGAAGACAAGTTAGAGACAGAGAAAGACATCACTTTCAGACCTGGGGAAGAGGAGGAAGATAAACTAGAGACTAAGAAGCCGAGCATAAGGAATTCAGAGGGATTTGGATGCAGTGATAGAAATATGTCCCATAGTGGGACCTCGGACCCGAGGCAATGTTGGCAGTTTTTGTCAGAGTTACATATGTTTTCCAGATATTCTAACAGGGTTTTCCTCATATGGTAAAATAAGTATGTACGATATGTTGTGTTGTGTCTTGCAAAAATGCAGTATATTTTGAAATGTCCCACTTTAATGGTTTAATGCTTATTTCACAAATGGGGATTTGCTTCCATGAGCATTATCCTTTAAACTGGGTGCTAAAATTCTTTGCATTTCTCCTTCTTGTCATCTTTGAAACATAGCTTAAAAACTTCTCTGTTGCTAGAAAAGCGGTGCTCGTACCCAATAACCACAGGTTGACTTTGATATATAGAAAAAATAAATCGCAAAGGGTTGGAGTCGATATCATCAATCAAGACTCAAGTCGCCAGTAAGGAAATCCAAATCGCTCAAGCAGCCGTAGGAAACTGCATCGCTAACCGGATAAACTCCTTTAGAGGTCCCCTAATGTACTGCCCTCTAAAAAATGCATTTTCTTCCCAGTCAACATAATCAAATTTCCACTGCACAATCCTGCCACATCACACTATGCATTCATTTTCTGTGATCTATACATATACAGCCAAATCATCATTAAAGGTCATACCTCAACAACGATCCGCTGCGAGGGGGGCAAATAGAAGATATTAGAATAAATGGAGGCGTCAGACAGGGGTGTCCGTTAGCTCCACTCGTATAACCTTTATTTTCATCTGATTTGAACCTACACAACCCTACAGCTAAAATCATTCCGGAAAAAAGTTAAACGGGGTGCAGTATAGTGCCTTGTTATGTGCCGATGGTACAGCTCTAATAGGTCTCACCCTACGGGGAGCTCCAGCAGAGCTTTCTATATGCAGACCCCTGTGTCAGGGACCACAACGTATTACATTTATCTGAAACGACGATTGTGCACCCGGGTAACTGGGCGCTTAAAGCTTATACAGAGGTTACAGATTTTGAACTCAAAGATATACAGACAATACAGAGATTTGGGTAGCAAAGATATACACAAAGTACAACAGCAGAGATGAGTGCAAGTCGACCAAAGGTTACAAAGGTGGTCGTGGATGGGAGAAACAAATTACAGCAAATTACGTCAGGCAGACTGAAGTTACAACAGGCAGGGTCCTGAAGGGTCAGAAACTGAGCATTCTTGGAAAAAATAGAGGTGGTTGCAACATACAGATAGTTGGGTGTAGTATTGTCGAAGGAAGGGACGTGGAAGGTTCGTGCGTGTGAAAATGCGGGCTAAGCAGATGGAAGAAAGTCTCAAGGGACCCCAGCGGTTTTCTTATCTTTAGGCTGGTGGGGGAGCTGGATAAGTGCCTCGGCGTGTAAGACTCACATGGCAACACTGTATGGAAGTGAGCTGTGGGGCTTCTCTTCCTGTATAACGCTGGGATCTCTGCAAAGGGTTTTCTTAAGGAAATTAGCGTGGTCATCATCAGCTACCTCTGGGGATGCATTGCGCGCAAGCTGGGGATTTCCAGTTTAGGATGTCAGGCACGCTCTCATTTTGCTCCGTTTTTTTATGAAAGCACACTTCGACTCATCAATGTACCCCAATATAGAGGATGCCCTGAAAGAAATGGCTAGTTGTCCCATGTACGGTAAACTCCAATGGTTCTCAAGGGGGATTGCTCTGATGGGAAAATTGGGGTTCAGCAGGTTAGAGCCTCTAAGAACATTGTCAAAAGGGCAACGGAAAGGGCTGATTATAAAGTGCCATGAAAATGAATACCGGGAAAACGCCCAGAAGCGCAGGTCAAGGCTCCCGTCTTTCAAAATGTATAGGGAGCTATGGGTCGGGATGACTCCCAAAAATGGATAACAAAGTTAAAATCCCGCAAGTGTAAGAGAATCATATTAATGATCAGGCTAAACGTCTTGGCGGTGCACAAGAACACCATGGTTGGGACTGGAGAGGAAATTCCCGCGTGGGAAGTGAAATGGAACCTTCCATATTTTTCATTTATATGTAAATGTGCCATCCTGCCATGCCAAGAAGATGGGGGAGGCCGCACTCCTTAAGGAATAATATTAGAAGCTGTGCAGAGGCTATGTTTTTAATGATGCACTCGACTGAAGAGGATTTTATGTTTCACATTTGATCATGTGTCAAAGTCCTGGGGTGGGCGTATGTGAGCTCCCTGAAATGACAGACATGGACTAAGCATTGTTATGGCGCTAGACCCATATCTTATTATATGTGATCATGCATGTTTAAATGTATACTGATTTTATTTGCAGCTGGGCCTATATTCCGCCATATTTCTGTTTTTAATGCTGTGTACCGAACAAACTTTGACTGAATAAAGGCCACGATAATTTTTGCCATCCAGCCAAAGAACCCTCTCGCAGCAGTGGGCATAATATCGATCTCTGCTCTTCTAGGCGCTAGTCCCTGAACTCCAACTCTGCCACATTGAAGGAAACCTGGCATCCATGAAATGCTTACATTGGGGTGTACCCGTCAGTATAGGGCCACTGGGTAGTAACGTAAACGAGCAATTATAATATAAGGTCCTATCACAGGACTAGCTAATAACCTATTTTATAGTTCTTTCCATCATCCTTTTTAGGTGGTGGCATATATGCAAATGAATCCGGGGGATAACTGGCCTTTCAGCGTCAGGGGTATGTGCATTGCACTCGCACCCTAGTCAGTTTGCATCAACATTTCCCCGTCGCCAGTGCCCCCCCCCCCCCAAAATCTAAATGTAGGGTTGCCAGGAGTGAACCTGGGCATGCAGGCGAGTTCTTCCTGTGACTAGCCATAGATGCAGAATGCCACCTGAGGCTAAAGACTCTTCATAATGCACGGTAGGATGTCTTTTTGCGACAGCCGTTTTTTCAATGGAATTTTTACTGAAAAAACGCCATAGAAAAAACTAATTGAAATACATATGGGGGCGTGTAAGGGTTTAAAAGCGGTTGGGAGGTGGTCAGGTTGGGGAAAATAACATCTGAAAATGGGGTGTGTGGGGGCGGGACCCCCCCAAAATTAATCCAAATTAAAACACTAAATACATTTCGACGAGTTTCTCTGATGGATTTTTTACAGAAAAAAATCCATCAAAAAAACAAGTGTCGGTAAAACAACATAGAACCACAACACTGCCATATTGGGTGCGCCTCCATGCTCATATTGCCGGTTTTCAGCTGGACACTAGATGTTCACTCTGTTTTTATGACTGGCTGGCAGTGTTCGAGACTATGCGTAAAAAATGCAAATGCGTTTATTCTTTTTTTATTTAGTTAGCAATGGAGCCTGAAAAATGCAATCATAGGATTACAAAGAGGACAGAGTTAGAAGCATATGGTGAGAGGGGATACAGATGGTTACGGAAAGGGGGGTGCACTTTAGGGAGGGAAAGGAAGTCGCAGTCTGAGGTTGTGTATGCTCAGCCGGTTGGTTATCAGCTGTGGTAGGCCAGAAGAGGGAGACTGACCAAATGGTGCCATTCTTACAAGGTTCTTTGATTAAAATAACAGGAAAAAGGCCTATCTATCCCTAACAAAAAGGATTTGTCTTTCCTAACAAAAAACTAGGGTGCTCGTCGTCAGTAGCGCAGTCCAAATCAACAGTCGGCCCTCCATCCCAAAACTATCCTACGCTGACTCCACCACTAATCAAAACATCAAAAGAAAAGAGCTCCAGGAGAATGACTCCCTTCTCGTGCATGGGCTTCTCTAAACTCAATATTCGATCTTCAAATATGCATTTGTGATTACATGAACCAGTTCCTTTAGTTCTTCTAGGGGGCTCTTCCACCTCTTGGGTCTCTCCTTTCATTCTTTAGATAAAGTTCCTGTGTTTATCAAGATAGGGTCTTGACCCCCATTCCTTTGGGATTCTTGCAGTGTCTTTCTTCCTTTCCACAATTGGTTTGATTAACAACCACTTCCTGGGCTGAATGAATTGCGTTTCAAAGTATTTTTCACTATCCTTATGATATTCAGACTCACTGGGATAAGCATACCAAGTCTCTCTGTACACTTCACTTTCTTTACAGTATTCACAACTATTGGGACGAGTGTGATGAATCCCTTGGTACTTTTCCTGCCCTGTTCCCCTCCTGGCTCTCCCGCCGCTCCCGTTACCTCTGTTCTGTTGGGTTGGCATCACCAGTTCTTCCTGTGTGGTCAGGCTCTTACTGGTAGTCTGAAAACTTCCATCATCTCTTCCTTCTTCTTGTTTCGATGTGCATTCTTTATTACTTGCTTAATCTTCTTCATCCCAGTTTGGTTGGATTCCAAATATTGAGAAACAGTCATTTCATGTATAACCTTCTTCTTCTCAGTACATTTGTTTTTCTGTTGGTTATTTTGTATGATGTTACAATAGCAAACAGTGACTTGTTTGGGATTGTTCTCAGGACGTTCTGATGGTATTAGTGGTTCCTCTTAAAGGGGTTTAGGTAATTCTTGTTCTCAAGAAGGGGGTCACGACCTGTGAGATCCATCATACCACCACTCCTACGGGGAATGTTGCATAGCGGGCTCACCTCCTTCGCCTCAAAGGAGAGGGCTCACCACTGGGGAGAAGTGACGAGATCCCGTCAATCGTCACACAGCCCATCAGATGTTATTGCTCAGGAAATTCCTTCGGCGGATCCCCAGCAGGTACACCACTCCCAACTACACCCTTGTGATCTGCAGATGTGGTCTTTCCCTCCTTCGGGCCAGAGCAGACAGACCAACACACATTACTTTCCAGGTGAGGATAGCACCATAGGAGGCAGAGGCATAGACAGCGGTAGGGCCTGGGCGGGCCAAGCCCACCACAAATCTGTAAATGACCACTCAGCAGCGCTTTGTCACTGCGGTGGGCCCGCTACATTAGCTTCAGGCCTCACTTGTTGGGCAATCCTGGCTACGCCTCTCATAGGAGATGTATACATGCAAGCAATGCCCATAAAGATACATATGCAAGACTGTTAGAATGATGTCACTTGGGCCCGGCTACAGTATGTATGATTGTAGCCTTGCTCCCTTCAGCGTCACTGTTGCAGTCCAACAATCTAGGCAGGCGCCAGGGAGAGAAACATTGTATCTCTCCCATTGCAGCCAGTCGAGTCAGCCTGCTGCAAGGCACACTGCCAGGAATCGCCTGAGGAAAAGGGTGGCACTGACGGCTCGGTGGCAGCACAGAGGACGGGTGCAGCAGATTTAAAAGGAGCATGACACAGCCAAGACCCATATACCTAACCTGCACAGTCCCACTGTGAAAACTGAGCGCCTAGAAGGTATTCCCGCTGGGCTGCTACGAGACAGAAACATGCCATGGATCAGTGTCTACCTCACACTGATTAGCGGGCATTGGCTGCTGGCCATACTGTGTAGCTTCTTAGATGAATTCTGTATATAAAGGTATGGCACGACCTACTGCCAGCTGGGGAATTTCAGAAGGTTAAAAGCCACACGCAGGGTGCAAGTAAACAGGCACGGCCCTTGCTCGCGCTCATGGAAATGTCCTCTAATGCATATGCCACTCGTCCCCTCTACACCTCCCTGCACTTACTCATTCATCCCTCTGCCTGAGTAGCTCCTTTTCTCTGGATAATCCACGTTCATCTTCCACTTTCCATTAGAAAAACGTTTTGTTTTACAGAGGTAAGCAGACCTATAGGATCCTGTGGTTTCCCGAGGTCAGTGCAGATGCCCATTCATTCATTCATTCATTCATTCATTCATTCATTCATTCTGCCATTTGTAGAACGCCTTTCACCATAATTATGGTCCTCCTCGGAGGGACCCAGTAAATCAGCCCAAACAATGATCAAGGATGCGAGTGGGCCCTAGGGAGCATTATTACATTGTAACAGGGCTTTAAGTGAGCCGGGGCTGGCCGAGGCAGAGGCCCAGCAGTCTCCGAAACTAAAAATGTCAACGAGAAGGGGCGCTGCAGGGGCTTCCTAATATACGCTGGCAGCCCCAGCCAATAAGGCCGTTAGAGGCAAAGCCTTTTTTTTATTTAAAGCCTGAAACTCTCGCTCACGTGGAAGAGATTCAGTCTTTAGAAAAAAATGCCTTTTCTTTCATAATTGTGGCACAGGCTCCTGTGCTTGTCAGGTGCCAGCGCCACAATTATGCAAGAAAAGACGAGGCTGCTAGAAATCAAGGCCATTTGTCTGAATCCGCTGAAAGCTCTTGCTTAGGCACAATAGCTTCAGAAAAAAAGGCTGTGACCCTTCCTTTTCATACCAATAGTGGCACTGGCCTCCACCACGCACCCGTTTCACTAAAAGATGCAGTGGTGATCACTGCAATGCTTAGTTAAAGGGATTCCTAGCAGGGGTCAGTGCCACCATTAAAGAAGAAACGGGAAGTTGCTGACTACTGCCATGCATCTCTTTAGCTAAGAGATGCTGGTATCAGCCCCCTCTCTCCCCAGGGGGAGTGGGTGGTGATCGCTGCATAGGGCTGCCGGTGGGGGTTGCTTGCAGCCCATTAGGCCACCCCTCCTTGCAAGTCACGCACTCTAATAGCCCGACTCAATTTCCTTCCCACTTAAGGTACTGCAATCTAACCATTAGGCATTCATGGTAAGGGCTCTGCACATGCATCGTTGGCAGCTTCCATGGCATTCATTCCAGTATTGGCCTTTCATTGGCGATTGGGCCGGCTCTCGCCGGATCCGTGATCCAGCACCAGATCATCCCGTTTGAATAGTACCCAAGGGGGAGGTTTGTTTATAAAATGGGATGCAAATTGTGCATTTTAAAGAATAATTACTCAGCAACACTAGTCAAAACTATTATCTGCATAGTGAAGTAACTCATCACCAGTGCCGTGGAAGTGGTTTAAAGTGGAATTGGTATATAGTTTGGAAAAGAAGCAGCATGAAAGAAATAGCGCCGGTTTAAACTATTATTTTGGACATTTCCTTTGGTTGGAGTTTGGTTGGAGTTCAACTGCCAGCTCTGCTCCCCCAAGCCCTGCCAGCTCGGTCACTGCCCCCCTAAGCCCTGCCTCCTCGGGCACTGCCCCCCCAAACTCCACCCCCACCCCGGCCTTTGTGGTGGGATCCCCCACCAATTTTTTTTTCCATTTCCACCACTGTCTGGGCCCCACCAGTAATGATTAGGGCTATGGTTTGTAAACTTTGCACGCATGGACAGATAGCAGAAATAAATAGGACTGCCCGCATTCATTTCAGTTGTTACCTCTATGTCCATTCTATGTCCAGACATATCGCTCGGGTCTAATTCTGCTTCTTTTCTGCAGAATTACCAACACACTCGACTACCATGAATGCCTCCTGCTCTGGAGGATTTGCTGCCAGTATAGCAGTGGTCATTCTAATTCCCTTTGTGGTCATTCCGACGTTTTTTGTTGGTAACGCAGAGGACTTACCTCCAGCTTTTTCTGAAGGTAGATCCTCTATTTCAAGGTCAAGCTCTGAATTTTGTGGTGTAGTAAAAATGCTGCTAATTCTGTTACTTTTTTTACCGTACCACCAAAGTATGAATGTGGCCTTAGTATGGTATATGGGACCCTTTGTAGCATTGCCATTATTAGTACACGCCAGATCTCGCCCACTCTTAGGTGAAGGCCTCTCTGCTGCCTTTCCCGGCCCATGTGGTAGGGCAGTAGCAATCCTGACCCATAGGGTGATGCATGGAGGGTCCTGTAGGCAGCTTTGCACCCTTTGGGATTTAACCAAGCGTATTACTGATCCATTAAAAGTACAATGCATTGAATGTTTACTGTTTTCAGTTGCAGGTACAGTCTGTGTGGCTGTAATCAATTACTGTTTACGAACAATGCAAGTCTCAGATGTCAGGATTGCCAAAGATCATGTGATATATCGCCTGTGATGTTGGTTTGGGGTCAAAGGTCACGTGAGATATTGTCCACTACTCGTGTGATTTTGGCAAAATTCTTCTTCTGCCCTTCTGCAGATCTCCGACACGGTGTATCGGATGGTGCAAGACCAGGCTAAAGGCCACCATGAGGCAGCTGTGCAGAGATGCGAAGCAGCGCGGCCCGCCCGAGAAGCGTCCATCCGCACGGATATGGACCAGATCATCACGTCGAAGGAGCATCTGGCCAGCAAGATCCGAGGTACCCCTCAGGACAGCGGCAGGGCCACATCTGTCAGCGGGCATGCGAAGGCCGCGCGTATTCATGGTGACATCGGGGAAGTGGTTCGTGTTGGAAGCTGTGTGTTTTGATAATGACCATACAGTGGGCCTCATTATAGGTTTTGGGGTATCCTGCCAGTAGATCGGATGGGATACCACCAAACGGAATTAGAGCTGGAGGTAAATCAGGCTTGGAAAAATGCTACGTACTTCACAGTGTAACTGTAAAATTTGACATTCCTAATCACACAGCAAAGCATTCTTACCACCCTGCCTGATTGCACCACAGCTGAACACTCCGACCCAATTATTTAGAAAAATAGAGCATTTAATAAGAACCAAACATAATAAAAAGCATACAAACTTTGGTGTCCTCTAATTTAACAATACAAACAAATATCGCTACCTGATATATGGCGGTTAGTACGCGACTCTACTGTATCACTCCCAGTTTTACAAAGACACAACTGAGTATCTCACAATTTTAAATAACATTGTAAGCGTGTGCAGTCTACCACAGCTCTTTCTATTTAATTTTTATGTACAACTGCAACACCTTTTATGCTCAATAAGTCAATAATTGTTCATACAGTTGTAATGGTGTTTCCACCAGAACAGTATTCAGTCTTGTACTGCTCTTGACTCCACCTACACACTCCTAATATCACTAAATGTCATCATGTACAATGTTTGCAACAGAAACGTTGACACTGCTGTGTTTCGGCCCAGAGATTTCCGAGATCTCTCTTACAACACGGAGGGGCGCCTCTGCTATTAAAATGGGCCTTCATCAGGACCATGCAAAAGACACTGTATCCCCTTCTTTGTATTCTTTGGTTTCTTTAGCAACTGTGTTTCTCATAAAATACAATACGGCTTTATAAACTGCACCAGTCAAAATGTTCAGAACCCTTTACTGGTTCTACTTCTGGAGCAAATCCAATTGAATAGATTTTGGATTCAAATGCATTCTTCTTTCATTATTTTGGGCCACATGGTTCTCAGGATGTTTGTATTACTCCTCGCCTGCAGGAAGGAGCATGCAAACTGACTGCCTCACTCTCTTCTTTTGCCATTAAATGGCCCACACGCTTCTGCTCGTTGTACTAGCGTGTTATCAAAAAGGTCCACTCTCCCTTAAAAATCTTGTGAATACTCAGCATGGCAGCGCTCTCTCGTCCGCTGTGGCTGCTGGTAGGCGTTGCTCACCATGGAAACTGTTCATCACTGTTAATCAGACTCTCCACCAGCAAACATGAAGTATGTTGGTACGGAAACGTGCCGGTAAACGGAATTACTGTCATGTTCATTCCCGGCACTCTTGCAATGAGGCCCAATGTATTGTTTTGTCCACAGTGTATTCCTAACCCTTGTGTGATGGTGTGCAAATAGGTATTTGGTTGAGAATCCTGTCACCAGTGGGCTGGGTGTGGAATTGACATTGGGGGATGGTAATTCTAACATTAGTCCATAGTCCTGCCACTGCGACACGGATGATAAATAGCACCATTAGAGGACTGGTCAGAATCCTGATATCAGCAGGTGGGTTTAATATTGGCACTGATGCACTATGACGTAACCCCTGCTGTAAAAGGCTGGCATACATCTGTTGCTAGATTAGGGTGGGGTTGCATTTGGCACTCCTCCACTCTGATATAACCCCTGCTGGAAGAGGCTGGAATACGTCTTTCAGTAGATTAGGATGGGGGGGCATAGTGGCTCTCCAACACTGGGATGTAACCCCTGCTAAATGAGGCTGGCATATCTTTGTTGATAGATTAGGATGCCAGGTATATAATGGCACTCCTTCTCTGTGATGTGTTACTTCTGATAGAAAAGGCTTGAGGTAAATCCTCCTACTAATGCACTGCAGTGTACCTCCTGCATGTAGATGCTGGGGTAAAGCCTGCTACTAAGGCACTGCAGTGTACCTCCTGCATGTAGATGCTGGGGTAAAGCCTGCTACTAAGGCACTGCAGTGTACCTCCTGCATGTAGATGCTGGGGTAAAGCCTGCTACTAAGGCACTGCAGTGTAACTCCTGCCAGTAGATGCTGGTGTAAAGCCTGCTACTAAGGCACTGCAGTGTAACTCCTGCCAGTAGATGCTGGGGTAAAGCCTGTTACTAAGACACGGCAGTGTAACTCCTGCCTGTAGATGCTGGGGTAAAGCCTGATACTAAGGCACTGCAGTGTAACTCCTGCATGTAGATGCTGGGGTAAAGCCTGATACTAAGGCACTGCAGTGTAACTCCTGCCAGTAGATGCTGGGGTAAAGCCTGCTACTAAGGCACTGCAGTGTACCTCCTGCATGTAGATGCTGGGGTAAAGCCTGCTACTAAGGCACTGCAGTGTACCTCCTGCATGTAGATGCTGGGGTAAAGCCTGCTACTAAGGCACTGCAGTGTACCTCCTGCATGTAGATGCTGGGGTAAAGCCTGCTACTAAGGCACTGCAGTGTACCTCCTGCATGTAGATGCTGGGGTAAAGCCTGCTACTAAGGCACTGCAGTGTAACTCCTGCCAGTAGATGCTGGTGTAAAGCCTGCTACTAAGGCACTGCAGTGTAACTCCTGCCAGTAGATGCTGGGGTAAAGCCTGTTACTAAGGCACGGCAGTGTAACTCCTGCCAGTAGATGCTGGTGTAAAGCCTGATACTAATGCACTGCAGTGTACCTCCTGCATGTAGATGCTGGTGTAAAGCCTGCTACTAAGGCACGGCAGTGTAACTCCTGCCAGTAGATGCTGGTGTAAAGCCTGATACTAAGGCACTGCAGTGTAACTCCTGCCAGTAGATGCTGGTGTAAAGCCTGATACTAAGGCACTGCAGTGTAACTCCTGCCAGTAGATGCTGGGGTAAAGCCTGTTACTAAGGCACTGCAGTGTAACTCCTGCCAGTAGATGCTGGGGTAAAGCCTGCTACTAAGGCACTCAGTGGAACTCCTGCCAGTAGATACTGGGGTAAAGCCTGCTACTAAGGCACTGCAGTGGAACTCCTGCCAGTAGATGCTGGTGTAAAGCCTGTTACTAAGGCACTGCAGTGTAATATCCTGCCAGTAGAAGCTGGGGTAAAGCCTGCTACTAAGGCACTCAGTGGAACTCCTGCCAGTAGATACTGGGGTAAAGCCTGATACTAAGGCACTGCAGTGTAACTCCTGCCAGTAGATGCTGGGGTAAAGCCTGTTACTAAGGCACTGCAGTGTAACTCCTGCCAGTAGATGCTGGGGTAAAGCCTGCTACTAAGGCACTCAGTGGAACTCCTGCCAGTAGATACTGGGGTAAAGCCTGCTACTAAGG
The DNA here is from genome assembly GCF_040938575.1 of Ambystoma mexicanum. Taxonomy (NCBI): domain Eukaryota; kingdom Metazoa; phylum Chordata; class Amphibia; order Caudata; family Ambystomatidae; genus Ambystoma; species Ambystoma mexicanum. The sequence continues at coordinate 291,348,798 of NC_090929.1, forward strand.
CACTGCAGTGGAACTCCTGCCAGTAGATGCTGGTGTAAAGCCTGTTACTAAGGCACTGCAGTGTACTTCCTGCATGTAGATGCTGGGGTAAAGCCTGCTACTAAGGCACTCAGTGGAACTCCTGCCAGTAGATACTGGGGTAAAGCCTGATACTAAGGCACTGCAGTGTAACTCCTGCCAGTAGATGCTGGGGTAAAGCCTGTTACTAAGGCACTGCAGTGTAACTCCTGCCAGTAGATGCTGGGGTAAAGCCTGCTACTAAGGCACTGCAGTGGAACTCCTGCCAGTAGATGCTGGTGTAAAGCCTGATACTAAGGCACTGCAGTGTAACTCCTGCCAGTAGATGCTGGGGTAAAGCCTGTTACTAAGGCACTGCAGTGTAACTCCTGCCAGTAGATGCTGGGGTAAAGCCTGCTACTAAGGCACTGCAGTGGAACTCCTGCCAGTAGATGCTGGTGTAAAGCCTGCTACTAATGCACGGCAGTGTAAATCCTGCGAGGAGCGACTGTGGATATATTCTGGCAATAGAGTGCTGTGGTGTGATTGCTACTAGAAAAGGCTGGCGATGTGTTCTGGTGTGATGATGCATTGTGGTGTGATTCCAAATGGAAGAGGCTGGGTATACATTCTGGCAATGGCACAGTGGGTGTGACTCCTGTTATTAGATGCTGTAGTCAGTGTGCGGGTCGTAAATCCAATCACTTGGGCTCTTGCATATGTTGTAGTCCGTGTGCGGGCCGTAAATCCAATCACTTGGGCTCTTGCATATGTTGTAGTCAGTGCGCAGGATTAAATCCAATCACTTGATCTCTTGCATATGTCGTAGTCAGTGCGCAGGATTAAATCCAATCACTTGGGCTCTTGCATAAGTCGTAGTCAGTGCGCAGGATTAAATCCAATCACTTGGGCTCTTACATAAGCATATGTCGTAGTCAGTGTGCAGGATTAAATCCAATCACTTGATCTCTTGCATATGTCGTAGTCAGTGCACAGGATTAAATCCAATCACTTGGGCCCTTGTATTTTCTTTTCTTGGACTATGGGTCTGTGGGGTGCTTTGTTTGCTACCTGGGTGTTGCGGAGTAGATCTGGCATCAATGGCTGTAAGTGTGAATCGTTCTGGCAGATAATGGAGTCCCTCTAAAGGCCTTCAGCCCAGCTTAATGTCGAGGTACTTGCTTATTAAGAGGCATGCTGAAGGTCCTTCTGTCTCCTCCTGCAGCATCTGTCCTTCCCAAGGCGGAGATCTGTGTGCGGAACCACATCCAGCCGTACATCCCCTCCATCCTGGAGGCCCTGATGTTGCCCACCAGCCAAGGCTTTTCCGAGGTGCGGGACCTCTTCTTCAAGGAAGTCACAGAAATGAACATGAACGTGGTGAATGAGGGTGGAACCGATAAGTTGGGAGAGGTGAGTCCTTCCTGGGCCCCCATCTAGGGACCCTCGAGAGCCTGTATGCAATGGTCCATGAAATCTCGGAAGCATTAGAAGTCCCCAGCATGGCTTCTTCACAGTCACTGCTCTGCAACAATTGGTTGTCCATCGAATTCGCCTTCAATTAGACCACAACATTTGCCTGTATCTCAACAGCTTCTACTTTAATATACCTGTCCTTTTCCAGTAATGCCACAGTTGTGCCTCTCTAAACGTATCTCTCTGAACCTCATAATCTACAAAGACAGAGTTCAATATTGGACACATGAGATGCTTTTCTGGCTCCTCATGATCTCAGATGCGTAAACTGCATAGAGCTGTCCTCAACGGCTCCTCATCATCTCAGATGCGTGAACTGCGTAGAGCTGTCCTCAGCGGCCCATCATCATCTCAGATGCGTGAACTGCGTAGAGATGTGCTCAGCGGCTCCTCATCATCTCAGATGCGTGAACTGCGTAGAGCTGTCCTCAGCGGCTCCTCATCATCTCAGATGCGTGAACTGCGTAGAGCTGTCCTCAGCAGCTCCTCATCATCTCAGATGCGTGAACTGCGTAGAGCTGTCCTCAGCTGCTCCTCATCATCTCAGATGCGTGAACTGCGTAGAGCTGTCCTCAGCTGCTCCTCATCATCACATATGCGTGAACTGCGTAGAGATGTCCTCAGCGGCTCCTCATAATCTCAGATGCGTGAGCTGCGTAGAGCTGTCCTCAGCGGCTCCTCATCATCATCATCTCAGATGTGTGAACTGCATAGAGCTGTCCTCAGCGGCTCCTCATCTCAGATGCGTGAACTGCGTAGAGCTGTCCTCAGCAGCTCCTCATCATCTCAGATGCGTGAACTGCGTAGAGCTGTCCTCAGCAGCTCCTCATCATATGAGATGCATGAACTGCGTAGAGCTGTCCTCTACCACTTTACTCAATATTGTAAAGCGGGATCTGTAAGAGATCGAGTACATCCAGAGAGTGTTCCCGCTTGTCTCCGGTGGGTTTTGTGAGCCCGCTTGCAGAGCAGGAGCCTTCTTTGTGTGCCTCAAAGTTGAACAAGAGAGGGAGTGACCCATGGACCAAAGTCCGGGGGAAAGTGCCTGCTCCTCAGCCTGGTAAAACAACCACATTAGCTGTGGGCAGAGGGGATAGATTTCACAGAGGAAACACCATGATCGGCCACACAGGGAGGTGAATTGTGAGACCTCTTCGCCACCAAGATAGCCTTTCCTGCTTCATAGATGGCAGTCAGTGTATGTGAGCCATTGCCTCCGTAAGATTCCATCAATCCCGCCATGGGAGAACACAAGCAGTCAGGCAATGCACAACACCTGAATCCAGTAAGAAAGGGAACACCTGGGGAAAAGGTGGGCCCACAAACCATTAGCCAATACCACAGCACAGAGTTCAGGATGAAAAGGTCAGCCAATCTCTCCCATTAATGGGCTTCTTGATCCAATAGAATTATATAATAGGAGGCATAATTAGGCCATCCAGGGAGGGAGGGAGTCAGAAAGGTGTTCCAGCGAGTTTGTGTGTTACCAGCGAGAGTAGCAGGAGGAAGGAAAAGCAGGTTTCAGAGCCAGCTAGGCCAGTCGCCGAGAATGATTGGACGAGGGTTTTGCAAGGAGCCTGCCGTAGGTATTAATCCACAAGCTGGCAAGGCCAGAGACATTGAGAAGGAATTGTAGTTTGATGAGACTTGTGAGGGCAATAGGCCAGGTCCTGGAGGTAGTCCTGAGACCACCTGAGTCTAGAAAGGGAGGAAGAAGCATTTCTACCATGATGGGGCTGGAACCTGGCAGCTTCTGGGATTCCTGAGAGACGTTGAAGACCCTGTAATGTGAGCAAGCCCAGATGGGAGCCCCTTCGCGTGTGCATAACAATGACAGCAGTCTGAAAGGCATGCAAGAAGAGCATAGGGGATTGCTGTCAGCATGTGCTTAAGATGTACCATAGGGCAAAGAAGAGTTACACGGTCTTACCACTGCATGAGTAGTCCGTGGCTCGTCTGCTGGAGCAAATGTCAAGGAAGGAGCATGATGTGGCACTTCAAACGCCTTGAGACTTGGAAGGAAGCTTCCAGGGCGAGGCCACCCTACGATCCTGTTAATTAGAAGAGGGAACTGGACCTTGTGTGCAGCAAACTAGAGCCTCTTAAAATAGGCCCTTTCCCCAGAAGTATTTACTCCTCCATCCTGACTCTGTTATTATAAAGAAACCACTTTTGTGATGAATGTGGTTTCCCATAAGATTCTGCAGGATCTTCCAACCCTCCATGCTACATTTACCAAACATACCCCAGTGCTCCAGTCACAAGGATGTCGGACACTACCAATGAGGCTGAAATGGGTGTATGGTCATCTGCTTCCTTGAGAGATGTCTGTCTTGGGTTGATACATCTATGCGTAAAGTAGCAATACCCTATAAGACAGAGCATTTATGGAGCAAATACATGCTTTGAACTAATTTGCATACCCACAATGCATTGCTCAGTGGCTCTTAGCTAGAGGTGAACTTCCAGAGGAGGCTACTGGGTGCCATTGTGGCATGTGTGGCTTTTCATGTGAAATGGCCTATTCTAGTCTCATATTTCAGTTAGAAGGGCTTTTCAGGCCTTTGAAACCCACCAAAGCACTGATGGTGTTTGTTAAGCCTACCTTTAAGCTAGATCAGACTTCACTCAACTCATTATCCCTAATTGTGAATGTATTTTTGCGAGCTGTCTGCCTTGAATTGATAAAATATGTATAAATTAAGACTGCCCTATAAAACAAAGCAAATTGTATGGCGCAAAAATGTACTTTACATACCTGCAATGCATTGCACAGCGAACTTCCAGGGATGGCTACATGGTGGCACCGTGACACGTGCAGCTTGTTAGCTGATGTGACTTTCATATGACTTTATTTCTGTTCAAAGAAATGTATGGCCACAGCATCCAAAATACGTTTTTCGCCCACTTTCCATATTTGCTGTACTTTATTTTGTGGCTATTTTTGTTGGCGATGTGGGTTTGTTTCCTTTAAGAAATGAAACCCATGTAAGCGTATCCTACTTATCGTTGGCTGTGGGGTATCCCTACAGTGCCATATTGCATCGTGCCATTCATCCCTAGGATTCGTAGATGTCAGCCTGACAGTTCGACTGTGCTACCCATTGGATAAGACTACCACTTCAAGCTCTATGTCTGACTGTAGATCATGGGGAGGAAGGAGAACTCCTGGATTGTCAGACAATAAATGTACACCCTAGATGTATAGTGCCCGGTGGTTCCTGATTTCTGTAAGCCTTTGTGGGTCACTTTCCAACACTCCATACGAGAGACTGTCCAGATAGGACTCTTCCACTTCTAGGATTCCAGTGCCTAGAATCAACTCAACGGCCCTCATTACGAGTTCGGCCAGTAGCCATGCCGCTATTGGCGGCATGGCTGCCGCCGAAATCGCATCCGTGTCCTTCCCCATTCACGTTTCAGCCCCCATAGGGCGGAATGGGAGAGGGAGCAAACAACGGGCCATAATGAGATGGCCCGTTGTTTGCTCCCTCTTCCCCTCGCCGGACCCGGTAAGCACGCCTGGTTTCCCAGGCCTGCTTAGCGTGTCCCGTGAGGGGACCTCATAATGTGGCGGAACGGGTTGAACGGCGCCGTCACCTTTTATGGCGCCGTTTAACCCCTTCCGCCAGGGTCGTAATGAGGCCCAACGTCTTTAATAATCTTGCTGGAAAAGTCACCTGACTGCAGCCCTTTGACACGTGTTGCTCTGCCTCTCTCACTTGTCTTTCTGCCTCCATGTCTCCCACAGTTGTCTCTCTGCCTCTCACACTTGTGACTCTGCCTCCCTGTCTCCTACATGTGTGGCTGTCTGACACGTTTGTCACTGTGCCCCCGCCCTTCTGTCTTCCTCTTTGTGCTTACTGCGTGTTTGCCCACCTCCCTCTTTGTCCCTGCCAGTCGGTCTCCCTTCCTTTCTCTTTGTGTCTGTACTTCTGTTAGACTGCTTCTTCGTTGCCTGTCGACCGCTCTTCTTCACAGTGTTTGGGTGTATGACCGTTTAGCTTCCATTGCTTCTGCCAGTCTCTCTGCCTCTGTGGGTATATGTCTGCCTGTCGCTGTACACATGCCAGTCGGTCTCCCTTCCTTTCTCTTTGTGTCTGTACTTCTGTTAGACTGCCTCTTAGTGTTTGCTTGTTGCCTGACGGCCGCTCTTCTTCACAGTGTTTGGGTGTATGACCGTGTCGCTCCCATTGCTTCTGCCAGTCTGTCTGCCTCTGTGGGTATGTGTCTGCCTGTCACTTTACACATGCCAGTCGGTCTCCCTTCCTTTCTCTTTGTGTCTGTACTTCTGTTAGACTGCCTCTTCGTTGTTTGCTTGTTGCCTGTTGGTCGCTCTTCTTCACAGTGTTTGGGTGTATGACTGTCGCTTCCATTGCTTCTACCAGTCTGTCTGCTTCTGTGGGCATGTGTCTGCCTGTCACTGTACCCATGTGTGTCTGTCTTGTACCCCACATCCTCAACCTGTACCAACCTGTGGCTCACAGCTCCACCTTTCCCCGCAGCACATGGAGAAGCTATCCCAGCTGGCCTACCACCCAGTGAAGATGCAGGTCTGCTACGAGAAGATGGAGCAGCTGAAGCTTGAGGGGCTGCAGCAAAGGTTCGACGTGTCCAGCACGTCCGTCTTCAAGCAGCGGGCCCAGATCCACATGCGAGAGGTAGGTGGTCAGCCTGAGGGAGAAACCCCGCGGCCTGGTGGTACTGATGGGCGCAGGCAAGCGCAATACCCGAATGTAAGGTAGCCACCCTGGCTCATATGGGTGCATGATTGAACTTTGTTGGAGGTCGCTGCCTACTGTCAGGTGCCTCAGAGAGTTATAGGTTTGGGACGAATCAGACACATCAGTCTTCAGGTGTGGGGAGCCAGCATATTGGCTAATCGTCTGATTTCCTTACAGGATAATGTGCTTCAGTTTGGAGAGTGTGACATCCTTACAGGACAAGGTGCTTCAGTTTAGTGAGTGTGACATCCTTACAGGATCATGTGCTTCAGTTTGGAGAGTGTGACATCCTTACAGGATCATGCGCTTCAGTTTGGAGAGTGTGACATCCTTACAGGACAAGGTGCTTCAGTTTAGTGAGTGTGACATCCTTACAGGACAAGGTGCTTCAGTTTGGAGAGTGTGACATCCTTACAGGACAAGGTGCATCAGGTTAGGTAGTGTGACATCCTTGCAGGATAATGTGCTTCAGTTTGGAGAGTGTGACATCCTTTGGAGAGTGTGACATCCTTACAGGACAAGGTGCTTCAGTTTAGTGAGTGTGACATCCTTACAGGACAAGGTGCTTCAGTTTAGTGAGTGTGACATCCTTACAGGATAATGTGCTTCAGTTTGGAGAGTGTGACATCCTTTGGAGAGTGTGACATCCTTACAGGGCAAGGTGCTTCAGTTTGGTGAGTGCAACATCCTTACAGTGTGACATCGCATGCCTGCTGCAGTTGAGGCATGTGCTGGCAGGAGACATCACCCTAGAAGCTTTGTCTGTGAGGAGGCACATTTTTCAGTTGTAGCCACAACTTAATAGTATGTAGGAGAATTCTGGATTTAAGCCTTAAATAGACAACAACAGCTTTCCTTTGTAAGACCCAGTGTTCAGTGGCCACCACCTCAGCCAGTGATTGAAGTGGGTGGGAACTAAAGGGTATGACGTTCCTCTACTTTTTTGAGAAATCAGTGGTTCAAATTGGTGGGAACTAGAGTGTATGACATTACTCTACTTTTCTGAGGGATCAGCCACAGTTTCCTTATTTTTTTTCAATCGGCATTGCCCTTCATGAATGCTGCATGAAGAGCCCCCTTATAGGGATTCGAACCTGTGTCCAGAAGGTATTGCACTTGTGTCATTGGTTGCTGAGCTAGCATGACAATGTTTTTTTCAGTACATTTCAATAGATAGCCTGCTTGAGACATAAATCCCATGTTTTGTCACTGTGTTTCTTTCAGTCTTGATATTGATATTACAGTTCTGAGCCAGCATAGTGAAGAGAAGTGGAGGGGAGGGGGGCAGGGCACCAGGCAGGTTTGTATCGGGGGAAAGAGTGTAGGCGCAGGGTGAGAGCAACTAGATCTCAGCCAGATGCTCCTCGTAACATGGGCACTTTCAGCGGTGGCACTAGGTGGATGTGAATTATTGGCCACTAAAGGAACTGGAGGAGTGAAAGTAGGCTGAACGGGGACGAGGGAGAATGCCGAAAGATGGAGCCTGCATTTGGCAAGTGGTCGAGGCCCATTGAGGAAGAGGTGTCCCCTGGCATGGTGTGTGATCATCAGCCCCCCTATAGGGCCATGGGCATCATCTTGAAGGACATGCTTCCAAGATTTGATTCCACAGTTGTATTGCATCTCTGCCTATGTGCCTTAGAGTAGCATCGCCCCCTGGAATTGGGTAGTCTCTGGTTAATAGTGCATTGCACATCAAGAGCAGTAGGTGAACAGGCTCACCGGCCTGACCTTTAATGACTAGAGAAATGCCTGCTGCTAAACTCTGACTCCTTGCCACTTCCCACAAAGCAATCATCTCCAGCTACCATCTCATCCTCTACTGGGTCCATGTGACCCCAATTTCTCCGAGTATGAGCTGCTTTGGTCGTGTGGAATGAGGTAATACAAGGATAGACCGAAACATGGCAAAGTGGGCCAGAATCTCACTCCAATGCGCAAGCTGAGCCGGCACACGTGGCCTCTGATTCAAGTGCTAGTGACGCAGGCTAATGGGCGTCTAGGAGCTATGTGTGGTTACATTGGATTCAATGGTGGTTTATTGTTGCAGAGTCTTGCTTTCTCCAATGTTATGACCGGCCTCTGCCAACCTTCCATCACCCAGGATTTCACTGGTATCCTGAAAGCCACTTTAGGGTGTGGGGTTGCCCATCGTGAGGCATGCTCTGTCACTGCGCTCTCACACCCGCAATGGGTAGAAAGGTCATCGGCTCATCCACCCTTCTGAGCTGATTTGGATAAACGCTTATCCTACCGTAGAAGATTCTGTGCTGCCATTTTGTCAGGCATGGATTTAGTGAAATGGAATGCAACTGACCCAGTCTTCCCTTAAACTCTTTTTAACCCCCTAATTGTAAAGGCAAGCATGCTAGCCTGAATTCGCACAAGGAATCCTTGCAGGCTCCGCCCACTTCCGCAGTTAAGTTTAATATTCCCAAAGTACTCACTTTGCAAAAGACCACGTGAGTGAGATGCCATGGTGTTACACAATTGTTAACATGTTTACAGAAAATGACGATTTGACAGCGTGGGACTACTTTCGAGTCAACAGTGTCACTTAGACTTGACAAAAATTATTAAATGTGTATCACTAAAAATTAGTGAGATTTGAGGTATCAAGGTGAGCGAGGAACATAGATCTCTGTCGGGTTCTCCCTGTGTGAAGGGCAGGGAACTGCACTCGATGCACTAGAATGAATTCTGTTGAATGACAGTACAATGAGTAGACGGAGTCGGAGGAGTTTTCACCCTGCCTTTATTTTTCACGCCGGCATCTGCCGAGCGCAGGATTTCCCAATTGCGCATGCGCAATTCTCCCACATTCCCATTGGCGGGTGCTTTCTGTGACAGAGCTCAGCCGCTCTTTTAACTGTGTCCTCTCTAGGACATGACATCTACCCCCTTCAGGAAAACAAAAGTCACTTACAGTTCTGTGTCCTCGCATCTCTTCAATGAGACGCACATGCCTTCTGATGCACTTTGTGGACCTGATCCAACGTTCCTCCTGATGGTCCCCTGGCTCTCCTTCTTCTTCTCTTGTCCACTCTTCATGTGGTGCAGCAGTGCCTGCTTCCTCTCAATCTTCTTGATCTTCTTCCTTGTATAACTTGAAGTAAGAGACATTCCGAGTAACCACTCTCCTGCGGGAGCGAGCAGTTATCATTGTTCCATTCACATGAGATATCGTCAGATGCTCTGGATCGAATCTTGAATCTATCTTTTCATCTTGTCGTCGGCATACAAGTACTTTGTCACCTATTTGTAAGTCGGAGCTCTTTGCTCGCCTTCTGTTGTCAGAGTACCTCTTCATCTCTTACTTCTTGCGTGCCGCTTCTCGAATCTGCTTCACATCATCACCCACTTCATTAGGTGAGGCAGTCTGGTCCTTATCTTTCTGCCAAACAGTAATTCTGAGGGACACTTTTTATGTCGTACCATGTGGTGAGTTTCTATAGTCCCTCAGCATGTTGCACACGGCCTGGTTGAGTGACATGGGCCTTAGTTCATTTGTTCATTTGTGTGTAGGATATCTGGTGCACCAGAGGAAACCAAGAGTATTCATCCATAATGACTAGCCAGTATTTATTTTCTTTGAAGGGGCCGAAGAAGTCAATTGGGAGATGAGTCCACGGTCGTTCAGGTATGTCCGACATTACCAGGGGTCCCGGACAATTTGGTCTGGAGGTACTCTGAGATATGTGACATGCATAGATTGTGCGCTCCACCATTTGGTCCAGCCCTGGTAACCACATGGTACCCCCAAAAACGATCTGACCTTGCTGACATCTTTGGGTGGTGAAATCTCTGAGATGGCCACAACCTTGCTCGGGTCAGGGCTCATGGCCTCTTGTGAGAAGACGTGTCCATAGAACTTGAGATGCGACTTGTGGAAGACACATTTTTCACTGTTAAGTCTTGCACCAGCTTCCATCAGTGCTGCACACACCTGTCGGAGGGCTTGGTCATGCTGTGCTACCGTGGGTCCGAAGATTAAGAGATCGTCGCTATAATTGAATGGCAAATCAATCCCCACACACTCTCACAGATGCCAAAGCTGATTCTCTTATATCTGAAGAGTCCATTGGTGTGGCAAATGTGATGATGTATCAGGATTGTTCATCTATCATGATCTGATGATATCCCTTATTCGGGTCATTCTTTGAGAACACCGTTGCTCCGTTCTGTAAGATAATCATGTCATCTAGGTGCATTACAGGATGACTGTCCTGCCCAATTGCTTTATTCACTTGGTGTATGTCTACACATCTTGTTTGTGGATCCTCTCTTGGTAACAGCGACTATGGGAAAACCCATGGAGTTGAACCATCTGTGCATTTTATTGTACCGTTGCTCAGTAGACAGTGTATCTCCTCTTCCATGAGTGGTTGCAAGTGTACCAGAATCCTCCTTGGATGTTGAGCAACATGCGGTACAGATTGGAGCATCACGGGGCTTCCTTTGAGGCATCTGATACCCTTGAATAAGGTTGGGAACATCTACCTTGTCAAGAACCTGTGCTGCATGTTATATGTCACTGCAGCAATCTCCATCTCGATGGCCGTGGGGCGACCAAGTAGGTTGCTCCCAGGGACTTCTCCTTGTAGCACGTGGAACTCAGCATGGGTGCATTTCTCTTTGTATCATAGCTTTGTGGAGAATGTTCCAAGGTTTTTCACAGGCCCTGTTGCTACCCATTGGAAAACTTTCAGATAGGACGGTCTTAGTCTTAGTCGGGGAGCAGACATCATCTTGCGGTATTCTAACACGCACATGATATTCAGCATGGAGCCGGTGTCAATGAGGAACTTGGCCTGGTGCTCTCCCACCAGCAAGTTGAGGTCACCTTTGGACGGGGTCATCACACCGTTCATCGTGTAAGAATAATTGCGCTGAGTTTTTTCTCTGGGGGGTGAAGGCGATGGGGACCTTCCTGTCACTTGTCTGACGTGTCACACAAGATCTCGCCTCACACTTGCATCTCCCCATGGGCCATTGCTGTGAGTATTGTACTCTTGTTTGGGCGGTTTAGAGCTGTACCCCTGTGGCCGTCCAGGCAGAAAGTTGCAGATAACAGTCAGGTGATTTTCGCTGCCGCATTTGGTGCACGCACGTCCGAATGCCGGACACTTCACTCCTTCTTGATGGTTAAATGGCGGGCCACACGGATAGCATCTTCCAGGCGAAACAGGTCCTCTGGATACATTGCTGCTAGGTGTCTGCCTCGGCAGCAGGTGAGACTTGGTACATTTGCGCTCTTCCGGGCAGTTTGGAGGTTTCAATCTGCGAGGCCTGTGTGTCCGCCCTGTATTCAATCCTGGCCATCTCCAATATAGTGGCCAGCGGGAGAGGTTCTCGGAGCAACTTCTTTCTGAAGGACGATGACAGATATCTTCCTATGATCCTTAGTCGGATGGCCTCTTCGTTCATGAATTTCTGGAAGTTGCAGTGTACCACAAGCTTGTAAAGACGAGTTGGGAAGGCGTCTATTGATTAACCCACCAGCTGGCACGTGGAATTGAACAGGTGCCTCTCGTGGTCAATGTTGTGTTGTGGGTCGAGTGGGCCTGCGTGTGTCTTGACTTCTTCTAGCGGGAACGTGGGAATAAGGTCTTTTACTTCACTAACAACCTTCTGGCAAATTTGTCAGGCGCGCTTTCATCATGGGCGTGCAAGTAATTCTCAAATCTCCTTAGCCATTTCTTCCAGCGGGGTCCTAGGGCTTGCTGATCATTTATATCAAAGGGCCCAGGCCATCGGAAAGCTGCTACACTGCGCACATCCTCTTCACTTGGCTCCCATTCTGACATTTTGAAGATTAGATGTCCTTGCGAGGGCCTCAGGATTCGGTTAACAGGGAGTCTCTTGAACTTGGGTTACCCTTACTAAAATCCCACCTCTGTCGCCATTGTCAGGTTCTCTCTGTGTGAAGGGGCAGTGAACTGCACTTGATGCACTGGAATGAATTCTAGTGCAATGATTAAAACGAGGGTCGTGCATGCGTCGTTTACACTGACGACGTCCCTGCCTTTATTATTTGCACCGGCAACTGCGAGCGCATGTTTCCCCATCGCGCATGCGCGATTCTACCACATAACCATTGGCGGGTGCTTTCCATGACGGAGCTCAGCCGGGCCTTCCTCCCCTTTCCTCTGTTTCACCGTCAGCTACCACCGATTTACCGCTGCGCTAATCTTGCCCAAGACAATTGTGCTACTTTGCTTTGTAGCGATGCGGTGTGCTGGTGCTCTCATAGCTGTAATAGCAGCGCCATCCACCTCGGAACTTAGCAAAAGTAATATTCTCCTGGCTTCGGAACCCCGCTGTGTTGCGTTTCTCAGGAGAAACATCTGAACGATGTGGGCGCCTGCAGGGAACGGCATCCAAGCCAGAGAACGGCCTAGCACAGGTTACGTAAATAGTACCAGCTCTCGGGCTCGATGGGAGCTGCCAGTTCTTTTAAAATGAAGCAATTTTTTGGAATGATTGAATTGTTAATATCTGCAGAGCAAGCCTCTGTTCTCTGGCGCCATCATGTGGCAGGAGAGAGGGTGAAAACTGGTTACGTGCACTGTTTGGTTGCAGTTTCTCTGTTCAGGACCGAGTATGGAGACAGGTGAACCTTGAGGGTGACATCATGCTTACATTGAAATAAGTAATGTTACCTAAAAGGTAGACGAGATGTGGTAAGGATAAAAATGCTCGTCACCTGGGCTGCCGATCAACCTAACTATAGGTATTTGGGTGCTTAAGTGTATGCCTGTGGCCAAGCCTGTGGCCAAGCCTTTTTTAAAAAAAATCCATTTAGCAACGATACTTGACCCCTGCGACAGCGCTGAAGATGGAAAACAAGACTGTGAGATTGTCCGTGGGAGGAGGGAGGTTGCTAGGATGTGGTGTCAAAAAGTTAAATGGAGATATCTTGAATCGTGCACAAATCGCACAATTCACGAATCATCACAGAAGCGTGTCGAGCAAACCGTGTTTTCGCTTTAAACCCCCATCCCAAATGGAAGTTTACAAATACCAGCATGTAAAGTAATGTGGAGAGACATCATCTAATCTGGCTTTTAAACTGCACTATGAAGACAGAAAGAAACAATGATTCACACTGTATGCAAACTGCCCTCTCTAATGACCAAACATTTACATCGCTTGAAGGATAACAGCCACTTCAATCACCCATTCGACGCAGTGTCTCCAGCCCTCTGACGGTAATCTCACTAAAATGTGTTTAGATGCAAAACGAAGACAGACCAGAACAGAGCTCTTCTTGGCTCCAGAATTCACCACCAAGCACTGGGAATAGCTGATCACTATGGGGGAGTGAGGCAGCTCAGCCAAGGGGTGTTATCTATTTTAATAAGCGTTTCACACAAACACAAAATACAGCATGCGGAAAAATGTCATAACATTCAATACACAAGATTGAAATCCAACAAAAACATGAGAAAATGCATTTCCTAGCACAGCCTATTTTAAGATACAGTTTTCATCTAAAAATGAGGAAGATAAAAAATGATTAGCAGCGATACAAAGAGCAGTAAAAGGATCACACATCCCATGCCATGAAGTTATTAGGAAAGTCTCGTCATCCGCTGGGCCAAATTTAGAAAACAAACGATTACACAGGTGGCCCAGTTTCTTACATCGAACAAACGAATGTTCTAGAGTTTCAACCTCATTTTGGCAGAGATGACACAACCGCACGCATATGTTTGGGTATTTTTAGTCCAGCACCAATGAGATCGTGGCTGGGGAACAGATCTAGTTTTAGTCTTAGCAACACATTTCGACAATGTTTAGATGAAGAGCGTAAAACATTAAAGGATTGTATGTCCTATACAAAATGAAGTTTATATGTCCTTAACACATCTCTGTTAATCACCCAATCATGTAAGAACAACTTTTTCTTTCCACGAAGAGGGAAGTTAAGTAATTAATTTACTGATGAACCGAACTCGCATAATAAAGTCACACACTCAATACTCCATGCAGATAAAGTTGGACAAGAATTTGCACTCAGAACCTCATCAAAGGTAAACGGAGAACCTTCAGAAGGAAGCAAGACATTTCTATATATATGCAATCGCCCCCAGGCAGTACAGGAATCTAGAGAAAGAGTGCACAGCATATGGCGCGTAGCTGGTAATGGAACACCTTGTCGCAAGGTTAAAATGGTTTCCGAATTCTTGCTTCCACCTTGGCCCAGTCTCTCTTTTCCAAAAAGGTTTCAGCACCATAAATAAGCTAAGGGACTACTTTTTGCTGATAGTATAGTAAGCCTGGTGCTAATGAATATTTGCCAAATCTTCTATCAAGTTGGCACAGCTGGGTAATTGCTGAAGAGGTAATTGAAACAATGGACTGTGCTGAAACCTAATTCGTTCTCTTGGCGGTTATAGTAACTCCCAAATATTTAAAGTGATCCACTTTTAGACGTGGTCTCCCATATATGTACCATTGAAGGCCCTTCCTCTTAGGCTTAACCGTGACCACTCTTTTTGTATTCATCACTAGGACTGTAGATTTCTTAACACTAAGAATTAAGTCCAAACCTTTACAGTAATCACGTACAGCAGATAAAGCCTGCTGCAGCGCAACCGGCGTAAAATCAAATAAAACGATGTCATCCACAAACAGCAAATCATTTTAAGAAACTGGGCGAGGTTTGGGAGGGTTAATTCTAATATTGTCAAAAGCCGAGTTAAAATCCAAAATACACAGGCTAAATAAAAACGGGGCCAATACACAGCCTTGACGCAGTCCTCTGTCCACAGAAATCCATTTGACCTAAGAGCCCTGCTGGTCTAGCCGGACTCTAAACCTGTTTTTTGAGTGGAGGGCAATAAGGATGCCAAGCAGAGCCCGCGGGCAGCCCCACATGGCCATTTTCTGCCATAGCAAGGATCTGTTGACGCAATCAAAAGCTTTAGAAAGGCCATCTAGAGAGTGCTGTTAGTGTTAGCCATTTGATTTGCCAGTATTTGGATGATAAAACAATTTAGCGCTGTATTGACTCCCTTTTTAAAACCTGATTGTTGTGCATCAACAATATTTGCCAACCTAACCCAAGCATGTAACTTTTCAAGAATAAAACCATTCAAAATGTCATAAGAACAGTCCAAGAGAGAAATGGGCCTGTAGTTATTTGGGTCTATTCTATTGCCCTTCTTGTAAATTAAAATGACTCTGGCATCTAGCCAAGCTTTTGGAATAAAGTGTGAGTGCATGACTTTAGTAAAGAGGTCATTTAAAATATTAGCCCACCAAAAAGGTGCAGATTTAAGAATAGCATTTGAAAGTCCATCGGGACCTGGATCATTTGAGGTCTTACATTTGCCAATGGCCTGAATGACAACTTCAACATTAATAGATCGACATCGCCATCCCGATGTGTCCTCTGTAAAAGGGTACTCATTTGGGTCCTCCTCATAAACATTTCTGTGAGCATATACATTGGTAAAATTATATTCCCAACTCTCTCTCAGGATTGGGTGGATTTGCAAAGAGGCCTGGGTAAGGGGGTTTTTAATTAAAGACAAGAAGTTTGGGCCAGTTTCACGCTGCATTATAGCTAACATTCTTTAAGCATCATGCTGAAGTTTATGCGCCCTACAGGCCTTTCCCCAATTTCGCTTAAGCTGCTTAATTGTGGCAATACCAGAATCACCATTTTTTGCACAGCCCCCTGATAGCCCTTCTTAACTCTTTTTTAAATTGTGTTTCTTTATCAAAGTTATGAGTATGTATGTGCTTCACAGTCTCACTCCTGGGAATAACCAAAGATGAGATACTCAACAATATCCTTGGCAGGAATGGGGCATAATCACCCAGAACTAACTTTAAAAACCCACCCTCAACAAATGCATTCTCAACAATAGAATTGAGAATTGAATCTTGATAACAAGTGTGGTTGCCAAAGAACCGCATGGTCACGCTCCCTGATTTCTAACAACAAAGGAATTGAAGTGTCACTAGATCTGGCTAGACCCAATGACAGAATCAACAGAAGTGGACTGTCGTCCCTCCCCGTAATATGATGTTGAACCTGCATTAGGGTACATGAAGAAAATAAGTCTTGAGATACAAATATGTCATCAAGCGTTGAGGCTGTAACACCATTAGACTATGTCACTACAGGAGGCAAGTCACCACTAATAATGCCATTAATTACCACCAAATTCCAATTTTCTAGACCATGAGCCTCATTACAGGGAGGGCGGTAAGGGGTTAACGGCGCCCGTAAAGGTGCCGGAGCCATTTACCCCTTACCGCCCTATTACGAGGTCCGCTCGCGGGACCCGCTCAGGACGCCTGGTTTTACCAGACATCCTCAGCGGGTCCCGCGAGCGGCCCAGCATGCTAACAACGGGCCGTCATTAACGGGCCCGTTGTTAGCATGCTCCCCATTCCCATTTGAGCCCTATGGGTGCTCAAATGGGGATGGATTGAGTCCGGGTTCCCTGGATGGGGAAATACCGGGCCCTCCAAGGTCGGAATGGCCCGGTATTTCCCCATTCAGGGAACCCAGACCCGAGTTTTAGGGTAGCCATGCCCTTATCAAGGGCATGGCTACCTCCAAACTCGTAATGAGGCCCCTTGTCTTATTTTTCTACCTTTCCTTTTAGATTTAAAAGAACAGTTTACCCTATTTTTCACCAGTAAAATGCATTATGAAGACATTCACTTTTAAAATCACCTAAAACAACAAGGGATACCATCATCAGAAATACTTGAGGCAAGAATACTCGATACATCACTTAAACATGTCTCCAAAGTATTCCCTAAAGGATTAAAATAAATATTAAGGAGTACACAACATTTAAAATGATCACATCCGTTGTCGCATCATTTAAGCTTCACTGCAAGTATGTTAGGGTTGTTATTCAACATGGTTTCCATTTTTACCTTCTAATTGAGTTTTTAATGCACACATAAGCCCACCCATAGGACGGCCCTTCAAGCCTCTAGTAGCAGGCGTGTGGCATAGAGTAAATCCATCCAACATTGGCTCGTCCATAACCCAAGTTTCTTGAAGACTGATTAAGTCAAAAGTGTGCCACAAACCCCCTTCATCCATCAAATGTTGAAACCCTCTTGTATTCCACAATAAAATGTTAATGTCAACATTTTGTGAACTTCAATTTTCTAAATGGTTGTTTTGTTGTATGAAGGGCGTTCACAATCTGGGCCAAGTCGTACGAGATAGTTTTTTTTAAAATTTAAAGTAGACCCTTTAGGACCATTAGCCAAATAAAGATCTTGAGTTTTGCCAATGTTTACGTTCACTAATAGTGGCTCATGTACAAATGTTAAATCGTGCTTAGGGTTTCTGGACAAAACCCCCTCATTTTCAAGACCATCAACCACACGGTGCAATTCATAACCCATCATCTTAAAATGTCGAAGTTCAGAAAAGACGATCCCAAGTATCATTTAAGGAAATAGCCCAATCTTGAGCCCGTCCACTCTAGCGTGGTCCAGGAATTTAACACAAGCAATATCTGATGACGTTATTGTTGTCAGGTCAGGTATCTCCTTAAATATAGCCAAAATATACTGCCTATTAAGGGGAAAGAAGCCTCTTAGTCTAAAATTCCTGCTAGGCATCTGATAGTTTAGGTAGAGTAAAGGACCATTTGTTTTGGAAACAAGGGCCCATTGACTGGCACACGTTTCACTGATTTGGCCACAATTGCAGGTTTATTAAATTAACTGTCTTCTTTCTTCCAAAGTATTGAAGATTGGAAGCACACTTTCAGTTGGAGATTGAAGTATTGGATAGGTCAGACGTAGGAACTGCATAGCTTACCCTAGAAGGGGCCCTAACTGGACCACTAGGCACCATTATGACCACATTCTTTTGTTAGGTTAGCAGCAGAGGGTAGAAGGCCCCAATATTCAGGTATTGCCATCAATGTTCCCTTGCTTCTTTAATCTTTTCCCTAATGTTAATGTCTGATTTTCCTTCGGCCTATCAAGGCTTCTGGAATAGGATCTGGAATTTGCCAGCCATCTGAATAAACTGAAAGGTTTGAGTCAAAACTAACAGCCTCCGTGGCCGACTTTCTTTGAAATTGATCATTGTCATCTGGGATACATGGAACTTTACATTGTTTCGTTTACAAACTGATTTTTTAACCAGTTGTGGAGATTTATCATCTTTACTCTCTCTTATCTGATTTAGTGAGGGACCATCTTGTCACTTCTTTATGTATAATCGCATCAAGGACCAGATTGAGGTCTCGCAAAACCTTTCCTGACCCCTTATTTGTTTGCTTGGGCATATCCTTCTGATTTTTAGATTTTCTCTTTGAACCTACTTTATTATTAGTATTTTTGTGAGCTGCCAATTTATGTACCAGAACAACCCCCCCCATATCTACCTCGGCCTGAAGAAGAGACTCTGGTATATTTGAGTCTTTCAAAGGTTGAGTAGGGTTGTGACATATAACAACTGTGTCACCAACTTAACGTCACACAGCCTCTCCAGCACCTCGGGCACAATAGTAGCAATATGAGGTCCCTCATGAACTTCAGATGTAGACACTTTGGAGTCGAGAGCCATAATGAAACCTTCTATAAAGGACATCTTCCCAAGTAGATCCTTTATAGATATATGTACCTCACAGAGTTCATACTGTAAGGTATCGATCCGCGATGCATCGAATTCAAGATCCTAGATGGTACTGGGAAAGAAAACGCATCCACCATCTGTTCCCTAGGTGAAACATTAGCTCTAAAGGAGCAACAATTATTTTCTGACAAAGGGACCTGGGATGACTCATGTGGTGCATTAGGAAAAGTATTACCAACAATCAGTGGTGTATTGCACTGCAGTAAATCCCTGTACCTCCGTCCAGCCTGGGGAGATGTATTAGCAGGGCCGGAGAAACTTCAGGCAGACCAACAGCTTGAAATCTATGGAAGTGAACCTCCTCTTTAAACTCCCCCCACCCCCCATGAGAAGGTCACCTAGGACCAAGGGAGAGACGCACCCATTTTGCCAGCTTACTGGAAATGGCTGGGGCCATAATGGAAACATCTGTAATAAGATCCGCAACAGGACAATTTGATAGGTTATTTGGATCTATAGGCTCCAGAGAAACCGATAACTGTGACTTCATTACACCAACTTCTGAAGGTAAAGTTCCATCCAAATATATTGCTCCCATGTGTAAGTCGTCTGGTGTACCCGAGCTCAAAATCGATGGCAAAGCTGAGGTTGTATTAGAGGTAATAAGGGACTGGTACGTAGCTCCAACTTGCACAGGACGTGCAACCTCCATAGACTGGACAAACATGTTTGCTGGTGTATCATTTGTAGACTTACACCTTTTTACATTGAAAAACCCAGTCAGTTTGGTCTGAATATTTTCCCTTGGATGGAGTGGTGAGAGACAACATCATTAGTTTGCTCTTTGCCTTCCCGCTCCTTAAATCATACACCATTGAAGTCCTTATTTAATTTATTTTTTTTACCCAAAGGAACACCACTGACAAGCGTGCTCATGAGGAATGCCCGACTGGCTTAAGGGGCAGGCTTAGTCCCCACCCCCATGACACAATACTATGAAGCAAAAGCTGTTTGCAAATGAACACTAAAGTAAAGGCGCCGCTAAATGAGTAAGATGTTAAATTAGATAAATGTTAAATGATGAATATAGCTGCACCCTCACCCGTGCCTGGCCGCAGGACAGCAAGACAGCACTCACCTCGCACCCCTCAATGCTCACGCGTTCCTGTTTTATGTCATTTCCGGGATGCGTGGGTGGGGAGCTCCACAGCGAACCAATGAATTGAGTGAGGTTCATAGCTACGGCCAATCCACACACTTCCAGCAAGCAGAATAGTTTTTCTTGGCGATAGTAGTCAGCGGCAACACGAGAAGCTCCTCAAGTATTACAAAAGTGGATAATCTGGCAAAGTGGCCCGCAGCAAGACAGTACTCACCTTGCACTACTCGATGTTCCCTTTTTAGTTTAGTTTAGTTTAGTTTAGTTTATTTATTTGTATAGCGCGCCAAACCCTGGAGTATCAGGGCGCAAACAGATAAGGATATGCTCAACTTAGTTACAGGTACATAGAAATCAGATGAAGGTACAGAGATGCGCCGAGCTTGGTTACAGATATGCTCGGCTAATTGCACGTACAGGAAGAGGCAGGAAGAGTAGACAGACATCAGCAATATTACAGCAAGCAGATATGAACAAGGGGAGATCAAGGACAGGGGAACAAGGAGTTTGCTCCTGTTTGCGTAATATATAATTATATACAGTAATGTACAATGTGACAGGTGGAGTAGTTAGCTGTCGTTGGCTCTCAGCCACCTGGTGAGTTTTTGTCTAAATTTTGCGAAAGACTGAGGTTCTCTAACGTCATGGGGGAGGGAATTCCATAACTGCGCAGCCTTGACCGGGAAGCTATTTCCTCCTATAGTGGCAAGTTTGAAACGCGGGACTTGGAGGCAGTTTGCGTTGGCTATTCTGGTAGGTCTGGAAGAAGTCCTTTTACGTAATCTATCCATGAGGTAAGGTGGAGCTTTGTTGTTGATACATTTGTGGGTGAGGGAGGCGATTTTGAGATGAATTTTGTCTGCGGTGGCGAGCCATTTGTGTTCTCTTCTTGTGGAGGAAATATGCTCGTTTCTATTAATCTTGAGTGCTGCTCTCAGAGCATTGTTCTGGAGCACTTGAATTTTGTGGATGGTCTGTTTATTAGCTCCAATGTAAAGTCCATTACAATAATCTAATTTGGATAGTATCAAGGCTCTGGCTAGTGTAATGCAACTATCTGTGGAGAGGAATTGTTTGCTCGCTCTGATAAGTTTGCATGTATATGCTGTGGCAGAAGCTAGGGAGTTAACTTGTTTAGTAAAGTTCATGGTGGCGTCTAGGTAAAATCCTAAGGTTTTTACTTCATGAGCTACTTTTATGTTGTTCCCATCAATAATGAAGTTGTCGTAATCAGGGCTGAGTTTGGATATATAGGTAGTGGTGCCCAGGATGATAAGCTCAGTTTTATCATCGTTCAGGCATAGGCCGTGTGTGGCCATCCACGCCTGGACGATGCTATAGATCCTGTTCACTAGGGCCAGGTCCTTGGCGTAGTCTCCTGAGAGCGGGAGGAGGATCTGGGTATCGTCAGCGTAGTTAGTATAAGCGATGCCCAGATGATCCATTTCATCAAAGAGAGGCTTCGTGAAGACATTATAGAGGGTGGGTGACACACAAGATCCTTGTGGAACACCGCATGTTATAGGGATTGGGTCTGCTGAGGCTGATGGAGCGAAGACTCTCATGGTCCGATTACTCAGGAATGACTGGATCCAAATTATGGCCTCTTTTGAAAAGTGGGCTGCCGAGTCGAGGTGACTACAGAGGACTGTGTGGTCCACTAAGTCGAATGCCGCTGATAGGTCCAGGAGGAGAAGTAGGGCCGCTTGGCCATTGTCTCTACAATCGTCTATTTGGGCCTTAAGGTCTATTAACGCTGTTTCGGTCCCATGTTGCGGGCGGAATCCTGATTGACGGGTTCCAAGTAGGTGGTTAGACTCTAGGAAGCTTTGAATTTGCAAGTAAGCCACTTTATCTAAAATTTTTAGAAGAAAGGGCACAGTCGTGATGGGCCTGAAGTTAGTCGGGATGGCAGGGTCAAGGGTTTGCTTCTTTAGTAGTGGCAGTACCCAGGACTCTTTTAGGTTGATCGGTACTGAGCCTGAGGTAAAGGAAGAGTTGATTAGTTTGGTTATAAATGGCGACAGTTCTCTCGCAGCATCCTTGATGAGTTGAGCTGGGCATTGGTCGCCTTTGCAGTTGGACGGTTTGAGTCCCAGGATGACCCTTTCTACCTCTATGGTCGATACCTTAGAGAAGCAGAATCGGGCTCCTAACTTGGGC
The DNA here is from genome assembly GCF_040938575.1 of Ambystoma mexicanum. Taxonomy (NCBI): domain Eukaryota; kingdom Metazoa; phylum Chordata; class Amphibia; order Caudata; family Ambystomatidae; genus Ambystoma; species Ambystoma mexicanum. The sequence continues at coordinate 291,370,894 of NC_090929.1, forward strand.
ATTGGCGGTGGCGCTGAGCTCTGAGGGATGTGTGGTGTAAGTGATGCCTTCTTGATGGCAATTTTGGTTTGTAAGCTTGCTACTTTGTTTGTTAAAGCAAGTTGTATGCTAGAGCACCATTTTTTATCCTTGGTGCAGTTTTCTTGGGGTACAACAGGTGTTTCCAGTTCTTTCAGAATGCTGAACAGTTCTTTGACACTAGATTTTGAGTTGGATATTCTAGTATTGTAGGTTTCATGTTTGGCTAATAGTATTTCTTTCTTGTATTGGGAGGAGGCTTTGGAGAGGTTGAGTTTATTTTTGACAGATGGGGAAAGTCTCCAAATAGTTTCAGGTTTTCTTTTGGCCAGGCTAAGATTTTTTAGGTGGGGCGTGAACCAAGAATTGAGGTGTTTTTTAGGTTTGCTATTTCTTAGTTTGAGCGGGGCTATGTGATCCAGGGCTGAGGACATGGCTGCATTATAATGTTCGACTAACAGATTAGGGTCCATGCAGTCAGGTAGTGAGTTTAATTTAGGTATTATAATGGGCATCAGATTTTCCACTGTCATTAGTTTTTTATTTCTCGTTGGCAGGGGTGGGGCAAGTGAGGACGGGGCAGTGACCCGGTGGGTTGTCACTGAGAATAATAGCAGGTGGTGGTCAGTCCAGAACTGCGGTATAGAATCCGTAATATTTACTTCGCAATTATGTTCTGCTATCCAATCAAGGATGCGACCTTTGTTGTGGGTGGGTAGTTCAACTTTCTGGGAGAATCCCAGCTCTTTCAAGGTCAGAGCAATCACTGAAGATTGGGTGTCCTTATTGTCATTATAGCCTAGATTAAAGTCTCCTAGCACTATTGTTTGGGATGTATTTTTTAGGTTATTGGACAGGGATGTCGAGATGTCCTCAGAGAAGGTTCCGATAGGACCTGGTGGTCTATAGATGAGGATAATGTTTAGGGTTTGGGAGTTGGCGATGGCTATTTTAGCCGTGAGGCATTCACAGGATTGCATATTGGTAGTAGTGATGATCCTCATGTCCAGGCTAGTTTTAGCTATGATTGCTAGACCTCCACCTCGGGAGGTAAGTCTGTCCGCACGTAGGATTGTATAGTTGTCTGGGACTGCTAGCGATAAGGCTGGGCCAGCCGCATCATGTAGCCAGGATTTTTAATATGTTGGGAGTGTTTTGTCGAGATAAGAAAGATCTATATGTGTTAGACTTCATGCTGACATGTGAGGAATTCTTAAAAGAAGCTTCACTCGTTGAGAAGACCGGCCACCTGCGCTCAAGTTGATGAATGTGCTGGAGTTGAATCAGACCCCCATGGTACGCAAGCAATGTCTCCTCTCTGACTGTTGATTGAATGACTTCTACTTCACTGTAAATTGTATGACTTCTACTTCTTTTTAAATTGTACTGCAACTAGCATCTGGATGCCCATGGATTTAGAGCGCTACACTTCTCCTTGTTCCTATTATGGACCTAGACGAGAGGCTCTGTCCACTGTGGTGCAGTCCATGCTAAGCTCACAGGTCTTCCTATGTAATTCTAGGTCACGGAATCGCAGCTTCATAGGGTGCCAAGGTGTGATTGGCAGTGGCTGGCGCTTACTCGGATATGCAGAAGCACCTCTCCCTGATTTAATTGCACCTAGTTGAAATCGATGCACGTTGTTCTCCTCTGATGTTTCTAGCTCTCTTTAAATGAAATGGAAACACAGGCACAACACGTGCACAAGCTCCATAAGGCTCTGAAAAGCGAAACCAAGTTGTGTGCTTACAGTACTTCTCAGGCGTCCCCAGAAAAATGATCAAAGGATCCTACAACTTCTCTCCGAGTCAGCTGAAAGTCAAGAGCTTCAGAAGGAGTGGGCGACAATGTCATTTTTACTGCGAGTAGTTCTCCTGAGGGAAGAGAAGTATTTGGTGATTCTCTCACATTTAGGGTGTTTTTCGCTATGACAGCAACACCTCCCCCTTTGGCAGAGGGTCTGTCCATCCTGCAGACCATGTAGTTGTCTGGGATGGCTAGAGCAAGGCCTGGGCCCGCGGCCACGTGGAGCCATAATTCTGTAATGGCTAAGCAGTCAAGATTGTGTGTGGGGATGGTGTCTGCAATGTCTAAGGCGTGGGCAGGTAAGGTTCTAGCATTAATTAGGGTGCCCTGGATTTCTTGGTTCGACTTGCTATTCCTGTTGTGAGTAGCGACAATAGGTATTGGACTTGGAGCCACTAGGATGGTGGACATGTTTGGTTTAGTGGTGGGGCCAGTATTACTTTTAAGGTAGGTAGGATTTATCCTTTCTATTAGTGGGAAGGTGTTTTGTCGTGGTGGCTCGGGAACAGGCTGCTCTGAGGGTGAGGTGAGGTGTGAGTTTCTTCTAGAGGTAGCAGGGGTGGGGGTGAAAATTATGTCTCTCTTGAGACTAGTTCTAGAAGCTAGCTTCAGGTTTCTGAGGGTGAGTTGGCTTGGCAGCTGTAACTAGGGATGGTTAGCGGGGCCGTAGTTCTCCATTTGTCTATTCAGTGAATCAGGCTATTGCTAGTCTGGGGTGGATTGAAGTAGAGGTTATGGTCTGGTGGGAGGAAGCGGGTCAGCGGGATTGGCACTGGAATCGGGAAGGCGGTACGGCACAGGTAGGGATAGTATGGCTCTAGTCCCAGTCTGGGCGGTTGTGTAACTAAGGTGAGTGTAATGTTTGCCGAGAGAGGCAGACATGTTGGTTACTCTGGCAGACATACTCCTTAAGGTCTAGATGCTAACGTGTCACGGCAAAAAATCAGACTTCAGCTAGCATGGGTTAGGACCGTTGAGTGATTTGAGTATAAGCAACATTTCTTACATGCGTGTCTCGCATAACATGGGGCCAATACAACCAGCAGTACGTGAGTTCAGGAAGTCCAGTGCATGAGATCAACAGTATTAACAATGGGCAGTATAGACAGGCAGTATAGATAGTATACAGTGCACACGTGTGTGGCAATTTGGAATGCAATAGGTAGATCCAGCCTTCAATAACCAAATTATGAGTCACCCGCGCTAGCATTAGGAAAGACAGGCAGTATTCTGAGCATAGGACAACGGTATTTAGCATGAAAGTGATGCGGATACAATCATCAACACGCGACTTTGGTCAAATAACGTTAGCAATGGGCATAGTATGAGTAATATTCAGTGCACAGGTGAAGGGCACTTGGGTTTAGTTAGGGCAATATGAAATTGTAGTCCTCAGCATGTGGGCGTAGCGCACTTACATCTAGGTTTGGTGTTTGAACGTGGTAATGCTGTGATCCTAGTCGAGCGAGGACCCAATGAGCTGGGTGTGCCCAGTAGCTGCACTGTTTGTGTAGCGGGAGGTCATCGGCTCATAGTGCGTTGTACAGCTAATAGAGTCCTGGCAAGGTAAGGGTTCGAGAGCCCTTGCATGTATGGTTATCGTTAGTTGTGTATGGTCGGTAGTGGTGGCCGTGGTAGGGTTATTGGTAACGATGGGGTTCCACATTTTCCGGGTAACAATAGTAGAAGAATGGTTGCACACTTGGGTGTCTGACTGCGGTTTTGTTGCTGTATTGGAGATACACAGGGCCCTGTGAGCAAGTTGAGTGACTGTTAGTGAAAGACCTTATTTTTTTCCAACAGGAAAAAAGAACAATTTAGAAAGACTGCTCTATGACCGCACAGAGCGGTCTTTCAAAATCAAACTGTCATGCCCCTGCCACACACAAAGCACCCCGGGGCATTACCTGCCTCGGTAATGCCCCCGTGACGAGGGGCTTATTGCTATTAGTAACCCGGCTCGCAAGACTAGGGTACTAATAGCATTCTTTTCTGTTCTAAAACTCTGCAGTGTTTCGGAACAGAAAAGAAAAAAATGTCCAAGGAAATGGCAGCTGGGAAAGGAATAACAAAGTCAATTTTCCGTTTCCATGGACGGCCAATCGGAAGTGGACGTGCTGGGAGCAGAAGTGTTCCCAGGGCGTTCGCTCCCGAAAAAAGGAGAAATCAGAAGGTAAGTGTGGTTGGTAGGGCCGGGAGAGAGGAGTAAAACAAATTTAAAAAACACATACCTGAATCCCCGGTGGGCGACGTGGCAGCCTCCAACGGTGTGGAGGCTCATTGCGGGGATGGCCCCACTTCGAGCCTCCTCATTGGCTGAGGGGCTGCCACGCCCCCCAGCCAGGGACAAAAGAGTGGAATCCCAGCCGAGGGATTCCTGGCCAGGTAATGCCCGACGAAGGCCAATCAGAATGTGTGTTACATTCTGATTGACACTTGCCGGGGTACTAATATTACTTAAGCGTATGAAGGTTTTGCAACCATAGTAGAACATGGTAACTTCACAGGATTATGGTCATTGCGTGAATAGCCATTTTTTGAGGCCTTTGCGGAAGGGCCAGATGGATGATTCTGATTTTAGCGATAGCAGGAGGGCATTCCAGTGTTTCACAGCCACAACTGGAAAGCTGTCACCCCCTGCTTTTTACAACTTGAATCTGGGGATGGAGAGGAGGTGCGATTATTATTCTCAGAAAGTGTTCTTCTCAGAAACCCTGGTGGGTAACTTCAAACTCTTAACCCACTAGAGCATTTTGCCATTTCTAAATCTGCTATACAAATGTCCCTATTTTTACTTTTGATGATTTTACACAAGCATTTTCATAAAGACCCATCCAAAGCCTACACTGAGGGTAAACTTAACATTCTCATAAAAAGAATACGCATTTCTGATGTTTGCTTCCAAAACCAGTGAAGAACTGGTCTTGTCCATTCATGACAAGTGATGATACAGCAATGGGTGCACTGTTTGCACATGCAATACAGATATAAACACCAGTCTTTCTTTGCTGTATATGCACAGGTGCAGAAAACCATTAGAAGGGGCAAGCAAAGCACAGTGTATCCCAGGTGCCTGCTGATTTGGTTGCTTGGTGTGCTGTGCTCCACAGAAGATTGAGCAGCTCACAGTCTCAACATTCATTGGACACACCATATGCGTGTGACCACAAAGCCAAATCATTCCTGCCCTAGAAATGGGATGTGTGCCCACTATATACTCTATTGACTGTAGAGCAGAAGTGTCCTCTGACCTCAGCATTGGTGGTTGTACCATTCGAAACATTATTTAGCCACATTGCATCACTGTGGCCATAAAGCAGACATGTTTTCTCATTCAAAATATTATGTGCTCAAAACATGGCCTTTGACAAGAGACCAGAATCTCTTGCAGATTGAAGCATTACTTGGCAATACCATCTCCATATAAACCTACTGCAGAAGCGCTTTCTGATCTAGACTTTCCTTTGTCTCACCATGACCCTATTACATCGGAGCACAAGTATTTCCTTCCACACACATTGGTGACATTGCACCCCATTGACACTGTGGTAAGAAAAAACATGGTGTTAGTAACCCCCACCCAGTCCCCAATATGTTGCCATCACAGTGCTGCTATGGGTGAGACACATAGACTATCTTGGGGTTTTCATTGGTTCTCTGCCATGTATTCATGCAGAGATTGTGCTAAAGTTTTGAAGGGCCTGGCCATTACTTAGGCATGTTCCCCAAGAGCTTGGAGAAACAGTGATTTTAAACCAAGACTGCACTCTGCCACTTTGATTTGTGTTATATTGTAAGTTGCAGGCACTGCACAAATTAGGCGGGCGGCTTGGGCTTTAATCTTCAGTTACAGGTATAAATGTCTCTCGAGCCCTTAAATCATATATAACACACGAGACCCCCACTGGCCCCTCATTCATTCACAACTCAGCCCCAACTGACCGTCACATTGAACATTCATTCACGCACTCTCCCAGCATTCTCTGAGCTGCACACGAGCGCATCATGTATTAACATTCTGCCATCAGTCAGCATGGCCAGCAGGACAAGCACACAGGACACAGCCATTTTATTTGCTGACATGGCTGCGGCTCTTTCTGGGTGTACATTGGTTGGATGCACTATGCCCTCATGATTATGTAGGGGAGCCTTCTATTGGGTGGAGATTGGTTAGATGAACTGTGCCCTTTTGCAGATTTAGAGGAGGCTTCCTCTGGGTGGACATCAGTTGGCTGCGCCGTACCCTCCTGGTTGTGTATGGGATAATTCTGCTGGACGGAGTTTGGTTGGCAGCACTGCTCCCTCAATGTCTAGGGGAGAGTTCTGCTGGGTAGAGTGGGGAGGCTGCACTGCACCTTACTGGTTGTGTAGAGGGGACACTGATGAATGTAGCTGGTTGGCAGCACTGCACCCACCTGGGTGTGTAGGGAGGCCTCTGATGGATTCAGTTAGTGCACTGCCCCCTCCTCCTGGTTGCATAGGGAGGCTTCTGCTGGATTCAGTTTGGTTGGTTGCTTTTTGTCCTCCTGGTTGTATCGGGGAAGCCTATTCTAGATGGAGTTTGCTTGGAACACCACCCCCGGCTGGTTGCGTAGGAGAGGCTTCAGTCGGATGGAACTGCTTGGCTTCTGGTTTTGTGGGTGGCGCTTCTGGTGGGTGGAGTTCGTGGGTATACCTGGGCCCTCCTGGTTGTGTAGGGGAGGCCTCGCCTGGATGGTGTTTGGATGCGCAGCACCATTCAGGGTGTGTGGACAAGCTTCTCTGGGATGGAGTTTAATTGGCTGTACTGGGTGATTGTCTACCAGGGTTCTGTAGGAGACTGAAGCACAAACAGTTGCATGCAAATTGTGACATCCTGCACGTCAGATTTCAGTCTGCGTGGCCTGCAGAGCGGCAAGCCGGACCCACAGCATGTAAGTGGAGGCGGCAGGCAGAGAGGGGTGTGCAGCAGGGGGGACCCTCCCCTGAAAAGGACCCGGAGAGGGGCCAGGTGCAAAACTAACCTTGCTGGTGCAGCCTTCCCGGCCTGGAATGGGTTCCCAGCGTTTAGATATAGATCCTTTTGGTGGCTTATTTGTGGCTCACCAAAATGTCCCTTTATGGTCCTGGGTAACTTGCTAATGCTTTGTCTGGGTATTGCGTTAAGTGGATTAGATTTAATATACTGCGCAGCATTAATTGCATCAATATTGGGTTAACAACGGGAGCCTAAGGAATAAAAGTAACCCCCGTTTGCCTTACAAACCCAACGGCACAGCAGCACCCCCTATCCCATGATTTACTGGGTATTGTGCACGACATTATAAAGGTTGAATTGGTACAGATGTAAGATAAGTGGCTGCAATGCCATGGCAAGGCTTCAATCTGCAGTGCACACAAAAAGGGGCGGTGGTTTGAAGCCAAATGATACGGAATATAGGAGCTAATGTAGTTAGAGTAGACTGTAGACATGCATTCTAGATAATGGTTCTCACTTCCGGTCATTCTGTACCAGGTTCCGCCTCCTGCAGCAACGTTTTACTGTTTCTCATATGAAGCAGGAAACTTGGCATTCATCCACAGTCACCACTTCAGTTGGCCGGAGGATTGATCGTGGAAATAGTGGTTGGAGACAGCCGTATATTGTTTTGAATGAGTGAAGCTTGTGTGGGTGCGCTGCGCAGTCATGTGGCTACTTACGGAATTGCAGGCCAATAAGCCACGACCTGCTTCTTCTCTTTTCTGATCGGCTCCTAACACTTGCTTCCCTGCTTGCTCTTCTCCTCCTAGCAAATGGACAATGCAGTGTTCACTTTCGAACAGATGCTGCACCAGGAACTGGAGAAGACGACGGACAAGGAGGAGGTGTGCAAGTCGATCCAGCGGATCTTGGAGCGGGTGCTGAAGGTAAAGAGCAGTGCAGACTCCCGGGATATGCCAACTCCAGCATCAGAAACCCACAGCTTCCACAGAAATGCCCTAACGTTGCCATTTACATTGTCTCTGACCAATGCTTTTTCTTCCCTCCACCCTTGTAGAAATACGACTACGACAGCAGCACGGTGCGCAAGAAGTTCTTCCGCGAGGCGCTGCTGCAGATAATCATGCCCTTTTTACTGAAGAAACTGGCGCCCACCTGCAAAGGGGTAAGAAGTGCTGGCATATAGGGAACATGCCTGTAAACGCCAGAGCTGGGGAAAGTGCAAGCACTGGAAAGTGTGGGTGCGAGAGAGTTGAGAAACATGAGCACAGGGAAGTAGAGGGACTGGAAATGTAGTGGAAAGACCCCCGTTGGCAGTACAAGGCACCAACAATCACTGACCATCAGGCCGGACTGGTTTATAGGGCAATAGGCCCATGGCCGAACCAAAAACACAAAATGCTTGTGTGGGCTAGTTTTTGGGGTCCAAGTGGGGCACTTTTTAGCCAATGTGGGCCAATTAGTTACTTCACTATGCGGCTAATAGTTTTGACCAGTGTTTCAATAAACATTCTTTAAAATGTACAATTTGCATCACATTTTATTAAAACCTTCCCCCTTGCATACTATTCAAACAGCGCCACAAAATGAATGAATTCCCATTTGCAACTGTGGGCCACTTTTTTGTTGATGCCCGAGACAATTTGATGCCCCAGTCCGACCCTGATGACCATGGCATATAGACGGGACAGAGGTAACTACAAGCACTGACAATGGACAGGAGGGATTGACAGCTACGCAGGTAAGTACGAGCTCTGTCAAAGCACATGGCGGATAGACCAGGACAGAGCTAAGTACAAGCAGAGACAATGCGCATGGTGGAAAGACGAGGACAGAAATAAGTATAAGCAGAGACAATGCCCATGGCGGATAGACCAGGACAGAGCTAAGTACAAGCAGAGACAATGCCCATGGTGGAAAGACGAGGACAGAAATAAGTATAAGCAGAGACAATGCCCATGGCGGATAGACCAGGACAGAGCTAAGTACAAGCAGAGACAATGCCCATGTTGGAAAGACGAGGACAGAAATAAGTACAAGCAGAGACGATGCCCATGGTGGAAAGTCGATGGCAGAAATAAGTACAAGCAGAGACAATGCCCATGGTGGAAAGACGAGGACAGAGCTAAGTACAAGCAGTGACAATGCCCCGGGCGGATAGACAAGATCGGAGGTAAATACAAACACTGACAATGCCCATGGCAAATAGACCAGGACAGAAGTAAGTACAACCACTGACAATCCCCAATGTGGCTAGACCAGGACAAAGGTAAGTACGGCCACCGAGAATGCCCAAGGTGGGTGGGCCCGGACAGAATTAAGTACGGGCACTGACAATGCACCTGGCGGATAGAGGAGGACAGGAGGGATTGACAGAGACAGAGGTAAGTACAAGCACTGACAATGCAACTGGTGGATAGACAGCAACAGTAGGTAGGACAAGCACTGACACGGCACATGGCGGAGAGACTGGGACGGAGGTAAGTAGACGCATTGACAATGCCCATGGTGGATAGACCGAGGCAGAATTAAGTACAAGCACTGATAATGGACAGGCGGGATTGACATATGGAGGTAAAAAAATAATGTACAGAGGGACAGACAGAAGGACAGAAGCAGAAGCACTCTCAGTGGAGACCCAATGCACAGGGAGCGAGGTAAGTAGAAGCACCAGAAATGTACTGGTGGGGGGTGACATGCAAAGTGATCAAGAATGGAGACTAGCACTGGACATGTGGAGAGGTGAAATCAATGCATAGGTACAAAAGGAAAAACAAGGACTAGCAGGGACAGATGGAAGCGCTGCCCTAGAAATACACTGGAGTAAGACCCATAACCCCCGAGGAGGACGGAGATGCTGGCACAAAATGTGTACAGGATGCAAACCAACACACAGAGACGGCGGACAGTCCAGAGACGGAGGGACGCTCAGAGAATAAACAGAGACTAAATGCAGCACATAAACCAATTCACACAGACTACAAGCAGCACAGACCAATTTGCAGAGACTGGGGGAAGCGCAGAGACTGCGGGAAGCGCAGACTGGGGGAAGCGAGGGGAGGGGAGATGAGGCATGCACATGAAATGTACCGGAAGTTGTTCGACTTCCATGAAATTCAGTGAAGTGCAAGAACTCAAAATGTACAGTAGACTGGAATAAGGACAAGCACTGCAAATGTACACGGTTGAGACACATGACTTCAGGGACCAATGATAGTGCAAGGCGCATGAGCAAAAGATGTGTAGTGCTGTGATAACCACGATCAGAATGTCCCAATGAGATCTATGTGATCACTGCGCAGCCCATAACTGCGATGTCCGAAATGCCAATGCCAGTTACGGCGTGTCGCAGTAATCATATATATCACTGTGCCGGCTTCACGGCCTGCTTTTCTCTTCACACCCCCCACCCCCAATTTACCTTTTTCGGCACCACACTTCTGTGTATGCTGCCTGCACCCTGCTATCCCTGCAGCGTCCGCTCCTCCCACTAACGTGGATTAGAGCTGATGCCGCAGGGTGCTTTTCTTTTTTTTCTTTCGTGTCCCCCGCTTACCAAAATGGTAAGCAAGGGACACCCTCACAACTCCCGACTCCCGTTACGGTGCCCAAGCAGAGTGTGGGACACCCCCGCAACCCATGCTGTGCTTGACTGCAGTAAATGTCACCCACATTGTATGCGCCGTCAAAGACGCAGTAACTGTGGGAGCGCACAAATGAGGGTGACATTTTTGTACGATTCCATCCCAATGCATGTCCCAATGCTGTGAAATCTGAAGAACAGGCACAAGGAATCAAATGCAGTGAGATAAGTGCAAGAAATTAACACGTGAGTTAGAACCATAGGGACCAAAGCTAGTGAGAGCTCAGCTACAGTGTTGACACTTATACATGTATAGACCAATTAAAATGAACTATTTTCCTCACTCTTGTTAGTTTGAGGCAATAGAAATCAACAAAAAAGCTATGGTTTCTTTTTGCTGAAAGATCCCCAACAATGGGCTGCGATGTATGTTCGGGGGGCTATTTTACTCCCATTGAGACCGGCTGGGTGGGAAACAGGGAAGATTAATGTACCTTGATGTGAAGCAGCTCTTTCCTATCAGTGACCCTTGGCAGTGCAATGCCCTTCCTTCTAAGATGACCTATCCTGCGTTTCCCCCATAGGACCTGCCGCGATTCCAGGAACTGATCTTTGAGGATTTTGCCCGCTCTATCTTGGTGGAGAACACCTACGAGGAAGTAGTGCTGCAGTCTGTCATGAAGGAGATCATGCAAGGTAAGGTTCCGCCTCAGGGTCCTGAGAGGGGCAACGAGATGGAGGGGGTTCACTTTGGATCAGACTCCGGGGGTGAGGGGGTAGGGGACAGGGTGCTGGAAAAGGCACTGAAGTTTAGAGAATTAAGCCTTATAGTAAAAAGCACGAAGGGACATAAACCTATTCACACCTTGGCACCTAGATCATTGGCATAAGTGAGGCCATGGTGCATGTCTTTCTATTTTCACAAACTGTAAACTAGATATATTGTGCATATTTCACCTAGAAAAGTACAATAGCCAGAAAACATCCTTTTCCGATATGCACTGATTCGAACTTCACATTACCCTTCTTGCCTCCAGACTCTAACTAACTTTTTTTCCCCCTACTCTTACAGTATCTAGTGCCAAGGTGCTACCAAACTGGCAGGGATTGCACTTTACACGACCCCATTGCAATACATTACACTATAGGTGGGTAAGCCAGCAGGCCTTGGGCCAGCTTGGGCCCAGAGGTTGACCCAAGCTCAACTCGAGCTATGAGCCACTGTCTGGCCAAACCACAAGACTAGCCCTGTCCGCTCACTCTGATATTTCAAGATACTTTTAAAAAACGTACCTGGTTGTGATTGTGACCTTTGTGCCATTGTTATGTTTTTACATGTGTTTTCGGTCTCTTTCTAATGAAATTTGGGCTTGGCTTCAGCAAGCAAGCACACTTTCCCTTAAAAGGAGTACATAGTAAACATACAACAGTAGAAAGGGTCATGATACAACAAGGTTAGCAGGGGCAACGTATGTTGGGGTCCAGAATGTCTATGGGGGAAATGGATTGAGGAGGCAGGATAGCAGGATGGCTAGTATAGCTGTTGTGTTGTTGGTGTGTGTGTAAGACAGAAAGCCAGGTATGGCATTTAGCTTGCTTGGTTTGTGTTTGGCCCTATGCCTATGAGACAATCCAGACCTCCTGGCTCATCTTTTGCTCAGCTCTCCCCATTAAAGGAATGGTTTGGTCAGAAAATATTATTGGCCAAAAAGATGGCCAATAATAAAACAAATACCTAAAATATATTTTTTTTTAAGTCCCTATGCAAAGTTTCAAGCAAATAAAGCTCAAACTTTACAATTGCAAGCACTAGGGGGCATCCATTTTGTGAAATGGATGCCGCCTGTGCTTGCGTTTGCGGCACTAATGAAGCAAAAGCCAGCCAGCTGTAGTAAACAAAAGCTACCACTGTGAGGCTTTTGCTTCATTGGTGCTGGTCTCGGAGGACGGGGACCAGGTACTACAGGCAGGAAAGCTGCAGCTGCATCTCGGTAAGTGCTATATTTCTTTTAAATAAGCACTAGCTGCAGTTTTTTTTCTAAGTTTTCCGGGCTGGAGGAGCACGGAAAACTTAGAAATAAAACTGCAGCTTTTAAAACATTGTATTTATGTTTGCGGTAGCTTCAGCTTGGAGCCCTCAGGGCTCCAAGCTGAAGCTACCGCAAACATAAATACAACGTTGTGTTTCAAAAACGCTGTGGTTTTCCTTTCTAAGTTTCTCGCGCTCCTCCAAGCTGGAAGAGCCTGAGAAACGTAGAAAGAAAAACTGCAGCATTTTTGAAACACAACCGCGTTGTGTTTCTGCCTGCCGTGGCTATCAATTTGAGTCTCCGGTGCTCCCCCGGGGGAGTACCGGAGACCAAAAGTGAAAGCTGCTGTAGGCAGAAACACAATGCGGGTGTTTAGAAATGCTGCAGTGTTTCTGCCTACAGCAGCTTTCACTTTGGGGCTCAAGCCCGAGAGCCCCAAAGTGAAAGCTGCTGTAGGCAGAAACACAACGTGGTTGTGTTTCCGTGCCGCAGTGTTTAGAAATACAACATTTTTGTATTTGTAAATGCTGCAGTATTTACAAATCCAAGAGCGTTGTTATTCTGAATGCTGCAGCTTTCGCTGAGAGCCTCCTGGACTCCCTCAGGGTTGGGGGAGCCCAGGAGACTCCCAGCGAAAGCTGCCACTGTCAGAATAACAACGTTGTTGTATTTGTGATTGCCGTGGTTTTCCAACCACGGCAATCACAAATACAACGTTATATTTTTAATTGGTGCGCCTCGGCTTTTTGCCTTCATTTTACATTTTCTGTGCTTCCCTGGGCTTGAGGAGCACAGAAAACGTCAAATGAAAGTGAAGGCAGCCTCCTCAGCTCTGCTTAGGCTGCAGTAAGCAAAAGCTCCCAGTACGGCGTTTTTGCTGCTTTTTTAGTGCCGTGAAGGCAGAGCCGAGGAGGCTGCCTGAAATCACAAAATGGATGCCCCCTAGTGCTTGCAATTTTAAAGTTTGAGCTTCATTTGCTCGAAGCTTTCCATAGGGACTTAACAAAAATATATATATATTTTAGGTATTTGTTTTATTATTGGCCATCTTTTTGGCCAATAATATTTTCTGACCGAACCATTCCTTTAATTCTCTGGATCCCCGCCTCTCCATTACACTAGTATTTTTAAATCCTCTACAGTCCGAGTTTGTAACAGCTTTGTATAATAGGCACTTTCAGTCGGGAATGGGAGCACGTATACAAGCCCCATATTACTTTGAAGTTGGGTTGGCGCCCCAATGAGGAATGTTCACATTTTTCTTAGGGATTGTGTGTTCCTTTTGAAACTTATAAAGCTGTGTTGACCAGACATGTTTGCCTCAACTATGTCCATAAAATAACCTTGTATGTTTTACCTTTTTAGCTGTGAAAGAAGCCGCCGTGCAGAGGAAGCACAATCTCTACCGGGACAGCATTGTCCTGCGCAACAGTGATCCCAACCTACACCTTCTGGGCGAGGGCATGCCCATCGACTGGAGTGAAGAGTATGGTGGCACGGATGAGCCTGAAAAGGCTGCTCCCATCGAGAAACCTCGCAGACTGCGGCAGGTGGTATCCCTCATTCACGATGATGAAAGCACGCTTCAGTATGAGTCCTGTGCGGAGGTTCCATCGCACGAGGATATTCAAGAGGAGCTGGAGGCGGAACAGACTGAAGACCGGCCTAATCAAGCAACGCAGGAGCCACCCAAGTCACCTGACTATGTCAAGGGCATCCGCAGCATGCTTGTGAAAGAGTTTGATGTAGAGACCCCAATTCAAGCCGTTGACCAGACAGATGCCTCATTGGTGGACAATGGCAGAGTTGAAGAGTGCCAATCGGCTGGGAGGCCAATGAGTGAGGAACCCACCTGTGAAGCACCTGTGCACGAGGAACCCATCTGCAAAGTGCCCATGCATGAAGAACCCACCTGTGAAGTGCCCACACATGAAAAACTCACTTGTGAGGTGCCCACGCAAGAGGAACTCACTTGTGAAGCACCATCACATGAGGAACACACCTATAAAGCACACACTCACAAGGATCCCACACACGAGGCAGATAACAAACCAACCAATGAAGAATCTACTGTTGAAGAACCCACCCAGGCGATACCCACTGAGGAAGAACCCACAGACGACGAAACAGACCAACCTGAAGAGCCTGCTCGCCTTTACCTGGTACATTCCAGCCAGCATGACAGCGGCTTCCAATCGCCAAGCAATGATGGGGAGGATACAGAAGAGAAGCCCATGGCACCTGCTTCTCCTGTGAAGTCCTCCTTTGGGGGAGCTATTGTCTTACCAAATCCTGAGCTCCACCTTGCAGACAACCAAACAACGAGGGACCACAAAATCAGAGAGGAAGTCTCCACCACCGTCCAGGCCATGCTCGAGAAGGCCGATCACACCCAAGCGTGCAAAGAATCCCTCGGGCAGGAGGAGGCGCACACCAAATTGTAAACATAAACTTTTGTGTGGAGGGGAGACGAGTGAGGGTCACTCGCACACCGTTTGCCAAAAGTGGACTGGTCGCCGGAGTGCTTCTCATTCAGATGACTGGGCAGGGGTGGGTGCTGGGGTGGCATCTGAGGCAGCAGCAGCATCTTCTTCGTCTCATCAGACTCAGGCTTGCTGTGGACTCCTGATTGCCAGAGCAGAAGGGAAGAGGTGTTTGAGAGGAATGAACATATGCTACCAGTCCACTTGCAGAAGGAACCGAGAGCCACCATATAAGGCATGTTTTTGACTTGTACGGAATGGCTCCTTGGAAGGGCGATGGGCATATTGAGTGCCAGAAATCACGGTGGGCCACAGACCTCTGGTTCTGCACTGCTTTTTCTTCACATTCCGATTTTAGTATTTTTTCCTTGTTTGCTTTTGCTGCAAAGGACCTTCCAATAAGGTTCGACGTCGACTGGTGAACTCTCCGCTCCATTCCAAGGGGATGCGCGAAGCCTTCAGCAATCCATGACCCCTGTGCAAATCGCAGTCGCTGGGAATACCCTGCATTGTGGTGTCCTTTCCTCGCTGTCGCTCCTTTTCTTTCGCTTGCAGTAAATGATGGAAGCCTTTGCCACACAGATCACCCAGCCCAGCTACTAGGGGTTATCCTGGCTTACTTCCATTGGCTGTAATCAAGGCCTCTTCCGCACGCACCATTGTCATTACGGCTATGTGGCAAAGTGAAGTGGTGTGCCAGGCACAGCTCTGCTGTTCCGCCTCCATCCTTTGCTACGCAATACCCCTCGCCCCCTAGCATTTGCCTTCTCCAGCATACTTCCAGCTTTGCTGCTCTGGCATACCCTGGCACACTGCATCACTCGGACCTTTCAACAGCTTTGCAATGTGTGTCTGTTTCCTCCTTTGAGTCCAGCAATGACTCCTGTCTCACAGCTCCGCTGATGCGTCTCTGACCTGACTGACAGCACACCCTAGAGGGGAGCTCGCCCTGCCGGGGCACTTTGAGCCTCCCCAATAGTGCACCTGTAATTCATGTATATCATGGCCAAAAGCATGCCCTGTTGCTGCCCCTCCCGCGCCCACCGCCCCACCTCATCATGGTCCGATGCCTGCAAGCCCTGGGACGTTCAACAGGTTTCTGAATGTGTGTCATCCTTGCATGCAAACCCCTGCGTGACTGAAGCAAGCCCCCTGCACTCACGTGGCTGCACACGAGGCTCTATACTTGGCGTGTGCCCCTGACAGATGTTCCGTGCTGTGGAGGAGGAGCTATCTGGGGTAGTTCTAGCCTGACACTTGCTAAACCTCTGGCACACAGCTGGGGGTTTCAGACTTATATAGGAAAGCCCCCTGGTCCACAGAATGGAAGACCTGTCTCTGGTGAGCGAGTAGGTGGTGGTGTGTATTGCACAGCTGCCTTATGCTACCTGGTCTGATATGATGTGATAGTTTATTTATATAGCGCCTATACACAACGTGTTTCAAAGCGCTGTTGTCTCAGTGCAGAAGAAGCATTTTAAAGCACTCATCCGAGTTTTATCAATAGTCTAGGTGTTGATGTGTGCCTCTGATTCTTCCTATAAAGGGCAATGCCGCCTCCACGGGATCAGCATGTGTGCTCCAATGCATTGTGGGTAGTCATCACATGGCAAAGCACCGTAAGCCGCTCAGGATGAGAGCTAACTTTAAGAGTATGGGCTTCAGAGCTAGAAGGCAAGACTCCTCACAAAAAGCGGGATGGGTAGCCCCTGCATTGTGTGGAAAGGTGACAGTGGGATTGTTACACTGAGAGTCGTGGGAGGTTGATGTGATCCCTAAACTCTCTTCCCGCAAGATCTACACCATCCCTGAGGTTTCATCTCTCTGAAGGCGCCGAACCCCGCCTACTTAATAGACCCCTGCAATACCAATATGCAGTGCTGTCCCCCAAAATAAGGGTTTGCCCTCAGAACATGAGAAGACTTCTGCACTGAGGCTGCTTTGGCAAGGGTGGGGCCTGGAGCGCCCGCTGATCTATACTAGGCAACTTGCAGGCATGAGAAACAGGAAGCGGGGAGCTGGGAGGGTACTTGAGACAAAATGGAAATCAACAAGAAGTCTAGGCCTGTTTTGTTTCGTTCTGAGGGCTAATCGGGAGAGCACTGAGTGGTAGGGCAAGTGGTGCGCAAGCGCAAGCACGTGTCTATGTGTGGTGGTGGCGAAGCACTGCAGGGATGGTGAGGAGCAGAGCAAAGATCAAGAGGCGATGGAACACTGGAGCAACAGAGAGTGGAGAAGCACCCCAGAAAGCTAAGTGGGGGGCTTCCCAGAGAGCAGAAGTAGAGGCCGAGAGATGGCAATGGAGAGAAGTACAGCAGAGGGTGGAGGTGGTGGCGGACCAGCAAAGAACTACAGCAGAGAGATGGAGGTGGTGGAGGAGGAACAGAGAACTACACCAGAGAGATGGAGGTGGTGGAGGAGGAGCAGAGAAGTACAGCAGAGGGATGGAGGTGGTGGAGGAGGGGCAGAGAAGTACAGCAGAGGGATGGAGGTGTGGAGGAGGAGCAGGGTAGTACAGCAGCGAGTTGGAGGTGGTGGAGGAGGAGCAGAGAACTACAGCAGAGAGATGGAGGTGGTGGAGGAGGAGCAGAGAACTACAGCAGAGAGATGGAGGTGGTGGAGGAGGAGCAGAGAACTACAGCAGAGAGATGGAGGTGGTGGAGGAGGAGCAGAGAACTACAGCAGAGAGATGGAGGTGGTGGAGGAGGAGCAGAGAACTACAGCAGAGGGCTCGAGACGGTGGAGGAGGAACGCTGAAGTCTAGCACCCATCTGAGACCCACACACACGGAGGCAGCACCCATCTGAGACCCGCACACATGGAGGCAGCCCCCATCTAAGACCCGCTCATGCTCAGACAACACCCACCTGAGACTTGCTCACGACGAGACCGCACCCATCTGAGACCCGCTCACACCAAGGCAGCACCCATCTAAAACCCACACACAAAGGCATCACCCATCTGAGACCCACACACACGGAGGCAGCACCTATCTGAGACCTGCTCACGCTGAGGCAGCAACCCCCTGAGACACAGCACTAATCTGTGACCTGCTCACGCTGACGCAGCACCCATCTGGCCCCAGCACACAATGAGATAGCACCCACCTAAGAGACAGCACCCATTTGAGACCCTCTCACACCGAGGCAGTACCAATGAGAGACCCACTCACACTGAGACAGCACCCATCTGAGACCCGCTGACACTGAGGCATCACCCCCTTGAAACAAAGCACTCATTTGAGGCCTGCTCACCCTAAGGCAGAACCCAAATGAGACCCACTCACAATAAGGCAGCACCCAGCTGAGACCTGCTCACATTGAGATAGCCCCCATCCGAGGCCGCTCACTTTGAGACAGCACCCATCTAGGACCCACTCATTCGAATCCCGCACCAATCGGAGTTGCCCTTACCTTGAGACGGCACCCTCAAGGACTAAGGACCCACCTGAGATAAAACCCCAATATCAATTAAATCTGCTCACAATGATCCCCACCCCCGTTCATCACTCAGACCGAGACAGCAGCCATCTCCCGGAGTCTAGAATACATTGAAACAGCTCCGCTCGGATCAAGCAAGAGGTTTCTGTGCAGTCTACACGTGGCCCAAAACATCTTGCCTGATGGCAAAAAAACAAGATCCTTTTCCGCTTCTGGCAACAACTTTTAAAATCAGTTTCGCTTGTTTTTAGCAAAATAAATACTAGCTGTACCTTTTTATCTTTAAATTGAATAAGATAGAATATCGATTTTTAAATGTTTTTCAGCCAATTTCAATGTTAGTTATTCAGAACGGTGTGGCCACCAATTTCAAGTTTTTTAGGCTTTTAAAGGTACTGAGGAGCATTAAAACGACGGGATTGGCTCCTGACTGTTGAAACAAACTCGGGTGATTTAGCTGGTAAAACGGCGTGAAAGCTTTTTAAAACTTTACTTACAAATTCAATGTTTTTTAAAGGATAGAAACTTTATTTCGGAGTTCTGAAAAAATTGGGATTGATTGCTGAGTGTTTTAATAAAAACAAACATTTAGAAAAGTTAATATTTGATAGTTAATATAATATTTGTTAAAAAACCAAGCACAGTGTTTTTAAAGGTATATGGGTGTTTTAGATAAGCAATGCCCGCCTTTCTAAATGAGGGTGTTTTTTTGGCCACTCTAGCTACATTTTTTTTTCACATTGTGCGATCCCACCTGGGGGCCACGATTTCTTGGGTAATATGAGAAATCACAGGGGTGGGGTGAATTCCACTTACTGGCCACTAGTGACGAGAACAGTGTGCATCCCGAGGGAGCAGATTCCGTGTGGGCACTAGTACAGAGGGATGCAGCTATCTAGGCACTAGCACAGAAAAGAGGGAAATGGCTGTGCAGGCGCGAGCACAGGTTCAGGCGGCTTCTATGGAGTCTTCTGGATCCTACGCGAGACTGTTGGATGCTCTCTGCAGAAACTAGCACACACTGGGCGAGAAGTGTGGGCCTGGCCACACGCACAGATGGCAGAACTTGTGTTTACGTGTGTATAGCTGCGGGGGGGAGCGTCTTTGCACAGAGCACACTAGCACAGACTGAAGGGCAGGCATGCTGGTGGACGCAGGAGGGGCTCATGGGGAGGGGGATTCTTTCTAGGCTGGGGGTATGCAGCCTGCAGCTCCCAGGATGCTCTGAGCAACCTCTCTAATCATCCTTTGGCCTGGACTATGCCGGCTCGGACCAATGGGGATTGTACTTATGGAAAGCCGAAAGTCGCAGACCCCTGACCCTGGGCACTCTGCCTTGTCTCTGTCACTAGCACAAAACCCCTGCATGCCTTCCCCTGGATACACTCGCACAGACTAGAAGAGCTTCCCTTCCTCCCAGAGACACTACTTCTGATTTGAGTGGGCATATTCCTTCTCCGGGGTGCTTGCAGGCACACTATATCTCCACCCACTGAGCTATCTGCTGAATATCCTCTCATGCACAGACCCACCAAAGGCAACATTCCTTCAATTCATGTCAGTGGAAGATACAGGAAATCCCCAGGCTTCCTCCGGCTCCCCCTGATCAGAAATCCACGGGATTGGCAGGTAGCATAGCCCTGCGGGTGACCTCAAGCCTTGCGGGCCCAGAGCTGAAGGAAGCGGGTTATTGAGCAGCATCCAACGGGGGCGTACATCCCAGCAAGGGATGGGGATCTACCATGCTCCAGGTGATCACTGGGACCATGCAAGCAGTCACTACAAGGACAGAAGCTGGCGGCTACTCTCCCCATGGACAGGCCTCCATCACAGGGGGGGAAGAAGCAACCAAGCTCACCCACATAGGGCGAATCTCAACGCTAACCGCTCACTTTCCACCCACAATGGGGCAGGGATCCTTTACCCGGGGCGGCCCCAGCAGATCTCAAAGTGCCTTTTGATGGGAAACCGTCTCCCTATTTTATTGAAATGTTACACAGATGTATAAATATGCTATTAATATTAATAATAATAAAAAGCTTTATTGTAGCAAGTTGGCGGTGTGGTTTTTGCCTGCGTCATTGTGTTTGCTGTGCCCAGCTGTGTGGTCCCTTACATCGATTTCTGAACGTGAGGAATGGGAGGAAATTGACCAAGAGTTGGGATCAGCTCACAGGCAAGTGGCCAGCCAGCAGTGGGAAGTCCCACGACGGTGGCAACTCTTGGCGGCAACCCTTGGCTGGCCTGCAGATTTGGCAGGGTGGCTACAGGTAAGAGCTACGCATTGCTTCAGTCCATGAGTGAGAGTGATTTATCCCTGCGGCTCATCCATGACACCACCCCACGGTGTGATGCCCCCCGTAAATACATAGGACCCTATTTCACCTTCTTTTAGCAGTATTGCGGTGCTGTTGTTGGTTGTTCATGTTTTGGAGAGGAGTGTTGTGGTTGCGTGGTGGAGCTGCCATTGCCGCAATCTGAATCTGACCGCTGCAAGTGTGCAGTCGTTTCCAGTTGGGAACGGTTGATATTTGTAGTGGTCTTCCCCAATAAGAAATAAAACATGTCGATTTTGATTGTTTTCTTCATAAAATATTTTTTTGTGTTGTCTAAGGATTTTTAAATTCTAAATGAAGAACAATATATGTGTGTTACTTTAAAACAAAAAATACAAATAAATGGAGCCCACCTAAAAAAGTGGGTTCCTTGCAGCATAGTCGCAAAGGCCGCCCTGTGTTGTAAACTACCTAGTTGTACTATTTAACACAAATACATTAAGGCAGTACATTTTTACAATTTCCTTCTATCAAATGTATGCATTTTTTCTACCCGACCAGACCAAAGCAGATGTATTTTTGTGTGTGTAAGGAATTTGAAGCTAGCAAATCCTAGTGGTATGTTCATCGCTTCCTTCCCTGGGTTAGAGTACATCTCACTCACAGGGATTTGATTTCACCCCTGTCTAGGGATGGGCTGCAAAGCGGATTGTCACAGTTGTTGCGTTTCTCTGCCCATGGTGCTACACAGGATGGAGTGCATCACAGATCTCCTCACCGCCAATGTTGCTGGATTCCTCACTCATTCGTTTCTTTTGTGTTGGTCCCTGAAGCTCAGCTTAGATCCTGTCCATCATCCCAAAGTGGCCCAAGATGGCGCTGGGCTGGAGTAGCAGCGAGCCACTACTCACCCACGCCATGGAGACTCACTGCATCAAGGCTGCCTGTCCAGGACTATTGGAAGGGAGGAAGCACTGCTCGGCCAGGAAACCGTCTATAATTAGGAGAAGCAGTTCCCACCAGCGTGGAGTACTGTTCACAAGGTAGGGGGGAGCCCATGCTGGGTTTTCCCACAGCTTTAGAAGAAACCGTGAGCAAGGACAAAGAAGCCTGGGTCCAGCCAATAAAGCCAAACCAGGTCCTCCTTCTCCACAGCAGCCCATCTTCATAGCAGCCCTCCAGCATTTAAAGTAAGATTCTGAGAAAGAAACAGGGTATCCCCACTGCTGAGCCCACGTCAGCAGAACAACCTTTTCAGGCACGACTCGTTATCCCTACAGACAAAGGAATGGCTACAAGTACAATGGATGCATTAGAAATTCATTGGTACCCCAATGGTCACTATACAGGGGCATTGTGCCAGAAATGTGGTAAAAAGGGCATACACTTGGTATAGCCAAAATTAAAGCACAGCTGCTACTAGCCTACATCAAAGCACACCTTACAGGTGACCGAAGAAAACTGGGTGCTTCACCCTAGCCATATCACAAAAAGAATTGCAGTGATGGGGGCCATCAGTAGATGTCCTTCTGCTCACAAAAGTAAACCAGCATGGACAATGCCAACACTTTGAGCATTTATGTAGGCGCGAGAAAGGCGGCCATTCATGTTAGCAGCTGCAAAAGGGTACAAGTACCTAGGCGTCTTATAACAGTGCCTGGCAAATGCCTAAACTTATACACAATCCAAAACTGTTGGCTTTGTCAATGCTTGTTTTTAACAGGACTTCAGTGAAGGACACGCATAGTGCTAATAAAACGAGTGGCTGAAATCAAACCTGGTTAAGACATTTTTATTACACCAGTAGCTCGTTTACAGCTGCAATTAAGTCATTAACTCTCAGAGGGCTGCTCTGAAAGACACAGGCATTTTGAGTGCATATTTTGTTGCTAAGGCTTGATTAAAGTGAGCTCAAAGAGTTCCCATGAGGAGGTGGTTTAGGCAGGGAGGGGCAGGAACTGGGTGGGAATGGCCATAGGGATTAGTATGGCCATGAGCAGTCAATGGGTGGTGTAAGGGCGTAGAAGTAGGAGATAGACGCACAGGCGGCATGCTTTTGGGAATACTTTTATTGGTGAGAAAATAAAAGAGAAACCCCTGTCTGACCCTAGTTGCAAGAGATGTTTCCCTTCCTCAACTAAATACTAAGGAATCTGTTAGGATGTCAAGTCTAAAGCAAAAAGAGTCCACCATGCTGTGTCCAAAAACCTATTTCCAACCCTTACACTTTTTTTTTTTTTTTTATATTTTTATTGGTTTATTTACAAACCTTTAAAAAGAAAAGCAAAAAGGATGAGACTATGAATCGCTCTTCATTACATTCACATTATCCACATTAATTTTTGAGCCACCACATTAGTCCATTAAGCAATTCTCAATTAATGCTAACAAAGTTGTCAGTGGTAGTATCAATTTTTGATCCGTTCCTCTAAACATGTGAGACCACCACTCCTCAGCATTGAGGGAAGGGTGACTCTCACTCCAGTTACCCAGCAGTCGGGTTCTTTCTGTGCGTAGATTTGTGCAAAATAGCACTAAGTGTTTTAAAGTTTCTGGTTCTTGATCACAGAGTCGGCACATTGGATTCGTATTCCTGTTAGCTGTCCATGTTCTCAGACGTTCTTTTGTTTTGAACATGTTAAGCCGAAACCGCATGTATAGTCTTCTTGCGTTCGGATCAGGAAATAACTCAATGTATTTTTGCAATTTGTTAAACGCACAAGCCTCGGGTGGCACTTCGCTCAATAATTTCAAGGCTCCTCTTTCAGAACAAGTCAGCTCCCAGTCTAGACGCCATAGTTTTAATTTTGCAGCATCCGGATTTCCTTCTAGCAGGGCTGGTTTGATGTCATATTCCGACATTAAGCTTTCACAGCGTTTTAGCCACATTTCTAGTACTCCTAAAGCTGATATAGTTTCATTGTTGAAAATGGCAAATTGCGGAATTCCCTCTCCGACCTTTGTTTTTCGGTATAGAGACAACAAACTCCAGCAAACACGTGCGTGCATGGAGATCAGTGATAGTTCGTACCTAATTGATGCTGTTGAAGTCCCTTTGGGTAGTCCCAGGACTTTTACCCAGAAAATATTCTCGAGCGTGGACCAAATTTTCCAAGAGCACCCCAAGGCGTTTTCAGCTCCATATATTAGGGATGGGATTACTTTTTGTTGATAGAATTTTAGTACCACTTTGAGTGAAAACCTGCCGAATCTATTCTTTAGAACTAAGGCTTGGTTTGCTAATTGTTTACATTTACGTTTTGTCTCTGTTACCCAAGGGTTGTCATTAAGACAGGAACTGACGATCATTCCAAGGTATTTTACACTCGGCGATATTAGAAGTTTTTCCGTTCCTATGAACCAAGATTGGTTTTTTCGCGTTCTTTTCTGACCCCTCTGCAAATTGTTTAACACAAGAATTTCACATTTTTTTGTGTTAATAAGAAGATGATTTTCAAGCACATACTGCTGTACTGCGTTGATTTTCCTTTGCAGACCAATCGGTGTCCGATCCAGTAATATAAGGTCATCCGCATACAGAAGCCAATTCAAGGGGGACCCATGAATCTTCGGCGGAAAAGATCTTACTGCCTCTATTGGAATTCCAATGTCAGAAATAAACAGGGAAAATATGGCTGCCGCCAGGGGGCAACCTTGTTTAACCCCCTTAAATGTTTTGATCGGTGCAGACAATGTTCCAGTTTGGTCCAGTCTTACTCTCACAGTGGTACCAGTATGTAAGTCTTTTATTGCGTCTAAAAGGTCGATTGGGCACCCCCATTTGTTCAGTTTTTCCCATAGCAGTTCTCGATCTACCGTGTCAAAGGCATTGGAAAAATCAATAAATGCGAGGTATACAGCTGTGTTAGATCTAATAGCCTCCATCTTCAGTAAATTCAGTAGCAATAAATTCAAAGAACATCCCACACGTTTAACAAAGCCAGTTTGACGCGTATCAACATGATTAGATTGGGTTGCCCACGTCACTAGCTTTGTTTGTAACACGGTTGCATAAATTTTTCCTAATACGTCGAGTAAAGCAATTGGTCGGTAGTTTTTTGGGCAGGTTCTGTCACCTTTTTTGTAGATGGGTACGATTACTGCTGATTTCCATGATCTTGGGGTTTGCCTTTGATCGTTTATTCTCTGGAATAGTATCATGCAAAAGTCGGCCCACAACTCTGGTTGTTGCTTGATTGTAAAATTTGTAAGGCCATCCGGGCCGGGAGCTCGCGAGTTGTTGGATTTCTTAATTATGTTTATGATGTCGTCTTTGTTGAATACCAAGTCCCATTTGTTTGAGATTATGGCACACGGATTAGGTATTTCAAAGTTCTTTTTATATAAATTGCTGAAGTGGGCAATCCAACCTGACTCAGGCACCATCACGGCTTGCATGCCACACTGGGAGGCTTCTGAATCGTTAATGATGTTCCAGAAGTCTCTGGTATTTTTATTTCCAAGACTTCTTAACATTCGTTCTGAGTCACCTTGTAACATTGACCTTTTGTGGGATTTGATCCAGTTTTTATACCGCTGTCTGGCCTCTTTGGTCAAAATTACGCGTGTAGCGTTATCGTGGTTCCGGGCTAGTCGGATAGTACGCCTCATTAAACGTTTTTGTTGCAATACATTGAGATCAAAGCAATGAAGGCGTTTTATGCTAGGTCGTTTTAGCCCACCTTTGTTTATTTGAAATTTTACTAATAGACCTGCGTAGTCAGGTGTTGGTTCTCCTGTACAATACTGGTCTAATATCTGGACGACTTCTTCGGTGTCAAGCCTTAATCTCACTCTGTTTGGTCCAACTTTGATCCTTTGTGGCCATTTCGACTTGGCGTTTTGCGTCTGAATAGTAAAGTTCATTATTAACATGTCGTGGTCACTCATTTCCTTTGAGATCGCTTTTAGTGTGGTTACTCGTTTGTGAAGATCTGCTGAGACAAATATATAGTCAATTGTTGAGCCGTGGCAACCACTTTTCCATGTGTGCGCTGGTGGTATGTCGCCTTGAGTGTGACCATTTAACATTTGTAAATTTCGAGCGCCTAGTTCTTTCTTTATTTTTAACCCCAGGTTTTTTGTTAAGGATTTTCTTGCATGAAAGAAATCAATGTTCAAGTCGCCGCAAAGTATTATGTTGGAGCTCCTTTGGTTCACAAGTAGACGATCTATAATAGTCGAGATTGCATCGATGAAGTCGTCATTCCCCACACTGGCATGGTTCCAATAAACGTTAATAATTGTCATTTGTTCAGGTGCTAATTTGTCGCAGTCTGGTCTGGTCAAGGTTGATTCTTGAATGAAAGGAGAATGATTCACAGAATTTGTAATCCTGAACCCAGATATACTCCTTACCATCGTTAGCAGGCCAGCCATTGGGCGCCCCTTGCCAGATTGTATAGCAGGGTTTACGACGATCTGAAAGCCCGTCGCTACCGGAGCTTCAGTTAACCATGTTTCTTGTAAACAAGCAATTGTCAAATCACCCAACCACTCACTGTAGAACAAATGGTTGAAACCCCGTGTGTTCCACGATCCAAGTGAACATGTCTGGGATGGGGGCTCAGCCTGGCATTATTGTGGTTGGTTGATGTTCAGTGTTGCTGCTACCCAGTTCCAGTTTTGTTCCACCCCACGGGGAAGAGAGGTAATATGAGTATTTGTTGCTTCATCGTTTGTTTTTCCATAGCCTTGAATTGTTATAGAAAACTGCTTTATGGGCACATTTTCTTCTTGACAGCAATCGTTATCAAATGAGACGTGTTTCTTACCAGTAGACGGAAACTTATTATTTGTAATTTTTGCTTTTGAGCTCTCGACATTTGAGTTCTGGTGCGGGGGCTTTAACTGTCCCGCGAAGGCGTTTGCCGCCGCCTCGTACAGGCTCTCTGATGCTTTTTGGGTGTCCCAGACACGTCCTATGGACTTAAGTTGTGGACTATGATTGTATGTTACTACGGTGGATAATTCGTCTTGCAACTTATAGACATCAAAGCCCATGGAAAGCAGGGACACGTTTTCCTCTAAAATGGAGGAAGCGATCAAGGGAGAGGTTATGTGAAGCACCACTTTGTCGTTCCGGGCCTCTTCTGGGAATTCGACTAAAAGCAGATCGTCTGAGTTGATGGCACGTAATCTCGGGACGTGATGTAATAGTGTTACTATGTTCCTGCGATTTAGAATCAAGTTGTCATGGGGCTGCAATCGCTCGACAAGTATTCTGACCGAGGGATGATGATGGGATCCCCTGGATGTTAGCATCTCTTTCATTGTTTTAGTTGTATTTGTAGGTCTTGTTTTGTGATCATTATTGTTCCTCTCTGGTAGTAATGAGCGTTGGAGTTCGACTCTTTCGTTACAGGCTCCTGCTTGAGTCTTTCTCTGATCCGATGGTGGATGAACTTGATCAGTACACCTTTCTAATTGGTAAATTCTGTTTTGTTCTTGTCGTTTGTCTTGCATGGTCAAGAAATTGTGACTCTTATTCGGTAGGGCGACTCCCTTGTCGTTTATTTGGAAATTTCGCCCAGGTGGACACTCAACGGCAGCCTTGAGTGACGTGGTAGGAGCACTCGCTTTGGCGTCGTTCCCAGTGGATGTCGCTCTGCCCACCGCGGATGCTTCTTTCTTTAAGCACTCCGTTTTCGGCTCGTTACCAGTACATGGTTTTTCACAAAGAACAGCACTGGATTCCAAGTCTTCATACACGCTGTCATCATAAGTTGACAAATTTAATAAGTCAATTGAGGGTTCTTTCTCTGTGCTTACTTTATTGGATTCCTTAGGGACACTCTCAGTGTCAGATAGACTGGCAGAAGCCTGTTTTTGAGTTTGCTTAGCAGACTGCTTTATTGTTCTTGGGGCTAACGTGTGGACCACTTTGATGTTACGTAAAAATTTTCGTGCTCCATTTTGTTTGCTGCCTCTCTTGACAGGTAAGTTTTTGGATTTTTTTTTTAATTGTTGTCCAGTCAGGTGTTTACCCACACTTTTTTGTGATGATGTCTCATCTTCTTTATTGAAAATGGAGAATAATGGACGATTTGTATCTTCAGTAGGGCCCTGCTCGGTCCAGTTTGATTCCGCACGCTGCGGCTGTGTGGTAGAGGTTGATTCAACTTGTGAATCTCTCAAAGCTAAATTTGCAGAGTTTTTAGCTTGTTCGAATGCAGTGTGAAATGATACGTCAATAATTTCAGTGATTGGAATAGCATCAGAACTTGGGGTTGCTATACTTGCTGAGGCACTGAGACTTGTTGGCTGTAGTCTGGGTTTTTTTGATGTAATAATAGGGGCCGTAGAGGAATCCACAGGTGGGGTCTGGTCAAGTGTCTTCTCAGACAAGACTCCAGAGTTCACCTGTGTTAGGCTAGATTTAATAGTTGGACAAAGGCCTAGCGAGTTTGTGGTGACATCGCAGTGATCTATTCCTTGCGTAGAATCTTCAGTTGCCAGTTGTGATAGGTCATCAGATCCCTTTTGTCCTGGTAGTGAGTGTGGTCGATTTCCTTCCCATTTGAATAAGGCTAATGCTTCCTTGGCTACTTCAGCGAGTAGTCTTTTGTCAGTTGCCTCATTATTCCTTTGTTTAGTCACAAGCTTGTGTAGGTCGTCTAGTTTTCCTGCGCCCACCAGTTGTGTTTTATTAGTTAATCCACATATTTGTTCTACATTCACTACTTTTGAATTGAGTAGAGCCACTACCGTGGTCAAATCTCGGGTGGCCTCATGTATATGTTCGTATAGTTTTATGAACGGGGCAAGAGAGATGGTTAATGTGGATAAGACTAGTTCTTGCAGACATGAGGTCGTCATAGCGGTGCTGTCTATGGAGCTGTGAGTGGGTGCTTTCGACTGGTTGAGGCTTCTGGCATTATTAGTTCTGTTTCTTCTAATTTTCGGGAATGGTCGTTCAATGAAGGAAGACTCAGTGGTCTCATCACTGTCTGAGTCAAGGTCAGAGTTTTTGCTACTCAACGACAGTGTCTTTTTTTTGTGTGCAGGAGTCATGGTCAATTGACATTTTGTTGTGTTATTTGATCTTTTTTGTGACAGAGGTGGTAAACTGTGCAAATCCGGGCTGAGGTCCACACGCTCTCTTGTTATCGACATTTTCGCTCGCTTGTGTGGAATGTTTACAGCTCCTTCATCTTTTGAGCCGCACCCGCAGGTTAATCTCGAAATGTCGCGTTTTAATAAATGTTTAACCCCTTCGTTGTTAGGGGTAACTATGGTTGTGACTGTATCAGCTGCACTATCTTTTGTTTGAACATTATTTAATATGATTGAATTTTGTAGTACATTTGTTACGGGCTCTGACGGTTCTCGCCGTGTTTTCTGAGCAACTTGCGCGTCCGTCGTCGCCGCGCAAGCTCGCGAGCCCACGCAAAGGTCAGTGGGCAGGCCGATCCTCTCCTCCTCCGCGAGTGTGAGTACATCCACGCCAGAGCCGCCAGAACACCCTATCCCGCCCATCCCGCCAGTCGCCGGGCCGTCCTCAATCCAAGGAGAGGGCGGGCCAGGTCGCCGGACGCCGACAGACAGGCACCCCGCGGAAGGCGGCGAGACACGGGCGCCCGGAACGACAGTTCGCCGGTCCTCCGCTCCCGCCTCCCACCCTCCGCACAACAGCCCCTCGCTCCGCGCCGCACTCACGGACAGATCAGCCGAGGCACACACCATCGCGCCCGGCGCCACCGACAACACGGCCCCCCACTCGGCCTCTGCCAAGGAACAACACACCACAGGTAAATTTGTGTGAGTTCCTGTGTCTCTCTTGGCTTTGTTGTCTATCCGTGTCTCCAGTATGTCATGTGGGGGTTGAGCTACTTGATCTACCACAGTGTTGCATGACTCGGATGCAGGATGTAGGGGCGGAGCGTGCACTTGGTCCGCTGGTAAGTCAGTCGAACAGAAAGTTTTTGTCCCCCCATGCTGAGTCTGTGTGTTACCGGTGCTTCCTTCGCAAAATACATCATCATTTAGAATGCCAAAGTTTGATAATGCGGCAGATTGTGCAAGCAAGTTTGTATGCGTGTGTGTTTCCATATCGTCCAGATCTTCGCTTGTTGATACACATGAATGATAGTTACTTACTTGGTTTTGCCGGTTGCTTAGCAGACTTCGATGCATTGCTGCTAAGTCCCCATGTTTCTTCTGAGCACGAGTTTTGGGCGAGGACATCTTTGCCAGAAGTACTTTAATGAGGTTTGTCCCTCAACTCCCAACTCGCCAAACAGCTAAACAGCAGAGAGAAAAATCCTCAGCCCTTTTCTCCTCAGGGCTTAGCGCCACAAGGGCGCAAGAGGCGGCCTTTTGTACCCTGTGGCCTTATTGGTTGTTGGAATTAAAGGTACAGGTACCGGCACACGCACCTCTTTATCCTCTGTGTCGGCAGTAGGTTGAGATGCACGGAAGAGAAGAGAAAGTAAGTCACTCGGTATCGCCACAGCTAAACAGCAGAGAGAAAAATCCTCAGCCCTTTTCTCCTCAGGGCTTAGACTGCTCAGGTAAGCCAGCAAAATGAAAGTTCGACAGACCCTCAAAGTGGTTCAAGAGAACCCCAAAAATAAATTTCTGCCCTAACGCTGCTCATTGCACTTTTCACAACACTCTCCCTGACATTAAAGAGTCAATGAACTCGAACCATACTCTTTCAGACTGTTTTAGGTTTTGGAAGTGAGGACAAAATGGCTGCAAATTCTGACACTCTATTCGGCTCGAAGGGCTGTCCTTACACTACCACCATGCTGAACTTTCAAGAGGCGGAGTTGAGAGGAGAAGCCAGGCCTCTGGGTAAGGATGGCTGTGTGCATGCCCAGCCCACTATGCCCACATTTCATTAGAGAATGTTATACATGCAGGATTCGGGACATTTACTGAAACGTGGTTGCTTGAATAAGAAACGTTTCCCTGGACCATCTGAAGGGCAGTCACGTGTGACTTTACTCATCTTACCTCTTAAGATAGACCAGATCCTGCCAACATAAACTCTACCGTGGGTTGCCCTAAAGGACCACATCTTCCATATTGAATGTGGCGCTGGCCCTTTAAGGGTGCGCACGCGATGGGGTGACGTTCACTCTGTCGCGTGCGCCGTATAAATAAACTGGGCGGCCGCAGAGCCACCGGGGAGCCCACACGAGCAACATCACGTCTCCGTGTCAGTGTGTGTATGCGAGTGGGAGGCTCACGGTAATGCAGTCCGAGTAACTGCCAACAGTGGCGACGAAGGATCGGACCCATCCCCGGGACAGGCGGTGATATTTGCATAATGCGTGGATGATCTAAAGTGAGTGTATTTTGCAAAATCATGCCGCGGAAAGGGGTATGAGACACACGGTCGGCGGCCATTTTGTTGAACAGGCCCTGGGTGGTCACGGCTTCATAACGAAGCACCAGTGAGCCATCCAAGCCTAATTTTTGGACGATCCAGTGGCGGATAGCCACTAGAAGCAGCACGTGTCATTTTGATAATGATTAATTGACATTTTCACTGTTTTTCACCGAGTATATGGGTGAGGCACCTAGAGAATCCTGCTGGATGCACATTTTGGGGCCCACCCTGCTCAATTTTTGGATCCTCCACTTCTGCCTGGTTACCTAATCTACAATTCGTGGAACTGCCTATGCCTGGCTGTCATCGGAGGAACATTGGCATCCATGGGCTGCCTGTAGCCACATTCAAGGAGCCATCCACTGCGGAAGAACATTGTTGTGTGGGGTGGTGAGTTGCGGCCCCATTATTTGTACATCCCTGGGGTGCCTGTGCGCTTACCACCATGAGCCAAGCTGCGGTGGCTGCGGCTGCCGCTCAACAACCAGCTACTCCTGCACCACAGCCACCACCCATCCTGCCGCCAAGACCTTTGTTCAAGCCACCTGGTGCCCTACAACCAATGCCTGAGTTTGATGTCTCGGGCACGCCATCAAGTCTGGGCCCAAGGTGGAAGATGTGGATGGACAGACTTGAGATGTATTTCAGGGCCACTATGGGGACTAGTGATGACAGTAAGTTGGCCATCCTCCTATACTTAGCAGGCCCTGCGGTACATGAGATATTCCTGTCCCTACAACCAGCGGATGGGTCATTTGGGGTGGCGAAGGATGCGCTCCACAACCATTTTCTGCCGATGGCAAATGCAGATTATGAACGCCTCCTCACGGGGGCTGCGCGACAAAAGGATGATGAGACTCTTGATGTCCTCTATGAGAGGCTGCGCAGACTAGTGGTGCCATGTGCATGGAATGACCCAGACACCATGATTTGTAACCAACTCACACAAGGGTGTGCGTCTGGCAAGCTGCGGCGCCAGATCCTGCGAGAGCCTGGTATCACCCTTCCCGCATCCTAGAACTTGGCAGGTGCCATGACGTGTCCGAGCTGCGGGAAACTAGAATGGAGGCCGGAGTGCGCCCCAGCAAGGTGGAAGATGTCTGCGCAGTCGGCAGAGGCCGTGGTGTGAGATGCCCGGTGAGTGGCCAGGGACCAAGAGCGCAATCAAGGAACAACTCATGCCTGAAATGCGGATACAATCTCCCTCACCCAGCAGTGCCCAGCCACAGGTGTGAAGTGTGGCCGGTGTGGGGGTGCGGACCATTACGTCAGGATGTCTAGGACCACAGCTCCGAAGGTGGTTCCGAGGGGACCTGTCCGGGCTGGTTTCTTCCACCCCAGAGGTCATCTAACGTCGCCCAGATGGACCAGGGTGATGATGGTGCCCCTCAGGAGGGTGACGAGGAGGAGAAGGACGAAGAAAACATATTCTTTGTGTCCAGCTTTGGCGTCCTGAGAAACCACTCGAAGAGACATCCCAGGTGTAACGTGTTGGTCAACGGGAACTCGATACCAATGCTAGTGGACACCGGCGCATCAGTGAATGTGATGGCCGGACAACACTGCGACTCTATGCAAACCCCGCCAGCTCTGGCAGCGCCAAAGGCATGTATCTTCACTTTTGGGGGCGACCAGCCAATTCCCCTAGACGGCGTGTTTGTGGCAGGGGTTCAATACGGCAACTCATCAGTCCGTGCCAGGTTTTACGTCACACCGGTAAGCAACAACACACTGCTATGCTGTGCGGCGGCAGAGGCCCTTGGTATTGTGACGTTTGCATACTCGGTATACCTGGACGACATACAGGTGTTGCTGGCCAAGCACGCTTCCCTGTTTGAAGAAATAGGACAGATGGTGGGTGAACCTGTAAGGCTACATATCGATCAGTCAATTCAACCAGTGGCGCTCAAACATCGGCGAGTGCCCTTCCACCTTAGAGATCTGGTGGACCAGGAGTTGGACAACCTTGTCAGTTTGGGCATCATTGAGAAGGTCGAAGGCCCCACCCCGTGGGTTTCCCCCATTGTAATTGCCCGCAAGTCCAAATAGCCTGACGCGGTGAGAATCTTTGTGGATATGCGCCTCCCCAACAAGGCCATAAAGAGGGAGCGGCATCTAACCCCCACCATTGATGACATTATAGCGGAACTGCAGGGGGCAAGATTCTTCTCTAAGTTGGATCTAAGAGCAGGGTATCATCAGGTGGTCCTGCACCCCGAGTCCCGCTATATAACAACATTCACCACTCATCGGGGGTTGTACAGATATAAGAGGCTGAGTTTTGGGGTCTCATCGGCGGCAGAGGTGTTCCAAAACATCATCAGAGGGGCATTGGCGGACCTGGAAGGAGTTCTTAACATCAGCGATGACATCCTGGTGTACATCAAGTCAGAAGCGGAACACCTGGCACGCCTGGCCTAGACATTTGAGCGCCTTTGCTCGCTGGGACTCACCCTGCACAAAGACAAATGTGAGTTTCTCAAAACTACCATTGAGTTCGGATTTGTTTTCAAGGCGGACGGCGTGTCACCTGATCCCTGCAAGGTGAGGGACATAAAGGAGGCCCGACCACCGGAGAATGTAGCTGATGTGAGAAGTTTCCTGGGCATGGTCACGTATTGTGGCCGCTTCATCCGGAATTTGGCATCCCGCTCGGAGCCACTGAGGACACTGATGAAGAATGACACCGGGTGGCAGTGGCGGCCGCTCGAACAGGCAGCGTTCGATGACATCAAAAGCGCCCTGGCTGCTGAGGACACCATGGCATTTTTTGATCCGAGCCTACCGACGGAGATCGTCGTAGATGCTAGCCCCTATGGCCTGGGGGCAGTTCTCACCCAAGTCGGGAGTGATCAGGAAATCCGCCCGATAGCGTATGCCAGCAAGGCACTCTCCGATACCGAGCAACGGTATTCGCAAATCAAGTGAGAGGCCCTGGCGGTGCTGTGGGGTTGCAGACATTTTCGCCTATACATCTTGGGGCGACCGGTGACTGTAGTT
Source organism: Ambystoma mexicanum (assembly GCF_040938575.1). Classification (NCBI taxonomy): domain Eukaryota; kingdom Metazoa; phylum Chordata; class Amphibia; order Caudata; family Ambystomatidae; genus Ambystoma; species Ambystoma mexicanum. The sequence goes on from NC_090929.1 coordinate 291,404,829, forward strand.
ACGGACCACAAGCCTCTGTTGCCCATCATGGCTGGGTCGTCTTCTAGGCCACCAGTGAGGATAGAGTGCTGGATGCTTGTGCTCCTCGAATATGGAATGTCGTTGATATATCGTCCGGGGAGTAACAACGCTGCGTACTACCTCTCCAGATATCCGAGAGGGGGCTCCCAGTTATCCATGTCAGCAGAGGAGGCAGATGAACACGTTTGGCTTGTCATAGAGACAGCAACCCCAAACTCGTTGCAGCTTGAGGAGCTAGAGCACGCGTCAAAGAAGGATGAGTGTTTTGAAATATTGAAAACGGCCATGGAGCAGGGTGCCTGGAAGACTGTGTTGGAAGCTTTGGGCCGATGAACAAATGAGGCCAAAGTGGCGCTGGAGCAACTCTGGCGGGTGCGCGAAGAATTGACATTCTCGGAGTCCGGGCTTCTGCTGAGAGGAGACAGGATTGTGGTCCCCCAGGCCAAGGTTCAGCAAATTATCGCCCTGGCGCACTAGGGTCATCAAGGCGCCCCCAAGACAAAGGCTCGTCTCCGTCAGAAGGTGTGGTTCCCGGAGCTGGAAAGGAGAGTGGAGGAGTTTGTGGCATCATGCGTGTGGTGCCAGGCTGCTTTATCGGCCCAGTGCAAACCGTCCATCGAAATGATGCCTAGAGGGACCAGGCCAAGGGAGGTAGTGCATGCCAACTTTGGGTCCACAACCAGGGGCACTCACTTCCTAGTGATGGTGGACGAGTGGTCTTGGTACCCCGAGGTCGAGTTTGTGGAGTCAGTGGCGTTTGACAAGGTGGTGATAGCACTCGAGAAGGTATTTGCCGCTCATGGCCTACCCACTGTCGTGTGCTCCGACAATGGGGCGCCCTTCCAAGGAGAGAGCTTCGCAGACCTCATGAAGGACTACGGCATTCATCATAGAAAGGTCACTCCGCTCTGGCCTCGGGCCAACGGGGAGGCAGAGCGCATGATGCACACACTAAACAAAGCGTTTAGGATCGCTCAAGGAAAAGGCAAGTGCCTACAAAGGGTGCTGTATGTGTTCCTACGGGGGTACCGGACGACACCCCACTCCTCCACGGGTGTAGCACCAGCAGAGGCACTGTTCCAGCGATGCCCGAGAGACATTATACCTGAGGTGGGGGAGCGAGAGCCGGCTGTCATTGACAATGACGAAGTGGAGGAGGAGAGAAGGGCAAGGACTGAAATGGAAAACAACAGAAGAGGTTTGAAACCCCCAAGGATTGCCCCGGGAGACGAAGTGCTAGTGAGGAATAGTCACCCACAGGGCAAAATGTCTCTCACGTATGAATCGGCTCCATTGGACGTAGTGGAGGTCAAGGGTTCTATGGTGACTGCATCCGATGGAACAGCATCAGTGACTAGGAATGCCAGCTTCTTTAAGAGACTGGGTGAGCCGAGGGTGGAGGCCATGGAGGACAGGGTCCTTGAAGATGCACTGGACGAAGGTGGGGGTCAAGCCCCCACAGTGGACTCTCTGGCCCGTGGGGGGCCAGGTGAAGGGACACCAGCCAGAGAGGCAGGCAGGAGGTATCGCCTGAGGACGGCGCGTGGGAAACCTGCCCATTTTACAGACTATGTGACGGACTGAGATGGGAAAGCTGGTCGGTAGATACGCCCAGGCCATTGGGCAAAGTGCCATCGGGGGATCCAGGGTGGCTGCCATTAAACGGGAGACTGTTGGGTGTTCTAATGTGTGCTGTTAAATGTGTGGTAGTTTAGATCCTCTCTTTTCAAGTTTTGTTGTTATGGAAAAGGAGGAGTGTGGCGCTGGCCCTTTAAGGGCGCGCACGCGACTAGGTGACGTTCACTCGGTCGTGTGCGCCGTATAAATAAACTGGGCATCCCCGGCAGGCGCAGAGCCACCGGGGAGCCCACACGAGCAACATCACGTCTCCGTGTCAGTGTGTGTATGCGAGCGGGGTGCTCACGGTAATGCAGTCCGAGTGACTGCCAACAATGAACATCATTTTTGTCAGTCTCCCTCTGGATCCTATTTTGCAGGTTTTCCACATGATTGTATTTTTTTTTCCAGTGCAGCGAATGTAAACTATGTTTTTAACTGCAGCCTGTTTGCTTTATGCTCCTGGGCTGGTTGAACCGAGCTTTCGGACACAGAAGAGGAAGATCACCTTCCGGGCTCTGGTCCAGCTAGAGCATGGGTAACATACCACCATGGGATTGCCTGTAGGCAGGCATGTGTGCTGAAGCTGCAGTGGAGATGGCACCCAGGCATTCCAGGTTGGCCTCTGTTTTATGGCTCAGTGATGCAGAACAGCGCCCTGGCTTGAAGGTGCAGGAATCTATCTCCACATTCTGAATGAACTTGAAGACCACCTCAGCACACGTGCAACTCATCCAGACTCAGAAACTATTCCTAAAATGAAATTAATTCTGGAATGTAGAGGAATGAAGGCGGTGAACGCATTTGGCTCACCCCTCTCAATTAGAATAAAAAAGGGGCTTGTCCAGGAGTCCCTGTATTTCCAGAAGACACATGTAATCCCTAATGAACTCTGGCAGGTGCCCTGGCTCTGCCTCAAGATATTAAAAAGGAACAGACAAGGTTGAACCGCTCATACCTCTTCAAAATGTGATCCCCTGTATCTTCTCCCTCATCCGCAAGCTCTTCTTGGGCTTCTCCCAATGTGACAGGGATCCAGAGGTGGGCACAGCACAGAGCTTAAGCGTATGTTTATCCAAAAATCTCAAAATCCTGAAGGTAGGTACCTCAATGAGAATGGGAAACTGGCATTTGAGGACCCTCTGCCTAGTATCAGTTCAGGCTCCAAGAGGAGTGGCCACTGTTTAGACATGTCCATTGTGCTCCAACTAGAAGGCTTTTGTACACCCACCAATCAAAGGCGTCTCTATGCATGTGTAGAAGAACTTAGAAAAATTGCCACCCCGTGATTTAGTTCGGTCAGTGCTGTGAGAAACCTGACGGTGTCTCTCTAGCTAGTCCCCGGGGATCTGTCATCCAGGTTGCCAGGACACGGCCATTGCTATTGGATCCAGTTCCTAGGGGAGGACCAGTGAGGGAGGATCACCTAGATGAGGGGTCCTTGGGAGTGGGACACCAACGGGCGAGATGTGGTATCCTCCTTCTTTCAATAACTTTTCCCATCCTACCACGTAGGATATTCCAAAACACTGCCCCCCCCTTTTTCGCACAACACGAAAGACAACAGACTAACACCACCTGACATGACCCAATACCAGGGTCAGGCAAAGTCAGGCAATAGACCAGAATCACACACACCTGATGGCCCTTTCCCTTCCCCCCAGGGATAAAAGGTGGAGCACAGGACGAGCAAGGCAGACGGCACGACATAAGAGGTAACTCAACACAGCAGTTCAAGAGGAGGAGAAAGATGGCGCAGACGGAGAGGGAGACAAGGAGAAAGTCGACCTTGCCCTTTCCGAACAAGGCCTGTGGAACCTCCGCAGAGGGAATGATAAGTCTGCGAAAAATAGCCAACGTGTATTGCAACAAATGTGCCCGGTACGTGAGACCCTCCTCCGCTGATTACCAAGCCGAGGAGAGACGCTGGTCTCAGTTGTACAAACCTTGACTCCAAGACATCAGAAAGCCAAGCAGTTCATCACAGCCGGTGAGTCGAGGGGAGTATCGATAAGAAACAGGTAGCCAAAGGATAAATTGAACTTTGAAAGCAAAACAATACGATTCAGAAAGAGGGGTAAACCAGATCGAGAGGAGTAAGGCACCACGTGGGTGTTCACGCAGGAAACTCTGGCCGATTACCCAATGGTAAAAAGACTACCGTAACCAGAAGGCCTTGGGAAGAGGTGAAGAACGGTCGAAGGGGTCATACATGGGTCGCGTAAAATCCTCTGTACTGTCAAAGGTTTTTGACTGACAGAGAAATGTGAAACCTAAGGGAAGTGAATCCTGCATGTTGAAAACAAGTACATGAACACTGTGTTACAAAAGTCTGCGAGAGCGTACCCGGCGGAGGGAAGCCGACAGCCAAAGGTTGGCGAGAGGGAACCTGGCAGAGGGAAGCCGGCAACAAGGGGCAAAGGTCGAAAACCTGTTTAAAAAGACATTGAGATTTGTGAAAGCAAGAAACATTTTAAAATAAGGGAAATGGAAGTGTTCCCCTTGTTTTCTAGGGTCCAAGCCCGGTCGAGGGAGATCTAGGTTTGGAAAGGTGCCACCCAAAGTTCGCTGAGAAAGGAACTGTCTTGTTAGTTTGTTGAATATGTCTTCTGAGGGGTCAGCACGCAGAAGAGGTGGACCCAGGGGTGAAGCCATGCCCAAAGTGTTCGTAGAACAGAACTTTGTGTTTGTTTGTAGAGAGTATCAGGCCTCGAAGACAAGAGACATTTCATCATAAAGATACTTAACGATCGAAGAATCTGATGGCTGATACAGAACCGTTAGCTCGTGCTGGGAAGGCTCAAGCGTGTGCTCTGCTCCGAAGTCCCACCTTGTCCCGTGCTAAAAACGTGTGGGAGACCTCAAGCCAATCACATCCTGACTTATGATTTGATAACACTTCTTTCTTTACAGGATACCCTACCCACAACCTTTTTGTAATTAGTTGCAAGGATTTGGCAATAGGTTTTTCGTAGTATAGGCCCTTTTATTTTGACACAAAGCCACTAGGACTGCCTTATTTTTCATTTGATGGTCGACGCTTGCTCCCATCTTAGATTTAGGTTTAGTTTAGGTGTTTTTCCACCCCGATTTATAGATCAATAAACACCCTTGAACTGTGATCACTTGTGTCTGTCTTCAATGTTGTCACCATGAGTTCCTTACAGTGCCCTTTGATGAATGGGAAACATAAGCATCTTTAGTCACTTCAAATGAATAAGGTATTTGTCAGGGCCACTGGACTGGAACCCCAGTTCTCATCCCCTAAAGGGTCCACTTTTTCCCCTGGACACGTGCTATTCCAACTCATCTCAGTCAGCCACTCAAATCTGGGTCAGGCGTGGCCATAAGGAATCCAAGAAGCTGCACGTGCAGAAGCATTTGGGAGTGGCAGGGTGGAACCATCTAGCAGAGCAAGGGGGCGTGGCCGATACTAGGCTATTTAAGCCTGCCCCGCCCGCAGGCCTAGGCTTCACGTTATTCTGCCTAAAGCAGCATAACGCTCACTGCCGCCTGAGAAGCATCTTACCTCTGTTCCAAAGTAATCACCTCAGAGAAGCATCTTGCCTGTTCTCCAACAACCCATCTCGGAGAAGCCACTTACCTGTAGTCCAGCAAACCATCACGGAGAAGGTATCTTACCTGCAGAGACAGCAAACCATCGCAGAGAAGGCATCTTACCTGCAGAGACGGCAAACCATCGTGGAGAAGGTATCTTACCTGCAGAGAGAGCAAAACCATTGCGGGGGTGCACTTACCCGTTTTTCTCCATCAGGACCAGCTAAATCATCGCTGAAGTGCCCCTTACCTGCCCGCAGGGACTCCATCCTCAATCGGCCAGGCGGCACTTACCTGGCTCATGGAGTTCTTCCACCGACTGCGCATCTTACCTGACCTGCGCCTCGAGCACCAACTCACCGCTCTATTTCATTGCGGCCGCTGGCTTCCTTCACCCGCCATCAGGTCCGCGCACTGCAACTCTTCTCAGGACACCGCCAGATCAACCCTGCAGGAGAAACGGAGTAATAAGATTAGAAACCTGATAGGGACATTACTTAAGGTCGCACGCCATCACATCTCGCGCTTACCTTCTCGGGGAACACTCCGAAGTCCTGCACCGGGATAACGACTCCGCTGGTCGCCGTCACCTGTAGGAGAGAAAGAGACATTATAAAGAGAACGAACTTGAATCATGTGACAAGGCATTGATACTCACATGAACAATAATCAACACAAAAACTCTTACCTTCCAGTGGTTCGGTCACAGCCAGTCTGGGCCACCACATCTATGGACCAGTGAAGCAACTGGGCCATCAAGAAACGCCCCTGCTGATAAGAAGCAGGACGGAAAGCTCTCCTTCACTAAATACCAGGTGAGCCTATATGGGTAAATGCTTACTCACCTCATTTTGGGACGAAAGACCCTAGGGGAGTCGCAACACCTCCACCCCATTCTTATTACCTCTCGTGTTCCCGTAGAGCAGTATCAGTGTCCGGGACAGTGTACTAGGCAGCAGCTGGGGTGAGAATCGACCCTGGGGAGCTGAATCCAGGGAGGGCTCCAACCGTGCCCCAACGTCCCCGCAGAGACCAGGTGAGCGTAACAGTATTTCACCTGGTGTAGTGGCGCAGTAACAGGCACTGGGTATGGTTTAAGGGTTTAATAATGATTCTCACACAGTGGGGAAATATAACCCTCTAACCAGATGACAAGAGTCTTAAGGAGAAGTACCACCGTTGCTTCACTGCTGCATCTCTCAAGTCAGTGTCTTTCTATAATGGCCGGCCGCAAGGCTGCTACAGGAGGAGTGCCGGGGAGCTGCCGCCTCTACTCCCGGTGGCTCCTATTCTCCTTGTTCGCACTCGTGTACATGAGTCCAGTCTCGCAAGTTCACTCCGGCTGCTGCGATCTCACGAGACAGCTCACCACACCTGGCAAGATACATTTGTTATTGGTAATGCTTTCCTTCTCTGAGCCATTCATGCCCCACCTTGTGATCAGAGTTGGTACGCATGCTGTTTATGTATGCCAATCTTTTGTTAAATATTTCCATCCACCGGCTTTAGCCATGCATAAGGGAATGGCCTGTTCTGAGCGCTTTACATGTCTGGACATTCAAGCTAAATTGTCAACAGATTCTGCTTTCAACAGGCTTTGGGAGGCAGACTTTACAGCAGGTATGTTGGTCTCCGTCTACTGGCAGATTCACATGATGGACCGGAAAGTGGATGGGCCTTTAACTAGCTAACGAGGGGCGGACTGGCCTATCTGCCCATCTGCCATTCTGCCATTCTGCCACCGGCAAAAACAAAATGGACTTTGGATGGCCCAGGGGCCGATTTTATAAGCCACTCTGAGGCCGGTTTTATGAGCCACATTAATATCGATGGAGCTAGGCTGGATTTTGTGACTGAAGTTGTACTTATTACGTTGCCTCACACAGCCTGGCGCCAGATCGCTGCACTGCGACAAACTGATGTATTTATGATTAGACTGCGCACAGTGTCAGTCGGAGAACATCATCAAAGCCAAGTTAACACTTTTAGTTTTAACTTTGCTTTGATAATGCACCAATAGCATGAGTCGTGGGGCTAGTACACTAGCCATCCACTGGTTTGGCGCCAGGCAGGCAGCTTCACTTTCTCTTCGAGAACACCAACAATTCCTGTTGTGGGGGGTGGGCCCTTCATCAAGTTTGCTTTTGCCTGCCTTGGGTGGAGGGCAAGGGGGGGGGGTCTGATTGGGGATGACTCTGAGCCTCGCCCTCTTAGGGCAGGGTCAGGGGGCCTGTTGATATGTATCAGGCTGGCAGTGGTCGCCAATCATGCTCAAGACGCGTGGGTCCTCATGCGCGTTGGTGTGTTGCTGGGTTCCACACCCAGCACAATGTGCAGATATTCAAAAGGAAGTGTTGATGACAGAGGAGGGAGCAGGCCTCAAGCAAAGCACACCCGACAACGACAAGAAGCCTATTCGAGCTGCCTCGCTCAGCCGTAAACTGCAATGGAGAGTCTCTGGAGACAGAAATTGTGCACGTGAGTTGCACACAGTAAGTTTAATGAAAACATAACATTGAATGGGCCAGCGGGGGTCAGGAGTCGGAGAAAAGGCAGTCACTCTGAACGAGAACAGTCAAGTGAAGTGTTTGCACTGAATTGTTACTATCTCTGTTAGTCGAGAAAGGGCCAGAGCACTATCACTCAGTCAGTGTGTGTCAGGGCGGTGCAATCATCGTGTCAGCATGACTAACACATGCAACTCAAACCACAAGGGGGTGTTTGAGCACAGACAAAAACAAATATGAAAAAAAAAAATCACATTTCCAATCAATGAGTGTCTTTTGAATGAAGATCGGGTTTTCTCAAACACCTGTTGTAGGCAGCAGCATTCTTCCCATCCATGGCATATGGTGGTGGGAGCATGAGATGACTTAAACTCAATGCTGTTCCTGGTGCTGTATCCAGAGCTGGTGCGGAAGGGAGCTGTGTCGTGGTCTGCATGGGTCATTGCTTGCAACACCTGGCACAGTGTGAGCTAGACAGCGGTGGAGGGCCGGTGTTTGTAGCAGTCCTAGTCCTTATAAAAGTGCACCATGGGAGAGGGGAACACTGAATCCTAAAACGACCCCTTTGTGTGTGCATAAATGTGTGTGTGCAGGATTGCCAATTTGAATGAATGCCAGAACCACACACCTAAAGTAGTGTGGACTCAGCCCATATGGAAGAGCTTCCCCGGACAGACCGGCTGCAGGGAAAGGTGAAAGGTCCTGTCCTGGTGGTGCATGCAGGGCCTAGGTATCCTGGTTGATGTGAAGTTTTTGGAAATAGTATCATTGTGCAGTGTTTCCTTCTACTAATTAACGCGTCGACCTGCTCAAAATTCCCATTACCCTTTTTACCTTTATCTTCCTGTCTCCACCTTGCATATTCTATCAAGCCTGGCCCCAAGTATTGAATTGAATCCGATTTCTCCTAATGTAGGCCTGGGGGGGGGTGGTTAGGGACCTGGCTGTCCATGTTGCTCGTCTGTGCATAAAGTGTTTATGGTGCAGCTCAGATGATTTGTTGGAGGCAACCCCACTGATGCTCGCTAGTGGGCACTGGGTTTCTGGTCGCAAGTCCCAGACAGTCTGCGCTTGTCTATACATTTTAAGATAGCCCGGACCGGGCAGAGGCCCTCACTTCTTTGGGGTGCTACTCAGTGGGAGGGCTCCACAAATGGAGGGGGTCAGACTACATTTTAGGCAAATCAGACGGGACTGGTTCTGAAGTGGTTAACTGGTGCAGCAAAGTCAGCACAGAGTTACCAAATGTGCAGCCTAATGTATAAAACATTAATGCTGCTCTGTGATGCTACTCAGCGAAAGAGATGTTTACGCTGCTGTCAAAGGTGCTACGCTCCTGTCAGTGTTGCTTTCTGTTAAAGGCCTGTGAATTTGATGGTGTTCTGTGGTAAAAACACTCAGTGCTGTCCAGTAGTAAAGGCATTTGATGCTAATCAGTGTGTCAGTGTTAAAAAAGCACAGTGAAGGCGGTTAATTGTAAAGGTTTAAATTGGGTGGGCCTGGGAGGGAGTGGTGACGATACAGTATTTAGGTGGCTCCAGTCACAATAAATATGTGCAGGAAGCTCTATGTTTCGACCTGGGCTGCCCTGTGTCTGTTTTTGTACCTGCTGGCTCCTTCATGCAGTGAGATTGTATGTATGTCACACTTATAAGGTCATGATCAAGCCTCTCTGAAAGCTCTCTAAGACTGAAAACAAACTGTATCCACGCCACGTGTCTCTTTTTAGCCCATGGGTGAAAGCTCTTTTCTTCTAAAAATGTCTGAAATTCGATATGGACAAACCACTACAGGCCAGGACAAAGCTTCATAATTTTAGTCTACAGAAATGGAAATTTCCCAAATATTGCTGCATGTATGTGTTTTTTGTTCATGCCCCTTGACTAGGAGTGTCCAATGCACAGTGCTTCTTGTAAGAGCTGATTTCCTAAGTTTCAGTGTACAATATTACAGGACACAGTCAATTGTACTTCTGCATTAGGTATAAAGTGTGGCAAGCAAAAGTGGGCACTATAATTTGTCATAATGTGGTTCTTTCACTCTCAGTCCAAACTGTTCGATTTGGAGCATAGTGTTTGACCTTGCTTCCAAACTTCTCAGCATACGGCTGTCGCGTTCTGTAAGCCCTAGGATTGTATTTTAGAATGTACTATATATCCATAACATGGGGATTAAAGCAATCGCCAAAACTAATTTAATTTAAAAAAAAAAACTATTTCCCAGGATGCCTTGCACACTGCTTCCTCCTTACTTTTGCAGGTCAATGGTGGGTGAAATAAAAATAACATGTGTCCTGGCAGACAGTTGCATTTGCTGATACCTGAGGCGTACAATCATTATTCTCTCGTAAAAGCTCAGTTTTGTTTATTCCAAGGTTAGTCACAGTCTCTGGCATCTAAACGCTGGCCCTTATTCCAAACAACCTGCTTTAATATATATTGGGTGTATGGTTGAATGTACAGATCCTACCTTTTATTGTGTCTGTGCACTTGCACAGCTGAACCCCAATACACAAAATGATATGAAACAATGTTTTCTCCGTGCTTCCCTGTGCATTGGGAGTTTTGTTATAGGCCCCTCAGTAAGGGACCTCTCAGAGGCTGTGTATGGTTCAAATTCAGTGGCTGCATAGAAGACCCTTTTTGAAGTTGCATCAAGGCCTGTTTTCCTGGGACATTTGTGTGCCTGGGACGGAGGGCGAAGGACATAAGGTTTATTGCACCATGATTCCTTTGAATACCTGTTTTCTGGTGCAGGGCATGTTTGCTCAGGGTTTTGAACAGAGAACAGGAAGTTGTAAAAAGTGAGAGCTTCTCACTTCAATAAAGTCTAAATACAGCGATCTAAAGCCAGGTTATGACTACTGCCAGTTCTGCAGCATGCTGTGTCATACAGGTATGAGCATCACGTGGTGCGCTGAGGACAAGGTCATTTACCCTGATTTAACTTGGGATGGTTCTCACACTGTAGAATTGGGTAGAATTGGGGAGGTGGTAACCATATTGTGGCATTGCTTTAGATTGGGAATTGTCTGAGCAGCACGAGGTGTGTGGTGACACCACGGTTGTGGCGAATTGTAGCATTGTTAAGTCATATCTGAAACTGCATGCTTGCGGATATCACCCTTTCCTGGCACCTTACCCGCAGGACTAGACAACACATACAAGCATTGTAAATCCTGGCCCCTAAATCCGTGAGAGATCTATACATAGACAGACCCGGATGTGGGGCTCATGCATGCTTAGATTAAATGCTTCTGTCTGAACATGGAATTATCACATTCTCGTGCTGTCTCGACTAAGGGCTTGGTGATGCAGCTGCCCTATGGTATCAAGAATGCTGCAGAGCCCATTATTGCACTCGACTCGAGTGCACCGTAGCCCGTTGACCCATTTCCAATATAACAATGGGGTAGGAATTACAAAGAGTGAGGATGAAAAGAAATAAGGAGGAATGGTAGAAGAGACCAACACAAGAATGGTAGAAGGATGGGGGAAGGTTAAGAGGAAAGATGTAGGGAGACAGGAAGGAAATAATGTGAGAGAGGAAGGAAAGGAGGAGAGGAACGATGCCCATGAAAGAAAGGGGAGAGAATGGAAGGGGAAGCAAGAAAAAAGGAAGGAACAAAAGAAAGAAGAAAATCAAGAGGGAGGAAGGGAAGGAGGGACAAGGGAGTGATGGATGATGGGAGGGAAGAAGGAAGGAACTGCATGCTCCTCCTAGCTTACTCCAGTAATAGAGACCAGCAGGTTGAGCGTTCGCGGGCGCTGTTGTGATCTATGTATGATCTGCAGGTAGCAGGTTCAAATCCTGACAAGGCCAACTCAGCCTTTCATTAATCAGAGGTTGATAAATGAGTACCAACTACTTCGTTTGGGAATGATTGTATGTAAATATGTGGTATGTACAGTGCTTTGGCAAATGTGCTATTTAAATAACAAATCATTATCAAATGCCGGGGCCATGGAAAAGGAATGTTATCACTTGTTTTCTCAAGTGTTTACTCAAAACATTACATGCAACAAACACCATTAACCCTCCATAAGTAGGATTTTCTGTAAAGTTGTGAATTGACATGATTCACGGGTGAGGGTTTGAGGTCCACATTTGTTAGGTGAGGGCCACTTTCTTTGAGGTGTCCGGTGCCATTTCTTGTCCCAGTCCGACCCTGCAGCTAACTGTTAGGCATGCCCTTCTCAGATCAGGTCTTTAGGTTTAATTTGGCAGATCTTGTCAAGACATTTAAGGAAAGTTAGCATGGCCAGCCTTTTATGGGAGCAATGAGATGCTTTAACCTTGATAAAGATCTTCCAAGAGGGTTTGGTGCACAACATGGGAAACTGCTCGCATCCTCATCTAGACAATCTCGGTATAGGCAGCTGACCACGAAAAACACACAAGGTCTGCAACCTGCTGTGAAATTGTGTCTTTTTTAAAACTTGAAGTAAATCCATTTGCATCCTCCCAGTACATAGAGTTCAACAAATGCCTTTTGAGGCAAATATACCTGCCAGAAGCAAGGACAGCCAGACAGAGACTCCACCTCAGCAGGATTCCAAAGAGGAGCTACGTGTCACCTATGGAGTGGAAGCGGCTTTAATAAGAGACTATATAATGTTAAGTAGGGCTCCTGAGAGCTACTATTCCCCCATCCATTTTACAAGTAACATGACTGATACAGTGTCTAGCTGTAATTGGAAGCCAACCCTTCTGTATTCCCGGATCGGGGTTGAAAGCCTGCAATCCAAATGTTCGAGGGAGGAAAGATCGAAGATTATTTTTCTGAAATAATATTTGGTCTTTTCTCCCCTGAACATTTACAACTTGGCCCCTGCCCCCACACCACACCCACACCCCACCACACTCCCACGCCCTTACTTACCTTGTGTCCCTGGAATGCCTGTTCACTTTCACTTCTGTGATTGGGAACCAGCGCCGCAGGGTCCTTTTTTTGGGGGTGGGGCGGTGGCTGCAGGGGACACCCCTGCAACCACTGCTCACAATATAGTGAGAAAAGGTGCGGGGGGCACCCAGGCAGCCCTTTTTAAAAATGATTTATTTATTTATTAAAGGCTTTTTGGGATGGTTATGGAGGACACCCCCGCAACCCCAGCTTACAACGTAGTGAGCAAGGGCGTGGGGGTCACCCCCGCAGCCCCAAGCACTGGACGCGTGATTTGGTCGAACTTTTCAGGCACTCTGAGTTTTTGAACGGACGAAATTCAGCCAAATCACGCATCCGGGCTTTTAAACGTGGTCATTTTGAGCCAGTTCCGTATTCCCCGCTATCTGCATTCATAAACTCAGCCTCTGATACATTTTTAAGGATAGACCAGAGACAAGCCCACCAGTGGCCAAAAGACTGCCCCCTGGCCAGAACAAAGTACAATGGAATATCTGATGTAAACTTCCCACTGTTAGGTCCCCGTAACAACAGAGGATAAAATATGTGTTCCTAAGCGTACCAGCAGAGAATAAACTATATGTTCATGACCGAGACCCATCCCCCTTTCAAATCTCTTGATATACCCTCTAAGAATCCTTTGACAAGATAATCCTAAGTAATTCAGCAGAATTGCCTTACAGCTGTCTTAGACAGGATAATAAGGGCACAGGAAATGTTTGGAAAATAAAAAGGAAGATACCAATGCAACAACAGAACATGAGAAACTTCTCTGAAAGCACATCATTGAAAACTGTTCTGACCTTTACTGCAGCTATGTGGCTTCGAGATGAACCAAGGACGCCTTGACATGATCCACCTTACATGAACTAGACACCAGAAAGAGGTCCTTAAAGGGAAAAACGACAGCTTGAATTTGCAATATCATGCACGACCAGCCAGCCATTGGCAATATCACAGTTCTCCCTCAAGCACGTTTTCAGACCGGAGATATCGCAGCCTCCATATCAATGAGTGATACCCCAACTACTCCATGTTCTGGTCCGATCTCGGGTTCTACCCAGAAGCATTCAATAACCCAGAACAAACCGAAGGTAATCGGAAGTCAAGTTGGGATCTCAGAAAAGTGACAATATTGACAATCTAGACAACTGGAGTTCCTTCATAATGTGGCCGCAACAAGTCTCTAAGATTCTAAAAGTAGAAAAACGCACGCAAATCCGATATTCAATACCAAAAATGTGAAGCATAACCAGGTCATGCTAACTTCTGCCGCAGAAGTAGTGGATGAAAAGGAACAAGTGCCAGATACCCCAGCCTGTAAACCCAACAGTATCTAAGCACACAAATATTGGCCAATACCTGGATACTAGATGAGCAGAAGAAACCCCCCAAGAATACCAAGGCTGGGAATATTTCGGTTCCCAAGGGCGTTCAACCTACCAGCGCCTTCAGACCATACCAATGGTATATAAGGCGCTATATAAGTGCAAAATAACATAACATAACATAACATAATTTAGGATGAGCATGCTACAGATTGACAACCCAGAGATTCAGGCACATATCAAAACAAAATGAATCTTACTATAAGAAATATAGAGAACCCAACTAAGATGGAATCAAGAGACACTTTGATAGTGCTATTATGGTTGTACAACAAGGTGGCTCCTGGGTTGATTAGAGTACAGTAATTACAAATCCTGCGTGTCAGGTCCACATTCCTTGACCGTCTTTGGTTTGGAGGGAATTTTGTGAAAGGACATAAATACTCTGCTAGGACAAACTGGAGCCACACACCGTTTTCAATTAGTTTAATGCGCAACACATTTATTATTCCAAGAGCTTATATAGCTGAAAACCGCAGAGATCTGCAATGACAAACAAAAATACGCATGTGTTTGGTAAAAAAGCCCTTAACATTTTAAAAGCTGAAAATCTTGAAGGACAAAATAAATCAATCATTCTGCTTGTGGCTTTATTTATCTAAGAGAAACGTTAGCAATCTTGGTTCTCAGTACACACTGTAACGTCTCACATGATGAGGTTTGCTGCCGCATCAGCTCCTTAACAGCTAAAGTCTGGCTGGCGTTCGCAAGCAGCCGTGTCCTTGTCTTCCCACTGCTCATTATGTGATCCTGTGCACGTTCCCAGAACTAACACTATTTATAATGCAAGTATTCTTTAGCAACAATTGATGGTGAAGTGTAGCTAACAAAATGGCAACCTCATAGTTCTCCCTTTTGGAGCAAGTCACTCTTAACCCTCATGCTGCAATGCTAGTCAGCCTAAGGTATTCTTCGTGGGTGAGTTTGTGGTCCACCCTACCTGTGACTGTGTTGGGGAAAATGTGCAAAGCTATAGTGGTAATGGAGTTCAGCCTACTGGTGCACCAAGCCATAAACAACTTGAAAAATAAGCAACCTATTACTAGTGTTAGTATTCCTGCAAGAAGAAACATAACAATCTTTGACCCCTCCATCCCCCAAACATGCTTTTGAACGTTGCCCACCAATCTATCGAATGGTTGGTGTGGATGCGGGCAATCTCACTGATGGGTGCTGCATGATCACTTATTTGCTGTTATTTACGAAAATGAAAAATTCCTCTTTGATGAGTGCACAAACGACTCCTTATGCTGCCAAGGTCATGTCCAGGGCCATCCTATTTTGCAGGACCATTTTTCTGATTTCCCCTTGTTCCTGTGCAGAGTGTCTAGCATGCATCAACTTCTCTCCGATAGCCACTAAGTGGATTGCTTCACTCCTAGCTGACAGAACGGCCCGTGTCTATGCAGGTAGCGCTGCCGCCCTGCCAATTTATGTCCCCTTGAATCCCACAAGGCTCCTGCGTGTCTCCACACTTTACAATATCTATACAAAGCCCCTCTTTGACCTTCACAACTCCCTGGGTAGTTCTTAAACTAACTATGCTGATGACACCCACATACTCATCCCCCTGTCAGGCAACTAAGCACATGATTCCAGCCACATCAACAGAATTTCGGACAGTATTCAAACTTTGATGGCCTCTCACCAACTCTGTTTGAATGATGATAAAATGGAGATCCTGATTGTAGGCCCATGTCAGGCTTAGCCAAACTTGACCCTGCGTACTGTGCCTTCACTACTGATGCCTGAACCATCCCAGTGTCATCTTCGATCAAAACGCTAGACCTTTACCTTGATTCTAGCCTCACATGACCGATTACATCAATGCTATTGCACCAAACCTCTGAATGCAACCAAACACTTCCTCTCCCCCAGAAGATCGTCTGACAGTAGCCAGAGTAGTAATTGGCTCCCGGCTTGACTACTGCAACTCCCTCCTTGCTGGTACGACAGATCGCAACCTCAACAAACTACAAACTATTCAGAACAATGCCAATCCGAGCATCTGAGTCTTTCCAGATGTGACCATGTGTCAATGCACAGAAAAGACACTCACTGGTTACCAATTAGAGAACGGATTTCAAGTCCCCTCCATCACTCATCATTGTCTATCCAACTGTGCTCCCCCTACCTTGTGCAGAGAATTTACAAGAACAACTCATCCAGACCTACAATACTTCACTGCAGCCACAGACTTGCCACCCGTGCTTCAGACGCACCAGAGCTGGATGCTCTAGTTTACCAGTCATTGCCACCCTACTGTTGAATAACCTTCCACTCCAACAACGGTCTGAGCCTTTGTAATAGCCTTTCAGAAAACGGCTAAAAACTATTTTATTCAAGTGACATTGATTCATTGACATTGTACCCTCCACGCAATGATTCTCCCTTCCCTGCCTGCCTTCCCCTTGAAGGCAAGTCCCTGAATGCTTACACCAGAGAGAATATAACTCACTAGAGAAGAAAGGCCCAAGTCGATCTTGTAAGGATAACAAGTTTTAATCTCACACACAAATTAGAGCAACAGCAAAAAACTCTGCTGCTAAGAACGTTCTGCCGAAAGCGGGTACAAGCAGAATATTATAAGGAAACACATTGTCATTAATGACGTAAACATATACAGTAAAAACCAGTGCGGCTGGTTGGTGTACGCCTATACAGGATTCCGCCTGCCCCATAAGGGATGTCAGGTCATTGGTTCCAGCCCAGTCTGTCCATCTTCCATCACGTGGGTGCCGCAGAGATCATCTTCTTCTCACCGACGATGGCCAAAGAACAAATTAACTACACTCTTAACAATGCTACCTTATCATTTATACTGTGCACCCGACAGGCCTTAAGAATAGCACAAAGGAGGTTCTGGGGCACTCTAAGCTTCACACACACATTTCACTCACTCCCTTCAGTGCAAACTGGCTCCAAGGTCTCCACCCTCGTTTTGGACTATAATGTATCCCTCCCAGCACCTTGCAATTCAAATCATACAATTGTTGCTCAAAGGCGTCCACTGTCTGTCCTCTTTGAACATTTCAGGGCTTGTTACTTTGGGGTTGGTTGTCAAAGGGCTCCTGGTGCCATGGAATTCAGGGATCTTGAGGTTTAGTCAGTTATATGGGCTAACACCCATGGTCACCTGAGGATGGGCCAGGTCATGCTTTGGCCAGTGTGAGATAACATGCACACCAGGCGCCCGTCTATGATCGCGGCCTTGAGGGGACATTACTTGCAGATAGAAAAACATCCTTGCAACACTGTTAGAACAATTAATGAACATTTGGCGGCTAGGAGTGTGGGTTGTCCTCACGGGAGCTTGGGCATGGCTGGAGATTTCCCTCATCTCACAATTATGGCCTAGTGCATGGAATGTTGCATTCGCAGTGCAGGCTTTGTCTCCAAAGTATGGTTAATAGCATCTACACAGAATGCACTAAAACCTATACATAATTTCAGTCCTGCTCGCGCCTTGGGCTATACTATATGGGTTTATTATATTGGGGTGGGATCATATCACTGTGTCGCCTCTCCCCTGGCCCATCATAGTGTTTTGAATGCTGCTCACGTTAGTCTAAAGCACTTAAGGGGTGGGAAGGGGTCGCCCCCTCCCCAACATTTGCCACTTTCGTTACTTCTACAGTAACAAACAATTTAATACCCCTCCACTCCCGCTGTCTCCTTTCTTCTTCCATGTATGACTGTGTACCCTTTATTGGTACCCATGCCATGCATACTGACCGCAAACTCTTCCCACTATGTGCATATTCCTCAGGTGAGCAAGTCATGATGCATCCCCCATCCCCTGCCAGGTCTGCCCAAACCTCTGTATAATTCTCTGTATCAGGTGGCTGAGTAATGATTGTGTGGTATAGATGATCAACTTCACTTCCATACTGGATGGGGAGCATTTCATGCTTAGGGCCCCACTGTAGGAGCTCAGTCTGTACCTCAATATCTTTTGTCTCGCCAGGTGCTTTTGAAACCCCAATTGATACCATTATTCTTGCGCTATTGGGTGCCAAATTGGCAACACATCGAAGGCCCAGTTGACAGGTGCAGAAAATAACAAGGAAGAACACAATGATAGTTAGAACAGAAAAAGGGGACAAGGGCTACCCCACCTGTCTGACACTTGCCGGCGATGGATCAGCACAATTTTAACAGATCACGGCCTGTGGTCTGTACATAAGAGAGAACTCAATTTACATGTAACACAATGACAAACTTTTATTCAAATGACTTAAAATAGCAAAACATGGCTATACTCAAACACCTTTTTCTTGCCCGTGGTTGCCGGGGACAAACACTGTTTAAGGTATTACACACAAAACCTCATTTAATAACTCTTCGCTTTCAATTTTTACGCAGTGTGGGTTAGTACACAAAAGTGACTAAGAATGTGGTCGCGATGACCTAACATCTATCTAGTCGACACTGAATGCTGTTTCTGGCACGTAGTGGTGGCTTGTGTTCTAGTGCCGTCTTCAGGACAGTTGCAGTGGACTGGGGTGTGTCACCACTGTACCCCAATGGTGGGTCATCTAAAGGTAAGGAGGTCAAAATTAAAATTAACTTTTTTGGGGTATCTCTCTTCAGGGTCTATAGTGCCTGGGCAGTGTGCTGTGCATGATCCTACCTGTGCTATTTCTTTCCAGTGCCACAGGTAGAAGAACTACTGCTGGGTTCTTTGTCTGAAGCGCCCTCAGTGCGCTTTGTATCAGTAGATGCTGTGACTCTAGGGTCTTCTGGGTACTTCGATGAAGGCGCCCTCAGTGCGCTTTGTAACAATAGATCCTGAATATCAGGGGTCTGGTCTTCAGCTAGGTGGCTGTTAAAGGAGAAAATAATTGTCTGGTTGAGATATTCCAGATTTGTCAGCACTTCTACTTTATTTTAATGCCCTATTGTGGCTGTGAAGTAAGACAAAGGATTTTTGAGCACAAGTCCTGCCTGAAAAACACCATAGAGGATAAACCAATGGTTTCTCACTTTGTCCAGAAACAACATAAACACACTGAACTAAGATGGTGCGTTATCCAGACCATTGATGCAAGAGCCAGAGGGAGTGACAGAGATTTAGAACTGAGAAAATTAGAGCAAAAATGGATACACCATCTAGATACGATAATAAATGGTTTAAATGCGTCAATCGAGTCGAATCTGTTCTTCTAAAGTGGCTTTCTGAACTATAATGCCATACCAACCTCTCAAGAGAGAGTGATTCATGTTTCTCCACACATGCATATATTTGTGCATCACTGTATTGTTCCAATCGAATTTCAAACTGATAATGTATTAAACACTGCCAGTGCAATCGGTCGAGACTAAACAAATATGTGTCACCATGTAACCTCTTAATAGAGTGTGATTTATGTTCCTCCACACATATAGACAGTTGTGGTTCACTGTATTGTTCGAATTGTATGTCCAACTGATGATGTATTAAGCACTGCCAGCAACATTTGGTCTAGATTACACAAAAGTGTGTCATCATGTAACGAAATACAACAAAGTATGATGTAAAATGTACTGTAAACTATGTCCAAATTTGGAGCAGCGCTTGACATATGTATGTGATTCCAAAGAGAGGGGACTTTATATATCCTCGCGTCATAAGTGGGCGCAGACACTACTCTCCCAACACACTAACACTAATCATCAACACATGCGCATTGTGTGCATGGTCGCACCTGCACGACCGATGCTACCCCAAATAGCGAACACGCGTGTGCGCAGCTGCAAACACTGCCACCTCTACGGCGAGCAGCTGCGACGAACGCATGAAGGTAAGCTCACTGCGCTATCACAGAGCAGTCCCTGTCCAAATGGAGGACCATGTAACGGGCACAAAAGGGAGCATGCCTCACTTCATGATGTACTTGGACGTAGTCAGCCAGCATGGTGATACATTGTCACATACCATCCTGTCCCCGTGCACAAGGCAACCACGGAGTCGATCAAAGCACCATATCTAAAGAAAATAGAATACTAGCACAGCTATTGAGCACGCACTAGCAGTATTCTACTATCACAGCCACAATAGGGCATTAAAAAGCATGTAAAATAGAAGTGCTGACAAATCTGGAATATCTCAACCAGACAATTATTTTCTCCTTTAACAGCCACCTAGCTGAAGACCAGACCCCCTGAGATACAGGATCTATTGTTACAAAGCGCACTGAGGGCGCTTTCAGCGAAGTACCCAGAAGACCCTAAAGACACAGGATCTACTGATACAAAGCGCACCGAGGGTGCTTCATGCAAAGAACCCAGAAGTTCTTCAACCTGTGGCACTGGAAAGAAATAGCATAGGTAGGATCATGCACAGCACAGTGCCCAGGCACTATCGACCCCGAAGAGAGATACCCAAAAAAATGTAATTTTTATTTTGACCTCCTTACCTTTAGATGACCCATCATTGCGGTACAGTGGTGACACACTCCAGTCCACTGCAACTGTCCTGAAGACGGCACTAGAACACAAGCCACCACTACATGCCAGAAACACCATTCAGTGTCGACTAGATAGATGTTAGGTCATCGCAACCACATTCTTAGTCACTTTTGTGTACTAACCCACACTGCGTAAAAATTGAAAGCGAAGAATTATTATATGAGGTTTTGTGTGTAATACCTTAAACAGTGTTTGTCCCCAGCAACCACGGGCAAGAAAAAGGTGTTTGCGTATAGCCATGTTTTGCTATTTTAAGTCACTTGAATAAATGTTTGTCATTGTGTTACATGTACATTCAGTTCTCTCTTATGTACAGAGCACTGGCCGTGATCTGTTAAAAGTGTGCTGGATCCATCGCCGGCAAGTATCAGACAGGTGGGGTAGCCTTTGTCCCCTTTTTCTGTTCTAACCGTCGTACCCCCTCATGACAAAGGCCCCCCTTATCAAAAAAGAGGGCCACATATAGACCCCCTATATATAGCAAATGAACACAATGATAGGCATCAACATCTTCATGATAGCTTAGAGCCACGACTGGGCCCAGTCAAATCACATGGTGAACCAGTCACTCTCCTGTACTCCTCCCTCCTTCTTCATACGAACACCCAGACCATGGATGGCTGCAATGATGTGGGAAAACAATGCATTCTCTGCATCCTCTGAAG
Organism: Ambystoma mexicanum; assembly: GCF_040938575.1. Taxonomy (NCBI): domain Eukaryota; kingdom Metazoa; phylum Chordata; class Amphibia; order Caudata; family Ambystomatidae; genus Ambystoma; species Ambystoma mexicanum. Next base: position 291,425,938 of record NC_090929.1, read on the forward strand.
GCATGAATGTGAAACAGGAATTGCCAAACATTTTGCAAACCCTGCCTTCCATTGTTGTTAACATGTCACACACATAGCGGTTTGTCATCGTTATTAGTCTCAATGCGCACAACTCAACGTTGATCACGTTGATTACGTTGAACCCGTTCTCTGTATCATTCGAGAGCTGGATCAGCTCCCAGCGTATGATTTGCAACCATTTGGCGCTGGCTGCAGCCTGCGCTCCCAGCAACAGTAGAGATGCGAAAAAAGGATTCATCTGAGCTGAAGATCCTGTATTCTTCTGGTATTTCAGCAAGCAATGCGGAATTGTCTTTGGATATGTAATTCAATCTTTTCGTCCTCTTTTAGTTGTTGGAACTGTCCTTTTCCTGGCAGGGTGCAGAGCTCTTGTGTAGACAACAGGTATTTCTCTTCTTCTTCGAATACGGGAGAGCTAGTCGGCTCCTCGGCAAGCAGTGCTCCCCCTTCAGGTGTTCTTCTGGGATTACTAGTAGTGCTGAGTGCATGTGGCTAGCGATCAACAGCCCCTCCATGATGGCAGGATGTGCAAGTAAGCTTGTTGGCCACAGATCCAGTAGTAATCCATAACAGCTGCTGTTCCCTTCTTTATGTCTGCAATCAGGAGAGTCTTATTGCAAAGTTCATTTGAGCCGACAAAGACTGTATCCTTGCTGCAGAAACATAGTCCATATACTTCTTCCCTGTGCACACGCACCAGCTTTTCCATTGTTGCAATCCACTTCAGCTTTGTAATATGATCAGTCCATATTTGTGCCAGAAATTGTCTACTCCTGCTATCATGTCCTTGTTATATGTTACCAGTCCTTTTGCCAGGCAAGGTAGTGTGGTGTCCTGCCATTTGTTATCGACATGTTTGCACCCTTTCACCATCAGATAGGGTAACTCCATACACTTGATGTTGTTTGGATTGACAATGCACTTCACAAGAACTGGACCCACTAACTTCAGTTGCACACTGTGTGCCTGGAACGTTCCTTTTATTCTGCATAGCGCAAGATGAACTAGACATTGTGACTCTATAACTGGGACTGCTTGTGTTACTAACACCTTTGGAGCCCCGGACACATGTGGAATGAATGAACACACAACTTCCATTCACAGCATTTCTTCCGACGCCACTCATATCAGTATGCCACAAGTTGGTAAATTCGGGATGACGGATATCCTCAAACGCAACCAAAACCCAGTCCTTGATACGTATCATACTTCTTTCATATTTCCCTTTTCATTATTCTATACACGGTCTCAGGGGTGCTAGCTTTAACAGTGCTATCGAAAATAACATCATATTGTTTGGAATTATTAAACTATCTTCGACTTGCTGAAAACAACCTTTTGACTATTTCCCCTGGTTGTATACTAATTGACCTTTTCACAATTGACCTCGGGAGAATTGACCTAATTTAGAAGGTCAATTACGACATATATGCAGGGGGAACCCCCCAAAACCTCCCCACCCAATCCAAAACCCCCTGCAACCCCACACCCAATCCCCTTATATTGTTTATAATCCAAAACCAACCCAATACATATATAAAATAACTAAAATAATATAAAGGTCAATTGTGCAGAAGGTCAATAAGGACCACTATAATTAGGTAAATTGTGCAAAAGGTCAATTGTAAAAGGTCAATTTGGGTAATACCTTCCCCCATTGCCAATTGTGCACATACTCTCAATGTCGTATTTTACCTGTTACAATCGTCACTAACATTTATATCAGCACTATTGTTACTTCTATATTCATTTCAATTGTTTTTGATAGCATTCATATTGCTACTAATATATGTAAATCCACTAATATTGTTAACATTTATATGTACTGTCCCATTTAAATATACAGTCCCATTGCCCCCCCTTTTTAGGACCTCCCCCAATAACATACTCTCCCCAATAAATAACCAATAGTGGCATCAATATCATACATAGGGCCTCATTATAAGATGTGCGGAGTGGGTTTAACGGCGCCGGTAATGGTGCCGACGCCGTTAAACCCACTCCGCACGATTACGAGGTCCCCTTGCGGGACCCGCTCTGGACGTCTGGTTTTTACCAGACATCCAGAGCGGGTCCCGCGGATTTTACCAGACGACCAGGGCGGGTCCCATGATGGGGACCAGGGAGCTAACAACGGCCGGTCGTAATCGGCCCGTTGTCTGCTCCCGCACCCATTCCCATTGAGCCCTATGGGGGCTCAAATGGGAATGGGAAAGGTCCGGGCCCGGGTTCCCTGAAGGAGGAATTACCGGGTCCTCCGAACTCGGAATGGCCCGGTAATTCCCCATTCAGGGTGCCCGGACCCGATTTTGGAGGCAGCCATGGCGCCAAAAGCACCATGGCTACCTCAAAAGTCGTAATGAGGCGCACAGACTTGCAATTAGTGTACCCCACAATAGTAAGCATGAGCTCATACATTGTCATTTGTGCACCTACAATTCAGATCCCTACTTAACAAATAATTATTTACATTCATGAGATTCATCATCTTTCTTGAAATGGAAGCAAAAAGACCCACAACACAGAAACGGAGAGACATACAAGATGTACTTTTACACAGAGAGAGAGAGAGAAAGAGCTCCAGAAAAAAGAACATGGAGCCAGCAGCTGGGCTTCGGCCCATCAATGGAGTGTAATACCGTGTGGGATAGATAGGGTGCAGGTAATGCTGCTCCTCCTTTTAAGATAACTGATGCGCCAAGGTACTGTCTGGAGGTGCCCTGCAGACGTCAGAGAGGTCTACCCAATATCGCAAGCCATTGAGCTAAACAGCGGGGGGAGTGCAAAACACCACCTCGTAGGGCCCGGGGAACTGAGGGTTGTTCCACCTATGCACAAAACTGTGAAGGTACCCAAAGTCACCAGGCAGCAGCGGTTGTGTGGTCCTGCACTCAGGATCTGTCACTGTCATGGTTGCTATGCCTGGTGTGTCTGCCGTCTCAATTCTGGGAGGTGCAATCTGTCGGAAGACATATTTAATTGCCCACGTTAGTGTGGTCAAATAATCTTTGAATTCATCACCTAACACCACTGCTGCCCTATGTGCGTCTGAAGCTCTTCTTACAGGGGATATGGGTTTGTGCATACACCGACCCGTGACCACCTTGTGAGGTGAAAAATTGTGGTCTTTGCTGGGTTGTGTACGTAGACTGAAGAGGGCCAGGGGCAAGCAGTGCACCCAGTTCTTCTTCAACGTGGTACACAGTTTGGACAATTTGCTTTTGAGGAGCCCGTTGATCCTCTCCACAACGCCATTAACCTGGGGGTGGTAAATTCAACACATCCAGTGCTTAATGCCAAGTAGTGCTGTGATGTGCTGAAACAGTGCATTGAAAAAATGGGTACCATTGTCTGACCTTAACACTTCGCACACACCCCTTGTGGATGTGCGCAAGGCCCTGCTTCCACCCACCTTGAGAAAGGGCAAACCACTACCATGAGGTATCTGGAGCCATTGCAACGTTCAACCATACCAGCATAATCTATGTGTAATTCAGGGAACTGCCCAGTAGGGCGGGGTAATGTGCCCCGTAACGTCCGTAATGTCATCCCTGTACTGAAACATTGACATGTGGTGCAGTGTATGACCATTTCTGTAATGTTTTCCTGGATGTTTGGTATAAGCCAATCCTCCTGTATATTGGCTTCAATGTGCTTCTTTGGACTGTGGGACGGATAGTGTAACTGTTCAAATGCTACTGCTAGCAGCTCTTGGGGCATTTCCTTTTTCCCACAACTCTCTTGTCTGCATAATAGATTGGTTGGGGATTGCTTGCATCCCCTTCATAGCCACAATTCCTTCTCCCTTTCTGGTGCCTTACCCTGTAACTCTATTATCTGGGAGATAGGTTTTGGATGTTTATTGGATGGTGGGGTGGTTAAAATGTACTCAGCAGGCACTTCATTTGGCAGATACACCACCATTTTTGCTGCAGCATTGGCGGCTGCGTCCCCATCGATAGTTCGACTGTCCTGTTCCTGTAGACGGTGCGCTTGACGACCACCACAACAGATGGGTGGGATAATGCTTCTATCAGTATTTCTAGCAGTGCCGCATGCTGCACTGGGGATCCATCCTCTCTCCGAAACCCCCTCCTCTTCCAGCGGGATAGACTGATGTGCATAGTTGTTGTGACATTTTTACGCTCACCTGGTCTCTGCGGGGACGTAGGGGCACAGTTGCAGCCCTCCCTGGAAGCGGATCCCCCTTGTCAGGCTTGTTCTCCTGCTCATATGCTGTGGGATGCGACAATTGTTGGCACTGCTCCTGTTTGGATACGAGAGATCGTGAGAATGCTGTTATGTGACTGCTGTCTCTCTCGAACCCTTCTTCCCAAAATGTGGTGAGCATGCGCCGACCCATATAGTCTCACCTGTTGATTAATGATGACAAGCTCTCCGTCCTCCTTCACACTGCAGGGCCGCTTCTTGATGGACCGAGTTCCTTCACTGGCCCATTGTGCGTAGCAGCTAGACCAGCTGTGGCTTAACCACTCCTGAAGGTAAGTGTCTTATGGTTTTAAAATAGTGTGATGTTGATTCCTGATTATTGTCCATATCTTTTAATAATGTCTTTCCTCTGCTTCTCCCAACAGATGAAATGCGGCCCAGAGGTAGTTGTGGTGCATGTAGCGAGGCCAAATGGGAAGAGAAGGGAGTCCGCGATGCTCCGACAGAAGGTGAGTGTGGGTTTAAGGTTAAGCGTGAGGATTTGTCAAAGCGCCACCTTAAACGTAATGTCTGAGCGAATTCAAACCTCAGGCTGGTAGCTGGAAACAAGGTAAATTGCGCTTAGGCGGCAGTGAGTGTTACGCTGCCATCAGCAGAATAACGCGAAGCGCTTGCATACAGGCTGGGCGGGCTTATATAGTCTAGCCCTGGCCACGCCAATTAGTCTTGGCTCACCGGCTCCACCCTGCCACTCCTGAAGGATGCTGCACATGCAATCCAACCCTCTCAATAAGCCGCACCCGAACAAATGCACGTGGAGGCCCTTGCTGGGAAAATAAGTACCTTGCACCAAATAAAAGTGTGCTAGTGCACACTTATTCATGAGCCTGGCACCAAAGGTGCCAGGACTGAGCCCAGTTGAGCCCTCTATGCTGTTTTGTCCCCAAGGGACAATAAAAGGTTGTGTTACCCCTTGATCTCGTCCCCTGGTGGTGAGGGGTCTGAGGTTCTCGGCCAATGGCCATGAGAGCACTCCCCCTCAAGGCCCCTCTCACGGGTGTTCTTTCTCCTGGTCCTGGCTTGGTGGGGTTGTTGCGATGGAATTGTCTGATCAGTCGTGAAGCATGGACGAATTCACTGGTGTCCCATGTATGGTCTTGAGGTCCATAACCCTTCCAGTCTATAAGGTAAGTACAATTTAGATCGCACTATCTTGGAATCCAGAATAGCCTTGACCTCGTATTCCGGTTCTCCTTCTATGATGTCAGGTCCGGGTGGTGCTTCAATCCGAGTACCTGGTTTCATTGGTTTCAGGAGTGAAACATGGAATACCGGATGGATTTGCATATTAGGTGGTAATTCCAATTTCATGGCAGCAGGGTTTATTACGGCTTTGATGGAATGAGGTCCAAGGTACCTGGGATGGAAGGCTCATGGTCCTTTCAAGGGAATGTTTTTGGATGCTAACCAAACCTTGTCTCTGACCTGATAATGTGAGGCCTCTCTTTGGTGTCGGTCTGCAAACTCTTTCTGCTTTTTTTTAGCTGTGGTCAGATGTTTGGCCGCTTCTTTAAGAATCTGAGTGATGGTTTTATGTAAGGTTGTCACTGCTGGCATTTCCAATTCGTCAAGGGAATCAAAAGTGGAGATTCAAGGATGTCGAGCATGCACCGTGTAGAATGGGGTCTGTCCGGTGCTAGTGTGGATGGAATTGTTGTAGGCGAATTCGATAAACCAAAGTATGTCTTTCCAGGATTCCTAAGCTTGCTACAACATACACATCAGATATTGCTCCAAGGTCTGGTTGGTCCGTTCGGTTTGACCATCGGTTTAAGGATGATGACTAGTGGATAACCGGAGATCAATTTTGCCTATTTTGCAACACCTCCTCCAGAGTGCCGAGACGAACTGAGTTCCACAATCTGATATTAGTACTGATGGGAATCCGTGTAATCTGACAATCTGTTCCAAAAACACGGTGGCGAGGGCGGAAGCAGTGGGGAGTCCTTTTAATGGGATAAAATGGGCCATTTTGGAGAACAAATCCACAACAACTGAGATGGTGTTATATACATTGCAGAGAGGAAGATCTGTGATAAAGTCCATTGACAACGTGTGCCACGGTGCTGGCGGTACCATCAATGGATGCAGTAACCCAGCTGGATTTAACTTCTGAGATTTGTGTTGTGCGCAAACACCAAAGGTCGCAATGAATTGGGCAATGTCTTTTCTCCAGGTTGGCCACCAATAGCCTTTTTGTATTTTGGCTTGAGTCTTGGCAATCCCTGGATGTCCCTCCACTAGTGAATCATGATAGTTTGCTATTATTTGGTCTTGTAGTTTCTTGTCCTGAATGTATAGTCTCCCTTGAAAGTATGGTAGATCATTTTCAATGGTGTATTGGTCTCCTCTAGATAGCGACTCCTGTTGTGTTGCTTGGTTCATCTAAGATTGGAGATTGGTTTTCAAGTCATCCAGACATGTGGTTGTAGTGATTTGGTTCTGGATTCGTTCTTTAGGAATGATGGTCACAGGCTCAGACATGGTAAAAGCTTCTTTGCCCTCACTCATGCGTGACAGAGCGTCTGCTTTCCCATTGCGTACTCCGGGTCTGTAGGTGATGATAAAATCGTATTCCACAAAGAAGAGAGCCCAACGAAGTTGCCGTGAGGATTGGTCCTTTGCGTTTTCATGTATTGCAGATTGTGGTGATCCGTGATGACAGTGACTGTATGTCTCGCCCCCAGATGATAGTGTCTCCATGTTTTAAAGGCTCCCATAATCGCTAGCAGTTCTTTGTTTGTGATCGCATAGTTCAACTCTGGTGCAGAAAACTTACGGGACCAGAATGCTATGGGATGTAATTGTCCTGTGTCGGGGTCGTTTTGTGATAATACCACTCCCATGGCTACATTGGAGGCATCTGTTTCAACCACGTATGGCAGTTCCGGTCGTGGTTGTTGAAGAACTGGTGCTGTGGTGAAAGCAAGTTTCAGCTCCTGGAAGGCATTCTCTGCTTCTGGAGACCAAAGGAATTTCTTGTTTTTTCTCAGCAGGGAGGTAATTGGATGAACTATCTGCAAAAACCTAGGAATAAACTGACGATAAAAATTGGCGAATCTGAGCACACTTTGTACTCCTTTTGTGGATGTCGGTGATGGCCATTGCAGGTTATCTTCCACCTTGCGTGTGTCCATGTGTACTCCTCGTGGTGTGAGCATAAACCCCAATAATTCAACTTCTGTTACATGGAAGAAACCCTTTTCTAACTTGGCAGACACCCGATGCTGTCAAAAATTTTCCAGTACTGCTCTTACATGGCCGACATGGTCCTCCTTGGAAGCCGAGTAAATGAGAATGTCATCTATGTATACAAGTGTGCAAACATTCAATAATTCATGAAGCACATCGTTCATAAAAAATGGTCACGCCGCCTGGGCATTACATAACCCAAAAGGCATAACCTGGTATTCGAAAAGACCATACTTGGTAGGGAATGCCGTCTTCCACCCGTCCCCCTTTTTAACTCTTACAAGGTGATAGGCTCCTTGTATATCCAGTTTTGTGTAAACCTGAGCATTCTTTACCTGATCCAGAATCTCTGGAATAAGTGGCAGTGGTTATCTGTTTTTTACTGTGATCTGGTTAAGCGCTCTATAGTGAATACAAGTTCTTAAGTCGCCCTCTTTTTTAGGTATGAAAAAGAGAGCCGAGGAGGCAGGGCACTTAGATGGGTGGATAAAGCCGTTAGCTAGATACTGATCCAGGTAAGATTTTAGGTGCTGGTTTTCCTACTCCATTAGGGCATACATTCGACTGCAGGGAACTTGGGCTCCAGGTACCAGATCGATTAGCCAATCGAAAGGCCTGTGTGGAGGCAGGGTGTTCGCTCGCTCCTTCTGAAAAACATCCTGGTACTCCAGATATTCAGGTGGTAAGGAACCGGTGAGTCCCAGAATGGTTTTTGTCTTGGGTTTCAGGTTGTCCACATTTTTATTGTAGCAGGCGTTAGCACACTGTTGAGTAAAGGTTAGAACTCGTTTTCGCAAGTCGATCCTAGGATTATGGGTTTCCAGCCAAGGCATTCCTAACATCATCTGGAACTGAGGAGCACCAATGAGATCGAAGGAGATGTCTTGTTGATGACCATCCTGACACATAAGCATGACTTTTTCGGTATGCTGCATCACTGGCCTGGATGATAACTGAGAACCATCCATTGCTGTGACATTTTCCGATTTCAGCTTTTGTCAGAGAGGAAGGCCTATTCGTGCAGCCAGATCTTGAGCAATATCATTTCCCACACCTCCGCTATCAATATATGCCTCCAAGGCATGTATCTTTGACGGTTGTTTGTTGTTAACCAAAAGTACCGGGATGACTAGATGTGAGGTCTGTGCGATTCCTTCTTTTCGCTCGACAAGTGGACCCCTAAGCTTGTCGGGAGTTGGCGTTTCCAGAATCTTGTTCCGTTTCCTCGTTGCCATTGTCCGTAGCTCCAACTAATCTCTTAGGTGGTTTCACCGGGCATTCTCGGAGGAAGTGTCCTGCTCTCCCTCAGTATAAGCAGAGCTGTTGTTGCCACTTTTTCTCCCTTTCAGCCTTGGTGATAGGACTCCGTAATCCAAATTGGCTCAGTTTGTTAGTGGGTTTTGGTTTGATTGTCCCGAGGTCGCATATAGACTGACCTCCCTTCAGCTCTTGTGCAATCAATTTTTTGATTCTGCAATCTGTGATCGAGCTGCATAGTCAAGTTGATGTATTCCGTACATCCCTCGGGGGGATTGACCACTTGGGCTAGAACATCCTTAAGTTTCCCACGTAACCCTCGATAAAAGAGCGTAGTCCTCTTTTCTTCTGGCCAGTTTGTCTGTGCTACGAGACGATTGAAGGTTGCGATGTAGGTCAATAGGTCTTGGTTTCCCTGTCTGAGTGACAATAATTTGTTGTCCAAAGCTTGTTATTGAGTATGCCTTGCAAAAATTTTTTCCATGTCCCACTGACATCCCTAAAGTCTCAGAGTAGTGGATCATTCGGGTTTACTAATGTTATCGACCAGTCTGCTGTGCTACCTCCTAAATATGAGAGTACAAAGGCGACTCTGGTTTGATCATTAGAAAAAGCCCCAGGCCTACACAAAAAATGGAGGCGACATTGGTTCATGAATATAGCGTACTTGTTAGGGTCACCAGTAAAGCGTTTAGGCGGGGCCAGTGGCACTGCACCTGGAAGAACCACTTGAACTGGTGGTGATGGCTGCGGCCTGGGAGGTTGGGCAAGTCCAGGTAGTGGGACCTGACCCGCGTGGGTCTGGAGCATTTGTCTTGCCAAAGCGTTGGTTTGTTCTCAGGCTACAATAAGATCCCTCCTTAAAGCATTGGTTTCCTGTCTGGAAGCATGGACTTCAGCCCGTAATTCCCCCAGTCGCTGGGCCAACTGGTCTGTTTCTGAGGTTTCCATAACGCCCAGGCAGAGATTTGTAGAGGCTTCGCGTTCTGTTACGCTCACCTGGTCTCTGCTGGGACATAGGTGCACGGTTGCAGCCCTCCCTGGAAGTGGATCCCCTTTTCAGGCTTCTTCCCCTGCTCATATGCTGTGGGCTGTGACAATTGTTGGCACTGCTCCTGTGTGGATATGAGAGATCGTGAGAATGTTGCTATGTGACTGCTGTCTCTCTCAAACCCTTCTTCCCAAAATGTTGTGACCATGCGCCGACCCATATAGTCTCACCTGTTGATTAATGATGGCGAGCTCTCCGTCCTGCTTCACACTGCAGGGGTGCATTTGATGGACCAAGTTCCTTCACTGGCCCATTGTGTGTGGCAGCCCAGACCAGCTGTGGCTTAACCACTCCTGAAGGTGTCTTATGGCTTCAAAATATTGTGATGTTGATTCCTGATTATTGTCTGTATCTTTTAATAATGTCTTTCCTCTGCTTCTCCCAACAGATAAAATGCAGCCCAGCAGTAGTTGCGGTGCATGGAGCGAGGCCCAACGAGAAGAGAAGGGAGTCTGCGATGCTCCGACAGAAGGTGAGTGTTGGTTTAAGGTTAAGCGCGAGGATTTGTCAAAGCGCGACCTCAAATGTAATGTCTTAGCAAATTCTAACCTTGTCTTTATCTTTTTCTCTTGCAGGACCGTCTTCCGATGGATTGCTCGTAGTGTCATGATTTCGGCCTGGAGCACTGCTTTCCGGAGGTCTGGAGATGGATGATGAATGCCAGAGTCATCGATGATGCTTGCCGAAAACAGATTCTGAGGTAAGTGCTGCAGCTGGTAGCTGGAAACAATATAAAATACACTCAGGCTGGTAGCTGGAAACAAGGTAAGATGCGCTCAGGCTGGTAGCTGGAAACAAGGTAAGATGGCTCAGGCTGGTAGCTGGAAACAAGGTAAGTTGCGCTTAGACGGGGGTGAGTGTTACGCTGCCATCAGCAGAATAACGCGAAGCACTTGCATGCAGGCTGGGTGGGCTTATATAGTGTAGCCCTGGCCACGCCCATTAGTCCTGGCTCACCGGCTCCACCCTGCCACTCCTGAAGGATGTTGCACGTGCAATCCTACCCTCTCAAGAAGCCACACCCGAACAAATACACGTGGAGGCCCTTGCTGGGAAAAGAAGCACCATGCACCAAATAAAAGTGTGCTAGTGCACACTTATTCATGAGCCTGGTGCCAAAGGCGTCAGGTCTGAGCCCAGCTGGGCCCTCTATGCTGTTTTGTCCCCAAGGGACAATAAAAGGTTGTGTTACCACTTGCTCTCATCCCCTGATGGTGCAGGGTCTGTGGTTCCGGGTCAATGGCCATGACATATGTAAGCTGAGTCTGAATATATTGTGACATGGCACACTTGGGACGCTCTCAATGCTTCAATAAGCGCTATGAGTTCCACCACCTGTGCAGAATAATGCATGGGCAATCTTTTCATAACCACCGTCTTGTACTCCCCCTTCTCAAGTCATACCACCACTGCCCCTGTATGTCTTTGTCCATCCTCCTGGTCAATTGTGGATGACCCATCAACAAAGAGAACCTCAACCTCTGCTAATGCGCAACCTTTCGCTTTGGGGATGTCATCCTCCTTCCCCTTGTATGTGGCATAGTCATGCACCGTCACATCTTCGGCAAGTGGCATAACTGTTAGAAAGGTGGCAGATTCATTGTTTTGTATCTAACCACATGAATGTGGGGCTTTGAGATAATAATCTTGTACGCCGAAGATCTCTGTGTAGTCAGGGTGGAGTATTGACCTTTCTCATCCCCCCCTTTACAATAGTAGAACTTTTTTCTATTGCAAATGCAGCAGCTGCTAAAGCTTGTTCGCACACGAACTGCCCTTGCATCACTGAATCCAGTGTGCCGCTGTAATAGACCAACGGCTTATGGCCCATAGTATTTTTTTGTGTCAGTACTGCAGTTATGAGCTGGCCATCTGAATGTGAGAACGAGTAAAATTCCTGTGTGTAGTCTGGGGTGGCCAGTACTGGTACTGAACTAATGACTTATTTTAGATCGTCAAACTGTTTGATCATATCCACAGTCCACTGAACACTATGATCCTTTGTTTTTTGTGCTTCCCTAAGGGCCTGCACAAGGGGTCTTGTGTATGCCGGGTAATCGAAGATCCATGCCCTACAGTAGTTGCACAGCCCCAGAAACATATGTATTTCTTTAACTGAGGTGGGTCTGAAGGTGGCGCATACCCTATCTGGTAGTATCCTTTTACCATTTGCTGATATGAACTGTCCTAAAATAGAGCATCTCCTGTTGGCAGTATTGCAACATAGCCTTGTCAACCTTGTACCCCTTACAGGCCAGCAATTCTAAGAGTGTAATGGAATCCCTTCGGTAGTGCTACTCACTGTCACTGCACACTAACAGATCGTCCACATACTGGATAATCGTGCTGTGCACCTGAATATTTCCTAAATCAGCGTGCAGTATTCTGTTAAATATGTTCGGGCTCTCACAGTATCCCTGAGGGTAAGCTAGTATGTTCTAACTGTATCTGGCCCTCTGTAAATGCTGTGAGGGACCTCGACTCAGGATGGAGTGGAATTGAGAAGAATGGATTTTTCAAGTCTACTACAGTGGAATATGTGGCTTCTTTGGGGATATTGCATAAAATTGTCACAGGATTTGCGGCCACTGGAAATTCTTTTTGTACCACGTCATTTAGGGGACGCAAGTCCTGGATCATTCTCCAATTGTCCCCTGTTGATTTTCGACGGGGTATATCGCCGTGTTACATGGAGACATCGATGGCACAATGATCCCCTAATAGGGCCTGTGTTGTCTTTCTAATACCCTCCTCCGCCTCCCTTGATAATGGATATTGTTTTACCCTGGGTAGCACCGCATCTGGCTTCAGTATTATATGCACAGTTGTCATGTCTTTCAGTAGTCCTACATCCTGTGGATTTGTAGTCTACAATTGTGAAGGCACGTGTTGTAAGTTTTAGTCAAGAAATAGAGGTGGAGTTTTACTGCCATCAGGGGGCACTGCACCCTTCGATGATGTACCATTATGTCACAGGGGATCCTGATCTCTAATATTATCTCCCCATTTGTGTCATTGTTCTCAAACAGCTCGTCATCTGTCACTTGATTTAATTGTACTGTTGGATCTATACAGAGCACTGTGTGCCACTCACACCCGTCCCTGTCAAAACAGAAATCCTCTTGCCAGAGACCAACAATCCCTGTAAATCCAGTGAAAATATTGTACCTGCTACCACCTCAGGTGACACAACTGGATGAAAGATGAAATCTGTGGGCACTCGCCAACACTGTTTAGCAATCTGAGGCACCGCCTCCACGAGCATAGTAATGCCATAAATGAACTTGTCCAGGTCCACTGGAGTACTACCACCTCTCTTGTTATTGTTTGTATTATCAACATTTCTCTTATTGCGTATTACGCTCACCTGGTATCCACGGGGATGCCACCCAGCCCGTTGGTCGCTGGTACCCTGCTCAGTGATGACCTGGGATGGTTCTCGATCGAAGTTCCGCCTGGAATTACAGGGGGGTGCTGTGTTTAGAACTGGACTTCCAATGTAACACCTCCACGCCCCCCGTATGACTTCAGCCCCCCTCCTGGGCCCTCTTCTCACCTTGTTGTAGAGTTGGCGAGTTCTCCGTCCTGCTTTCAGGGCAGGGGCGCGTTGTTTGTTGTGGTGGGCGCAGTCAAGTTACTTCACTGACCGCGCCCCAAATAATGTCTTCAGGTAGGTCTTATTGCTGGCTGTTGCGTTATTGTCTTTGCATGCCTTTCTCAGTTTAACAATGTCTTTTTCCTTCCCCTTTAGATGTGCAGAGCATCCATGTGGCAAACTGGGTGTACTGGGCCTCGCCGGTAAATGATGGCAACCAGTAGTGCTGAGAAGTGGTAAGTAAGCGCTCCGAGCCGCGTTGCAATGTCTTGGCTTAACTGACCTTTTTCTCCCTCCTTTTTCGTAGATCACAGAGTGCTCCACGGAGTGTGGAATTCCCGGAGCGGTGCTGCCCAAAGGACAATCAGCCAGGTAAGTCTTTTAAGCAATCCGTGAGAAAAATGTCTCTATTACCTCTGCTTATGATGTCTTTCTCCCTTTTTTTTCCAGGTCCTTTGATCCAGGCAAAGTGCCGACCCAACGGAGCTGCGAGTGAGGAAGGATGGAGGTAGCAGGTAAGATGATGAGGCTAACAGTGTTCTTGTCTTTCTGCAAGTTCTGGATTCTTCCCGGCTCGAGAGCAAGCTGGACACGGTGAGCATCACGCTGCTAGCTGCAGAGTAACGCGAAACATGTAGTCCTGTTCGGGTTTGGTTTATATAGCCACTGCCAAGTAGTCCAGGTAAAGTAGTCCCTGGGCACCACACCCAAAAGACTAGACCGCATAGCTTGGTTCTGGGAATCAAGCTATGTCAATCCCTCCATGTTGATTTAAAGTCCCCAAAAGTAGTTCCACCAGCAGATGCTCATCCTTGAGTATGAGCCTGGTGCCAAAGGCACCAGGACTGACCCCAAGAGGGCTTGAGAGGCTGATGCCAGGCCCTATAAGCGATCTGTGTCTTGATTCTCCCTGGTCAATGGGCTTGCCAGTGGGGATCGGGGCTGGGGGTCGTGACAGCACTCCCCCCCAGGCCCCTCCCATGGCGTGTCCCCTGGCAGGTCCAGGTTTATTTGGAAAGTTCCGGTGAAACCTTTTGATCAGACGTGGTGCATGAATGTTCTCACTAGGCTCCCAGGACCTGTCTTGGGGTCCAAATCCCTTCCAGTCGACGAGATAGTATTGCTTGGCTCTAGAGTTTTTTGAGTCTAGGATGGCCTTGACTTCGAATTCTGGTTCTCCATCAATCAGTATGGGTTGAGGTGGTGTTTGAATCCGAGTACCAGGTTGCATGGGTTTCAAGAGGGATACATGGAACACTGGATGGATTTGTAGATTAGGTGGTAAATCCAGTTTGACGGCTGCCAGGTTGATAATTGCCTTGATGGTATAGGGTCCCAAATATCGCGGATGGAAGGTCCGAGTTCCTTTGATGGGTACATATTTGGCAGCTAGCCAAACCTGGTCTCCTACGTGATAGTCCGGGGCCTTTTTCCGATGCTGGTCGGCGAAGTGTTTTTGTTTTTCCTTAGCATGCATAAGATGTTCCTTCGCCTTTTTGAACGCCTGAGTGATGGTGGTGTGAAGAGTCTTTACTGCGGGCATCTCCAAGTTGGCGGGAAGGTCAAGTTCCGAAAGTATGTGGATGCCTGCCATACAGGATGTAAAAAGGTGTTTGTCCAGTACTGGAATGCACAGAATTGTTATATGCATACTCAGCTATCCACAGTAAATCCTTCCAATCCCTTAATTCATGGTGCAGCATGCACCGTAAATACTGCTCGAGAGTCTGGTTGGTCCTCTCGGTTTGGCCGTCTGTTTGAGGGTGGTGACTGGTGGACAGCTGGATGTGAATTTGTGCCATTACACAACCTTTTCTCCAAAAATTGGATACAAATTGGCTGCCTCGATCGGAGACCAAAACTGATGGAAAACCATGTAGCTTGACAATCTTTTCCAGAAATACTTTCGCCCGGGTGGATGCGTCTGGGAGCCTCTTGAGAGGAACGAAATGTGCCATTTTAGAGAACAAATCCACGACTACCAGAATGGTGTTAAAGCCTTGACTTGGCGGTAGTTCTGTGATAAAGTCGAGGGAGAGGGTGTGCCACGGAGCAGGAGGAATGTCCAGTGGTTGAAGGAGACCTGATGGTTTTTGTTTTTGGGTTTTATTCTGTGCACAGACGCCGCAAGACTGAACATATTGGACAATGTCGTTGCACCAGGTAGGCCACCAATAGTTATTTTTTACCTTGGCCAGGGTTTTAGCGATTCCTGGATATCCTTCGAGCAGAGAGTCATGATAGCTCGAAATAATATGCTGCTGTAGTTCCTTTTTGGGCACATAGAGCCGATCCCTAAAATAGGGTAACTGATCCTTGATGCTATATTGTTCTCCTTGAGTTTGCCATGCGAGGAAAGCATCAGGGCTCCTGGTCTGTCGTATTTCGTTTTGCAACTCGGCTTGAGACAGGGTAGTTGTAATACCCAAAAGTTTATCTTCTGGTATGATAGGTACCAGATCCGGAGTTATGTACGCTGTTTCCTCGATGCCCATTCGTGATAGTGCGTCAGCTTTCCCATTCTTGACTCCAGGTCGAAAAGTGATTATGTAATCATATTCAGCGAAGAAGAGGGCCCATCGTAGCTGGCGTGAAGACTGAGCCTTGGGTGATTTGAGATATTGTAGGTTCTGGTGGTCTGTGATTACTGTGATGGTGTGTCTAGCTCCCAGAATATTGTGTTGCCACACCTTGAAAGCGGACTTGATAGCTAGGAGTTCCTTGTCTGTGATAGCATAATTAATTTCCGGAGGTGAGAATTTTCTTGACCAGAAGGCCACAGGATGCAGCTGGCCAGTTTCTGAGTCCTTTTGTTAAAGGACCGCCCCCATTGCCATACTGGAAGCGTCTGTTTCTACAATGTAAGGAAGATCTGGACGTGGGTGCCGCAGAATTGGAACAGAGGTGAATCTTCTTTTCAGTTCCTGAAAGGCTTCTTCTGCTTCTTCGGTCCAAGCAAACTTTTTATTGCTTTTCCGTAGAAGTACCGTGATCGGGTGCACAACCTCAGAGAAGTCTGGGATAAATCGGCGGTAGAAGTTCACAAATCCTAGCATGCTCTGTACCCCCCCTTCAGGGATGTTGGTGATGGCCATTTTAAAATAGCGTCCACCTTATGCAAGTCCATTCTGATGCCTCTGGGCGAAAGGATGAAACCAAGAAATTCTACTTTGGTAACGTGAAAGTAACATTTCTCCAGTTTTGCAAATAAATGATGTTGGCGGAATTTGGTGAGGACTGAGCGAACGTGTTTAACGTGGTCTTGTTCCGAGCTTGAGTAGATTAAGATGCCATCTATGTATACCAAGGCGCAGACGTCAATCAGTTCTCTCAAAACATCATTCATGAAATATTGAAACGCTGCAGGGGCGTTGCACAGGCCAAAAGGCATGACTTGGTATTCAAACAAACCATATTTGGTCCGGAAAGCGGTTTTCCACTCATCTCCGCTTCTGATCTGGACCAGATGGTATGCCCCCTGAAGGTCCAGTTTGGTATAGATCTGGGCATCCTTGACTTGGTCTAACATTTGCGGGATAAGAGGTAAAGGGTAGCGGTTTTTCACGGTGATCTGGTTTATTGCGCGGTAATCAATACAGGTTCTCAAGTCCCCCTCCTTTTTCCGTACGAAGAACAAAGGACTTGCTGCAGGGGACTTGGATGGGCGGATAAATCCGTTTGCAAGGTACTGGTCCAAATAGGATTTCAGGTGGAGGTTTTCTGGTTCAGTGAGGGCGTAGATCCTGCCGCAAGGAATTTGTGCCCCCGGAATAAAGTCAATCTGACAATCATAGGGCCTATGCGGCGGTAAGGTGTTAGCCTGGTCTTTTTGGAACACATCCTGAAAGTCACAGTATTCTTCTGGTAAAGCATTGGTTACCCTTAGAGTAGAAGCTGCGCTTTTGGGGGTGTTGGAAACACAAGAATCGGGTGAGTAGCAAGTCTGGGAACAGCTGCCGGAGAAGGTCAGTTTCCGTGCCCGTCAGTCTATCAGAGGGTTGTCAGCGACCAACCATGGCATCCCTAGTATCAACTGGAACTGAGGTGCTTTGATAAGATCGAAGGATATGCACTCTCGATGTCCATCCTGGTACAGCAAGGTTATTGCAGCTGTGCACTGGGTTACTGGTCCGGAGGCAATTTCAGTTCCATCCACTGTGGTCACCTTGTCCCTGGTAGGCTTAGAACACAAAGGGAGCCTCATCTCTGCTGCCAACTCTTGATCTATATAGTTCCCAACCGCTCCGCTGTCGATATACGCTTCTACGGCGTGCATCTTTGACGCTTGTTGGTGATTTATTAAGATCACGGGTATTGCAAAGTGTGAGGTCGACGGCTCTGATTCCTCACTCGACAAACTGACCTCTAAGGTTGCCGAGCTTGGTAGTTTTCCGATTCCTTAACTTCGTCCTTATCTGTGGCCCCGACTGTTCTCCTTGGAGGTTTTACTGGGCTGTCTTTCAGGAAATGTCC
This sequence comes from Ambystoma mexicanum, assembly GCF_040938575.1. Lineage (NCBI taxonomy): Eukaryota > Metazoa > Chordata > Amphibia > Caudata > Ambystomatidae > Ambystoma > Ambystoma mexicanum. The sequence continues at coordinate 291,443,757 of NC_090929.1, forward strand.
CGGCTTTCCACAATACAAACAAAGTTGCTGTTGTCTCCTCTTATCCTGCTCTTGTTTTGTTAATGGAGGTCGTACACCTCCGATTTGCATGGGTTCTGCAGCATTATCTGGCCCCCGTGGTGCGTTGTCTCTTGGCCGAACATAAACTACTCGGGAGTCTGCCTTGGACCGGTCCGCTTTTTGGTCTTGCAATCGATGGTCCAGCTGCACGACCAGATTTATGAATTCGGTACAGTCTCTGGGGGGGATCAACTACCTGGGCCAAGACGTCCTTTAATTCGCCTCGTAAGCCTTGATGGAATAACGTGGTTCTTTGTCGTCTGGCCCCTGGCTTCAGCAACCAGTCTGTTGAAGGTTGAAATGTATGTTAACAAGTCTTGGTTTCCCTGCCAAAGAGATAGTAGTTCGTTATCCACTGCTTGTTCATGAGTATGGTGAGCAAACAGTTTTTCCATTTCCCTCTGGAAGCCCCCATAGTCCTGTAATAAGGGATCATTCTGGGTCACTAACGGCTCCAACCAATCTGCTGCGCTTCCACTCAAATATGACAGGATGAAAGCCACCCGGGCTTGGTCGTTTGGAAACGCCCCAGGTTGGTAGAGGAAGTGAAGGTGACACTGATTCATGAATGCAGCATACTTCCGTGGGCCGCCCGAAAACCTTTCTGGTGGTGCCAGGGGAACTGTTCCCGGCAGCGTGATCTGTACCGGTGTGGGGGTATGAGATGAGACAGGGTTTTGCATCGGTGGATTTGCCCCAGGCAGAGGAGTCTGCCCTGCCTGCGATTGTAAAGGTTGTCTGCTGATTTCGTCAGTGCGCTTTCTTGTCACTATTAGGTCTCTTCGGAGCGCGTTAGCCTCTTGTCGGGCTGCATGAACCTCAGCACGTAGGTCCCCCCACAAATGGGCCAACTGGTCGATCTCTGTTTCCATGGCGCCCAGGTGGATTAGTTATGGAGGCTTTGCATTCTGTTACGCTCACCTGGTATCCACGGGGACGCCACCCAGCCCGTTGGTCACTGGTACCCTACTCAGTGATGACCTGGGATGGTTCTCGATGGAAGTTCCGCCTGGAATTACAGGGGGGTACTGTGTTTAGAACTGGACTTCCAATGTAACTCCTCCCCACCCCCCGTATGACTTCATCCCCCCTCCTGGGCCCTCTTCTCACCTTGTTGTAGAAGTTGGCAAGTTCTCCGTCCTGCTTTCTGGGCAGGGGCGTGTTTGTCGTGGCGGGTGCAGTCAAGTTACTACACTGACCGCGGCCCCAATAATGTCTTCAGGTAGGTCTTATTGCTGGTTGTTGCGTTGTCTTTGCATGCCTTTCTCAGTTTAACAATGTCTTTTTCCTTCCCCTTTAGATGTGCGGAGCGTCCGTGTGGTGAACTGGGTGTACTGTGCCTCGCCGGTAAATGATGGCACCCAGTAGCGCTGAGAAGTGGTACTTAAGCGCTGCGAGCCGCGCTGCGATGTCTTGGCTTAACTGATCTTTTTCTCCTTTTTCGTAGATCACGGAGTGCTCCACGGAGTGTGGAATTCCCGAGCGGTGCCGCCCAAAGGGCAATCAGCCAGGTAAGTCTTTTAAACAATCCGTGAGAAAAATGTCTCTATTACCTCTGCTTATGATGTCTTTCTCCCTTTTTTTTTCAGGTCCTTTGATCCGGGCAAAGCACCGACCCAACGGAGCTGCGAGCGAGGAAGGATGGAGGTAGCAGGTAAGATGATGAGGCTAACGGTGTTCTTGTCTTTCTGCAGGTTCTGGATTCTTCCCGGCTCGAGAGTAAGCTGGACACGGTGAGCGTCACGCTGCTAGCTGCAGAGTAACACGAAGCGTGTAGTCCTGCTCGGGTGTGGTTTATATAGCCACTGCCAAGTAGTCCAGGTAAAGTAGTCCCTGGGCACCACACCCAAAAGACTAGACCGCATAGCTTGGTTCTGGGAATCAAGCTATGTCAATGCCTCCATGTTGATTTAAAGTCCCCAAAAGTAGTTCCACCAGCAAACGCTCATCCTTGAATATGAGCCTGGGGCCAAAGGTGCCAGGACTGGCCCCAAGAGGGCTTGAGAGGCTGATGCCAGGCCCTATAAGTGATCCGAGTCCTGATTCTCCCTGGCCAATGGGCTTGCCAGTGGGGATCAGGGCTGAGGGGCGTGACATTGCGCACATCCCAGGCGTGGAGCAAACTATACCACGATCTGTTAATGATATTGTCATGTTTAATTTGTTGAGCAGGTCCCTGCCCATCAAATTGACAGGGGAACATTCAGAATATAGTAGAGGAGCCTGCACCACCTTCCCTCCCATCTTTACGTCCAGCTCCTCGGTGTATGGAACAGTGGAAATCGCCCCAGAGAATCCCTGCGTGTCGAGAGATTTGACTGATAATGGGAAATTCCCTTCCATGATGCACGATTTTGTTGCACCAGAGTCCACCACAAATATAAACTGTTTGTCTCCTATCTCCGCCCACACCAAGGGTTCCTCTTCAGGGTGGATGGTCATTGACAAGACCCGACAGGCGAGTGCTCTCTTTGGGTTGTCCTAATCGGGATATGTGTTTGTTCCAGGGAACGAGAAGGGGTTACAACCCATCACTGTTGCTCCTCCAAAGGTGCTGGTGGTTCTGCTTGGTACCCTATTGACCAGGACCACACTGTTCTGCTGTTGCTGCAGCGGGCACCGTACCTGTATATCAGATACTTGAGGCTGCTGGTTATATGTCTGGTGGTTGCCCGTGTAGATACCCTTGGTTTTTATAACCTGCTGCAGATGCCCTAGTCCTTGGGGCCCTTGGCTCTGCTGCAGTGCCCCGTAAGTATACCCCAGTGCAGACCTGCTCATGCATTCCCTTGCTAAATGCCCCACCTCAAACAATTCCAACATTGTGATGGCCCAAAACCCCCTCCTCCTCTGGCTCCTCAGAAGCCCCCTTTTCCTCGCTGCAGTACTCCTTGCTGCCACTGTGGGCCAGGAAAATGTTGACCCCACCGCACTGTCCTTATCCTCCTTCAGCCCAGAGTGGAGCAATAGTGACGCTCACAACCTGCTGGGTGCTCTCTGTCCCCTCCACCGGGACTGGCATTGACACCAGTGCCTGGACAACAACCTTTTCCAATTTCTTTTCTACCAATTTTGCTTCCTCCGTTTGACACCTCTGGGGTGTCTCCCTATCCTGTCCCTTGATCCTTTTGTAATGGTACACTATTATACTCTGTATCTCCAGCCACCTCTTTGCTTCGATACCCACAATCTTATCTAACGCCTCCTGCACTTCTTTTGGCAAGCCCCTCTTTATAATGAAATAGAAAAATGGTCTTGAGCGATCCCATGGTCCTCCCGTTTCAGCTCTCCACATCTCTTGGAATTTGAGAATAAACTTAGCTGGGTCCTCATCATCAACCATTGTATACTGCATCAGGGACTGTAAATCAGGGGTGTCTGGAAAAGCCCTTTGTAGCACATCCCATGACTGTGCTCTAATTCTGTTGAAAGATGGTCCATCAGGTGTATCGTTCCCCAGGGTTATTCTAGGATACCCAGCTTTTACCCATATATCCCCGACCTAGTCTCCAATTATAGCAACCCTTTCTTCTTCTTCACCCTGACTCTCATAAAACGTATCATTGTCATCCTCCCTCACATTATTTCCCAACACTGTACTCTCCTGTCCAAGGATTGTCCCCTTATCCTTGTTTCCCTCCTTCTCAACACATACATGTATTATTCTTTCAGTATCCATCCTGAGCATCACCTCCCCTGATCTCCATTCTCCCAAACCTTCTCCCGACACCCCTATATCCCTCATTGCTCTTGAGGTCTGTATCCTGTTCAGTTCTGTTAGCAACTCTGCCAACCTATCTTCGAACTCCATTGACCTGACACCTGCGGGTGTGCGTATGGGGGTGGGGGAGCGGTAGCCTGTGGTGTTACTGGTGCTGAAGGGATCCCTACCAAAGTGGGTACATAGGTTGGATTTGTGTACCCGTCTGCAGGACACGCTGCTAATGGATATAATCCCCCTCGCTCCGCTGGCGTCCCACCCTCTACTTCTCCCCCCCTGCACTTTCCATCTTTCTGTATCTATTCCCTCGCTCCATCCCCTTGTATCTGTGTCCTCAAACATTCGCCAGAGGTCTAAAATTTATTTTCTCTTCTGTAGCTGTTTCCCCTTATAATTGGCTACTAAAAATGTGGACATGTGTTCCAAAACACTCTTATTGTGGGAGCCCTGCTCTGGCCACGAGCAGGGCATCCCCCTCCTCCCATCTCCGCGATCCACTGTTTATGGCATTTTTCCACCCTATCATGATACAGTGGCAGGGCATTATACATATACTCTATTGGTGTTCCTCCCCCCATGCTGGTGCTGTCTACATCTTGTAACCATGCAAAGCCCTGCTGACGTGCACACACGCTGCTGCTTGTGACAATCGACAACAAAAAAAGAAAATCACCCCCCACCGTTTTCTGTCCCCTTTCCTCTGCTCACACACACACTACTTCACAAAACCATCCAACGCCACACCACGACACACACAATTACTGTCCCTCCTAGGGCCTGTTCTTCATCCACTAAAACATGAATACAATAAACTAAAATAACAACCACTACTTGTTCCAGGCATACTGCGTTTATAAGACCACTACTTTTATTTCTGTATTCCTCCTTTAAGCATATATATTTTATCCCGGTACCACCTTCCCTCCCCTTCCGAGGAGGGGTTACTTGCCTTCCCATTGCCTTACATTATAATGCCTTACCAAAATAATCTTCTTCACAATACAAACACCAATAAGAAATAAAAACAAACCACGCCCACGTCATATCAACGACCTCAATCTCCACATGCTTACACCTCCCATACTTCCCCATGCATCTGTCCCCTACTTGTTATCACTTACAGGAGTCTACTCACATGTGCATGCTCACCCGAACTCCTCCGTCACAGGGTTCCAACACCGGCCTGCACTCTCCTCGGAGCCGCGCCCCTCTTCAAAGAGCAGAGAGGACTTCTCTTAAAATGGTTCCTGCTAAACCACTCGGAACACATGTTTTTTCGGGATTGGTCGCTGGTGGTGAACGTGGCTCCTTCTGGAAAAGTGGCCAGAAGCCCCCACAAATACAGGGGGCACTGGGATCATGTTGGGGTGCACAATTGAAGACAAGTCCCTGAACGCTCACACCAGAGAGAATACAACCCGCTAGGGAATAAAGGCCCAAGTCGATCTTGTAAGGATAACAAGTTTCAATCTCACACACTTCTACTGTAAAGTTGCACCCCAATGTGTTACCCAACATTCTCCCCTCTTTCTTTTATCTCCGCACAAAGAGGGAAGTGGTATGAGAGATGTATTCTTGTTCTGTATAATTTATTCTGGCCCTTGGAGATGGTTATGTTTGTGGGCCGTAGCACTAGATTTGATTCATTCCATAGTGCTGGGTGAGAGACAGCAAGAAGAGGATAGGTGGCCTCTGAAGGTTGTGGCAGGTGGCTGCATACCCAACAATAACTAATCTTCAATTCAGAAGCAGTTATGTATTGTGACGATTCACAAATTCACAAGGTGTTGTCACTTCTCCGCAAGAGGGTGCCCTTTTCCATGAGGCTACGGAGGGGCGGCCTCTACCCAATAGTCTCCCTAGAGATGGTTTTTAATGTGGAAGGACCTCATGGGGAGGGAGTCCCCCTCAGGGGACAAGGATGATCACCTGGGGTACAGCTCATTGAATGATGTGCTCCCAAACATTCCCTTGTCCTCCCCACTGTTCAGAAACGTTTTGTCGAAAGTAAACCTATGTATTGTTGTAACACAGATAAAACCAAAGCCAAAAGTACTAGGATGAAGAAGAGCACAAGAGACATGAAGGTCAATGACTCTGCTAGTACTGGTACGAGGGGGCCCGAGGAGGCATGAGGATCAAATTACCAACAGAGACAAAGGACTTTTACGATCCGCCATGGCAGAACTGGCAACATTGTAGAAGTATAGATGATTGACTACCCAGCAAGTCAAGCTCATCCGTGTCAAGCGCGGCCATGTCAAACCCCACTAAGTCTGGCAGCAGGTGTGGAGATGAACCAGCGGGAAAGATCCAGGTGCTGCCGAAAGACCGCAAGGAAGAGGACATTGGTCTAGAGCTGTGGGAATCCTTCATGGGTTCTGCAGGAGCAAACCAAGGCAGAAGACCGAGCAGGAGAGCAGAGCCACGGAACAGATAGGAGAAGTACCGTGCCTGCAGCTGACGGAACAATGGAAGTGAACCTGCCCAGCCAGAGAGAAGACCCTCAGTCCCATGGAGCCCGGTGACGTACCACAATCCCACACAAGGTAACCAGAGGTACGAGGCAACCAGAAGGGACATGAAGGTAGAAGGGGGGCTAGTTCAGAGATCTCTCTCGCATCAGTAATGGGGAGCCCACTACTGGGTATAATCCGAGAAGGGTCTGGGAACCAAAATCAAATACTGGGAGTATAATCTTCCTCATCGCAGTGGGAAGGAGAGAACCACTGACCACCGTAGAAGGGTCTGGGACCCGAACGCGAATACTGCGAGTATCAGAGGAAATCTTCCTTGTCGCAGTGGGAAGGATAGAGAACCACCGACCACCAGAGAAGGGTCTGATAACCCATCACAAATACTGAGATTAATGGAAGAATTAGAAGGGTTTGGGACCTAAACAACATAATAGAAAACCTCAGAGAAAATATTCCTCATAGCAGTGACCACAGGCAAGCCAGTTAACACCAGAGAAGGGTCTGGGACCCTGTCAAGGGAAAATAATGCTAAATGGTAATTCCTACAACACCCTGATAGATAGGAACTCATTAGCAAAAGGGAGGAGGGCAGAAACTTTGTTGAGACCTGGAAAGATTGGCAAATTTTTAACTTTGCTACAGAAACCCAAACAGTCATTCCCCCTGGTAAAAATTCAAGGGGCAAGAGAAATGGAGGAATTTGCCTGGTCAAAAGGGCTTGGTTTCTTTCGGTGACGCCACGGGATGGGAGGCATTCCCCCTGGCTTTGTTTTGTGATACATTTAAAAGCAATATCAATTTCAGGAGAAGGGATACATTCTCTTGATACAGAATGTTGAACTGTTCATGGAATGAACACAGCCAGATGCCAGAGGAAGGGAGGGATTCCCCCTGGGCTTGTTGTGAACTGTGCCAATTAATACCAGGGGAAGGGAGCCATTCTCCTGGTTCCAAACTGGGAGTTTTTTGGAGTGCCAGGGGAATGGAGTCATTCTGCCTGGTTTTTTTGGAAACTGTGTAGAGATACACCAGGAGAAGGGGGCTATTCTCCTGGATGTGGCATTGTATAAGGGCTGCGTGAAATCTGCAAGCCATGGGCATGGAGTCATTCCCCCTGGCATTCTTGTTGCACAAGAACATTCATTTGGATGATATCCAATCAGCAGGAGAAGGGAAGCATTCTCCTGGAGAAGGAACTTTCTGTTAGATTGTCCTTTAGTTGTAGTGTGAGGGATAGAGGTAAGTTGTGACCCAGGATGGTGGAGTTAATTTGACGGACATTCTGACAGGGCCTTTAGTATTAGTTTTGAGGTAGGGAACCCCCTCTTAAAAGATTGGGATAGTGAGGACCTTTTTATGCACAAATAGGTCTATCACCACCATCATGCCACCTTTGTGTCAGCTTCCTTCTTCGACATCCTTACAGTATGCAAGTTTCATCTACAAATTTCCCTCTAGTGATGGTGATAACTTGGTGTTACCCAAATGCACAAGAAGGAAGCAGGTAACCCACATAAACCCATATTCTCGTATTGAACTGTCTGCTGCCCCCTTCCCCTACAGGCTTGCTGGTCAAGTGGTGGCACGAATCCTTACCTGTTCTGACTGTGGTTTACTGGGAGGGCATGCAGGTACCCTAGAAGTGTAGTTGTGCGAGGGTCTGTAGTGACAGTGGTGAAATATTCTCCTGGGTCTGAGTATATTTATTCATTATATGTTCATTAGACATATGGAAAGGTCACCAATAAGTGAGGGATTGAATGCCACAGATTGTGAATAAGGTCTCTTGTGATAAACACAGTGCTGTCCCTAAGAAGGACCTGCCCACCTAGCTGGGCAGGCTTTACAATCTGGTACAGTGCAGTCTTGCAGAGTGAGAAACATACAGATATGGCAGTGATAGGTAATTTCGCCTTTACAGAGGTTAAAGTTGTCTGGAAGTGTGCATTCCCGTCTAGTGTATATAGTTATCGTGGTGAAATTGGTGTCTCCTATGTATATTGTAAGCTTGGCTGTGGCTTATGGAAGAGTTTGTGTGCCTATAGTTCTCAATTCCACCCCCCTACTCCAAGCTGGCAGAAATGTACAGAAGGAGCAGTCTTTGGGAACTGCTAGGACTGGTACCTTGCTGAAGTGTTCGCTGAGGCACTTTTCACAATCCCAATAAAATGTGTGCAATTACCACTCAGTGATTATGTGCTGTGACAAATCAAAGGTATTCATCCCTTCCCCCCAAGGGAGAGCCTCCCCCGTTGAGGATAGGGAGGTGAGCCTGCTCCACAAGACCCTCCCATAGGGGCCTGGGTAAGTGGGACCTCACTGGGAGAGACTCCCCCTTAGGGGACTAGGACTCCCGTTGCTGTGAGGAACTCCCTAGACTGTGAGAAAGTGCCACAAATCTACCTCTGGTCTAGCCCCGCGTGGGCGACGATGCAATCAAACCTTAGACAAACTCCTAGGGGGTGTGGATCACTATGCCCCCCCTGCTCTTGTATCTCAGGGCCTTTGTGTACTGTGTTACTCCTAGATTACTCCTATCTTACTCCTATGGACACATTAACATAAGACACAAAGAAAACACATGAATTGATTCAACAATAGAAACACTTTTATTCATACATAGCAATGCAAAATGCAAAAACTACTATAATGCAAATCTCGAATTTGCACCTTTTATGCTCTGGGTGCAAATCTACAATGCTCTGTCTCTCCTCTGCCGCTAACTCTGCAACCAGCCAGTCAGTCAGGGCCAGGCCTCTCTATGCCAGATCACTGCCAGATCTCATCATCTCTGCTCAGAATGCTTCCCTAATGCTCCCTCGATCTCAGTCATCCAAACGTCTCTCGATCTCTAAATCTCTCAGAGAGCAGCTCCATCCAAACCTCCATCTCCAACAACTAGAAACTCCCAAAGCCTCACCTCTCATTATACTGTTCAATGACGTATACATATCCATGGTTACACTCGTTCTCTCTAAGCTAAAATGCCTCTCTTTCTGTCTGTCAGCATTTCTAAATGTGAGCCATGCCTAAATGTCTGTGATGCATGTACTTGTACTTTTCAATCACTCTGTGTTCTGGTCAATGTGACATTTTCTACATATCTATACCATATCTTCTGTCTGCCTGCGGTACAAAACACAATCTCCTCATATTTCTCCATTCAAATCCCTCAATCCTTCTGCATGTCTCTGTGAGCCAAACTCTTCTCCCTCCATGGCGCTGCCTACCCCCACCTTCTCTCTGTCTGTGAAGCACCAGCCCAAGGCTAATAAGGCCTCAATGCCTTCTCCACTCGGACAAAGGTCATGTTATCTCTATCTGCCAAGCAACTGTTTATGCATACTTGTACACTGTAACTCATAACAACTTTCCGCACTCTGTGGCGCTTCTGTTTGTCTTCATTCAGGGTGGCTTCATAATGCTATAGGCCTCATTCTTTCTCTAGTGCTTACTCTCTCACTCGCAAACCCAAGCACTATCTATAATGCCTCAATGCATATTATAAGTGCACACTCAATGCATACATAATACATAACAACATATCTCTACAAATATAGCGTGCGTCTCTACATGGCACTTGAAATATAACAGGCCTCATTCTATAGCAAATGCATACAAAGTGGCAGAATAATGTGGATAGTCTAATGATGTCACTACTTCATGTCACTACTAATCAGTACTAATCAGTACTAATCAGAATGAATGATGGATAACTGGGTCCCTAAACGGGTAATGATTCTCGAACAATGGGTAATGCTTCTGTAATGATAACAAACCAGGCTTCTCCATACTATCAGGTTTCACAATCTCTCCTCTTATCATTATATAATCATTAGTAACGATTTGTCAAACATGTCTCAATGTGGCATGCTAAAACCAAGCAAAATTGCAAAGGGAAAAAACATTTTATCTCATAATGCAAAAAAAAAAAATAACAATGCAAGCATTTCACTCTATCAGTGGCAAGCTAAAATTTCAATTGCATAGCTACAAATGTGTCAAAATTCAGAATAGCATATTCAAGTTTCTATTATCAAATCATAGCAAAAAGTCAAGTCAAAAGTGTAAAGCCAAAAGTGTAAAAGTGTCTACAAGCAGATTATTGAAAGCAAAAAATGTAATGCATAGAATCAATGCATATGTACTGTGGATTCAGTTTCAGTGTACCAAGCACAAAATGACAATATCACTTTCACAGGTGTCAAGGTGTATCAGTTTATTGGTCATGCAGGCCAATTCAGTTACATTTCCAGTCCAAGTTATTTCCAGATTCTCACGGCATGTCAGTCTGTGATCAAATCAGTTGTAGCCAATCAGAATGTATGTGTGTCCTCAAATCTGTGCAAAATTCCACGTCAGTACAAATCCAGTTCTAATGCAAATATCTCAGCCAAGGAATGTCAACACAGCGTGTCAACAAAGCGAATGTTCACAAATGGGTCACAAATGTGTACAACGTGTATATGTTCAGCAAGCATGTGTATGGGCATCAAAGCATAGCCCAAAGCAAAAAGTAGTTCCAGCTGCAAACGGAACTCAAGTGTGTGTGCTGCAAACGGACAATTTCAGCGACAGATTCCAGAGCCTCACTGCTGCAAGCACTTCTCACAATAGGTGACAGATCTTTTCTTCAGAGCAATCCCTGCTCACTGCTGCAAGCTTCCTTCGTTGATGCCTCAACTTTCTCTATTCCAAGGCTTTCCCTAATCTATCCTTTTTTGATACCGATGTATCATTCACATGGCACTTATTCAGAGTGTTGCAAAACAATGCAGATGGTAACTCTCCATTGGCAATTCCATGCAATTTCACATATGCCCTTCACATAGGCCAAACTCCAGATTCAAATTCTCTCCTTTCTTGCTAGGTCATACGGTTGCCAGTTGTTGCCATGCCAGTATGCTAGTATTCCAGTTCATGCCATGCTAGTCCCTGCTCTTCTCATGAGGGACCAGCCAACGTTGGGTGCAAGTGCAGATTTCAAAGCACAATGGTGTCAGATTAATGCTCTCTCTCTCACTCAAGAGACAAAGATTCACTGCTTTTCAAACGTGGTTAGTACCAGGAATTCAAATGCTTTCAGAGCACGTCTTCCTGCTCATTCCTTTATTTCTCTCTTTCTCCTCAGGCCCAAACTTGTGTCTGGTTCTGGTTCAGAAGGTAAGGCATTCCAAATGGATTCTCTTCTCGCTGCAGATTACGAAACAGTCCACAAAATGATTTCTCTCCTTTTGCTGAACATCTTTCACTGCTCTTTCTCTCTCTAGGCAAAGAATGCTGCAAGCTGTCGATTTCAAGTCAGTCACAATCTTCAGTTCCCATGGCTTTAGTTGTCATGCCAGAAGAACAGGTAGCGAGCAGTTTTCTGAGTACCTTCTCAGAGCACAGCCATTGACAAAGCTACACCCTAAGGCCTCAAATCGGTCGGCAGGCATTCCCCAGAAGTGCTGCTGCAAAACGTAGATGTCAGTACCAATGTCTTTCACAAGGTCTGGTCAATCTGGTCTGGTCATGCTTTCAGTCGCCATGCTGCTCCCAATCATGGTCTGGTCAATTCATGCGATGCAATCTGGTCAGTCATCAATGCGATCTGCAAGGTCTATCTGTCTGCAAATATCGGCCTGGTCAAGGTGTCTCTCCAGATTTCATGCAAAGAAAACAAAAGTGCAAGTATCAGTTTTCTATCAGTTTCAGGTGTATTCAAAGCCAAAAACAAAACAGCATTCTTCTCTGTATGCTTCAGTGAACATAGCTAGTTCTAAACTCCCCATGTCTCTCAAAAGACATCAATGCTAGTTCCTCTGTGTCTACAATATCAGTTCTAGTTTATCAGTCTAACCATGCCTGCATGATGCATTACTCCATCCCAGTCTTTCTCAAAATAAAACAGGACAGCCCATTTCACATAGCCCAAAAAATGCACATTCAAATGCTTCACAACTACATTCCTCTCATTCAATTGCAGTCCATGTCCTGCAAAAGCATTGCTCTCTGTGTCATTTTCATGTGTTATAGCCACAGACTCCCCTTTCAACATAATGTATTCACAACATTGAATCACTAAATGTTGACAAAACAAATCGATTTCATTCAAATGGACACTGCTTCCCACATGTGCAATACAATTCAGATTCAATAAACATTCCTTGCCTTCACTGCTTACTCCTTCTTCAAATAAACAGTCTGCTAATCCCGCGCAATGTTTCTGCATACCATAAACAACCCTTCTCTCCATGCACTCATTCAAACGCAAAATATTCAAAGAATGCTTTATCTCAGAACATCCAACTTTCGCACGATTTACTCTATTCATGTTCTCCTTCAATTTAATCCAAGTCTCTAAGTCATGGGTGCACAACATACGGCCCGCGGGCCAGTTGCGGCCCTTCATGGGATTTTGTCCGGCCCGCGAGGCACAAAGACTTTCCTAATGGAGTGTGGCCCGCAAGCAGCATCGGCCGCCCTCCATTAAGGAAGTCTTTGAAACTCTTCTCTTCTGGGCCGGACAAAACACTGGCCCTCATTGGCACAGGGCACATGCACCACGTAGCTCCTACGAGCCACGTAGTGCGTGTGTACTGCACCAATGGAGGGCCAGCACAACAGCTGGCGTGGCCAGTAAGGCTTGATGCCAGAAGACATTTCAGCCTTGCCACGCCCACGCCAGCCGTAGTGCCAGAGACCTCGCCAGCGTTCCAGCTAGCCTGCCTTCCAGCACGTCCGGTAAGTTGTCAGTTTGTTTGTGTGTGGGGTCTGTTCTGATGTATGTTTGTGTGCATGTTTGTGTTGTGTTGAGATGTGGGTGTCGGGTGTGCACAAATGTTTGTTTTTGTATGTTTGTGTTGTGTATGTTGAGATTTGGGGGTGGGGGTTGTCGGGTGTGCATGAATGTTTGTTTTTGTATAATTGAGCAGTGTTTGTTGAGATGCTGGGGTGGGGGGGTGTCGGGTATGCATGAATGTTTGTTTTTGTATGTTTGTGTTGTGTATGTTGAGATGCGGGGGTGGGGGGTGTCAGGTATGCATGAATGTTTGTTTTTGTATGTTTGTGCAGTGTTTGTTGAGATGCAGGGGTGGGGGGTGTCGGGTGTGCATGAATGTTTGTTTTTGTATGTTTGTGCAGTGTTTGTTGAGATGCGGGGGTAGGGGGGTTCGGGTGTGCATGAATGTTTGTTTTGGAGTGTAATTGCGGTGTATGTTGAGATGCAGGGTCTGTATGGGTGCATGTTTGAGTGTGTGTGCTGAGTTGGGGGTGGGGGGTTTGGGTCTTTATGGGTGCATGCATGAGTGTGTGTGCTGAGTTGTGGGTTTGGGGGGTTCGGGTCTGTATGGGTGCATGTTTGAGAGTTTATCTGCTGAGTTGGGGCGTGGGGGGTTCGGGTCTGTATGGGTGCATGTTTGAGTGTGTGTGCTGAGTTGGGGGTTGAGGGGTTCAGGTCTTTATGGGTGCATGCTTGAGTGTTTGTGTGCTGAGTTGGGGGGTGGGGAGTTTGGGTTTGTATGGGTGTATGTTTGAGAGTTTGTGTGCTGAGTTGGGGGGCGGGGGGATCCCGTCTGTATGGGTGCATGCTTGAGAGTTTGTGTGCTGAGTTGGGTGGTGGGGAGTTCAGGTCCGTATGGGTGCATGCTTGAGAGTTTTTGTGCTGAGTTGGGGGGCGGGGGGTTCCCGTCTGTATGGGTGCATGCTTGAGTGTTTGTGTGCTGAGTTGGGGGGTGGTGGGGTTGGGTCTGTATGGGTGCATGTTTGAGAGTTTGTGTGCTGAGTTGGGGGTGGGGGGTTCGGGTCTTCATGGGTGCATGCTTGAGTGTGGGTGCTGAGTTGGGGGTGGGGGGGTTCGGGTCTTTATGGGTGCAAGCTTGAGTGTGTGCTGAGTTGGGGGGTTCGGGTCTTCATGGGTGCATGCTTGAGTGTGTGTGCTGAGTTGGGGGGTGGGGGGTTCGGGTCTTTATGGGTGCATGCTTGAGTGTGTGCTGAGTTGGGGTGGGGGGTTCGGGTCTGTATGGGTGCATGTTTGAGTGTGTGTGCTGAGTTGGGGGCTGGGGGGCTCAGGTCTGTATGGGTGCATTCTTGAGGGACATGGGGCAAAGTGTTTGGTTGGGTGTGGGAGCCATGGGGCATAGTGTTTGGTTGGGGGTGAGGGGGCAATGGGGCATAGTGTTTGGTTGGGGATGGAAGCCATGGGCCATAGTGTTTGGTTGGGGTGAGGGGGCCATGAGACATAGTGTTTAGTTGGGGTGAGGGGGCCATGGGGCATAGTGTTTGGTTGGGGGTGAGGGGGCCATGGAGTATAGTGTTTGGTTGGGGGTGGGAGCCATGGGGCATAGTGTTTGGTTGGGGATGGAAGCCATGGGCCATAGTGTTTGGTTGGGGGCGAGGGGGCCATGGGGCATAGTGTTTGGTTGGGGGTGAGGGGGCCATGGGGCATAGTGTTTGGTTGGGGGTGGGAGCCATGGGGCATAGTGTTTGATTGGGGGTGAGGGGGCCATGGGGCATAGTGTTTGGTTGGGGGTGAGGGACATGGGGCATAGTGTTGGGTTGGGGGTGAGGGGGCCATGGGGCATAGTGTTTGGTTGGGGGTGAGGGACATGGGGCATAGTGTTGGGTTGGGGTGAGGGGGCATGGGGCATAGTGTTGGGTTCGGGGTGAGAGGGCCATGGGGCATAGTGCTTGGTTGAGGGTGAGGGACATGGGGCATAGTGTTGCACTCCAAGAGTGAACCCAATAATAATGCTAAAACGGCACAGTTAGGAGATGTACATCCTTTGCATTTTGAGGAAACCTGACTCACGAAGGCCATACTCCTCTTGGGCAACCCAAACAGCAAACTATAGCAGTCCAAAATAACAGAATGTCCAATCAAGGGTCAATAAAATATATATATATAATTTAATTAAACAGAGGATATACAATAACTAAATAGAAATAAATTATAACAATGGAAAATGAGTAGTACAAAATGTAAGTTTAAAATACAAATAAAAATCGTTACCCCTCAAAAATATTATTTTTCCATGTGTTTAATACAAATTGGGGGTTGAAAAAGCCTCCTGCCACCACCCCCCTCCCGCCCCGCCCACGTTTACTTTTCGGCCCACTATAGCCATCATGTAAGGTACTTTCGGCCCTCTGTCAAAATCAGTTGTGCACCCCTGCTCTATGTCAATAGACAAAATAATATTTCACTCGATAACGTAGGCAAAGTACTGTTGTTATCAATACTGCCAAAAATGTCATTTTTTAAAAAAAAGTTTATTAAACGATTTTGTTTTTGACGCATACGCATCTTTACAAAATTCTTTTTCTCTTCTTTACAACATACATCGTTTGACATCTTTACATACAAAAAAACAAATATTTACAAGATTATAAAATACTTTTTACATTCATCCTAGGATGTTTTTGTGTTTTTCCTCCACTTGAGATTAAAAAAAGACAAAGCGTATCCAGCATATCAATTGTATATACAAATATACTAAAGGTTTAACTTATAAATTCATAAAAATTCCTCAAACAGGAAAAACAATTACCAAATGAACAAGAAGCAGCGCGTAACGCGCATAGGACTGCGAATCTGTTCAGAAATAACGTATTTCTACCATACCAATTAACATGTTTTACTTATAAAATGAGACAAAACCTTGGAGAGAAAAAAGAGTAAAACCACAACGCTTCACATGTTCACTAGCTCTCTACCTGCCGAGTGATTGCTTCATCAATGATTTTCTCTAATCGGACAGTTGCCAAAATTATCGCATTACAAGATCCCCACATACAACGAGTCCAAATTAATTCTCTTGCATTTAAAGTGTTGGTGGAATTAAATGAAGTAATCATTTTTAGTCTCTCAGCTTCAAAAGTTGGACACATGAGAAAAAGGTGTTTTAAAGTTTCATTGAATTCTGGCATTTTACAGAATCTGCAAATGGTATCGTCTGAATTGATGCCCTTATTAAACCAATGTTTGATTCTCATTTTAGTATGTAGCAAGTCTAAACGAAAACGCATATATAATGCGCGAGTTTCAGCGCTAGGGGAGAGCATAAGGTATTGCAAGCGGGGTACCTGAGCATGTCTATATGTCGCGTATTCCGCGAAGGAGGGATATTGCGATATTTGTAGACAAGTGGCCTCCCAATCGTTCAAAAATAAGCGCCTGTGAGCAATATTGAGTTTGTTTTGTAAATCTTCTGCAGGAATATTGATGTTAGATAAAATAATCTGTATGCGCTGCTGAAAACATGCAATAGACCTAGGATGGGATTCTCTCAACATAGAGAGGAAGTCTTCATATAATGAGTTTGCCACAGGGAAACTCATATTGAGGTAAGTTTTCAGGAGTCGCCAGTTGTGGCGCAAAGCCAAAGAGTTTAAACCTAGTTCATGGCGTAAAATCGCATTAGGTAGATATGCCGGAAGGCATAGAGTTACTTTCCACAACTTCGCTTGTAATTTATTTAAAAATATTGATAGATCTAATAGATTTAAATCAAGTCTATATAAGATGATGGCTTCTACCTTTTTGGAATAGAATTCTAGCAGAGGAACTAGGGAGAATTTACAATATTTACGGAAAATGATTCTCATTTGATTTTGCAAAGGAAAAACCTTTTCAGCAATGGCTTGTTGCCAAAAGATGGCAGAAGAGTTATTTGCAAGATTATACCCTAGATAAGTTGTCTGAGAGACAATTTGAAGGTATTTGGAATCTAAATGCCAATGAAACTTACGGACCTTTTTTTTGGAAGAAAGTACACGAATGTTTGATTTGGAAGAATTTATGGTAAGGTTGTTTCCTCTACAAAATGCATTGAATACTTCTAATTTATTTTGAAGACCCGAGTGAGTGCTGTCAAATAATAGCACATCGTCAGCATATGCAAGCCAAGACAGGTGAAGCTTACCCAGCTTAACTACATTAGATTTAGAGGGATCCCAAATACCTTCAATGTCAGAGAGGTATAAATTAAACAGAACTACTGCAAGATTGCAGCCCTGTTTAACACCAGTTGCTGTCGGAATAGCTTGTGTCAAGAGGCCTTTGTTGTTAATGCGTACTCTGAAAGTCGTGTTGTGGTGTAAAAGCGCAATCGGTGCCACCAAACCAGGGGAAAAATTGAGTTTTGACATTTTATCCCAGAGTCTACTACGGATTACACAGTCAAATGCAGAAGATAGGTCCAGTGAGGCAATGAAGATCGGTCCATGTGCTGGATTATGGGCTTCGGCAATTAAGTGTGCTAGTATGGTAGCATTCAGTTGCGTCCCCATGTTTTTTCTAAAGCCTGTCTGGACTTTGTTGAGAATATTCCTCGCTTTGATATGTTTCTCCACCTCTTTAAGTAAAAGAAGAGCGAAGATCTTGGCAGCAACATCAATAAGGGCAATTGGCCTAAAATTGTAAGGATCGTTCAAGGGGCCTATTTATGAAGAGGAATGATAATCGAACTAACCCAAGAAGGGGGAAGCGATTTAGTTTTGAAAATCGACTGAAAAATCTTCAAAAATAAATTCGCCCAAATTACCGGGTCATCTTTTATAACGCACGGTGGTAGTCCATCAGGGCCTGCACATTTTGAAGATTTTAACTTTGTTATTGCGACAAGAACATCTTCTACAACCCAAGGACAAGTCTCTAGAATATGTGCCACTAGGTCAGAAATGTTCACTTGATTAAATCTCTCCGGAAGTAGGTATTTTTGTTCAAAGAATCTAAACCAGGAGGTACCGTCTATTGCAGATTCCAAAAGAGGCTGAGAAGAATTATTAGACCCCCATCAGAATTTTCCAAATATCACTAATGTTGCACGTACAAATTAAGCGGACTATGTTCTGATTGCCAATAAGATGAAACGCTGAACAAGCCGCTTTTAACTTGTTTTTATATTTTCTTTGAATCGCCTTTTTTGCTATCATCCAACTGTTCCAATTCATAATGCCAAAGTTCTTCCTCCCCATACGTAATTCAGAATTTTTTTCTTTTTTTAATTTAGCAAGGATAGTTGTTAAGATATTGGACGATTGAGAAGGCTTATGCTGGCTCAGCGAGGAGTCAGCTAAAGCCATAAGATGGCGCTGTATCATGTGGATGTTCCAAGAAAGAATGACCTGAGAGTGTTTCTCAGCCGTACAGGAATCAGGCCACCAGTCTCGATTGACTAAAAATGTCAGACGTCGACAAGTATACTTATTCCAACAAATAGAAAGAAACGGTCTGTCAGAGTGGGCCAAGGCTAGCACTTGGACCCTATCAAAGGATTCGGGACGTATCCGCAGAGTGCCCTCTAAGATGGCATGATCTCCAAATGGAGGAAAACAAGGCTTAATCATGGATAAAAGACCAGAGAGGTATTTTGAGGTAATTATGTAATCAATGGTCGAAAAAGCATTCCCCCTATGCCAAGTGAAAGAAGACTTTGAACAAGGTGTTTTGCTTATACATAGATCCAAATCGGAAAAGAAATTACTCCATCTTAGGCCATTTGCATAAGCAGTTTTAAAATAGTAGGAGGATTCAGTAGGCAGAGCAGCATTAGGAGATGCATATAAGTATGCATTGAAGTCACCACCAATCATTAGCTCTGCTGGTGGTTGTGTATGTAGAGTGTCCATTACAGAATCGTTTAATAAGTTCATGGCAGCGACAATAGGCAGAGTATGAGAATTCCAATAGAGTGATATCAACACTACTCTCCTTGGCTCAACAATGTTTATGGTGACATCTAACAATAGAAACAGTTGAGTTGAAACACTGTGATTTATTACAAATCTAAGATCATTGTTAAGTAAAATACTAATTCCACCTATTGGGCGACCAACTAAAGGTTGTGAAGCTGCATTGTGAATGGCAGTAAAGCCATCTAATTGAAAGTTATGGACACACATGGTCTCTTATAAAAATAAAATCGATGGTAGGCTTGCTATGTCAATCTTTGAGAACCATGTTAAAAGATTATTAAAGCCACAACAGTTCCAAGATTGGATGATGAGGTTTTTACATTACAACCTTGTAGGAGGGATAGAGACTAGAGCAGCTGCCTGAACAGGAGAGTTTAATTTAGGCAGTACCCCCATTAAACCGTTCAGAGCTGAAGTTAGAGAAGCGAGTTGTGCTAAAATTTTCACATTCTCTGATGGACCAGTTAAGGCACCCTTTGTGAGATTATTTTGTTTTATCAACGCAGGGGGTATAAATTCCAAAAATTGCATGGCCTTTTCAATGGAGGGGAAAGCTTGTAATTCCAGTCCCAAAAACAACAAGTCGGTTTTATGCTCTCAAATAAGTTTCGCAATAATGGGCGATAATACTTTGCAGAGCATCCGATTGTTGTTGATCAAAGGCAACTTTATCCAATCCACATCTTGTGAGATTAAATTACGCAAGGACGGGATTGTGTAAAGAGTGGTCATCAGGAAAGTGCGATTGATAGATGCCATACCATTAATTTGGGGATTACTCGACCACCCAATTAAGGTTTGAGTTTCCTCAGGTATGTCATTAAAGGAAGCGAGACTGCTGTTAATTATAATTGAAGGAGATGCCGACGAGCGAATTGCAGCAGGCTGCATAAGGACATCCTGTCTTTCCCCCTGGGTTACTGTCGCCAGCATTGAGCCAGAACTTGAGGAAGTTACTATGGTCCCAGCCTGAGCAAGAGGTACTTCGTGCTCCAGTCTAGGCAAATTAGGCCTATGTTCAGATAAGTCAGACGTAGAAGCACGCATTTCGCAGTTCTGCATGGGAGACCCCTGCACATCTAACAGTGCGGCGCCAGGCAAAGATTGATGAATTATTGCTTGAGCTAAAGTCGAGTTCGAAGCATCAGAAGCAACAACAACTTTCTTAAGATTACTTATGCCTGCGTTGCAAGTTGTTTTTTTGTTTGCCATGGGAAGAAAGAACGTATTCAAATTTGCTTGACGCGTGGCAGCAGGTGGCAGAGCGCCTGCATCACAAAAGGACGCACGCAATGCACCTTGATCTTCAAAAGTATTTTCTGAAATTGGTGAAAGAAGGGAAGTACAAGAGCCTTTCTTCTTGCCTTTTTGCGTTTTTTTGGAAGATTTCAGTTGCAGTGCAATTTGACTCTCTTCAGTTAATTGACTAGAGTTCAGCTGAAGATCTTCATTTCCAATATGCGAAGTGTTCACGAAAGCATTTTTTTTACACAATTTGAGGCCGCCTTTTGGAAGGAGGAGGCTGCATTCGTGTTGGTAGCTAAGCAGTTCTTATTCTGTTTTGCCTTATTTTTGCGTTTTACCGCTCTCTGATAGGCTTTTTTCATTTTACGAGAAGGATGATACATGTGATTAGGCCCCTCAATATCTTGGGAGATCTCGTATGAGTCAGCCAAGTCCAATAAGTTTGTGAGAACAGACGGACTATCAGGAGCGGAGTCAGCCGTGGTAATCGGCGGAGAAATACTCATAAATTCAAGCATTTCCAAATTAAATAATTTAGGAGTTATACATAATTTGTTCGATTTGTAGAATTCTATCATGTTGTAGCTTGGCTATTTCAGCCAGCTCCGTCGGCGGAGAGATAGAGTGTGAGTGTGCCATTACTTCGGGTTTAACAACTGCATTTGCAAATGAAGTAGGCATGCCATTCAACAATAGAGGGGCATCAATCATTTGCGTGGTTTGAGATATAGAAGCTTGCATTGAGGTGGACACAGGCAGACTCCTTCTTACAATTTCGGCCATCCGTTCAGGACAAGTTGCATGAAATTTGTGGCAGGCTTCTTGAGCCAACACAAATCCCTCGATCTTAGCAAGTTGAAGTGAATTAGAAAGCATCAAATCTTTTAGATCTTTTAGAAGTACATGTGTGAATTCTTGACCTTTGTCTAATAGGTTTAGAATTCGGGTAAGCACTGGGAAAGAGTGAAGTTCCTGTTCCACGAACTGGGAAGAATTCCCATTAATTGGAATAGGAGAAATTGAAGGTTGTGGATAAAGTGGCACAGTATTAAAATCCTGTGGCAACTGTTTGAATGTAGAGTCATGCATGTAAGGTTCTTCAAATTGTAATTCCCTATGTAATAGGAGCTCACTTATGGGCGAGCTACCTGAATTGCTAGGTGCACAATGAGTTTGAGCATTTATGTGAGAGGTAACAGTATTAGGGAGAGGAATGGTGTGAAAATGAACCTGTTCGCACGTACCACATGAGGCTCCAGCTGGTGTGGAAGGCCCCAAAGACAGACTAATACGTCTTTCTAGGGCAGCAATTATACCAGGAGCAAGCATTGAGGTATCCGAAATGGGAAGTGGAGCTCTACCAATCTCTCCTGAAAAGACCTCTACATTGAGGTCTTCATCATTAGCTGTTTTCAAAGAAATTAGAGTATTTACTTTTTCAGCCAACGCTAGCTCAGGCAATTGTAAACTATTGGGCAGAGGCTCAAGGATCTGCGAATCAGGGTTCATTGTAAAATTTTGAAGGACAGCAACATGTGTGGAGCTTGAAGGAGGGGCTTGTTGGCTAACTTCTGAGGGAGGAATAACCACCGTTTTTGGTTTAAGTGGCTTCATAATCAGAGGTGTTTTTACTGACTCTTTCAGGCATTTTCCATTCCTAGGGGTGGTAGAGGTGGAATCCATCTGGAGCTAAGCCTGAATCAAGTAGACTCAGAAAAACAAAGCAACAACCAGAAATAAGCAGCAGGCAAAAATACCCTGTGAACCCTCCAATAGCCTCGAATGTAGAGGAATCACACCTCAACCCAAGCTAAACACACAATGTCTACACAATGTCTGCAGAAACTCACAGACATCCAGACACCACGCGCCGCGCACCGCAAACAGCAAACAGTCCTTTGCAGTGCGCAGCGCGGGTGGGTTGGAGGGCCGCGTCTAAATAGATGCAAAAAATGAGCATCGCACGGCCAGAGGTCGGAGAGCAGAGTCCACAGGTCTCTTTTTTGAACAAAATATACAGTAGAAAAAATGAATAAATATATTGGGTAATATTCGAGTTACACAACCCACCGCACACAGTCCCCTCGGCACACAGTGCTTAAGCCTTGCGACGGATGCAGGAAGAATGCACAGTCACCTGATTCTGCTGAGAGTCAGGCAAGGAGCAGTGTCGCACGTAAAGACTTCCTCCAGGCACGGAAGGCAGCCCAAGTATAGCAGGAGTTGAAGGCTGAAAGGCGAAGTCCTGGCGTGAAGACAGCGAGCAGTACAGCAACAGCAAACAGTCCTTTGCAGTGCTTCGCGGTGCGCAGCGCGGGTGCGCTGGAGGGCCGCGTCTAAATAGATGCAAAAAATGGGCGTCGCACGGCCAGGGGGCGGAGAGCAGAGTCCACAGGTCACCTGATTCTGCTGAGAGTCAGGCAAGGAGCGGTGTCACACGTAAAAACTTCATCCAGGCACGGAAGGCAGCCCAAGTATAGCAGGAGTTGAAGGCTGAAAGGCGAAGAGTACAGCAACAGCAAACAGTCCTTTGCAGTGCTTACAAATGCCATTTCTATTCAAATCAAAGATTTTCACATAACTGCTTCCATGCACATAACTGCTTCCATGCAAAGGTGTCTCCAATTATACAGTTTCATAATGCAAATCTCCATAGGCAAACCCTGTATGCATTCTGCGCATATTTGTCAAAAATGCACTCTCCATTTCCTCCATTTCCTGGCAAACATCTTGTTCAATCTGTTCAATTGATTGCTCTGCTGTTGCTGCAATCATTGCTGCACTATCAGTGGCACAAACTGCTATCTGGGTCACATGATTTCTGTCATTATTCTGAGGTAACTCTTTCTCCCCACGAACAATATTCACATTTTCTCCATGCACTACTCTGTGCTTCACCCCTACCAGGTTTTCTCTAGGAACTCTATTCCCACCCATCACTGCTGTTGACAAAGTTTTCAATGGGTAATTCAAAGCTGCTGGGACATCTTCCCAGTTATCAATTACATGTTTGAGACGATATGTTATTGCTTGCGAGTCACTAATATATGGTGTCATTTCTGTTCGTGTTTCTTCACTATTCACTTTCAATTCTTCAATCATTATGATTGGTGCCGGCGAAACTTCCCAGGCATCAAGCATTTTTCAAAGCCGATTTCTTATTGCTTTCAAGTCACTAAAAAGTGAGCTCATTCTGCAGTTTTAATTATTTCAAGCCTCAGGATTTCTTTTCAACCAAACCTCACGACACTTATGTAATTTTCAAAAAATAAGTTCCAAGACTTCTCTAAACATGCAGATACAGACGTTGACTTGCCAGAAATGTGCACAAATTCCAACCAATAGGAATCCAAAACAAAGATCAGATTTCCCCAAAAAGTGTCAGTCTCAGCGGAGTTCCAAACAAACAAAATACCACACGCGTCTTCAAGAAAAAACTGTTTCTCTAACTTGGTCAAATGGATGTACATTCATTCCCAAAAATTGGCAGTCATGAAATACTGCTCTTGATCAATTCCAATTCATATTCCGGATTCAAAGTCAGTCAGACAATTGCGTTCCCCTTCCTACGGTGAACAAAATTGTGGACGAAGCATGCTCTAATTCATAAGATCCCCAAGACAGACAAAACACACAACATAAAATATCTATTCTCACAAACTAACAGAAAACACAGCTGCACACGATGTTCAAATTTCTACTTCAGGTCATCGATAAGTGGATCAAGCCAGCTGCAAAACTGTAACGCTCACCTGATTCCCGCAGAGGCGCCGGTCTTGACTGGGTGAATGCCGTATCTTCAAAGGTGATGTGTAACACACGGTTGGCTCTTTGGGCTGGACCTCTGTGCACTGTATGTCTGACTCGAAGAGTAAGATGTCTGCAGGTAGAAAATATGGGATTAATGAACTGGGGTTATTGGGTGCCTCTCTCCTCTTCCCTTTCTCTTCTCCTGTAGAACCCCAAAGGTTAACGCCCTCACCTTAGGTAAGTGAACGCCGAGCTCTCCATCTGCCTCGGGGCAGGGTGCCGTAACCAGTTTCTTCACTGGATAAGGGTGCAGGCCTCTTGACCTCAGAGGACTGCTGTCCGTCGTTAACTGCACGAACGGTAAGTTCTGGGCACTTCAAATGTCTTAAAAGTCTTTTGTAATGATATCTCTTGTTTTGCAGGGTTCCGGTGATGGCGGATGGCGGGCTGATGAGAGTTGAGGATCGAACCCGCATGAGGAATAGAAGCGCCTGGAAGCACGTAAGTAAGCGCTTGTAGCCTGCTTCACGATGCGCACTAACTGTCCCTTTTATCTTGCAGGTACAAGTTCGGAGCTTTAGAGAAGCTGAAGGGTGCTGGAATACCCACTGGATTCGGCGTGGGAAGGAGTAATGGCACGTGAGTAATAAAGTTGCCCAATGTCTTTAAACGCACCTTCTTTTGTCTTTCAGATGCGGGATGCAGCGCCGAAGGCCTCCGGAGCGTGCGAAGAGCTGGTAAGCTTTTGTCTTTCAAATGCCGGAATGCAGTGCGAAGACCTCCGGAGCATGCAAAGAGTAGGTAAGCCTTTGTCTTTCAGATGCCAGAATGCAGCGCGAGGCGTTGGTGACAGCCGATGGACCAGGTAAGGGATGCGCTGCCACTGAAGACCGTAGTGCTAACCTGTTCTTTCTTTGTCTTTACAGGTGCTGCTGAAGACTGGATTCCAGGATGGTAAGCCTTTGTTCCCTTAGGCCCAGGATCAGAAGCAGAAGACACGATGAGCGTTCTGCTGCAGAGAATGCAGAATAACACAAAGCAAGATTCATCCATCGGGTGTGGTTTAAATAGCCTCCTGTAGTGCTTAGGTGTCTCCTTCCACAGCCACGCCTAGGTAAGAAAAGAGTTCCTGCTTTCCAGAAGAGTTCCAGTGTTCTGAACCTAGGGAGTGGCTCCTGCCCCACCCAACAGGAAAAGTAGTCCCAAACAGAAGAGGATCAGGGGTTCAACTGGCAGGTAAGTAATCAGCATGGTCGGCTGCAGGTAAGTCCACCCAAGCATTATGAGCCCGGCGCTTCCAGCGCTGGGACTGGGCATCTTTATGAGCCTGGTGCCACTGGCGCCAGGACAGGGTCCAAAAGGTCCCAATTGGGACTGGCTGGCACTCGGAACCGGGGTTATGGGTCTGCTTCCAAGGGAGTCGGGCAAGTCCTGATCTTTTGGAAGCAGAGATCATGACAGCACCCCCCCTCAAGGCCCCTCCCAAACCGGGCTTCTCCGGGGGTTTGGGCTTGTTAGGAAATGTTTGATGAAATCTTTTGATTAGACGAGGTGAGTGGACATATTCTGCAGGTTCCCAGGATCTTTCTTGGGGACCGTAGCCTTTCCAGTCAATCAGGTAAAATAGTTTAGATTTGGAGATCTTGGAATCCAGGATGCTTTTGACTTCAAACTCGAGTTCTCCATCAACTGGAATAGGTTTTGGAGATGTAGTTAGTCGGGTTTGAGGTTGCACAGGTTTTAATAGAGAGACGTGGAAGACCGGATGTATCTTCATGTGAGGGGGCAAGTCCAACTTGACCGCTACTGGATTTACTATGGTAGTGATGGAATAGGGACCAAGGTATCTTGGGTTGAATGTGCGTGGTCCTTTTAGAGGTAGATATTTGGTGGATAACCAGACTTGATCTCCTACTTGATATTGGGGGGCTTCCTTCCGATGTTGGTCTGCTCCTTTCTTGTATTGTTCTTTAGCCCTTTGAAGGTGAGAAACGGCTTCCTTAAAGGCTTGGGTGATTGTAGAATGCAGGTGGTTTAGTGCTGGTGTTCCAAGATCTTGGAGTGGATCCAACTCCGAGGTTCGAGGGTGACTACCGTATAAAAGAAAAAACAGGGTTTTCCCAGTTCCCGAGTGGACAGAGTTATTGTAGGCATATTCGGCTATCCAAAGGATATATTTCCAAGTTTTTTCAGTTTGTTGTAGCATGCAGCGCAAATACTGTTCCAGAGTTTGATTGGTCCTCTCGGTTTGTCCGTCGGTTTGAGGGTGGTGGCTGGTCGAAAGTCTCACATCAATTTGAGCCGACCGACAGCAACTTCGACAAAAATGAGAAATAAATTGACTACCTCGATCCGAAATTAGAACTGAAGGAAAACCGTGCAGTCGGACGATGTTTTCGAGAAATTCTCGGGCCAGAGTTGCTGCTGTTGGTAAGCCTTTGAGTGGAATGAAATGCGCCATCTTGGAGAATAGGTCCACGATTACTAGGATCGTATTGTATCCGGAGCATGGAGGTAGATCGGTGATGAAGTCCATAGAAAGCGTATGCCAAGGGCGAGGCGGGATGTCAATAGGGCGTAAGAGGCCGGCTGGTTTTTCCTTTTGACTCTTGTTTTGGGCGCATACTCCACAGGACATTATAAAGTCTCTGATATCTTTTTTCCAAGACGGCCACCAGAAGTAGCGCTTGATCTTTTCCGAGGTCTTGGTCATACCGGGATGTCCTTCCATTAAAGAATCGTGATAACAAGAGATTACCTTTTTCTGTAAATCTGTGCTGGGCAGGTATAACCGTTCTTGGAAATATAATAGGTTGTCCTTCAGCGTAAAGTCCTTTCCCTGCAGATGCCAATTCTGTATGTCTGCTGGAGTTACCAGTAGCCTGGCTTTATCCTTAACTTCCTCTATGGATTGTGTGGCGATTACACCTAGAATTCTTTGTTCGGGAATGATAGGTACAGGTTTAGGATTGATCAAATGTTCTTCCACTCCCATCCGAGAAAGGGCATCAGCTTTACCGTTTTTTGTACCAGGTCGATAGGTAATTATGAAGTCAAACTCGGCAAAGAATAGTGCCCAACGGAGTTGCCTAGAGGATTGAGCTTTTGCGGTTTTCAAATATTGCAGGTTTCGGTGATCTGTAATCACAGTAACGGTGTGTCGGGCCCCCAGAAGATAATGCCGCCAAGCCTTAAAGGCGGACTTGATAGCTAGAAGTTCCTTATCAGTAATAGTGTAATTGATTTCAGGAGGCGAGAATTTGCGGGACCAAAATGCCATGGGATGCAACTGATTGGTTACTGGGTCCTTTTGTGATAGAACTGCTCCCATGGCAAGGCTCGAAGCATCAGTTTCAACGATGTAGGGGAGTTCTGGGCGAGGATGTTTTAAGATCGGTGCAGAGATAAATCTAGTCATCAAATTCTGGAAAGCTTGTTCCGCCTCGGTAGACCATTCAAAACGTTTGTTTTTCTTTAACAAGGCGGTGATGGGCTGGACTATTCGAGAGAATTCGGGGATAAACCTGCGGTAAAAGTTAGCGAAGCCTAACATGCTTTGAACACCTTTTACGGAGGATGGCGATGGCCATTTGAGAATTGCATCGACCTTCTTTGAATCCATACGCACTCCGCTAGGTGATAATATGAATCCCAAGAATTCAACTTCAGTCACGTTGAAAACACATTTTTCCAACTTAGCGAAAAGTTTGTGTTGACGCAATCTCTCGAGGACCATTTTCACGTGTTTCCGATGTTCAGTTTCCGATGAAGAATAAACGAGGATGTCGTCAATGTAAACAACAACACACACATCTATGAGCTCTCTGAGGACATCGTTCATAAAATATTGAAAGGCGGCCGGGGCATTGCAAAGTCCGAAGGGCATGACCTGATATTCAAATAGCCCATACTTGGTGCGGAAGGCCGTCTTCCATTCATCGCCCTCTTTTACTCGTACCAAGTGGTAGGCTCCTCTAAGATCCAGCTTTGTATATATGCATGCTTTTCTGACTTGGTCCAGGAGTTCAGGGATCAAAGGTAACGGATATCTATTCTTAACGGTGATCTGGTTCAGGGCGCGATAATCTATACAAGTTCTAAGGTCCCCTTCTTTTTTTGGAACGAAGAACAAAGCTGAGGAAGCAGGGGACTTGGAAGGACGAATAAACCCATTCGCTAGGGATTGATCCAGGTATTGTCGGAGGTGAAGGTTCTCATGCTCGGTGAGGGCATAAATTCTACTACAAGGAGGAGTACATCCAGGTATCAGGTCTATCTGGCAGTCATAAGACCTATGAAGAGGTAGAGAGTTAGCCTGATCCTTCCAGAAAACATCTTGGAATTCTAGGTATTCAGGAGGTAACTGGGGAGCCTCCGAGGAAATTACTGCCAGTGCAACACCAGGTCGAGGGTGACAAGTAGAGACACATTCTGGAAACTGAACCGTTCTTGCTCGCCAATCGATCTGAGGATTGTGCTTCTCTAACCAAGGAATTCCTAGAATAATCTGGAACTGAGGGGCCTTGATCACATCGAACACGATCTTCTCATGGTGTCCATCTTGACTTACTAGCGTCACTTCTTGGGTGGTATGCGTTACTGGTCCGGAGGCTATCTCCGTACCATCCACCGTAGTAATGACGTCCTTTACAGCCTTTGGACAAAGAGTCAGATTCATCCTCAAAACCATTTCATGATCCACATAATTGCCGATGGCACCACTGTCGACGTAAGCTTCAATCGCATGTAATCGATCCGGATGTTCAGGGCTAATGAGGACCATAGGTATCACGAAATGCGAGGTCACGGAACTGGTTTTAACGCTCGGCAAGAGGACCTCTATTCTTGTCGGGCGAGGTCGTTTCCCTGCTCAGAGTTTGTGACCCTGGTAACTGCAGCTCCTACTGCCTTCTTGGCTGGTTTCACCGGACAGTCTCGAAGACAGTGCCCCGAGTTTCCGCAATAGAGGCATAATTGCAGCTGTTTTCTCCTTTCCCGCTCCTTTTGTGTTAGTGGTCCTTTCAGGCCCCCTATTTGCATGGGTTCCCCAGAGTCTACTCCTTTGGTAGGAGTTGGTGGTTTGGAAAATACTCGAGCATCAAACTTGGAACGATCGGCCTTCCTGTTCTGCAGTCTGTGGTCAATTTGAACGACTAAGTCAATATAGTCCGAACAGTCTTGCGGGGGATTCACTACTTGGGCTAACACATCTTTGAGCTCTCCACGTAGACCTCTATAAAACAGCGTAATCCTTTTGTTCTCAGGCCATCGAGTTTCCACTATCAGTCTGTTGAAAGACGCAATATAAGCCAAAAGGTCTCGATTACCTTGTCGCAATGAAAGGAGCTCATTGTCCAAGGCCTGCCCCTGTGAATGTCTTGCTAACAGTTTTTCCATACTGAGCTGAAAAGCTTGAAAATCATGGAGAACCGGATCATCTTGATTAACTAGAGGGATCGACCAGTCTGCCGCATTGCCACTAAGGTACGAAAGCACGAAAGCTACCTTAGCTTGATCAGTTGGAAAGGCTGCTGGCCGGCATAAGAAGTGCAACCGGCACTGATTAATAAATACTGCAAACCTCTTGGGTCACCAGAAAATCGTTCGGGCGGAGCCAGAGGTACATTCCCAGGTAGGTTGATCTGCACTGGTTTCGTAGAGGATGTTGAAGGAAGATTTGCCCCTGATGCGGGTAACGGAGTTTGTCCGGCTTGTGACTGTAGCAATTGTCTAGCGAGATCGTCTGTTCGCTCCTTGGAAATAATCAGTTCCCTTCTTAGAGCATTAGTTTCCTGACGGGCTGCATGCACTTCTGCTCTTAGTTCCCCAAGTAACTGGGCTAGCTGGTCGGTATCCGAGGTTTCCATAGCGCCTGGGTGGGAGTTTTGCGGTAGGCTTTGTGTTCTGTAACGCTCACCTGATTCCCGCAGAGGCGCCGGTCTTGACTGGGTGAATGCCGTATCTTCAAAGGTGATGTGTAACACACGGTTGGCTCTTTGGGCTGGACCTCTGTGCACTGTATGTCTGACTCGAAGAGTAAGATGTCTGCAGATAGAAAATATGGGATTAATGAACTGGGGTTATTGGGTGCCTCTCTCCTCTTCCCTTTCTCTTCTCCTGTAGAACCCCAAAGGTTAACGTCCTCACCTTAGGTAAGTGAACGCCGAGCTCTCCATCTGCCTCGGGGCAGGGTGCCATAACCAGTTTCTTCACTGGATAAGGGTGCAGGCCTCTTGACCTCAGAGGACTGCTGTCCGTCGTTAACTGCACGAACGGTAAGTTCTGGGCACTTCAAATGTCTTAAAAGTCTTTTGTAATGATATTTCTTGTTTGCAGGGTTCCGGCGATGGCGGGCTGATGAGAGTTGAGGATCGAACCCGCGTGAGGAATAGAAGCGCCTGGAAGCACGTAAGTAAGCGCTTGTAGCCTGCTTCACGATGCGCACTAACTGTCCCTTTTATCTTGCAGGTACAAGTTCGGAGCTTTAGAGAAGCTGAAGGGTGCTGGAATACCCACTGGATTCGGCGTGGGAAGGAGTAATGGCACGTGAGTAATAAAGTTGCCCAATGTCTTTAAACGCACCTTCTTTTGTCTTTCAGATGCGGGATGCAGCGCCGAAGGCCTCCGGAGCGTGCGAAGAGCTGGTAAGCTTTTGGCTTTCAGATGCCGGAATGCAGTGCGAAGACCTCCGGAGCATGCGAAGAGTAGGTAAGCCTTTGTCTTTCAGATGCCAGAATGCAGCGCGAGGCGTTGGTGACAGCCGATGGACCAGGTAAGAGATGCGCTGCCACTGAAGACCGTAGTGCTAACCTGTTCTTTCTTTATCTTTACAGGTGCTGCTGAAGACTGGATTCCAGGATGGTAAGCCTCTGTTCCCTTAGGCCCAGGATCAGAAGCAGAAGACACGATGAGCGTTCTGCTGCAGATAATGCAGAATAACACAAAGCAAGATTCATCCATCGGGTGTGGTTTAAATAGCCTCCTGTAGTGCTTAGGTGTCTCCTTCCACAGCCACGCCTAGGTAAGAAAAGAGTTCCTGCTTTCCAGAAGAGTTCCAGTGTTCTGAACCTAGGGAGTGGCTCCTGCCCCACCCAACAGAAAAAGTAGTCCCAAACAGAAGAGGATCAGGGGTTCAACTGGCAGGTAAGTAAGCAGCATGGTCTGCTGCAGGTAAGTCCACCCAAGCATTATGAGCCCGGCGCTTCCAGCGCTGGGACTGGGCATCTTTATGAGCCTGGTGCCACTGGCGCCAGGACAGGGTCCAAAAGGTCCCAATTGGGACTGGCTGGCACTCAGAACCGGGTTTATGGGTCTGCTTCCAAGGGAGTCGGGCAAGTCCTGATCTTTTGGAAGCAGAGATCATGACAGCAACTCTGCAGACTAAACCCTCTGTTCCATGTTATCAGTCAGCATCAGTGAAGTCCCGCGTTACGGGTGCCATTTGTGAGAAAGTGCCACAAATCTACCTCTGGTCTAGCCACACGTGGGCAAACATGCAATCAAACCTTAGACAAACTCCTAGGGGGATGTGGATCACTATGCCCCCCTGCTCTTGTATCTTAGGGCCTTTGTGCAATGTGTTAATCCTAGATTAATCCTATTTTACTCCTATGGACACATTAACATAAGACACAAAGAATACACATGAATCGATTCAACAATAGAAACACTTTTATTCATACATAGCAATGCATAATGCAAACACTACTATAATGCAAATCTCAAATTTGCACCTTTTATGCTCTGGGTGCAAATCTACAATGCAATGCAATAACTGTAAGCCTTGCAGGCTTCTAATGCAAGCAATCTAATAGCAACTTATCCACACCATTCCTCTCCAATCCACAACATACTTCAGACTCTCTCTCTAAGACAAACCCTGGCCGATTACCCCATCTATCATGTCAGCCAAAGCTCTGTGTGAGTGTCTGTTCTAATTCCCCATGCATGTGTCTTATTAAGCAATACTCCCCTTTTTCTCTGTGTTGCTCTGTCTCTCCTCTCCAGCTAACTCTGCAACCAGCCAGTCAGTCAGGGCCAGGCCTCTCTCTGGCAGATTCCTGGCAGATCTCATCAGCTCTGCTCAGAATGCTTCCCCATTGCTCTCTCGATCTCAGAGTCATCCAAACGTCTCTCAATCTCTCAGAGAGCAGCTCCATCCAAAACTCCATCTTCAACAACTAGAAACTCCCAAAGCCTCACCTCTCATTATACTGTTCAATGATGTATACATATCCATGGTTACACTCGTTCTCTCTAAGCTAAAATGCCTCTCTTTCTGTCTGTCAGCATTTCTAAATGTGAGCCGTGCATATGTGTCTGTGATGCATGTACTTGTACTTTTCAATCACTCCATGTCCTGGTCAATGTGACATTTTCTACATATCTATACCATATCTTCTGTCTGCCTGCGGTACAAAACACCATCTCCTCATATTTCGCCATTCAAATCCCTCAATCCTTCTGCATGTCTCTGTGAGCCAAACTCTTTTCTCTCCATGGCGCTGCCTACCCCCACCTTCTCTCTGTTTGCGAAGCACCAGCCCAAGGCTGATAAGTCCTCAATGCCTTCTCCACTCGGACAAAGGTCATGTTATCTCTGTCTGCCAAGCAACTGTTTACGCATACTTGTACACTGTAACTCATAACAACTTTCCGCACTCTGCGGCACTTCTGTGCATCTTCATTCAGGATGGCTTTATAATGCCATAGGCCTCATTCTTTCTCTAGTGCTTACTCTATCACTCGCAAACCCAAGCGCTATCTATGATGCCTCAATGCATATTCTAAGTGCACACTAAATGCATACATAATACATAACAACATATCTCTACAAATATAACATGTGTCTCTTCATGGCACTTCAAATATAACAGGCCTCATTCTACAGCAAATGCATACAAAGTGGCAGAATAATGTGGATAGTCTAATGATGTCACTACTTCATGCCACTACTAATCAGTACTAATCAGTATGAATGATGGATAACTGGATCCCTAAATGGGTAATGATTGTCTAACAATGGGTAATGATTATGTAATGATAACAAACCAGACTTCTCCATACTATCAGGTTTCACAAGACCATACACCATAATGGCATATGTGGGATTGTCGAATGTAAAGACTATTGTAAGCTTCAGAGACTTCACTGAAGACAAAACTAAAATATCCCATTGTGCACAAAAAGGAAGATCTATCTCTTTAAGGAGAGATGTATATTTACCTGAGATGAGGGAGCTTTGGAGAAAGGGAGTACACTGAGTGGAGGCAAAGACAACTAGAAAGAGAAGAGGGTAAGCAGGGTATGACCCCTGTCGAGGTGTCATGAGGAGGAGTTTGGGTGAAGGAGGTCCACAGAGCCCATGACCTTCGGAGGAGTCCTGGGCAGCACAGGGAAATGCTAGAAGCTCAGCATTTCTGAAGAGAGAGCAATGAAGAAGGGAAGCCTGATCTCTATGGTGGCGTGACCAGGAAGACTTTGTGGTGTGCAGTCTGTGACAGGGGCTGGTAGCTGCCGCAGCTATCTTGCTCAGAGGTAGCACAAACTCCCGCCTCCTCTCAGAGGTTTTGGTGCCCACAGTTATACCTGCACAGGGTACCACAACCCCTGTGGAGAGAGAGTGTTAGGGTATATTGTTCTGGGGTTTGTAAGGGTAACCGGGGAGAGGGTTAGGGAGAGGTTGTGGATAGTGTAATGAATCTGAGGGCATCCTCACTTCTTTCCCCAATATATCCTCCTCCCTGGGGGCCAGAGAAAGGCTGTCTCTATCGGATCCTGACCCTGGGGGTGGATATGAGGGGAAGGATCAGCTGGGTGGAGGAGACGTGGGGATGAGGCACCCTTGGGTGTGACGCGGTATCCTTCATTTCGCTTTGAGTCTAACATCCCCCAGGCCTTTGTAGGGTATTATCAGTCCCTTCCCTATTTTTCCAGTACACCATCTCCCAATACACACCAGTCAGGTATGGGATGTGGAAGAGGCAAACCAAAGCCATACATCCTCTCTTATTGATTCATACACACACAGACACCACTCTGGTACTGGGACGAGGAAGAGGAATGCTGAGTACCAAGACCGGTATGTACTCGAGCACATTGCCTGCACCTGAGGACAAGGAGGCAGCATAAATGGCCTGCTCAGGTGAGGTTAAGGGAACATAGATCGCCCGAGGAACACTTGCAGGAGAGGCTGGGGGTGGAAACAGGGAGACGTGTGCCTGAAGCGCATGCAAGCTGCAGAGTCAATGAAGTGGATTGTGGTGAGAGCACTTGGAAGGTCTGTGGTAGCAGAGCTGGTCTGCATACCCCCTAGAGACGGAGGGACCCCCTCGCCGTACAACCGAGGCAGCGGAGATCCTGGAGGAGAGGCGCACCAAGGAGGAGCAGTGACAGCCACAGCAAGCCTGCTGCCATGGAGAACAGCACCTGGAGACAGCATACCTGATGAGTCGAGGAAGCCTGAATGACTCCGGGATGCTCAGGTGTGGACCGCTTGTTTGCTGCACGTTGGGTAGCTTGCGAGTGAGGGACCATTTAGGCAATATGAATGCCGGTCAAGATTGAACTAAATACTTTTGATAAGCACGATAACCTGATGGTTATGAGAAACTGAAGGAAAGGGTTTTGTTGTGAATAACGAACTGTAAAAGAGATGAAATTGACAAGATCAAGAGAGGGCCCGGGAAACAGTAATATTTGAACTTGTGAATACGCCCATGAACAGGGTATAAGTTCCCAGCAGGAGAGTAAACTGGGAATTTGTTGTTGGTTTATTCAATGTGATTGATTTGAATGAAAGGAAACCTTTTTGAATACTGATCCGAAAGAAAGCAAGTGTGGTTGAATTACCAGTTTGATGAAAAATAATGTGGGCAACTGTGTTATAAAAACAAACTGCATAACTGGAGAGAACAAGCATTAGCAAGCATCCTTAAAAATATAAGGAACTGTGTAACTTGAAAGCATTGGCCGTGGCAAAAGCCCTCAGACGAGTTTTGAAAGTGCAACAAGTGAATGACAAAACAAGTAGTAAAGCATATATAGGCTGTGAAATAAGAAAGTCAAGTATCACAGTGAAGCTGAAACAGTGGCAGTATGCCTGTGAATAAGAAGCAAGTAAGGTGTGTTGGTTGTGTGACGTGCATTGGGTGGACCGTGTGGTCTGACAACTGCGCCTAGACTGAGTGCACCCACCTAATGAAAAGCCACCTAACTTGTGATGGAATATAAAGGAAAACTTGGATGATTTGAAATTAAGGAACTGGACTTTGATATTCATGAAATTGATGAAAAGCAAGCAACCCTGATGATATGGGAAGTATTCTAAGGAATTGTGTTGTTTTGGAACTTTGAGAACTTGAAAGCTTGGGGAAGGGAACCCCTCTTTTGTAACTTGAACTATGTTGAATACTGGGGAAGGGAAAACCCTTTTTCAACCAAGAGCTGGAAGAAGCCCCGAACTTGTACTTGAACACTTCTCATTTTGATGGCCTCACATATAATTGTTTACACTGTGTAGGGATGTCGGCAAGTATAGGTTTTGGGCACAGACAGACATTTGCTTTGGACTTCTTAACACAGACTACCATTAGTTTCAGTTAGGTAGGGAAATCCCACCTTAGCATGGGGCAAATTACGCCTTTTTGCCAACCTTTTGTTTCTCTTTAATAAAGGTTTATAGCCCAAACTTTATTCTGTTGTCTGTGTCTGCTTCATGATGCCGTCACCATAGGTTGGAGTGGTGGGGTAAATGCTCCTCGAACCCATGGCGATCCAGATGACCGCTGTTGATGCAACATTCACTCAATCGTCCTGTTAGGGCCTCAAGAACATTAGCATGTAGAGCACACACATTATATTGTGCCTAAAAATCACATACACTTCCCATAAACCAGCATGCACACCCACACTACATAACCCAGAATACTTTGCCTTTGTACATTAGCACCACACACTACCCACTCCTCCTTTCTTAA
Source organism: Ambystoma mexicanum (assembly GCF_040938575.1). Taxonomy (NCBI): domain Eukaryota; kingdom Metazoa; phylum Chordata; class Amphibia; order Caudata; family Ambystomatidae; genus Ambystoma; species Ambystoma mexicanum. The sequence continues at coordinate 291,479,666 of NC_090929.1, forward strand.
CTTATTTCAGTAGAACGTTTTACGTGAAGGTTCAGACGCACTTGACTTTTCCTTGCCAGCCTCTTGACTTTGCCACAATGTGTTCTTTCCTTTGCCAGTCTCTTGACTTTGCCACAGTGTGTTTTCTCATACAGTTCACTGTGTGGTGTTCTTGTTGCTTTCATACATTCTCGCAATATTCCATACTTGCTTTGCACTGTATTTCATACAGTTTGTGCTTTGTTTTTAATATATGGTACGTGTTTTTCACACAAACGTATCATCGGTTCATAGCATTGCCAAAAGCCTTAATTTAGTTCGGTATTCAATAACTTTGATCTTATACTCTGCTGCTCACATTTTATTTTGTCCTTTTAGTCCTCACAAGCCATTGCCTAGGGTTTATTTAATCTTGCACATACTTTTCCATTCATTCAACATCTATTTTGGCTTCCCAACAGCACCCAGGAGCCCCCCCTGTTCGAGAGCTCTTCCCTTTTCACTCACCGGTCCCTGGCTTCTCCTCCAGGCGGCTGTCCTCTCTCTTTCTGCTCCGCCTACACAGTTTCCTCTCACCAAGGCCTTTAGTAGGGTAATGACTGAAAAGGCCGGACACAGCCAAGAAAATCCTTTCTTTTCATTCAAAAATTAGTGTTCTATCCGGGGGAAATAACAAAAGAGGGAGTGTACTGAACTCAACTAGTGGTTCCCGAATCCATAGAGAAATCATTGTACATCTGGCCTATTCACATCTTACAGAGGCTCATCAAAGTGTGAGAAAAACCCAGAGTCTGATGATACCCAAGTTCTACTGGCCAGGAGTTTTTGCGGATGTTACAAATTTAGTTTTGACCTGTGAGATCTGTCAGAAGGCCGTTGTAACTCTGGTCCCAACAGCCCCATTTCAACCATTACACATCATAGACGTTCCATTCTCAAGAATAGCAATGGAAATATTAGGCCTCCTAGAAACTTCTAAATGGGGGGATAGCTTTAGTCCATTATGGATTATGCCACTGGATATCGAGAAGCCTTTCCCATGAAATGAAATAAGATTTGTATCGCGCAAACTATGGCTCACTGGCATCTAGGTGCTAACAGCAGCAGTAAACCAGCAAAAAAACACCACTCACCAGAGCCACCAGAAAACAGATGATCTCAGAACAAATACACCTTGAGCGCAATAGCACTACACAATAGATACTAAAAAATATGTTACCCTTCTTATCCAGGGTAGGATTTCTGATGGAGATCCTTATGGATCAAGGCACAACTTTCATTTCCGGCTTAATGCAAGAAGTATTTCAAAATTCTACTAACGTCGGTCTACCATTCTCAGACAGATGGTTTGGTAGAACGTTTTAATCAGACCTTAAAATGAATCTTGCAGAAGTTAGTGGAAACCAATGGGAAAGATTATGATATGATATTTTATTTATATCGCGCTCATACACAGGTGTTTCAGAGCGCGACAAGGCAAGTGAGGGGAACAGGGGAGAATAAAATCAACGATCTTACTAGGGCCAGTGGCATTGAGAACGTGCAAGTGTATAGGAGAGGGTGAGTGGAAAAGTGCATGGAAGGGGGAGAAAGTGGAAAGTGCAGAGCAAAGGAGAATAATAATAAAATAAATAAATAATAAAATCAGCAAAAGCGATAGTGCAGCCCAGTGGCAAGTGCTGGGTTTAAGGCAGCAGACAAGGAGGGTCTGATAAGTGCAGGAGGGATAAAGGGGGGGGCTCTATGGGTACAGATACAGACCCCAGTGCAAGGGGTGGCCCGGAGGCAGTGCGTTAGGGTGGCAGGGTGAGCAGGAATCTGGGACCAAAGAACAAGGGGTGACCAGATGCAAGGTGCCAAGAGAGAACAGATCAGCAGGGGAGAGGGAGAGCGGAGGCAGAAGCAAAGAGGAAGGTATTGAGGTGCTTCTGGAACCTGAGATGGTTTTCCTCAAGTTTTAGAGTGGCAGGGAGGCTGTTCCAGAGGGAGGCCCCAGCCGAAGATAGAGATCTACCCCCAGCTCGTTTCTTGGAAAAACAACTGACCCTGAGGGAGTTAGAGGAAGGGGAGCGGAGAGCTCGAGAGGGTAGGTATTTACGGAGGGATAGCTGAAGGTATTTAGGACTCAGGCCCCAGAAAGCTTTGTGGACAATGCAGAAGGTTTTAAATGTAATCCTTGCATCCACGGGCGCTAATGGAGAGATTTCAGAGCTGGAGAGATACGATCCCAGGGCTTGAGGCCAAGGACAAGTCTTGCAGTCCTATTCTGGATTAGTTGCAGAGGGCGGAGAGTAGAGGCAGGTAGATTTAGAAAGAGGTTGTTACAGTAGTCCAACCTAGAGAGAACCAGAGCTTGGGAGACAGTGAGCTTCTGGGGGAAGGAGAGGAAAGGTAGAGTACCTCTAAGGAGGTGCAGTAAGAAGTTTGACTTTTCAGAGACCTCAGAGATGTGGGCAGAGAAGGAAAGTGTAGAATCAAAGATGACCTTGAGGTTCTTAGCCTCACGGGTGGGGGTAGGAGGAGGGCCAAGCGGGGCCGGCCAGAGAGTGAGGGGAAAAAAAGGAGACGGTGTCCCGATGAGGAGGATTTCAGTCTTGTGGGCGTTCAGACAGATATCATTAGCGGAACACCAATCTTGAATGGCAGTAAGGCGGTCAGAGATGAGAGAAGGAGAGGAGGTGGCTGAGGGCAGCCTGAAGATGAGTTGAGTATTGTCAGCGTAGCATTGGAAATTTGAGCAGAAAATGGCAATGCAGTGGGCGAGAGTTGCCAAGTACAGGTTGAAAAGCCAGGGCGAGAGGCTAGATCCCTGGGGAACACCACAAGTAGAGAGGGGGATATATGATAGGTAGGACCCAAGTTTGACCTTAGAGGGTCGATCAGAGAGGACCAAGGTCAGCCAGGCCAGAGCCTGATCAGTGACACCCAGGTTATCACTGAGACAGTTGAGCAGGATGATATGGTTGACCATGTCAAAGGCAGATGTGAGATCGAGTATGATGTGGACAGAGGGAATGTTAAAGTCAAGGTTGGAGAGCAGATCCTCACGGATGTTCAGGCGAGCAGTTTCCGTGCTTCTGGCAGCTCTGGAGCCAGATTGGTGGTCATTGAGACAGTCAACAGAGTCAGAATGAAGGTTAAGCTGAGAGGCGGTCAGTTTTTCCAGGAGTTTGCCCAGAAAGGGAGCAATGGAAATTGGGCGATAGTTAGCCGGACAGGTAGGATCAGCTGTGGGTTTCTTGAGAATATAAAATTGGGATATCATACCCTCCACGGGCCTTGTTCACAGTCTGGAAGACCCAACAAGCATCCCTGGGATATTCCCCATTAGAGTTACTCTAGGGGAGGCAACCACAGGATGTGCTAGACGTGCTGAAGGAAACCTCGGAAGAGAGAGAGGCAATTTTTTTTACCAATTTCCAAACTGCACAGAAATTGAAAACACATATGGCAGTGGTAAGAGAAATTGTAAAATAACATCTGGGACAAGCCTGAACACAACACCCAGCAGTTTATAATAAACATGCTTTACCATGGTCTTTCTCAGTAGGACAGTCAGACTTTGTTCTCCTTCCAAAATCAGAGAATACGATGATTTCCAAGTGGCATGGTCCCTGTGAAGTCCTCGAACGCCCTTGGGGCCCGTAGTCTAGGTCATTGGAGAGAGCAGGGCAGAAAAAAGTGCTTGGATGCACTCAGTATGTGTGCAGCCAGTGAGGTTTAGCAGAGTGTAGCTGCATTCTAATGCTAGGCATAGTGCAGTAGTTGTGTGAGATCAGTAGAATGTGTGCAGCAAGGCCGTTGAACGCAGAGTCTACATTTTGGCGGTGGTGGGGCTTGTGAATGAGATTATGTGTGCAGCTAGGCCGATGTCTTTTTGTGGCGTATAGCTGAATTCTAAAGACTGCTGAGCTGTTCATGGTGGTGTGTAGGTATGTGTGTAGCTAGGCCAAAATTGATTGAGGGGTATAGCTGCATTCTATTGTTTGTTGGTGTAGCGGAGAGAGTGCGCATATCGGTATGTGTGAGTGACTATGCGGATTGGTGTGAGACCCCTATTCCTGATTACCTTCCAGTGCCTGCTGAGTTGACCGTATCTATTCTAGAGGTTCAGAGCATTGGTTATCCGAGAGAAAATCTCTGTCTAGTGTGGAATGTGATCTGGTTACTAGACTTGAGGTTGTTTTTCCCTGCTTGGCAGTGTCATTGGTGTTGAGTTGCCCTATTCCTAATCATTATTTGGTTAAGCGACTTGCAGGTCTATGGTCGTCCCTGTGTCTCATTGGATCTGCAGTTGCTTACCGGATGACACCTTCTCTGTTCTATCGGATATACAGGTACAGCCCAAGGATACAGACAGGTACTCAGTGAATTCAAGGTCCATCAACAGATCAGGCAGTGATGTAAGTGGTGTTTCTGACTGGCATTGTTATATGCAGCAGGGGTTAAAGTGTTCCTGATCTGGTCTGGGTTAGAGTATTGATGACAGGTGGCAGCACCTCATTGTCACTTGCAGCAGCTTGCCATGCCAGTTTCCTCATCCTGATTCTCAGCGTATTCCCCTGAGGTGGAATAGAGTCAGTCTATTTCTGAAGCTGGATTATAAGTGCTAGTGGTCCAATTTTCCGGGTCCCAGGTGATTGTTTATAGCAAGTGGATGGGTATTCCTGTCGTAGTTTATGGATTTAATTGTGGTATTATACTGCATCATTGTCCCTTGCGAGAGCTAAGAGTACTAAAGAGCTCATCTGACTGGAGAGCGTAGTGCATATGCACAACAGACAAAGGTCCAACCAAAGCATAGTTGATACTGTACCCCGGTTGAGGGAGTTTATGCCATCAATTCCCAGGCAGATCCGGGTACATGACTTAATCAGAGACCACCTTGTATACCCAGTGGATGACAAGATCTGGCCCAATCGTAATCTTTGAAACATAAGTGCTATTAGGCTTTGGGATTGTAGTTCAGCGCATTCATTCCCAGATAAGTAAGATTGACACAGATTAACAAGAGCAGGCACAATTGTATTGTTTGAACATAAGTGCTATTTAGGCTCTGGGCTTGTAGTTCTGTGCATTAATTCACAAGAGCAGGCCCAATCGTATTGTTTGAACATAAGTGCTATTAGGCTCTAGCTTTGTAGTTCTGTGCATTAATTCACAGATAAGTAAGATTAACAGAAGTTGGCATCTTCTGGACTGATACCGCAAAGCATACTTGCCGGAATATAATGATTAAGCTCAGTCCTGTCTAACAACATAAGTGCTATTAGGACTCGGGTTAGGAGTCAAGGGTATTTTTTTCAGATTAATAGGAATAAACCTCTCCTGGTCTTAGAGCGTGGTGCATGCTTGGTCGAGGACAATGAGCGAGCCCATTCATAGCTTAAGAGCATGACTGCTATTATGTCTCGGTTTTGGAGTTGTAGGCATTAAGATTGTAGTGTGGTTTGGGGTGGCACAGTCAGCTTATTTATTTTTAATAACATATTTTATTGATTTTCTTTGGTGAGAACAATGAACGATAAACGTTAACAAATTAAAAACATACACACAAACAAACATGTTGCATCAGTCACAATCTTGTTTCACCGTTTGGATACTTCGACACGACTCAGTAGGATATGTTGCATTAAGTATACAAAACAGTGTATGTTACTCATTTACTGATCAGCTTGATATCATTGGCATTTCGCTAGCACTCCTCCCATTTTTGCCAAATCTTATGCACCTTCCCAGGGCAACCTCTAGCAGTGTATACTCTGTGCTCCATCGCAATGCACGCCTCCACATCTGACACCCACTGATCATAGAGTGGAGTAATGTCAGAACCCCATAATTGTGCCACATTCCTTTTGGCAAAGCCTGTGGCCATTGAAAACGGGACATCTCTCCCTCCTCCTCCACCCCTAGAATTATCAATTTAGGCTCCATAGGTACCACTCTGCCCATGACCGCCAATAGCCTATCGCAACATCTCTGCCAGGAGCTTTGGATTTGTGGGCATTCCCATAATATATGGAAGAAAGGTCCCTCCTCTTATCGGCATCTCAGGCAGTTAGGGTCCGTAATTTTCCCCCATTGGTAGAGTGCCACGCAAGGATAATATACTCTATGTAATATTTTAAGTTGCACAAGTCTAATTCTGGCAGATATGGCAGTTTCTCTAGGGTACATTAGGGATGTGGTCCAGTCCTCAGGTTGTAGTGGGCCCATGTCTTTTTCCCATTTGGTTTTCAGACAACAGAGATCTGGCATTGCGAAAGAGGAGATTGCGTTATACATTACAGAGGTTGTTTTCACATCCACTCGGTCTAGGACTATGGTTCTTTCAATTGGCGTGCAGTCAGGCATATCATAGAGGTCGGGTAAGTGCGTTCCCAGTGCATGAGACATTTGCCTGAAGTGGTAATGCTCTGTTATTGAGAGGCCAAACTCATTCACTAAGTTCTCAAAGGGTACTATTTTGCCGTCCTCAATCACATCTCTGATCTTGACTATTCCAGCCACTTCCCAGTTCATCCATCTCGGAAGCACGTTAAGTTCAGGTAAGTATCTATTCTTCCACAACGGTTGAACCGGGGTGACCTTCCCTTCCCAACCTATCTGTCTGTGTGCTTCAACCCATATCTGTGCCGTATGAGTAATCATTGTGCGAGGAGGTGGGTGTTTAATGGTTTGGTATAGGCTTTCTTGTGGGGAGACTCCTTGTCTTGTGTGCATTTCTGCACGTATGTGTGGGAGTTCAGTGTTGCTGTGTAGAATGTCATTTCCAACCGCCATTTGGGTGGCCCAATAGTATGTCTGTAAATGCGGGAGTCCAATGCCACCCTCCCATGTGGAGGCTTGTAGGGTAGACAACGCTATCCGCTGGTGTCCTCCCTCCCCTAGTAGTCTCCTGAGTATCCTGTCTATTTTGCGGAATTCTAACATGGGGATGGGTAGCGGTGCGTTCTGTAGGACGTATAGAAAGCACGAATGGGCGAGCATCTTAAACATCGCTGCTCTCCCCAGTAGTGTAAGAGGGAGAACCATCCAGTGGGTCACATCGTTAGCGGATCTGTTCACAATTGGATATAGGTTTTTCAGCAGATAGTCCTCTAGGTTAGCCGTGATTTGTATTCCAAGGTAACGGAACTGCTCCGTTTCCACCCGGTACAAGCATATGTCTGGCAAAATATTACTTATCCCTTTGATCAGGAATAGTATTGATTTGCCCCAATTTACCTTTAGGCCACTGAACAACCCATACCTTTCCAGTATATGTGTGACAACAGGGCAAGAGTCCGCTGGGCTGCTTAGATAAATCAATAAATTATCAGCATATAGAGAAATTCTATCCTCCCAATCGTGAGCCCAGTGAAAACCACTCCATGAGTGTGTGCTCCTCAGCAGTACCGCCAGGGGTTCCATCACCAGTGCGAACAACATTGCAGATAGGGGGCAGCCCTGTCTCGTCCCCTTGCCCAATTTAATGTTTCGCGATGACCACCCTTTCACCCTAACATCTGCCGTCGGGGAGTTGTACAGTAGCTTCACCCAGTCTATAAATTGTTCTCCGAAGCCCATTCCATGCATTATTTCCCACAGCGCCTCCCAATAGACCGAGTCGAATGTCTTTTCAAAACCAATTGCCAGCAGTGCAAGTGACTCCTGGAGGGCTGGCGCTCTTTCAATAGCTAAATGGAGCCTACGAATATTCATACGTGTTGACCTTTTTGGCATAAAGCCACATTGATCTGGGTGGATCAGAGAAGTTATGACTTCTTGCAGTCTGTTGACAAGTATCTTCGCTAGAATTTTGGCCTCGCCATTTATTAGAGAGATCGGCCTGTAGGAGCTACATTTGTCTGGGGGTTTGCCTTGTTTGGGAATGACTATTATGCTGGCTTTCCTCAAGTCTGGAGAGAGAATTCCCAGCTCTTTCGACTGCAAATACTGTGGGATGCATTGACCCACTAGGCTCTGCCCTGCGACATCACTGTGTGCTGCTTTCACCAGAAACAACAGAATGGCCACCAAAAAGCCCTATGCACGCTACAAATCTCGGAGCAGTGCGCAGGGAAACCGGAAAAATAGGCTGCCAATCTACTTTGCCTGTGTCAGTGGTAGAACAGGAGATGACACTGCCAAGACCTGCTGTGGGCTGTCCACAGAGTAAATGGAACTACCTGAAAAGGCAGAGCTGCATTGCCAGGAAAACACAGAAGCACTCTAAAATCCGTTTTTCCTTGGCTGTTGAAATTGTAAAATAATGGATCCCAAACATCAGAAAGGATACAACATCCTTGTTGGGTGCTAACCATCACCTTATTTAAGGAATCCCCATAAGCCCACAATGTCAGGAGAAGCATATTTCATCACAAGAATATCCACATTCAAAAAGCTGCTTGCCTGGAAAAATCGGTCAGAATATGGGCGCAGTGCCACCGCCTGCCTGTATCAAAGCTGTCATTTACTTATACTGTTAGCTTAAACTTGTACATTAAGATCAAATTGTGGAAAAGAAGTGACTTGCCATCAAAAGCAATATAGGTTGCTACTATTCAATCTCTATTTTTTAAAACTACTGGAATTAGAGATCTGTGTGTATACTTATTGAAAATGTAAAGTATTTTAGCAAAGACAATTTAAAACAAAGTGTTTTAAAGTGAACTGATACCAGTCAGAGGACTTCAAAGCACATTCCACAGTTTGCCCCAAACAAAGGTGCCTTCCTTTATTTATTTATTTATTTTTTATTACGAGTATATAATCACCGAAGTGATTTTTACAAGAAGATGAACAGGACAGAAGGTTGTGAATAACGAAGGTAACGTAAGATGTCGAAAGTAAAAGCGAAGGTGAAAGTAAAAATAGTAGTAGAAAAAGTAAAGATAGAAGGTAAAACTGAAGAACTGGTAAACAATGAAAACCAAGGTGGAAACACAGATGGTAAAAGTGAGGACGAAGGCAAAAGAACAGGACAGAGGAGGATCACTACCCACAATCTGTTTGTGTTAACCCATTCTGGGAAGGCTGCAACGCTGCTTGTACAAAGATCTGATCTAAAATTTTTGTGGCTGCTATGGTCCAGGAAGGTCTCAAGCCTCCTATTAAGCACTCCCACTAAAGATCTTCTTCCCTCAGGTAGGCATTCTTTAGATGATGCAATATATATGGGGATCTGAATTTGTCTGTACCTGGACACAATAGCAAGAGATGACGTAATGTTTCTGGTTGGTCGGAGTCGTTCCAAAAGCGGCAGGTGTTAGATGGTGAAAGACCTCTTGAATGTAGAATTTCGTTTGTAGGTAATAAGTTTAACCTCGCACGAAGAAGTGTATTCCGAGTTTTTCTGCTTGGGTGTTTTATCAGAAAAGGTTGAATTACATTCAATTTTCTACATGTTGGAGGTAAATGGGTAGCACGTTTGTACTCAGATGCCTTGTCCAATGTACTTATCCAATCCATTTCTTCAATTCGTGCTTTAGTTTTTGTTGGATTACCCATCAATTATTCCATCGAGCTGCCGCAATTTTCAAGTTGATGTAGGCACATAAGCTCCCATTTAGAGAGTAACATTGAGTTGTGTAGGTTCATCTCAGCCTGAACCATCAAAAAAAATGCTGCGGAAGTCGGATCTTTGATCTTCCTGTACAGCATGACTGACAACCTTTTGACTATTGAGTCTAGAGAGGAGAGGGAGAGTTTGCCTCTTATCAAGGCGATCGGAGTCGAGGATGGTAAGTTCAGGACTGAGTGCCAAAAGAGACTCTCCAATCTAGCCCCTAGGGAATGGGGTAAAGATGGCATTGCGTCGGCTCCATAAGTGATAGCTGGAATAACTTTGCCGTGGTAGAATTTAAGTAGGGGCATCAGTGAGAAGCGACCATATTTTTTGTCGAGCATTTTCACTTGAGAAACTAGTATTTTCATTTTATCCACAAGATGGTGTTGCATTGCTGTAACTTTCGCTGTGGAGTCAATAAGAACTCCCAGGTATTTAAATTCTGCCACTTGTTCAATTTTGTTTCCTGTCAGGAACCACAAGTTCTTCTTTTTCCTTTGGAGATTTTTTCCAAACACCATGATCTTTGTTTTCTGTTTGTTTATCTCTAAGTCATTAGAGACTGTGTAAGTGTTCAATGCAGACAGCTGGCGTTGTAAGCCGATTGGGGTCTGATCCAATTGGATAAGATCATCCGCGTACAAAAGTCTTGGGATCTTCTCTTTGCCTGGTTCTGGAGGAAATGTTCGTAAACCAATTGTGGTTTCTTTGTAGTCTCCAAAATATGAGAGGAAGAGGGCTGGTGCTAAAGGGCAGCCCTGTTTGACTCCTCTGTCAGTAGTTATAGCTGACGAAAGCAGGCCTCTGGTGTTCAATCGTACCTGTACCAAAGTGGAAGCGTGGAGAGCCTTGATAGGATTTAGAATTTCCTGTGGACAGTTCCATCTGGTAAGTTTCTCCCAGAGTTTCCTGCGATTGACAAGGTCAAAGGCCTGGGAAAGGTCTATAAATGCCAGATAAAGGTTCCTGTTGAATTCACAGGCTTTGGCTTTCAAAAGACTGAGAATAAAAATGTTTATACTGGTACCTACACCCTTTTTAAACCCACATTGAAGGTGATCGTTACAGGGTGCACTTTTTGCCCATTGGTTGAAATGATCCAGTAAAAGGGAGCCGTAGATCTTCCCTATAACGTTGAGCAGGGCCACTGGGCGAAAGTTCCTGGGATCATCTTTCCTACCTTTTTTAAATATAAGGATAATAATCGCTGAGGTCCAGGTAGGCGGGATTGTGCAAAAGGTTGTGCATTTGTAGAAAATTAAGCTCAGCAAGTGTGACCATTCTTCTGGTGCAGATTTCACGTTCTCATTTGACAGACCATCAGGGCCTGGGGCCCTTGATTTCTTCAGTTTTGATATTTTGTCCAAGATTTCAGTTCTGTCTGAAAGATCAACCCATGGTGCTCTTATTTGAGGTATTAAAGGGAACTCGGCCATGTCTGGAGAGCAAAAGAGTTTCGAGTAGAACTCAATCCAAGATGCTTCCGAAATGCTGTTCAGCATCATTGTGGCTGTCTCTTTAGCTCGTGGGTTAACCAAACTCCAAAACTCTCTAGAGTTGGATTTTTGGATTTGTTCCAACATGTTTTCGGAGTCTTGTCGGTATAATATTAAACGGTGCTCCCGTAGCCAGCTTTTATAGGCTCTCGAAGCCTCTTTTGCATACGCCCTATTAGAGAGCGTGTTGTTTCTCAGGGCCGTCCTTTTTGCTTTACGAAGGATATTTCGCTGGGCCACCACGAGGGCATCGAAATTGTGAGCGTGGATTTGTTTTGTGTTTGTCCCCTTCGAGCTCTTTGTCGTGGTTCTGTGAGGTTCCAAAAATGGTCTGTAGTCAACCTTCTCTGCCTCCTGCGCACTTCCGTATGAAGAAGTAAATGCTCAAATGTTTGCCTTTGTAACTCTAACCCGGTTGCCTTTTCCTTCCGGTTCAATTCTACCTGAGTAATGGGTTAATGCTGGTTTTGTAAATGCCCATTTAATGACCAGGAGATTGTGGTCACTTTGATTAGTCTGGCGAATGCTGAAATCTGTCAGCCTTGCTAGCAAAAGTTCAGAGGCGAAGATATAATCTATTGTTGAATGGGCTATGCCTCGTTTCCATGATCGTAAAGCAGTAAAGTCTGGCAGAGCGAATGCAGTGTTAAACAGTTGCCTGGCCAACATCAACTTGTGCCAAGCTAAACCTTGTCTGCAAGGAATGATCTGTGCGGGACTTAAGGCGATCGAGCTGGGGGTTGAACATTTGATATTTAAGTCTCTGCATACTATGATGTCATAAACCCCGAACTCTAGATATACTGAGTCCACTGTGGAAGTCACTGTGACAAATAGTGAAGTCTGTTGCATCGTTTTGTGATTCCAATAAATAGACATCACCAGCAAAAAAGTGCGTGTATACTGATCCTCGGCGGGCTCTCTTCGCAGGCAGGAAATTAGTACTGCGATGACGTAAGGGGACTTCAATATGATTTTTGTTATTTCTAGTCCCACGCCCATCCGTCTGCAACAATTAGGCCTGAGGAAGGCCTTCCTTTGTTTCCTGCTAGTGCTTCTACAAAGGCGATTTCAAAACCAGCCAGTGATGTTTAGATTGTAACCAAACTTCCTGAAGACAAAGGATATCATATTCTCCTAGGTTAATGTCACCGGGAGATGTTAAGTGTAGAAACCCTCTTGTGTTCCAGGTCGCAAGGGAGAGTGAAAGTTGCGCTTGGACAGTTTTTGTATCAACTGGTGGCTATTTGTGAAGACGAGTAGTCAAAGCTTTGGGTAACCAGGCCCATGTGGTGGAGTTAAAGTTCGATCTTGCCTGTGTCGCCCTTTGATTCTCCTCTAGTAGAGTAGTCGCCTTTGTCGTTGTTGAACTGCAGGGATGGATATCTTGCTCATTAGATGACGATTGGGCCTGATCCGCCTGGGTGAATGTTGATAGTTTACTTGACAAATCGTCCCTTCGGCTAAGGTGCCGACGTTCTTCATTTGTTGGTCTGTGATCGATGACGCGGACCTTTGGCTTCTCATGGCCTACATTAAGAGGTGTAAGTCGAATTAGCTCAAACCCTGGTTTGTATAATGACTCCGCTGCAGCTGCCAGCAAAGTGGTCACATTTTCTGATGATATGTATACAAGCAGTAGGCCTTATGTCCCTCGTGGGAAGGTTCCACCATTGTAAGGTCTTCTGATTTTAGATTTCTTAGGGAAGAGATGCTATGTAGCAGTCTCAGCACTGTGCGTCTGTTTAGGACTAGATATTTTGGGTTACCAGACCGTTGCCGTATTTTGATCGATGGATACGACTTGTGGCTATTTGCCTCTTGGTACGACTTCTTCTGATGAAAACTGTAATCCCCACTCTCCTGATGTTTATGGTCGTGGGGTCCTTTCTTCTAATAAGAATGCTTAGATTCCTTGAATGTGTCCGCTGTGTCATCTTTTGTTTGGATGTGGACACTCGATCTGTATTCCGTGTGGGGCCGACGAGAAGGTGTGGCTAAGTCCAGGTTTTGTTCCATTCTCTTTTCAGAGGGCTTACTGGCAGGACCCCTCTGCTTGCTTCTTAAAGATTTGAATCGATCATCTAATGAAATGAAGCCTGAAAGATCCCTGGTTACTGTCTGATGGCTGGGAGACAGCTTAGGCAGATGGGAAGTCACGTCATTCTGTTGACTATCAGTGGAATCGTCGAGGTATTGACTTAAGTCCATTAATTCTTTATGTAGGAGAGAGTCTACTAATGCATTTAATGGCTGAGGTAGCACTTCGGCGGTTTTTCAGTGTCTAAAGTGGTCACTAATGCTGCTTTCGTCGCAGCCTGCAGTTGGATCTTCTTTGGTAGAGGTTCCTTCTGACGAAGCTCAGGTTGCTGAGTCACGGGGGTTGGTTTAAACAGAGGTGCCGTTTTTAAACATGGCTGGGCGGTGAGAGTCTGTTGTTTAGTTCTCAAGCCTGAGTTCTCCCCAAAAGACGGGCCTAAATCTAGTGATTTTTGGCTTAGGCCTTGAGTAGATTTCATTCTTGACTGGTCTTTAAGTGGGGGAGTATCGTCCAGACACATCACTTCATTTTCTCCCGACTTGTTGCAACTCAGATTCGGACCAACTGGTAATAAGCAGTTAAGGCCTTGTGAAGTACTTGCACCCGATTTGGGCCTTGTCCCACAATCCGAGATGGAAGGCTCGCGCCACAAGATGTCACACGATGGAGTTTGAGAGCTTGCATCCTTCCTTGGCCTATCTTTGTTGTTATTTCTTAAGCCTAGTAAAGGTTCTGTAGGCTCCGCTTGAGAGGAAGTGCCAGGTAAGTTGTTTTTTCTTCTCTCCAGAGCATTAATGTAGCCCTCTAGATAGATGAGCTTTGAGTTCATCATCGCAGAAATAGACGTGTGATCTTTCAAGGAATCATTAATTCCCTCATATAGCTTGCAAAATGGAGCTAATGCGATTGTTACAGCCAACATGAATTACATAAAGTCTGCTTTTTTTGCCGGAGTCTCCTTTGGGATAGTGTAGGAAGACTCCTTTGGGGTAGTGTAGGAAGACTCACTTGCTCTTCTGTTGAGTGAGGAGCTCACCGGAGTAGGAGGAGGCCATAGCCACGGTACTTCCTTTGCTTTGTGTTGAGGGGTCGATAACCTCGGCATATGGCCCCCCCGGGGGTCTATCGCGGTCTCTTTACTTCCATTTCCCTTGTGTGCTTCCATATCCAAAGGGACAGTCAGGGGAGAAGGCTTAGTCGCCAAGTTCCTTCTCTCAAAGTTCTCTTCCAATGGCCCTGGAACGGCGGTTTTCTTGGGTGTGCGATCTGTCTGGGGAATAGAATTCATACTTCCCTGTAAGGGTTGGATTTGGTTGTCATGCTCCATAGACATTAGGGCTTCAGTATAGGGCTCTGGGATTTCACTGACAAGCACATAATGAGGTAATGAGGATGGTACTATTGGTGGTTCCACTGAGCAAAGTTCTTGGGGTTCTGGGATGCCTGGTTGTACCGGTAGCCCCGGGATGGGAGTGTCTTTAAGTTGCACTTTTTGATGTGATGGAGATGCAAGGGTCCCACTGCTAGGGATGTTCTTCTGAGAGCCGGCTGAGGCTATGAGCAAGGGTTCAAGAAGCGCTTCTAGCAAGTCTGCGTCCGAAATTTCCCCAGGCCCTGAGTGGTGCAGTTTCTTTTTGGCTTGTCTTTGGAAAAGCGTTTTCAACGTGTTTTCCAGACGGAGACTCGCCGATGAAGCTGTCGAGTTGATAGATTTCAAAGGCTTTTTTACTGTTGTTCTCTTAGAAGTCATGGGGAGATCGAATTTTCTTTTTTGAAAACAGCCTAAATTGAATTCCATGTGGTTGTTTAATTGGGACCCCTTGTTTACTGCCTTCTCTCAGATCGCTGTATTTGGCAGTCTCTGATTCGGTGGTATAAGAATGTAAGGGGGCCGCAGAAAAAATAGTAATGTGGGCGAGATTACAATTGATTCAACAGGATGGCCCACAATCTTGAGCTTCTCCCCTAGTGACTGTGGGCTGTTTCTTTCGTGATGCTCTATTTCGTCACAAACAGCACGTGTTGAGGTCGAGCTATTGTGAATTTGAGCCTTTAAGGTTTTTGCCGAAGGAATCACTGTCACAATGTCTTTGGCCACTTGGTGGCGCTGTGGCGTTGCTATGCCAAGAGCAGGTGGGGATAAAGGCCTCTCTGTCCCAGAGACTCTGGTTTCATCACCAGGATCCCGAGGCTCCAGGAGTGCAGCCGGACCTGCGCTGCCCGCTCGCGGCTCTCCCTGGCCTTCGACCCGAGTGGCCCCCCCTCCTTCGAGAGACGGCTCCTCCGCGTCGTCAGCCAGGCACAGAGACCGGGCCGCGAGCTGCGAGACCTCGCTG
Source organism: Ambystoma mexicanum (assembly GCF_040938575.1). NCBI lineage: Eukaryota > Metazoa > Chordata > Amphibia > Caudata > Ambystomatidae > Ambystoma > Ambystoma mexicanum. Next base: position 291,495,068 of record NC_090929.1, read on the forward strand.
GGCCTTCCTCCACGGCTGGCCCCAGTCTCCAGATGGCGCTGCGGAGAAGCTGCACCGTGGCTCCGCTGTCCCATGGAGCCGCGGCCGACCCCACTTGCCGCTTCTCCACACATGGGGTCCGGGACCAGCTCCTCCCGGTTTCCGCCACGGGAGGCCTCTCCTCCAACGGGGAGTCCCCCGCGCGGGTCCCCGTCGGAAACTGTGTCCCAAACATCGTGGACTCTCCGATGCTGCGGTCCACCTGTAGACCGGAGGCGCCAAGCTCCTCTGTTTGCTTCGCCCTGTTGGCAGCGTCCCCAGACGAAAAGGATCTGGACGTCTGATCAAACCATCCTTCTGGTAAAAGTTTTTGTTTATGCTTCTGGGAAAGCTGAGTGATTTTTGTAGTGTGTTGATGTTGATGTTGAATTGTTAGTTTAGGCAATTTTCTTGATGAAGTGTTATGTAATTTACCTCCTGGCCACTTTACAGAGCCTGCACAGGATAAGGTGTTGAGTTGTAAGGTTGGAAGAGCTTCGGTGAGTAGTGAGGAAGTCAACAAGAGGGCCGAAGGGCTGTTGGCACTCCGCAACCTTCGTGGTTCGTCTTCATCTCCAGAAATATGTCTCAGGTCCAGGGCGTCTCCGTCATCCGCCCTAGCTGCCATTAGACTGCCACAGACTGCCCACTCTCACACCACTCCGCTCCGCTTCGCTGCTGCCTTCTGGTTTTGAAGGAAGTGTAGCCACTGTAGAAAGACTGAGACTGAGAGGGACTGCCACAGACTGCCCACTCTCACACCACTCCGCTCCGCTTCGCTGCTGCCTTCTGGTTTTGAAGGAAGTGCAGCCACTGTAGAAAGACTGAGACTGAGAAGGACTGCCACAGGCTGCCCACTCTCACACCACTCCGCTCTGCTTCGCTGCTGCCTTCTGGTTTTGAAGGAAGTGTAGCCACTGTAGAAAGACCACTCATTGAAACAGGGCGGCTGCAGCAGGACCCGCATGCACGGGCCTGCTGCCGATTACAATGTAGCTCTTCCGGAATCGAGAGGCGGGACAGTAGTAAGCGGCCAATATGCCAATGCCTTCCTTTTGCTCTCTGCCCAGGAACTCTCAATTAGATGCTAATGAAAGGAGGAGGAGAATTTGCTCTGCTTCTCTGGGGAGAGACAATAGACTTCCTGGACTGAAAGGGTATGCAAATTCAAGTGTCAACAGGAGCCCCTGCCAGCAGGAAGAGAGGCCTGGATTGCTCTTAGCCCAGAAAAACAATGGGGGTGGGACCAGACAGATTTGTGTATCTTAACCCACAAGAAAATATATTTTTGAAAAAGACTCACAGAGAACTGTGCAAAATGTGTAAACATCTGTAAAATATAGGTTGTTAACATGAAAATTCTGCTCACAGTTTGAAACTACTCTGAACTCTGTGCTATGTCAGAGACAGGACTACCAAAATTTTAATTTTGTAGCAATTTTGATGATGCTAGAAATATGAAACTTTACAGGATTATTCCCAGATGTCAAGCGCATATATGTAGAAAAATGTGGACAAATCTGACATTGGGTACCCAACCAAAAGCAAGAAAAACTGTCAAATCTGAACTAAAGCTCTCACCGAGATGGAACTCGGACAGATACTTGTTCTACTAAATCTGTGATGTAATTATGTATTGCTGGCAAGTTGGTTGTATTGTAAATATGATTTAGATGAAAAATAGATTTACTGTACAGAAACAAAGGGGAGGTACTCCTTGGATTGTAAAATACAGCATCATCATGGCACCAGATTTCCTTCTCAAATCAGGATAGAGGACAGACCCTAACCAATAGGATTCCTAGAGGGTGTGTCTAGTATAATTCAGCCTACCCACCCCTTAGGGAAATACATAAATAGGGACAGTGTAGGACCTAGAAACACACACAGATTCACCCATCAACTAATTACTGGCGAAGCACTTTGCAGGAGAAACCCATATCCAAGGCTCCAGAACTTTGAAAGCAGAGAGGCCCATTTCCAAAGCTGAACCCTTCTCAGCTTGACCTTTAAAATCTTGAAACCTGATTTTACCCCCAGACTTCCAAGGGGCACACCAAAAAAAAGAACAGCCTGGCTGTGCTGTTCTGCTTTCTTGCCAAGAACTCTTGATAGAATCCAGAGATCCAAACCAGTAGAGCAGAGCTGTAACCAGATAGCTGCAACCCAGAACCAACCCGTCGGATCCAGTCTGGAGGCCGTGCAGTGTCCAGTGTGCCGTGCTGAGTCCAGAACCGAGCGCCCTGAATCCTGTCCGGTGGGCTAGCAGAATTCCAGTCCAGAAATCTTTTGACCAGATCCCTGACAGGCCTATTCCAAACAGTAGTTGTGAGTATCTATAGCATAGAATTTTCCATAGTCAGTATCTCATCCTTCAAGCCGGTCAAGTGGCACAGCGAGTAGAGCGCTCGCTTTGACATCTGTGCAGAGCCTAATGCAGGTTCGAATCCCGGCGGGGCCAAACTCAGCCTTTCATCCTTTCGAGGTTGATAAATGAGCACCACACACCGTGGGTAATAATAAGCAGCGCTCAGATACCAGAGGGTTTGTAGCGCTATATAAATGCCAAATTATTATTATTATTATTAAGTAATCCTATCCAACCCATTCTATCATATCCAGAACTGCATTGTAGAATCTCTCTTGTTTTCCTGAATCTTTCCCTCTTCCACATAGTCCTTTGATAATAGTAGTGTTAAAATCATCTTTGTGCTAATATAGTTGCTGAAGAAAGACAAGCGTCTCTGCAGGTAGAAACCATCCAGAGACGTCGCTGGATTGGTGGATGTGCTGTCGTGTAGCTTGTGGCTTCATAGACTCCGTAGTGTAAAGAAAATCCTGTTTGTAATTCAAAAGCGCATCTTTCTTTTGAAAATCTCGACTCTTTCTGAGAAAAACCTACCTCTACTAAAACCTCTGTAACTTCCGTACCGTGCATGCTAGAAACAAAATGTAATTGTCAAATTGAAGCTTACATCCCCAGCTTTCCAACAAACCTGATACCGCATTCCAACTCCTGTTTTCCCGCAATCGCATTTCTCGCGCGCGGAAAAGTTTGCCGCAAATGTTTCTTTTGGCTCAATTTCATCACGTGTAAAACAGCTGTTCTTTGCATCCGACCTCAGAATTCAGTTTTCAATCTGCTAGTTATTCAATCAGCATTGCTAGTGTTTATTTGAAACTATACAAAGCGGCTCCCACTAATTTTGAATCTCATTTAGTAAATTAAATCAATTTTTCAGTGTTTTTTCCCATTCATGCCAAGCCACATTCAAAAGCATTTGACCTGTTTGAAATCATTCCTGTTTCTCTCTGAATTTGCCGGGGGAAATTGGGATTGAAACTGTATTTGTTGAGTCTGTATTCCTGAAACCTGTTTTCTCTCCTTCCATCTCTATATTGCATATTGGGGGATTGAGTAGTGTGCAGGGGGAAAGAGTGACATTGCATTTGACTGAACCCACACCAAGTATTATTCTATGCTGCATTATTTTTCCTATCCATACTCCTTCTGATTAAAGTGATTAATTGTAACATCACCCCAATGGCGATCCTTGTATAAATATTAATAGTGTGATATATATATTGTTCAAATTCATAAAATAAATCTTTTAACTTTGCAAAACAGTCTGCTTCCTGGTTCAGTGAGACCGGGGGGATCCAAGGAGAGGGGTGCGATATAAGGGTAGGGTACATCATTCAGAAATAAAAGAGCTTATAGACACAAATATATAATTAAGGGTTCCAGCTGTACATCACACGGTAGGCACCGACTTAGGTGGAGTACCGGGTTGAAATCACTTACAATATTGGGGGCTCGTCGCAGGATTTCTGAATTAGATTTACCACTTGTGACAGTCTAATACAGTGTGCTAACTGACGGGGTACATAATCCCTATTGGGCTACCACACTGTTACACTGTGAAAAGCACCCTTCAATAAGAACGCTCTAAGGAATCAGTCTGCTTTGCAAAAATAAAATGAACTTCTGTAAGTCAGGAAGGAAATCAATATTTCCAGAAAGCAACTTTGATATAAATGAATATGGCTAAAGAACACCTATTGCATACATTATTTGTAAGAGGTGAATGGACAGAGCAGGATCAGAATGTGTGGTTGCAGTCAATCACAGAACAGATCACTGCAACAGAGTTAGACATATGGCAAGACCAGGGTCCATTACATATGGCCCTGAGTGAACTATACATGGCCCCTAAGGCAAAGGCTTATAAGCAAGATTGCTTATACCTACATATTGGAGCAACACAGGACAAATATGCCGAGGGGCAAGATCTGGCAAACAAGCAACTGCAGGCATTAGAAAAGGCCCAAACTGATCTGGACTCTTCTGAGCAGAGGCTGCAGAGGAGCCATGAATCAGAAAATGAAAGTAAGCAGTACCTAATCAAAATAAAAGTAGACATGGGTATCCTGCAGCAGGTAAAGGCAGAACAGGATACCAGAATGCTGGCCGTACAGAAGGAGTACCAAGAAAGTGTGGACTCTCTACTGCAGTGCCAGAAAAAGCTGGAACAACAAATACATTTCAACAGGGCATGCGCAGAGCAGGTAGTGTAGTGATACACGAAATTGCAACCTTGCCAATCAGGGCTTTAGATGACAGCATTAGCCGCTGAAAGCCAATAGTGTATTCAAAGTATGTGCTAAAAATGCTGACAGTAGTCTGTTGTAGCACTTCCATTATGCAGTAGTGAGCTACAAGGGATATGCAGGCCTAGTATGAAATAGGTCACATTAAGCATTGTTGATAGACAGGCAGGGAGGGCCCCCAGCTATGTAGCTAATAGGTTTTTGGAGTGTTTGGAACATCATGGCACCTATATAGCGCTTAGATAGCCAGTCTTAAGCGCTATAAACACTAAGCTATGAGTGCATGCCTTTTAGAGCTTGCAGATGGGGTTAATACATCCCTGCTTCCCTTAGAATATTCAGCCTCACTAACGGTAGCCCTGGCTCCAAGCTAATCTTCCTTTTCTCTGGGAAGGTACTGATAAGACATTCCTCAGCCAGCGCAGATGGGAACCAAGGGAGGGGGTAGGAGCGAGCAGGGAGCATCTCAGAGAGAGCTGGGTTTTTTCCATGAACCAGCCTCACAGGGAAAGTTCTGGAACTATGCGTCATGGTGACTGACAGCAAGAGATTATAAAATATCCATGCACACATGGGATCAGGGGGAGATCGCCTGTGGACTTGATTCGTGTACAGTCAGGTGCCCGGAATTGGCTCTCACGGTGTCCTCCAGCCTTGTTTTTCTATGAAAAACCCAGGTCTCCCAGGGCTGAGATTAAGGGACGTAAGACTGTGTTTCTCTATGTTTCTCTATATTTCTTTATGTTTCTCTATGTTTATCTAAGTTCCATGTTTCACTATATTTTGCATTGCTCTTTGTTTTATGCTTTGTAATATTCTCTAACTTGAATCCCAAATGTATATGAAATTCACTGCTTAGAATAAATATGCTAAAACTTTGAGGGTGTCATTTGTCACTAGCATGAGATCACTGCTCAGCACAATAGAACCTGTATTTTGGGCTGAATTGGGTATTTTTGCTCTCAAAGGGCTGGCCCCGAGGAAGATTTTGCCCATATCAAGACATTTGGTGGCAGCTTTGTGGGATTTGTGAAGAGCAGTGCCATGCTGACATGACAAATGGTGTGAGAGAACACAGTGTAGAGTGGGGAGCAGGCTGTCGCATTTCCTTGATGGTCTCACTGCAGCTCTGAGACTTCAAAAGGCAGCAATGTTGTGTCGGCTTGCCGTGGCCGATAGCTTGTGTGGTTAAGACTCCCTTCAGTAAATCAGTCGTGACTGACTTATTGCATGGGATTGGTGCCAGGGAGTACAAGGCAATAAACGAGCGGGAAATGGCTTTGTTTAAAGCACTCCGATGAATGGTTAAGAAAGATGTATGCTCAATTAGAAAAAGAATTTTATCATGTGGTTTCCCAAGTTTAAAGTTGTAATTTGGAATGCATAATGAGACGGAGTTCTCATCTCTATTCTGTCATGAGGGCAGGAAAAAAAAAATAATTGCAGGGATTTGACATGCAAATTGTGAATAGTGATTTAACCATTGACTCAGCCCCAGTGTGCTAGCGAGTGGGGGCTGTAATGTTCGGAGGCGAAGGTTCGTTTTTTTTGATGTATGCTTTTGAGTGTTGGCATTCCTGAAGGGGAATGAGCCATGCTTAGGAGAATGAGTAACATCTGTGCTGAGAGCCTAAAGAGTTTTTTCTTTCTTTTGGCAACTGTAAAATTCCATGTGCTAATGGTGGCAAATTCTGTTTAAAGGAAACACACTAAAATGGTTATATTGCATTTTAAGCTGTGCCATGCTTTTAATGGGTGAGAGACTCACTTAAAAGGAAAGTGAGTGAATGTTATTTGGATTTTCGATTTTTGTGTACTGATTTGAAATTGCAGAATCAGTTTGCAATGGTTGGGGGGAAAAACAATTTATATTTTTCTAAATTGCCCCTGGAGTATTTTTTGATCCCATGCTATGCCATGGATTTGTGCTGTTGCCTTATAAGTGATGTATGATTTGGAAATAGTGACCTGTTGACTGTGATACATGTGGAAAAATGTTGTTGACACATTAAACAGCCCACAAGCAATAGAGTGTGGGTTGTTCTTGCAGAAAAAAAAACGTGCAGGGAGCTGCACTAAATATGGCATTTTTTATTTTTTAAATGCACTGAAATGAGTGGTTATAGTTTGGCAATGGTACAACAGAATGAAACATCTGTGTGTGATAAGATAGCACAAAGATTTAATGGGTTGCGAGTTCTCTTGAAAGATCGCACATTACAAGAAAAGTGCCGCTTTTGAAAACAAGAGTCTTGCTGTGTGTGCAGAGCTTGTGCCTTGAAGCTGTCTTGGGCGAGGTGCAGGAAGGCAAACAAAAGCAGAAACAGTACAAGAAAGAGTTAATCTGGATGAACTGTCTGAAACGAGTGCTTCCCATTGAAGCCGCCACAGTGTAAGAGTTATAGAGCAAAAAGAGATAAGCTGCGTGCTCATGGCGCTGCCAGGTGCACACGAAAGATAAACATGCCTGCATTCCTGAGGAAGGGGGAGCAAAAACAGAGAGCTGTTCAAAAAGTAAAGAATTTGCCCAGTAAACTGTGGTGGGGAGCAAAGGCTTCATGCAGGATGGCAGACGGGCACATCACATCTGAACATTTACCTATGCATCTGTGAATGGGCCAAGAAAAGACAGCTGCCCATTCCAACAGACATTACTGTGCAAACCGCATTCCCATGTGATGTGATGTGAAGTGAAACGCTATTGCTGTGCAAGCTGCATTCCAATGCTCCATGTGATGTGAACTGAAGTAAAGCGCTGTGCACTGGAGAAGAAACCTCTAGGCGCTTTGAGAAGAGAAAATACACATCTGGCAAACTGCAAGCTACATTGCCAGGGATGGAGTAACTGACAAAGACATTATGGCATTCCAGATGGAAGCAAAACTGACAAAAAGTGCTTAGCCGTTTTGCAAGAGACAACATGCAGAGCGGGGCTTTGAAGTACAACATGAACACTGCACATTAGCCATGATCCAGAAGCCACACGGCTTAGTGCAAGAATGAATGATTTGTTGAAGCAACAAAAGAAACTGACTCAGACTATCGCACTCAAAGGGGTGGTTCAGGAAACAGCAAACACCCTTTGGAAAAAATGACAAGTGAAAAAAACCAGAGGCTTGAAAAACAGCTGCCTGTACAACTGCAAGCGGTATTGGACTGAAAGACTTTACCTTTGAAAAATGGAGTGATGCCAGCAGGGCAAACTGAATCAAGATCATGAGACACTGGAAGCAAGTTGGCGCCTGGCATTTGTGATCGCTTTGGTGAAAAAAAAAAAAAGAAAAGCATTGTGCGACCTGGGTACTTACTATATGGCTTTGTAAAAGCACAGATCAGTCTGAGGTACCATTGACCAGCTATGATTGCATTGCACAAATGAGTTTGTGATTAGGCAGTTACACCCCGTATGGTTGAGTGTAAATAAGCCCCCAGAAACATGCAGAAAGGTGATAAATAATTGCAGTAGCAATGACAAAGTGTGTAGTTACCTGATGAGACTTTTTGAAGATGGGGGTGGTATTATGGGAAGGGGTGGATAACGCTGATATTGAAGTTTTGATGACATCCTAACATGGATAATAATGATATTGAACTTTTGATGAAATCCTAACATTTCTGTTTGTATTTTGCCTAGACAAAGCACGACAAGACATTTTACAATATCAGAAAATTAATATGCAGTTTGTGGGTGACACTGATCAAAGAAGGGTCAGACGCATTCTCAGAGAAAGCGAGCCACTGCGACATGCTATTTCAACTTTAACGTGCCCTGCACCGCACTCAATGCTGTAACCTGCGAATAGTGTCCAACAGAGTAATAACTTTTGCTGAACTGGCACGATGCAGACTTGGCTAATTATCAAGTATTTGATGCTACACATTTAAATGACATGTTTTGCCCTTTCTTGTTTAAAGGACTATGGACAATGAATTGTGGACTGTAACATCAGGCACCACATACAGCTGTGTGACACAGCAATTGAATGCTAACACATTGAAAAATGGTTTTTAAATGCACTGTTGAGATGAATCTGAAAAAACCAAATGGTTTTACTCTTCCAACTGAATGGCTTTAACCAGAGATGTTTTGTTTTTTTTTTGAAGAAAAAAAAAATATTCTACATTGCACGTAGGCAGGAGAATGATTTATGAACTGTTGGGGCAGCAGAATTATGCAAGCAGGAGCGTAATTTATTTTGAGATAAGATGGGTGCGCACATCAAAGTCACCTGTGCGTAGGTTAAGATTCTTAATTGAAGTAATGCTGCCAAGTGTATGAGCTATAATTTGAAATGGTAATCTTTGAAACACTGGATACATTTACAGCCAGCTTAAGGCAGGTAAATGAAACCATGACTGACTTGATGTTTGATTTTATGACACAGAGTGTGACACGGTTTTTGTTAAACCAACCAGTTTCATGTTTTTGTGGGGACAGCTGTCTCCAGCACACTAATGCAAAGAGTCACCTTTTGATTGTAGACATTTGGAATAATTCTTTGGAAAAGCGCTACAAATGAGTATCCACATGGAATTGCTAGTGTATTGGCCAGGCACAATGTCAGGCATCTTTTGTCACTGAATGGATACCATTTGTTTAATTTGTCTAATGTGATGTTTTTCTGACCAAGAACTGCAGCGAGTGTTCTCGCCAAGATTTTATGGACTATAACTTGACTAAATGAATTTGTTTAGTGTGATGAAACAGCCACTGCCGGATAGTAGTATGGTGTTTGTGGCTAAAGTTAATATTGTATATGGTAGATATCCCACTTGAAGAAGAGTATTCTCCAAGTCACAATAGGTAGACTGGTAATGCACACCTCCATTATTACAGTGATACACTTAGACATAGATTTATCATGAGGCAATGTTTCCTTAGTACTACCAAGCTGCCACAAATGGAGTCCATTTCTATGGCCCATCACTAGAGTGCGCGTAGCTAGGGAGCTAGATTCATTAATTGCAGGTGCTTTATATGCTTGTGACATAGAAACTGTGCACAATAAGCTAGCCACTATGGGTTCTGATGCCAGCTCTGCTATAGAACTTCTGGCCTAGTGGGGCCCATTGATATGCCCAGCACTGCTACAAGTATTGACAGCCAATTGAAGATGACAGAATTTTAGACATGAAGACATTTTTGTCTGCCATAGGGCAGGTCAACAAGACTGCTAAATACACACAATGCATTGTATGGCAAACATTGTTAAATCAGCAGGTGTTGGCTTTTTACTGGGTGGGGCAACCATCCTCCACACACTGGCACGCAGAGCTACAGTTACCAGCATACATATGGATTGAATTGCTTGCTTTTTGATTGCATGAATAACACATGCCATGCTTTGATGTAAATTAGTAGAATTGTTTTTATTTAGATAACCTGGTTCCCATGGGTTCACCTTGTTCACGAAATTAGATGGTTTCTGGTTGGGTTCCACCTACCTGGGGGAAGTGTCTAGTCACACAGCCCATAGTCACGCTTGAATGCCCTGGGATCAGGGGGAGGGTAGGCCCTTAGGGTGAAAGGCTGCCAGGGTTTAGAATTGGTAACCATACATAAATGCAATAGTGCATTGTAGATTAGACTACACTGGATTGCCTTGACATTTTAACTGCATGCTGCTTTTTAACTGACAATCAGTTATACAAAATTGATTTAGGTATTTTTGTGTAGGCCAGGTTTTGGCTAGAGTAAATGTCCATGTTCACTTGGCGTAGGTATTTTTGTGTAGGCCAGGTTTTGGCAAGGGTATATGTCACTGTTCACTTTGTGTACATTTTTGTTTAGGTAGTGTTATACCTTGCATGCCACGCTAACTAACCGCTAGAAGATAGTTTGCTTAAACCTCTTGCAAAGCCCCAAGGTCTTTATCACTGCACTAAATACTATATTGATAGGTATTAGTCAGCATTTTGTCGCACACACGTTGAATAGGGGTGGAATGTAGTGATACACGAAATTGCAACCTTGCCAATCAGGGCTTTAGATGACAGCATTAGCCGCTGAAAGCCAATAGTGTATTCAAAGTATGTGCTAAAAATGCTGACAGTAGTCTGTTGTAGCACTTCCATTATGCAGTAGTGAGCTACAAGGGATATGCAGGCCTAGTATGAAATAGGTCACATTAAGCATTGTTGATAGACAGGCAGGGAGGGCCCCCAGCTATGTAGCTAATAGGTTTTTGGAGTGTTTGGAACACCATGGCACCTATATAGCGCTTAGATAGCCAGTCTTAAGCGCTATAAACACTAAGCTATGAGTGCATGCCTTTTAGAGCTTGCAGATGGGGTTAATACATCCCTGCTTCCCTTAGAATATTCAGCCTCACTAACGGTAGCCCTGGCTCCAAGCTAATCTTCCTTTTCTCTGGGAAGGTACTGATAAGACATTCCTCAGCCAGCGCAGATGGGAACCAAGGGAGGGGGTAGGAGCGAGCAGGGAGCATCTCAGAGAGAGCTGGGTTTTTTCCATGAACCAGCCTCACAGGGAAAGTTCTGGAACTATGCGTCATGGTGACTGACAGCAAGAGATTATAAAATATCCATGCACACATGGGATCAGGGGGAGATCGCCTGTGGACTTGATTCGTGTACAGTCAGGTGCCCGGAATTGGCTCTCACGGTGTCCTCCAGCCTTGTTTTTCTATGAAAAACCCAGGTCTCCCAGGGCTGAGATTAAGGGACGTAAGACTGTGTTTCTCTATGTTTCTCTATATTTCTTTATGTTTCTCTATGTTTATCTAAGTTCCATGTTTCACTATATTTTGCATTGCTCTTTGTTTTATGCTTTGTAATATTCTCTAACTTGAATCCCAAATGTATATGAAATTCACTGCTTAGAATAAATATGCTAAAACTTTGAGGGTGTCATTTGTCACTAGCATGAGATCACTGCTCAGCACAATAGAACCTGTATTTTGGGCTGAATTGGGTATTTTTGCTCTCAAAGGGCTGGCCCCGAGGAAGATTTTGCCCATATCAAGACAGGTAGTCACCCTGCAAAGCCACCTATTCAGAGAGAAAGAAGAGAGTAATAAGTTAATACTGAAAGACCTGGATACCCAGGCAGAATTTGATGAAGAGCGCCAGAAAGCTGGTGCGCTCCAAAGGCAGAGGGATGACCTGGAAGCACAGAGGCATGTGCTTGCTCAGGAAAGGGACACCTTAGGCCAGGAAGTCTGTCATTTAAAAGAGAAAATAGAAGAAAATCACGTGGCCCTTCAGGGACTGGGTGACTTCGTAAAAGATCATAAAAAATTGTTAGAGCACACCAGGAGGGTGGAAGATGCTCTAGCAAGGAAGGACCAAGCCGTTATGGACAGGACTCAGGAGGGAACCCTCCTGCAGCAAAGACTGTCCCCATACTCTAAAACAACACAGGAAACACATAGAGAAAATGAGGCTCTCTGTGAGAACAATGACAGGCTGCACAGACAGGTAGCCATGCAAGAGAGATTGATAGAAACTAGCAAGGTGTTGATAGAGGAACAGAAAGCTCAGATTCTTGCATGGCAACAGGGAGCAGGAGCTGAGAGGGATGAGGTTCGCTGGGAAAGGGAAACACCTGAGCATAACCTCAGGAACCCTAGTACCAGAGGCCTTCATCTCTTCCAATCCCTGGACTCTGCCACCCCCATGTCCACTGGCGCACAGGAGCCAAGGGCCACGGGGATGGCAGACTTCAATCCAATGAGGAAAATGGGGCTCATAGACCAGCACCTCCCAGGAATGGATGGGCGGGCATCTGGGTATGGGTTCCCAAGTACTGTAAAATTTAGTGGGGGACGCCATGAGAGTAGGCCCACTAAGGGCATCCTAAAAACCTCTGCCCAGCTAGGACAGTGGGGGGAGGGGGGTACTCATCAAATCCTGAGAGCAAGGAGGAATCAGAAGACTCCTCTGAGCGCCCCAGGACACAGGAGACTAGGTCCCCACATCCTGCCAGCCATTCCCAGGCTCGCAGAATCCGGGAGAACCTAGAAGGCCAGACGGGCACCTCTGGGAGCAGTGCCTTTGAGTCAGAGGAGGAGTGTACCAGGGTTACCCGAACCAAAAAGGCCAATAAGGCAAAAAGGGTTTTGCTCAAGGACCCCCTAAAACAAATCAAAGCGATAAGGAGCGTCATCATGCCCTATCATAAGAACGCAAAATATTCTGTTTGGGAGCACTTAGAGCTCTTTGAGCAGATGATGGAAACTTTCCATTTGCAGGACAGCAAAAGCTGTATTCAATATGTGAAATGGACCTTCTCACCAGAATACTCCAGCTTCTTTGCAGGGCTGGAGGACCAAAATCATTCTATATGGTCCACCTATAGGGCGGCCATCTTGAAGCATTTTTCTGTGCATAGAAATCTTCAGGAGGCTCGCAAGGCAGCCTACAACATGCAATGTGGGGAAGATCAGGCCCCACAAGAATTTGTTCAGGAATTGAAGAGTGCCTTTGCGCAGACCACCAGAAGGGTGCGCACAGACAGCAAAGAATTTGAGAATACTTTTTTCCACGCTCTCCCCAAATACATCATTGCCCGGCTAGTAAGAGATTGTCATGAGAAAAGATCACTAGACTGGGTCATTGAAAAGGCCACAAACATTTATGAGGTGCAAAAGCCCATAGAAAACAAAAATAATGCAAAAAGCCCCAAACCAACCAACACCCCTGCTGCTGCTAAGGTGGCAGAGGTGAAGGCTGCCTCCATTTTAGATTTGGAGATGGGGGGCCTAAAAACCTGCCTGCACCAAATCAGAATAATCCTAAACCCAGAAGGCCCTCGGGCCAGTCAGAAACAGGGAGCCAAGGAGGTAGTCCCACAAATGGGACCCCTCACTCCCCTGACTACATAAGCCACCGCTAAAAGGGGAATAGACCCATCCTGGGTTATGTGTGGACTCCTCCAGCCCAAAGGGGGGGGGATCCAACCAAACAGCAGCTAACCCTGGGAACTTTCCTCCTCGCTTCCCCCAGGAGGGCAGAAATTCACCAAATCCTGGACAGAACTTCTTCCCTAGGTACCCGCAAAACTTTCAACCCCAAAGCCATCCATCCTTCTTTCCCCAATTTCCTGAGCCCAGACCACCCAACCCGGGAGAGGGGAGGCCAAGGGTGGAGGGGTACCCAAATTTTCCCAATCCGGGGTATTTTCAGAGAAGGGATAGCTACCCTTCCCGGGATCAGCCCAGGGGAGACAACAGAACCCTGTATCACCCTGAGCGGGTGTCACAACTAGAGCGCCAGGTCCAAAACATGGCACAGGATCTGGGTCGCATGCTGAGGGCTCAACAGAACCCTCAGATGAGCATGCCGGTGCAGAATGCCTCAAACTCAGGACCTCATGCTCCAGAGCAATGACGGGGGAAGAACCCTGATAACCCCACCGGTTCCCAGGGAGGAGGCACAAAGGGAAAGGGGTGTAAATCTTTGGAGGAAGCTTCGTTCCCCACTTGTAAAAAGCCCCTGGAAACCCAGGAACCGGAACCAAAATCTCCTACCCCTGAAAGTCTGCCACCCAAGGAGCAGAGGGAGGTAGGAGAAACAAAGAACCCAAACAGACCCATTTTTTGAGGAGGAGGTACAAATCTTCCAATTTGAAGGAGAGGGATCCTCAGAGGATCCTGGGAAATGTAAGTAATTCCCGAATTACTTCCTGGATTCTGTCAATGCAAGGCTTTCCTGTGGAGGTCAGATATGGCCAAAACAAGAAGAGTCCCCTCGCACAAGGTCTGGCTGACTTTCACGATTGTGCCAGAGAAAACTGTCTTGAGGACAAAAGTCTTAAAATCAAGGACAACATGGAGGCATACCTCAATTTCTCAATTCCCCATACAAAGTCTTTGAAGAAGACAAGTGTGAGGGAATGCCCACTGTCTATGTGGATGGATGCTCTTACCATGTTGACAACAACGGGGAAAAAGAACTTGTGTTCGGCATAGGGAATGCATGGGTGAAGGAGACCCCAGAACCCTCCGCTGGGTACAAGATTGGTCCCCGAAGTAGTCAAGTGGCAGAGTTGATGGCTGTGCATCAAGCCATGCTCACTGCTCTCCAACATCAACTCCACAAACTGGTCATAATCACAGATTCGGATTATGTACAGAACGGGTTCGTGGAGCACCTGGTTAACTGGAAAACCAGAGGCATGCTATGTGCTAATAACAAACCATTGAAACATGGGAAATGAATTCAAAACATTGATGATCTGGTCACCTCAAATGGGATGACCATCTACTGGAAAAAGATCAAGGGTCATTCTAAAGTAGAGGGACCAGACAAAACTGGAAATGACCTAGCTGACAGCTGGCCAAGACCGGAGCCATCGAAGGGGATCTAATTGAGATCGAGTCCCTGTTGGGGGAACTCCAGGTCACTGCTATCACTAGGTCCCAGACAAATGCTCACAATGAACTCTCAACTGCACAATGGAGTAAGGAGACCCCAGATGCTGATTTGATTACGGCTCAAAAAGGGGAGCCAATAATTGGTAAGTTTTATCAACACATTGAGGACCCTGAGAACTTTCCCCTGATGGGTACCGATAACATTGGGAAAGAGGACCTCAGAGTGTTGATGAAATGTCCAAAAATGTTCTGAATCCAAGACGGTTTGTTGGTAAGGAGATCCCTAGCTGGCCATGATCAGTGGGTGGTCCCTACCTCATTCCCAAGCCTGATGTTAATCACGCCCATGATGCGGCCACAGCCAGTCATAAGGGGTTTCACACAACGCTTGAAATCTTAAGAGAGGTTGCATACTGGCCACACATGGGGCAGGACCTCGACCAATACTTGAAGGGGTGTCTTGTGCGTGCACAATTTCAGCCAACATCCTTCACACCGTGCGCCTCTCCAAAAGAGGGGGATGACACTGCCTTGGTCATATTTACAAGTCGATTATATCGGGCCCGTGATTCGCTCCTCCAGGGGAAATAAGTACATGTTGACCGTGACATGCTTGTTTACTAAGTGGGTGGAATGTCTCCCGGTCCCAAATTGCAAGGCAGAAACAGCAGCTGCTCTGATGATCAACCACATCTTCTCGCGTTTTGGACTACCCCAAAGGATCGAGCCAGACCGAGGTAGCCACTTTACTAGCGAAGTAATGACAAAGATGTGGGAGATACTTGGGGTCAAAAGGATATTACACATTGCCTACCGGCTAGCCTCTAGTGGTGCAGTAGAGAGATAGAACAAGACAATTGTGAGCATATTAAAACAATGTGTGGCAGATTCTGGGCCATGTTGGGATATTCGATTACCTCTTGGCGTAATGGCCATCAGATCTACCCCTTCATCTGCAACTAAAATGTCACTGTTAGAGCTGATGACTGAATGGAGGATGGTGCTTCCCCAGCATCTGCTCTGCAGAACCCAAGAGCAGACATTGATCAATGCCTCCACAACTCATGAGTATGTTGAAAATCTCAGAAAACACCTTCAGCATGCTTTTGCCTATGCTCAGTGAAATCTAGAAAGATCTGCAGACAGCATGAAGACCCATTATGACTTAGACTACTAGAAAAGAATACCAGGTAGGAGACCGGGTCTACTTATACAATTTCCAAAGGAACCAGGCCAAACAGCGCAAATGTTTGCCTAGCTGGAGGGGCTCTTTTGAAATTGTAGACAAAATCTCACCAGTCGCCTACAAAATCTGCATCCCCAAAGGCAGTTTGGCAGAGGGGGAAGATAAGTGGGTCCATAATAACCAACTGAAGTGTTGCCATCCTAGGCACACTCTGCAGCAACTGGAGGAGTCTTCTGGAACCCCAGAGGGGGTCCCTACCTCATTCCCAAGCCTGATGTTAATCATGCCCATGATGCGGCCACAGCCAGTCATAAGGGGTTTCACACAACGCTTGAAATCTTAAGAGAGGTTGCATACTGGCCACACATGGGGCAGGACCTCGACCAATACTTGAAGGGGTGTCTTGTGCGTGCACAATTTCAGCCAACATCCTTCACACCGTGCGCCTCTCCAAAAGAGGGGGATGACACTGCCTTGGTCATATTTACAAGTCGATTATATCGGGCCCGTGATTCGCTCCTCCAGGGGAAATAAGTACATGTTGACCGTGACATGCTTGTTTACTAAGTGGGTGGAATGTCTCCCGGTCCCAAATTGCAAGGCAGAAACAGCAGCTGCTCTGATGATCAACCACATCTTCTCGCGTTTTGGACTACCCCAAAGGATCGAGCCAGACCGAGGTAGCCACTTTACTAGCGAAGTAATGACAAAGATGTGGGAGATACTTGGGGTCAAAAGGATATTACACATTGCCTACCGGCTAGCCTCTAGTGGTGCAGTAGAGAGATAGAACAAGACAATTGTGAGCATATTAAAACAATGTGTGGCAGATTCTGGGCCATGTTGGGATATTCGATTACCTCTTGGCGTAATGGCCATCAGATCTACCCCTTCATCTGCAACTAAAATGTCACTGTTAGAGCTGATGACTGAATGGAGGATGGTGCTTCCCCAGCATCTGCTCTGCAGAACCCAAGAGCAGACATTGATCAATGCCTCCACAACTCATGAGTATGTTGAAAATCTCAGAAAACACCTTCAGCATGCTTTTGCCTATGCTCAGTGAAATCTAGAAAGATCTGCAGACAGCATGAAGACCCATTATGACTTAGACTACTAGAAAAGAATACCAGGTAGGAGACCGGGTCTACTTATACAATTTCCAAAGGAACCAGGCCAAACAGCGCAAATGTTTGCCTAGCTGGAGGGGCTCTTTTGAAATTGTAGACAAAATCTCACCAGTCGCCTACAAAATCTGCATCCCCAAAGGCAGTTTGGCAGAGGGGGAAGATAAGTGGGTCCATAATAACCAACTGAAGTGTTGCCATCCTAGGCACACTCTGCAGCAACTGGAGGAGTCTTCTGGAACCCCAGAGGGGGTCACTCCGGCTCCCTAGAATTCCCACTATAAAATATTCCATCTATATAGTCAATAAATTGCAAATAGAAAAAGTGTCCTGATATGTCAAAATGTATATGTCCGCCCCCCTACATTAACAGTGGTGGGGAAATGACTACAAATATGTTTTTTGCTTTGTCATCCTAGAATTGGAAACTGTGGAGACTAAAACCAAGGAGGTCCACCCAGGGACCTACCAGAACGGGGAATGCTAACTGCCTGACCATTCCCAAATACAAGCGCAATACCATCAGTGATACCAGCTTTACTGTAAAGGCTGCCAAATTCTGGAATTCCTTGCCTCAAGAGTTGAGAGCTGACCAACCCTACACACACTTCAGAAAAAATGCTATAAAATACATCATCGCCACAGATCCTTAGCTTTGCGAACTGACCGTTCTCTGTAGAGACCTTATACCTTGCACTAACTGTGTACTCAGCGCCACCCTCCAAAGATAACATGCTCTCTAGTCCTCCTGTGCACCTCCTAGACTACAAGTGAACTGAAGTGTTACACGAAGAGCCTTATTTTGTAATATACATTTTCTGTACATTGCTGAGTGATTATTTCTGTAATTTTCGGATACTTTATTCGTTGCCACTATTTTTTGTACACTGTGTCTATCTTGTAAGTATGTAATTATTGTATTCTATGCTTATGTTGTAACTTTGTAAGATTTGCATTTCCATACTGCTGCGCCCTTTTACTTACGAGTCTGGTGCACTTAACAAATGAATAAACAAACAAATAAAAAAGAACATCAGGACTTGGCGAGGAGAACCGGTCGATCCACCCCTGATGGGAGAAGCTGATGAATTTTGCTATTTGAACCAAAAGAAAAGAAACTGATCATCCCAGTCTCGTGATTTTCTTGACAGATGGTCAATGCCAAATCGCTTGTGGGATGCATTGACCCACTAGGCTCTGCCCTGCGACATCACTGTGTGCTGCTTTCACCAGAAACAACAGAATGGCCGCCAAAAAGCCCTGTGCGCGCTAATAATCTCTGAGAAGTGTGCAGGGAAACCAGAAAGATAGGCTGCCAATCTACTTTGCCTGTGACAGTGGTAGAACAGGAGATGACACTGCCAAGACCTGTCATTGGGCTGCCCACAGAGTGAATGGAACTACCTGAAAAGGCAGTGCTGCATTGCCAGGAAAACCCAGAAGTGCTCTAAAATCCGTTTTTCCTTGATATTGAAATTGCAAAATAATGGTTCCCAGACATCAGAAAAAATCCAATATCCTTGTAGGGTGTTAACCATCACCTTATTTAAGGAATCCCCATAAGCCCACAATGTCAGGAGAAGCAGATTTCATCACAAGAATATCCACATTCAAAAAGGTGCTTGCCTGGAAAAATCGGTCAGAATATGGGCGCAGTACCGCCACCTGCCTGTATCAAAGCTGTCATTTACTTACCCTGTTAGCTTAAACTTGTACATAAAGATCAAATTGGGGAAAAGAAGTGACTTGCCATCAAAAAAATATAGGTTGCTACTATTCAATCTCTATGTTTTAAAAAGACTGGAATTAGAGATATGTGTGTATACTTGTTGAAAATGTAAAGTATTTTAGCAAAGACAATTTAAAACTAAATGTTTTAAAGTGAACTGATACCAGCCAGAGGACTTCAAAGCACATTCCACAGTTTGCCCCAAACAAAGGTGCCTTCCTTTTGCTCTCTGCCCAGGAACCCTCAGTTAGATGCAAATGAAAGGAGGAGGAGATTTTGCTCTGCTTCTCTGGGGAGTGACAATAGACTTCCTGGACTGAAAGGCTATGCAAATTCAAGTGTCAACAGAAGCCCCTGCCAGCAGGAAGAGAGGCCTGGATTGCGTTTAGCCCAGCACAACCATAGGGGCAGGACCAGACAGATTTGTGTATCTTAACCCACAAGAAAATATCTTTTTGAAAAAGACTCACAGAGAACTGTGCAAAATGTATACAAATCTGTAAAATATAGGTTGTTAACATGAAAATTCTGCTCGCAAATTGAAACTATTCTGAACTCTGTGCTATGTTCAGAGACAGGACTATCAATTTGTAATTTTGTAGCAATTGTGATGATGCTGGAAATATGAAACTTCACAGGATTATGCCCAGATGTCATGTGCATATATGTAGAAAAAATTTGACAAATCTCACATTGGGTACCCAACCAAAAATGTGGAAAACTGTCAAATCTGAACTAAAGCTCTCACCGAGATGGAACTCGGACAGATACTTTCTCTACTAAATCTGTGATGTAATTATGTATTGCTAGCAAGTTGGTTGTATTGTAAATATGATTTATATGAAAAATAGATTTACTGTACAGAAACAAAGGGGAGGTACTCCCTGGATTGTAAAATACAGCATCATCCTGGCACCAGAGTTCCTTCTAAAATCAGGAGAGAGGACAGACCCTAACCAATAGGATTCCTAGAGGGTGTGCCTAGTATAATTCAGCCTACCAACCCCTTAGGGAAATACATAAATATGGACAGTTTAAGACCTAGAAACACACACAGATTCACCTATCAACTGATTACTGGTGAAGCACTTGGCAGGAGAAACCCATATCCAAGACTCCAGAACTTTGAAAGCAGAGAGGCCCAATTCCAAAGCTGAACCCTTCTCAGGTTGGCCTTTAAAATCTTGAAACCTGATTTTACCCCAGACTTCCAAGGGGCACACCAAAAAAAGAACAGCCAGTATAGCAGAGCTGTAACCAGATAGCTGCAACCCAGAACCAACCCATCAGATCTAGTCCGGTGGCCATGCAGTGTCCAGAGTGCCGTGCTGAGTGCAGAACCGAGCACCCTGAATCCTGTCCGGTGGGCTAGCAGAATTCCAGTCCAGAAATCTTTTGACCAGATCCCTGAAGGGCCTATTCCAAACAGTAGTTGTGAGTATCTATAGCATAGAATTGTCCATAGCCAGTATCTTATCCTTAAGTAATCCTATCCAAACCATTCTATCATATCCAGAACTGCATTGTAGAATATCTCTTGTTTTCCTGAATCTTTCCCTCATCCACATAGTCCTTTGATAATAGTAGTGTTACAATCATCTTAGCGCTAATATAGTTGCTGAAGAAAGACAAGCGTCTCGGCAGGTAGAAACCATCCGGAGCCGTCGCTGGATTGGTGGCTGTGCTGTCGTGTAGCTTGTGGCTTCATAGACTCCTTAGTGTAAAGAAAATCATGTTTGTAATTCAAAAGCGCATCTTTCATTTGAAAATCTTGACTCTTTCTGAGAAAATCCTACCTCTATTAAAACCTCTGTAACTTCCGTACCGTGCATGCTAGAAGCGGAATTTAAGGGTCAAATTGAAGCTAACATTCATCACGTGTAAAACAGCTGTTCTTTGCATCCAACCTCAGAAGTCAGTTTTCAATCTGCTAGTTATTCAATCAGCATTGCTAGTGTTTATTTGAAACTATACAACGCGGCTCCCACTAATTTTGAATCTCATTTAGTAAATTAAATACATTTTTCAGTGTTTTTTCCCATTCATTCCAAGCCACATTCAAAAGCATTTGACCTGTTTGAAATCATTCCTTTTTCTCTCTGAGTTTGCGGGGGAAATTGGGATTGAAACTGTATTTGTTGAGTGTGTATTCCTGAAACCTGTTTTCTCTCCTTCCAGCTCTATATTGCATATTGGGGTATTGAGTAGTGTGCAGGGGGAAAGAGTGACATTGCATTTGACTGAACCCACAAAAAGTATTATTCTATGCTGCATTATTTTTCCTATCCATCATCCTTCTGATTAAAGAGATTGTTGATTGTAATATCACCCCAAACAAACAAACAAACAAAACAAACAAACCCCAATGGTGATCCTTGTATAAATATTAATAGTGTGATATATATATTGTTCAAATTCATAAAATAAATCTTTTAAATTTGCAAAACAGCCTGCTTCCTGGTTCAGTGAGACCGGGGGAAAGAGGGGGTCCAAGGAGAGGGGCGTGATATAAGGGTAAATCATTCAGAAATAAAAGAACTTATAGACACAAATATATAACTAAGGGTTCCAGCTGTGCATCACACGTTAGGCATTGACTTAAGTGGAGTGCCGGGTTGAAATCACTTACAAGATATACAGAGCCACCTCCCCTCCCCCTATCTTTTCCACGTAAATTCTGTGTTTATGTATAGTGTTTCAGCTCGCCGCACTTCCAGTTCAGCGTTTTCAACATCTTTCCTATGTGCTTTCTTGTGAGCCTTCGTCCACCCAAGGATCTCACCCCTAAGAAATGCATTGTAGGCCTCCCAGAGCACCATAGTGTTATCTATCGTACCTTCATTTAACTCAAAGTATAGGGATGTGGCCACTTGGATTTTCTCCACAAAGTCTGGGAAGCCCAGATAATAGTTGTTTAGCCGCCAGGGTGGTGGGGGTGGGGTCTTTCTGTTTCTAGCAGTAGCAATAGTGGGGAGTGGTCTGAGATGCCCCGGGGAGCAGGGTTGCCTCTGTTGCCTTATGGATGTCTGCTGCAGGCAGGAAGAAATAGTCCAGCCTGGAGAACGATGCGTGTGCCCCAGAGTGAAACGATTTTATTCACGCTCGGTAGGGTGTAGATCACGCCAGACATCTTTCAGCCCTAGTGCTGATGTGAAAGTCGCCAGTTTTGTGGGTATTGTGGGTTTTCTCCCTCTTAAGTGTGTGCGGTCTGCCTCGGCATTCATTACCTCATTGAAGTCCCCCCCTATTATATAGTTATCTGCTACATTATTCGGTAGTATAGGTGTGATATCCTCTATCAAGGCAGACATGAGTGTTGGGGGTGAGAAAACAGCTAGAATGGCAAAGGTCTGGTTCCACATTGTGCTGTGTATGTATACAAACCTCCTGTGTCTTCAGTTACCTTGGAGATTTCAAAGGGAGTCCTCTTGTGTTCTCTTGTGTAGTAAAATCAGTACCCCTCTCGACCCCATGGAGAATTCTGCATGTACCGCTGCACAGTAATTCATTCTTTTGAAAAGGTGGCATGTCATGCCCGCCAGGTGAGTATCTGTAAGAAGTACTATGTCTGGGCTGTGTCTATTTAAGAACCGTGACACCAATCTCCTTTTTATACTGTTGCCTAGACCGTTTACGTGCCATGTTAGGATGCGTAATTGTCTAATAGTGGGCCTAGCCTGCATCATCATATGACATAAGAGCATCTATGTTCAGTTTGTCACACCCTCTGCGGGATGGGCTTAGTATTCTCCGAGCCCGGAGTATCCTTGTACGACTCGTGTGTGTGGTGCTAACAATTGACCCGTGCTTAAATTAGTAGTAACAACCCCAAATCCCCCAAACTCCATCCCGAACTGAAGCATCTGTCACCCAAATAAACTAAACTGAACCGTTAAACGAATAGGTTAACACTCTATATTCCAATCTGCCCGCCCTGCAAATGGTGGTGGGCAACAATTAGACAGTGGTGTTGCTTATCCTGTTCGTAGACTAACAGCAATGGGGGTCTGTGCTGTCCAGGCCGCCAGCTTGTCGTGAAAACAGGTTTTACAGGAGATTCGGCAGAGTACTTACGTGGCTTTGCCTTGGTGCCACTACTTAGTGCACAACATATTGTATTAATGTCGCCTTATCCCCATCAGTCATTTTTTGCGCCCAGCAGTGCTTCAAGTTCCTGTTGTGGGCCGCTCAGGCGGTGCCCTCTCTGGTCTCGTTGATTTCTACTAGCATCTTGCCTCCGATTCGGCCTCCAGTCACCCTCTAGGTGCCTCTCTGCCCAGCTCCATGCTTCTCTAGGATCCGTGAAATGCACAGTTGTTCCGTTGTAGTATATTTTCAGCTGTGCCGGAAATAAAAATCTGTATTTTATTTTGAGGTTCTGTAGGCGTGTCTTGAGTGGAAGAAAGGATTGCCTCGCTTTCTGAACCTCCCTCGTGAAGTGCGGGAAGAAGGCAAACCTGGAGCCATTATATGTTATGGAGCCCTTAGTTCTGGCCATCTGAAGTACGGCATCTCGATCCCTGTAGTTCAGGAGTTTTGCTATAACTGTGTATGGGGGAGCGCCGGGAATTTCTTTGCCGGATGGAATATGATGAGCTTGTTTGACTGAAAATAATTTTGATAGGGTCTTGGGAGCAAATAGGTCCACAAGCCATTGCTCGAGGAACAGCTCCATGCTCGGGCCCTCTGACTTTTCCGGCAATCTGAGGATCCGGATGTTGTTCCGTCTAGCTCTGCCTTCTCCCTCCTCCACCCGTTCTTCCAGTGCCTTGAGGCGTGCCACTGCTCTGGCCACTTGGTTGTTTACAGTCCTCAGGCCATCCTCGGTTTCCGATATGCGTCCCTCTGCTTCCCCGTGCGGGCAGTAAGCTTTTGCAGGTCATGACGCAGTAGCCATACCTCTGTACTTAAGCCATCCATCTTTTTTCCATGGAGGTTCTTGAGTTGGCGATAGCATTCATAACATCTTTGAGGGATGTATCTGCTTCTGTTCCCGATGCATCGGCAGATTTGGCTTGCTCCTGTGGGGGAGCTTGGACAGAGGTTGGGTAATTCTCCATTTTGCTCTGCGTCGCCGCATTTTTCGCCTTATCTTTTCCCATGGTGGACTAGCTAGTGCTTGGTTGCGTTCATTCCGCCGTTGTGTGTGCAGTCGTTTAGGACAGTGGGTTGTTCACTTCAGGCGTAACTGTATGGTGCGGCACCGTCCGGGTGTCGTCGCTGTTACAGGCTCCTTTGGGAACCAACTAAGAAGATCCCCAGAGACACTTGTTTCGATCTTGCAGGTATTCTGGCCCACGCTTATAATTAATCTTCACTGTATTCAAACCTTCGGCTGCAGTGCCTTGGGGGTGTCAGAGCCGCAGTGCTTGGTTCTTATCTCGCCAGGGAGGCGCCAGTGCAGTTACCAATACCTCCTCTCGCCTTCTAATTTCTCGTGTGGGTGCATACACTATCCTATGCCTAGTGACTTTCCAGGGGTTCGTTGAGTTTTCTCATGCGTTCTTTCAGGTTTCCCCTCTGTAACCGGTCAGTAAGACAACACTTGCAGCAAGTCAGACTCTCTTTCCACGCAGGTAGCGCATGTGAATGGGTTGTTATTCCTTAAAGGATATTTCAAATTACTGGTGTTGTTTGCGCACGGTTCGGTGCAGGAGCTCTCAAGTGGGCACCAGTGTGCAGGTGATTGTCGTTGTAAGACGCTGTTGGCACGTTTTTCCTTAACAGTCTTGTACATTGGAGCGTTTGATGTGTTTGTTGTCTCTAGGCGTACATCTCTGTGTTGTTCCTGTGGACATGCACTCCTTACTTTACATGGACTTGTGCAGGGAAGTTGCTGTGGACTCTCCCCAGTTCTTGTTTAACAATCTCATGTGCCACTTCAATATGCAGTCACTATCTCACACTCAACATTAACAGAAACACGCACCGTACCTTTTCTTGTGTATGCGCCGTGCCAAGTGCCAGTCTTATTGTTCAGTTTGTACCTGCGTTTGCGTGGAAGTGCACAAGTCCTGCCCTTCAAGAACTACCAAGTCTATGAACGCGTTTCCAGGATGGTCGCTCTGTGTGATGTGAGTCGATTCTAGCTTCACAGACGGCAGGGGTTGTATGCCGAGAGCGTTTGCAGTAATATCAGTGCGTTAATGTGTCCAACTGCGATCCGCTTCAAAGCCTTCTGCTGGTTATTTTCCGGGGGTTCCGCTCTCCATATGTTGCCTTAATCATCTGTGGGCACAAGCCACTCCTCCCCAGGGGAAGCAAGTACCGCAGATGTACCCTATTGCTTCCTCATGCTGGGTTTCCCACTCTGGTCACATTGGGGGCAAGAGGTAGATCCGCTCATTGGGTTGTAATGGTAAAGCATCTGTCATCAGCACTGCATGGCCGTCAGCCCCTACGCCGGGAGGGCCACGAGCAACGGCCACCTCAATGGGCACAGGTTCCACCGCCGGGCGAGTTTCAGCTCCAGTTGGACTCAGATGCACCCGTTAAGTCAGGGCTTGTTGTAGGGGGTAACTCCCCTCTACCCACATGCAAACAATGCCACAAAGAGGGTCCGGTCAGGCTCTTCTGCTTTACCAGTCTGGGGTGCCAGGAGTCGGGGGTAGGGCAACCGGCATCCACTTCTGGAGCTGCGTCGCTCCTTCTTGGAGCGTAGGTAAACCTCCCGGCTAGCTGTTGTTGGGTCACACAGTATCCGCAGACTGATCACTCGCCAGCGCTCAGGATCTGTTATCCCGGGCTCCTCAATCAGCGCTAGGCTGGGAGAGGGAGACGCCTGTGCCCCCGCTGCTCTGTCTCAATCTGCACACGTCGTTCACCACTGCTTCATGTCGCCATCGGCCATCTTGAGTTGCGGTCATTGTCAGTTGAGCTCCACACTTCCGCGGCGGAGTACTCGCGATCCGCACTGTGTTTAAGGCCACACTTCAGCAAATCATTCCAGCTGGGTTCCGCCGCCTGCAGGCATATTTTTCATATGAATATTGTTCCAATTTACAAGATATTATCAGTATATAGCTGGCGGCCCCGGGGGCGCTGAAAATCATGTTTGCATCATGCGCTCATTGGCCACGCCCCATCACAGTCAGCTTATTGGTGCATGGGAGCAGGTAGGCATTGATGCTGAGCCAGCAGCTTCCTAGCATTGAAATAAATTGATCATTAGAGCCAGCTTCTGTGTCCCTATTGTTCTTATCTCCCTGTGTTGATGCGGTTCTAGCCATTTATGGCCATTGGTGGTAGGTCGAGTGGCCCAAAGCAGTCCCTTACATTGTTTTAGGGAAAGAACCAGGTTTTGAGTGCTTTCCAGAAAGGCATGTATGCTGTGTCGCGTGTGGTGAGGCAATGAGTTCCACAATGTTGGCGCCAGGGTTGAGCAGGCGGACCCTGCAATTCTGGCTGAATTGGATGCAGGAACCAATAGGAGGGGGGCTGTGATTGACCTTAGGGTGCGGATTGAAAGGTAAGGCATAAAATGTTCCTGTAGGTATTCGGGGCCAGCTTTGTGCACCGCTCGGTGAGTAATGCACAGGAATTTGTAGGTGGCCCCACATCCAATTAGGAGCCAGTGCAGGGTATGGAGAGCAGGTGAGATGTGATCCCTAAAGAAGCATTCTGGGAGCCACATTTTGGACTGTTTGGAGTTTGTTTTGTTGGTAGGCTGGTGCACCCAGGTAGATAGAGGTTGCATAGTCAAGTCTGGACTTGACAATGGACATAATTCCAGCCAGTCTGTTGGGGTAGGTGAGGTATGGGAAGATGCACTTTAGAAGCCTAAGGTGGTAGTGAAAGGATTTGGATACATTATTGATGTGGTGAGACAGGGTTAGGTCTGTGTCCATTGTGCAGCCAAGGTTTTTGACGGTGGTGGAGGTGGGCGGGGAATACTGAGGGAGGGTGACCATAGAGATGGTTGCAGGAATAGAGCTGTATTGCCACACACCATGATCTCCGTCTTCCATGGGTTCAGAAGGAGATGGTTACTTGTCATCCAGAGGTCAATGTCTTTGACATGCTGCAAGGTCAGGGCGAGGATCGTAGGTTGATTTGGGAATTCCCAGGATGATGGTGTGTCGTCTGCATAGTTATAGCAGGTGAGGTTGTGAGAGCGGTTGATTCCTGGCAGATGGGTTATGTAAAGGTTGAAGAGAAGCGGTGAGAAGCAGGTGCCTTGCAGTTCTCCATTGTTCACTGGGCGTGTGGTGGAGAGGAAAGGGGGGGGGGGGTGATTTGCTGTCTGTTATTGAGGAATGAGGTGATCCAGTTGAGTGCCGAATCTCAGATTCATAGAGAGTGTAGTCTGTCAAGGAGGATCATGTGGTTGACAGTGTCAAACGCTGCCTATAGGTCAAGAAGAACAAGTGCTGCGCATCCTTCAGAGTCTGCAGAGACTTTGAGGTCATCTCAGATCGAGATCAGTGTGTTTTTTGTACTGTGGCGTGGACAGGAGCCTGATTGGACTGGGTCTAGGAGGTTGTTGGATTCCACTGAGAGGGTAGGGGAAAGTTTTTCTTTAGAAGGTGTTTGTCATGCATGATATGATCGTTTCGTTTATTATATAGCGCCTATACACAATGTGTTTCAAAGTGCTTCAGGGCAAGGGAGGGAACAAGGGAAAATACAACCACATTCTTACAGGCCACGAACAGTAAGGATGTGAAATTAACTATCGTACTCGGCCTGACGACATTTCAGATAGTGCAAGAGCTAAGACATAGATAAGGAAGGGAGGGGGAGAGTGGGAAGGAAATGGAAACAGACAGGCGACCACCGTACTAGGCCTGACGACATTTCTGGTAGAGCCGGAGAAAAACAAAAGGTGAGGGAGAGGGGTGCAGAAAGGGTGTAGAGGAACAAAACAAGCAACTATCATACTAGGCCTGACGACATTTCAGATAGTGCTGGAGGGGTGGTGGGGAGGAAAAAAACAGTAATGGGAGGCTGGAGGAAACAGACGAGGTTGCTATCATATTAGGTCCAGGGACAATTCTGATAGAGTAAGTGCATAGAAGAAAGTAAGGGGAGGAGATAGGAAAAGGGAGAAGGGAAAGGAGGAGAGAAAAGGGATTAAGCAGTCAACAAGAGTGGAGAAGCAAGCGTGGAGAGCGAATACAATTGCAGAAGTCAGTAGTAACACATAATGTTGCAAGCCAGGATACAAGTTGAAGATGGGAACAGCATGATTCAGACTCACCATCAGTACAAGATGCAAAGGAAGTCCAGCATGAGAGTTGGGAAAGAGTGACGCACCGTGAATGAATGAAGTCCATAAAAGTCAAATCCAGCATTGGCCACAAGACAGTGATGGTGAAGGAAGGCACCAGGTGGGCGGGGCTTGCTAACTGGCGAAAAAGAGCAGCAGGCAGGAAGGAAGGTACCAGGTGGGCGGGGCTTAGGTCAGGTGACCTAGATCCACTTGCACCTGCTCCCCATCTGCAAAGGAAAAGAAGCTGGAGGGCTCCTTAAGTAGGGAAACAGAGTAGCTTGCTAAGTGGTGAAAAAGAGCGGGAAGCAGGAAGGCACCAGGTGGGCGGGGCTTGCTAAGTGGTGAAAAAGAGCGGGAAGCTCTGGGAAGATGCTGGAGGTGAGGGAATCATTAAGTAAGGGCCTCGCCAGTTCTCCTGCATAAGTGGAGGTGAAGATTTATTTGAGGAGAAAGGCGGGGCAAGGGTTATGGGGGGGCCAGAGGGTTGGCTCCTGTATAGCAATTTGATGAATTCCTTTCTCGAGGTTGAAAGAGCAGAATGAGGGGATTTCGGAGGGGAGGATGGTGGATTCTTGACGAGTGAGTGTTTGGCGGGGGGTGAGGTTGGAAAGTTTGGCCTTAAGGGCAGGTATCCTGTCTAGGGCTATATTGTGGAAGTGTTCAAGCGTTTGCATGGAGATGATCGGGGCAGAGGTGCAGGAAGGATTCAGGAATTCTGCGATGATCCCGTGAAGCTCTTTGCCACTACTGCGGAAGCTCAGCATTCTTCTGTTGTAATAGGTTTTTTTGGCCTTTCGGGTCTCCGATTTGCCGTGTCTGTGATGGTGGGCGAATACTGACTTGCTTTGAGGGATTCTGGGGGCTAGTCATTTGCACTCGAGGGAGAGATTTGGGGCTTTAAATACCTTCAAGTGGGGGGGGGTGAACCACTTCGGGGTTGGCCCTTTGCAGAAGGGAGCAGAGCTTGAGGCGGTAAGAGGAAGGAGTGAGTCATTTAGCCAGGAGTCAAATGACTCAATGGGTACATGTCTATCTGTGACCGGGAGTGAAGGAAAGGTGCATAGCAGGGTTTCAGCCAGGTCAGGTATTACCTTGAACCTGTTCCGGTATTTGAAATCAGATGGATGGAAAGAGGAGGGCTGCAGGTGCGGAGGGGGAAAGGTATGGCTGAGTGGTCTATCCAGATGAGGGGTTTAGGGGTGAACGCCAAAACAAGGTCAGAGGAACTGAAAATGGCATCAAGGGTGTGGCCTGCAATGTCGGTGGGTCCTGTGATAAGCTGGGTATGGTTGAGTGCCTTGTCAACCATGGGTTGAGTCATGAAGTTGTTGGGCACGTCAAACCAGATATTAAAGTCCCCCAGTAGGGCGAGTGATGGGTAGTTAGCTAGTGAGTCGCAAAGGCTTTTGGCGAAATGTCTGTCGTATCCAGGTGGTCTGTAGATGAGTAAGAAGCTCTGCGAGAGAGTGGGTAGCAGAGAGATTTTGACTTGGAGGGATTCTCAGTTAGCTATGCAGGGCTGTGTTTCGGTAAGTGTGATGGAAATGTGTGATTTGTGGAGGATGGCTACTCTGCCTCCTCTGGAGGGTCTGTTGTGAGAGATAAGAGAGTACTCGGGAGGGAATGCTTCATGTGCGATTGGTTTGAAATCATACGAGATGAAAACGAGATCAGGATTGTCAGAGGTTAGGAGGTCAAAGATGCTGTGTCTGTTTTTGGCCACAGAGCGGGCATTGAAAAGGAGGCAGGTGATTTGATGGGAAGTGGTGCTGGCTGTGTTTCCCCGGGTATCCAGGGCTGGAAGGACTTGGTTGGTCAGAGTGGCCAGTGGGTAGGTGCAGGTCACTGGGGAGGATGGTGTGGTCAGTTGGACTGGGCCAGTAGATGTAACTGGAGGGATGGTGTTGGTTGGTTTGAGGGATTCTGTTGGTGGGAGTGTGGGAGGTGGATGCAGAGCAGGAAGAATGAACAGGTGGTGGCAGGCCATTGTGAGGATTGGAGGTTGGAAGTTTCCATCGTTGCACAGTGTTCTGTGGTTTATCTGTAGATGACTTTGTGTATACCTTGTTTATGGATACATTAATAGTTCTGAGCAATGTGAGCCTTCTCACAAAAAAGGTCTTTTACAAATCGGTCAGTTTGTTAAATGTGTTCATCTCTGTCTTTGTGTAGACCGCAGTACAGACCGTTACCATGGAGGAAACCACACACACATCAAACATCCAAACATCCAAATGGTGAGGCCGATTGACTGGAGCATAAACTTATTTTATCCCTTTTCTAATTGTATAATACAAACGTACATTGTCTATTTACAAATGGTGTTAATATATGTATCAATTAAAGGATATACATTGTACATCTGCCAGTATTCTGGATCCAGAGTATACAGCCGCCGCACTAAGCATTCAAGTACTTTTTGGAAAAATATACTTCTGATGTGACCATTCCAAATGATTTTTTTCAGTGCATAGCAACCCTGAATTCTGTCAAAGTGGCATGTAGGCTTCAATTTAAATATTGTCCATCATGATTTTTTAAAGTTTAATTTTAGTTTTATATTTTCCTTTTACATCTTTATTACTTTGTATAGGTGGAGGCTGGAACTTCAACAACATACTATCCTTGTGCAGAAACCGTTCTAGATGATGAGGTATGACAAGTGATCATTTATTGTTATTCTCTTATTATTTAATTTTAAATTGCAATACCATCAGAAAATTGAAAAACAACCTTGATATATTTACTACAGAAACAAAGGCAACAATGACATTTTAAACAATTATAACAGATTACTTTATCTATACTGAGGTCATGTATACACTGATAGTTCAGCTCAATGCGAGGCTTCTATAAAAACATAGATTGCGTCTTTTACAAAAAGTTCAATGTGTTCATTAGCATGTCTGTCTTTATGTAGGTGTCACTGATGGCAGTACAGACCATTATCAAGGAGGAAACCACAGACACTTCCAACATCCACATGGTGAGGACGAGTAACTTGCACATAAACATTCTCTCTGTATCAATTAAAGCATATAGATTGTCCATGTACCACTATTCCTTAGTCAACATACACCGCACTCAACATTCAAGTAATTATTTGCTAACAATCCTTTGGATGCGACTATTCAAAATATTTAATTGTTTCAGTGTATAGCAACCATGAATTCTGTCTAAGTGGAATGTAGACTTCAATTTAAACATTGTCCATCATTAAGTATAATTTCTTTTAGATTTTACTTTTACATCTAAATTGATATTAATTTGATATAGGGTGAGGCTGGAACTTCAGCAACATACTATTCTTATACTGCAACCGTTCTGGGCGATGAGGTATGATTTATTGAACTAAATTAAACTTTTATTGTTGGAATGTGCAATACTGTCTGCTAATTGAAAGCATTATCTCAACTAAATCGACATAACCCTCAGGAAGTAATGACACTAGTAAAGGAAAAAATCCTAAAAACATAATTTGTTACTGGATGATAGACATTTTCACTTACTATATAATGGGGTGTGTTTTTGTTCATAAACAGCCTTTATATGAACCTAATGGCTATTCAGTAAATATTTAACGCATGATTTAATGAATATGTTTTGAAGGAATATCACACAACAACTCCCTGCAACATCTCTGAAGTTTATCAGGTACACTTTCGAATAGGCCTTTTTAAAATGTTACACACACAGTGTTCTAGTATACGTCCATACTAATGGAAACATAGCAATCCACTGAGAAACTATATGTTTTTATAAATTAAACTGATATTTGTTTTGAGGTGAAAATTCATTAGATGAACTGTCTGAAGATGTAGTTTTTGAGATGATTTTAATATTACAATGTTTAATGATTTTAATATTACAATGTTTAACAATGTAATCATTTTTGTTTAAATTATGTTTAAGGAATGCACTACTGAAGTGGGCGAAATTGAAGATAACTATGGGCCAGAGATATACATAAGAAATTAATAAATTTGAAGTCATCAACATTCATAAAATTCACGTAATATTTTGAATTTGTATAATGTTTACAAGAGTGCAATAGGTTATTTGTACATTTGTATTTATGAATCTTGCAGCTCAAATAGGATGGTTGATACAACTTCTAAATGATGGCTTTCAGGTTGGTCTTGAGGTCTGCCAAATCAGAATTTAATGTTCCAAGAAAAATAGGTTAAATAAAAAAATTAAATGTTATCAAAATGAATTGTTTACTATTATTTTGAGTTTACATTTTGATGGTGTAATTGCAATATTATATATGTCTACAAAACGGTAAGCATGTTTCTTTTCATCCATTAGAGAACAAGGAAGAAGAGGAGCATGAAGACACACAACTCAAACTAATAAAGTGGCTTGCCAAACCAGTGTCAATCGGGAGCAGCTACTTTTTGATGCTCAGCATGCTCCTATCAAAAATCGTAGCTGTGATGCATATGTCGAGTGTCCGTAGTTTGAATGTTATGTCACCAGCGACCCATGTAAAGTAACCATGGATCATTGCTATAACAAAATAAGCCAACACGAAGATACAGAAATAACTGACCCTTTTTTTTTAATTGCTTGCAGAACCACTCGCACAATCCTCACCTGCTAAAAAAAAATAAAATCTAAGAAGGAGAAATCTAAGAAAGAGAAAATGCATTCACCAATACATTTAGAAAATCCTGAAACTTCACAAAACGAAATAAGTCAAGCCACTTCGCAAGTGATCAGCGATTGTGCTCTTGATCAGGACTTTATTCTTCAGAGTGTTGATGGCTTATCCGCCACCACTGAATCACAAACCACGGTAGCGCAGGACGATTGGCTGTTGCAGGAGCCAAAATACATTGTATTCGACTGCTGCCTGATTGAGATTATGAAAATGATAAGGTGTGAGCATAAATTACATCATAGGATTTGTGGGGAGCCATTGATTAACTTTACTCGTGTAGTTAAAGGCAGAAACGTAAAGATCAAGGGTAGCTGTGTACAGAACCAAGTTTCTGTACATTTGTGGGATTTGAGTTACTTCAAAAAATTAAACAATAATGCAGATATCAGAAGAAATTCTAGTACCCAGCTATTAGCCAGGCATGGACACAAGAACCAATATATTTGGACTATGCTTTCCATGGAAAAAGGCTCATGCTTGCGGGTGATGAACAGTGTGACAGTCCAGGTTTTTCAGCTAAATACTGCACTTATCACTTTCAAGACATGCAAACCAAAAAATAGTGAGTTGAGTCGTGGTCCATGTGTCTGAATGTAGATCTTCGGTTGCAATGGAAAAATAGGGGTTCATTAAATCCATTGAACTTCTGCAATCCAGAGGAATGCAAATAGGCCGGATAGCCACTGCCATGCACATTTCAATAGCCAAGGCCATGCAAGAGCAGGTCCCACACATACAGCATCAGTATGATGTATGGCACATTGCAAAATCAATTTCTAAAAACGTCACAGCTGCTGCAAAAGAAGGGCTACAGAAAACATTTTAAGTTGGTCATATTCTATCAGCAACCAGCTTTGGTGGAGCTCATAAACGTGTGATGTGCACACAAATGCATGAAATAGCTCCTGACTTTGTTCCCAGGTCTATGTGTCTATGCCACAGAACATTGTCAAAGAGGTTTGCACTCCGAAACTTGAACTTGTTGAAAGGTTGACTTCAAGTATCAAATGATGCTTGTTTCTTCACCATTCTTTTATTTAGGTAAATAAAACCTGTTTGAACCATTTACACATTGTTTGGAGAAAATAATTAATTCTACCAAGTTGCACAGAGTTGGGGGCAGGTCTCTCTCCTCGGATGGTGCCTCCCATAGGATCAGACTTCAGCTGCACCTCCTTTGATTCCAGAAAGTGCTCAAAACTATTCTGATCTACCACTTTACAGCTTTCCCTTCACTGCGAATCAACCCACTGCCGCAGTGACTGGTGGCCTGACCCCTCTGGAATGTTACATCATCCCAGGCAATTCCAGCTCTCTTCCAACCCTCACTGTACTGCCCTGTGGGCTCTTGATTGGTGGATCCACATCCCACCCTTACTATACTTGCGAGAAGCCAGAGATTCTTATCCTTGGCCTCAAGCACAGGGACAATATCTCCTCAGCCCTAAACATTCTCCACTGTCTTAAGGTTGCTGCAAGGAGCAAGTTCATATCCCTCTGTGTAATACCCAAGACTGTCTGGTGCGTGGGGCCTGTTGTCTGGGGACACGATACCTGCCACTGGCTCTTACTAAATACCCTCCTTCTACATCACTTGGATCCTCCGATTCCAGCTTTCTGCTGGTGAAATGCTTCTCCAGGCATAGAGCTGGTGGCAGATCTCTTTCCTCGGTTAGCACCCTCCATTGGCCAGCCCCCCTCTCCATCTTCAATCAGATCTCAAGTGCTGTAAGCTTGTCAAGAATAGCCTCTTCTCCTCTTCCTTCCCTCTCTCCCTTATGTGCTAACCCCCCTCATTCGCTGAGACTGGCGACCAGGTGCCTTATAAGTCCTACCGGGTCCTGGTTTTATGCCCAATCAACTCCAGCATCTGCCACCCCTGCACTTGCTTTTGGGCCCTCTCCTGCCTGTGTAGCTGTATCAGGTCATGTTTGCACTTACTGGTCTGGCGGCTCGCATCCACTCCCTGGGCTGTCACAGCCTTGCAACTTACATGTCTCCTAAACAGGATCCATCGCACTCCCCCCCCCCCATCCTCCCCTGGCTTCCCCTATCAATCGCCCCCAACCTTTTTCTTTTCCCTTCCCCCTGTGCAATTGTACGTTCCAAATGTCACAAAGAGTAGCAGGAGCGTTGCTGTCAAGGCATAAATTGGTTTTCAAAAATTGATTAGCAGAGTTTGCTACTAACATTTTTTTGATTAGCACACAGACCAATTTGATTAGCAATGTTTTACTAATATTGTCAATGTCACCAGAAAATAATTGTACCCAAGAAGACATGAAATGAGCAACAATACAGCAGTTTTTGCATACTGCTGAAATAAGACATGAGTGAGAGGAGTCAGGCCTTGCAAATTCTTTTAAACTTCAGTGTAAGAGAAATGCACTTGCACCATAGCAACGGAGGACAACCAATTTAAAATGCGACTTCTGTAAAATGTTGCATGTCACTACAAACCCACTGTTTGTCACACTGCTGCCACCCAGTTAATGTTAAATAAAAGTTTCAAATATCTCTTGCAAATGCTACTCGCCCTTTATAAAATCTACTCGACTAAGCAAGTGGGCGAAAACACTTTGCAAGCCATAGACGAGTGTCTGTAAAATGTAAAGGGTTAGCTGCATGAATGGACACAAATAAATAGATATGATAAAAAGGCTGTGAAAACAGTTTGGCCAGCTGTCTCCTGCAGGTGGTAATATATAATGCAATCATAATCATAAAGCAAAGCAAGCTCTGGAGGCTAACTACAGTGTTTGGTTTTGCAGTAGATCTGTAAATGTACAGACTGGGTGGTACTATTGATCACTACTTTGCTAAGCATCTAGTTCACTTTGTGTAGTCATTATGTAGCAGAGTGGATTGCATAGCAGGCAGAGAACAGGGCAAACTAGGAGGAATATTGTAGTTTGTGAACATCTCACTTTCAGGATACACGGTATGAAACAGAATATCAACTAGTATGGATTCACTCATGGTTTGAGCACCAGTTGCAGGATGTATGCAACCTGCAGGTTACAGAACTAGGTTTGCCATCAAAAGCATTTGATCATGTACATTTTCAAAAGTCTTCACTCTTCACTCGTCAATATGATGCATCTTCCCCAAAAAAAAGAAATATAGTTCACACTATTAAAGTTGAATAAACTAACCTAAACTATACTGTAAAGCATGGAAATGATGCAGTGTTTTACAGTATCAATACTGTCATTATGCATTATGTATCAACTTACATTTTAGGAATGCAATTGCATGACTATCTTTAAAAAAAACTATAAAGGGGACACAATCATATTTGCCACACAGGATATAGAAAGCTTAATAAAAGTATCATCCAGATTACTTCTGATTTGCAATTATTTGGAAAAGAAATTCTTGCCTACCACTCCCACACATGCATTTGGCACTTAAGAGTGGAGGAGATATTACTGCTGCATTTCATCTCCATTAGCACATGAAATTAACAGAGAAAAGAGGGTCAAGAGAGGAATGCAGGGGCAGCTGTGCTTTCCGTGAAGAGGGCAACTTAAATAGCTGCCTTTGCTACACAAGTGTCCATTTGATTAGCAAACCTACAGAATTGCATAGCAAATTGCTATGTGACAGTGCTTATTTTATGCCTTGTAATTTATTGTCAATTTCCTTCATTGTCCTGGTTGTTCCATTGCTACCTTGCCTTCTTGACTTGTGGCGCTTTGAAACACTATTCTAGCGGTACAAGCACCTTACAAATGTCCAATAATTAGTATGATGAAGACTGTATATTTAGAGTTGTGAATAATCCGGAAAGAGCAAAAGAAAATGTTTACAGGTGGGATTGGATTGAAACCAGAACTAAATGTCTCACATATAAGGATTTCAAGTCCCATGGTTTTCATCCGAAAAGTCTTAATGTAGTGGAAGCATATATGTGCAGGGCTCCGTCTCCGCAATTTAGATCTGTGATTCAGCGCCTTCGCTTTAATCTATACTTAACATGAGACATTCTTGCTAGAAGAAAACGTAATGATTCTAAAAAGAACTATTGTAGATTTGCAGTGATGTAAATATAAAAGAAACGCTGAAACACATTATTGTGGATTGTCCTGCTCACATAGACTTGCGAAGAAGATTCTTTAACCGGCATTTGACATACTTTGGGCTAATGTCTCCAGAAAATCGATGGCCAACAATATTGGAAACCAAAGTATTGAGTATTCGAATTGCCACTTTTAATTTCTTAAATGCATTGAATTTGGACAGGGTCAATGATACAGAGTTTGAATAATGACTATGAGTAATTGCAGTAGCATACTAGAGGTTACAATCGACAAAAGTGTTTGTTGCTTTTCTTTTGGTTAAATCAATTTTATTTATCTGCCTCACTGAAATGGTAAAACAGGCCTCTGGCTTATTAAGTCTATTTATTCAATTGTTCTTATGTTACTAATCAACTCTAATGTAATCATGGTGTTCATTAATTTGTCTGTGTAACTAAGTTAATTGTTCCTACGTTTTTATTGTTCATGTTTTGTGCAATTTATCCATTTGTTTTTTTTTTAATCATCTAATTTTTTCGCATTAATCTTTTATGTTTCATTGACTCTCTTCTTTGTAAATTCGTAAACTCGTAAATTTGTAAACTTGTAAATTTTTAAGAATGTAATTTAAACTTGTTTTTGAAAAGGTTGAGTTTACTCAGCTGAATTCAAATAAAAATATATATATATATATTTAGAGTTTTTGACATTGTTGTTCTTATTTCCCCCTTTTCCCATTCCGTTTGTCCTTGTGGCGCTTTCAAACACAATTCTCGCTGCATGAAGTGTCATCGTTATTTTCGCCTTGAATCCACCACACATAGCAACTTCAAGGACACAATGTTGCGAATAGCCACAAAGAATTGATAAGATTCACTATATTAAAAGCAGACACCACAAAGTTCGGTTTCAATTTTTGAACCCTGTATTTTGAAGCATTTTTCTCCGTGACCGAGAGAATGGATGCTAAAGCACAATGCAAGTAATTATGCAATTGAGGATGGGAAGTGTGCTGTATGCTATATGATTAACCATGTCACGGATTAATGTTTTTGATGCAAAGAATCGACATTGTACGTGTTAACTGAACTTGCCGCTTGCCCCTTCACCGCCCAAGACCTGCCTTTCCTACCATGTCTCAAACGCACAGCACCCAGACTTTATTTGTGCCCAGAGCACTATCTCCTACGGTCATTATTAGCCTTCGCCAGCTCTGTCGACGTAGCCCCCTGTCATACAGGGCGAGGCTTTCAGGTTTATGCTCGTTGACTCATTGCAAGACCGTATTTATTTCCTAAACACCCTGCATGCCGGCCCGCCACATATGTCCAAGGGTTGTGTGCCTCCACCTGGGAGCTCTCTCTGGTCAGTGAAGCCAGCAAACACTTGCACCGGTTTGGACTCCAATGCCTGTCTGTATGCCTGATGTAGCCCCCGTACCATGAGGTGTGGTTTTGCCAGTCTGTGTACTCGCACCTATTCTGTCCGTAACCATATACGTACTCATGCACTTCACTAATGTACTATGCACTTTCTGTAACTAGCGCCTAGATGCCGCCGGGCTTTGTGCGCTGAAATAAATGCAAAAAAATTACATTAAAATAAATAACTTGAAATCATAGTTAACATTTATTTACTGTGTATATTATAATAAAAAATGTGCACTGACATTTTTTTTTATTCTCGATTTTACAGTTACATTGTCCCAGTGTGCGCATGTCATGGAGTGACGCTTCCTGTGGACAGCTTCTTCAATCGGAATTGGACAATACTAGTGAACAACGCATCATTAATTACAATTATCTGGAACAATCACCCAACAACAATCTGTCCTTTCGCCGTTGCAGTAACAAGGAGCAATATGGCAGCCTATAGGGTTATGAAAACGTGCTGATGTGAAAGTGTTGCATTTTAAACTGAAACCACTCCGTCCTTCTGACCAAGGTATCGTAATGTACGTCAATCGAAAAAAAACATCCTGCAAACTATACAACTGTGATTAATCGACTGATGAAGGGAATCACTATTGTAAGATGAGGACAATCTCCTCTTTTCAGTGTTTTAACAAACACAAAAGTACTTGATAACATTGTGATCATCACAGTTTTATTCATTTTTCAACCTTTTAGTGAAAAGAACGAAGAAAAGTTTCACCAACTAGGACGATGTGTCAGTTTATATTTAGGGTTCTGCGTTAGATAACGTTATGTGATGACAGGGTATGTTTGGCAATGCTGACCACCAGTGTAATTATAATAGGTGGAGCATATCGTTATGACAAGTGATGTCAGCTTGAGGGGCGGGTGATAAGACTTAGTGCCACGAGGGCACTTGAATTTAGGGCGTTCAACGGATATGATTTCCACTATATGGTGATGCCCACGCAGGCATTTTCTCCAGTATAAAAGTGAGGAAAACTAAGATAAGGTGCATAGGAATTTTTTTTAAGATGGATCGATATACAATCAAAAACACATGCCCGATCGACTGGGACAGTAAAGTTTCTGTGTGAACTACCCATTTAATGTCTCCAAGTGCAATTCCAACAGAGAACTTGTATCATAGAATAGAGGGGGAAAAGGCAAGGTTACTTCTGCTCATTTTTTGTCTTTTCTTGTCTGAACAGTTTTTGTTCTGCTTGTATAGCGCCTTGAAACTAGGTGTACTGATAATAAGTTTGTGCTCAAACATTTTTACTATGACAGTATGGTTCATGCAATCCTTTTAATGTAGTCGCATTACATTTAGTTTGTGCAACTCTGGTATATTCCCCATTTTACATTTAGTTTGTAGAACCCTAGTTCACGATTACACATGTAGTCCTGGCTTCAAAATCCCAGCATATATACAGACAGTCAAAGTGGTTGCTTACTTGGGCTGTTCGATCTCAATCAGTTTGTAAAATCCAAGCACACACACAGTTTACAATTGAGCCAATATTTTCCTATTCCAGTTCTCCGATTTGATTCTGCAGTCTACTAAACTCCAGTTTTACCATTACACAATTATAATATGCTCCCAATTTGCAAAACTGAAGTTCCCATTCATAAAATCTAAGCAGTATAATCTCGGTTTAGAAAATTCCAGTGCATTCCCATGTTCACAAACACAGCCTAGTTTGACAATCAGCACTGTGCACTAAAATTCCCACCTTGCCTGCAACAATATCATAGAAGTGCTTCTCAAACTGAAAATAAATGGCCCATATCCACAGACCCCATTACGAGAGCCTGTGCACATCAATTTAAGGCACTACTTTTCAAATACCCTGGGGCAGAGGGGAAGGGAGTGTCCCTATAACCTAATAAATCGACAGCAGCTGTTGGTGCCAGATAACTCATTTTGTTGCACTAAACATCAGGCTAGAATGCTGCTTGTAGCACCATGGTCAGGTCTGCCCTGTGACCCATGCATTAATGGGGTTACAACACTAGTGGGCGCTGTGTAATAAGAGGCAAGCGTAAGCTGCCTCATTAATATTATCAATGTGTCCTTTATATGTACGCCTACTTGTGCACGGCAAAAGGATGCAGGGCAGAGGCACAAGCCTACAAGTGACAGATATGCATCCCATCATTTCGGCACACAATGTTTATACTGCGAAAAATCTCTTAAAATTAAAGTGGTCAAAAAGCAGTCGCAAAAAAAAAACAAAAAGCTTATTGAGTACTTTGGTGGTACAGATGTATGCCTTAGCTCTTTCCTGCACTCTCGCACCTGCATGCCAGGCATCAACAAATGCACCATAAAAGTGGTCCTCCATGGACATCACCCACCCCACAGACGCTCAAGCCCTTCCCTGGGCATCAGTACCACACATTCGCCGAACGAATACTAGTTCGAATCTAGCTCGCAACCTCGGCCCTAGGTCAATAAACAGCAAACCCAAACCTTTGCAAGCCCCGCAACTAACAACTCCAGATCCCTAGTAGCACATGCTACAGAAATCGCCGACCTGATCCAAAGTGAGGACTTACATTTTCTTGCCATCACTGAGACATGGCTACACCCCGCTGCAGGTCCTATGCTCATGTTAGCAGTCCCGGACATCTACTCTATACTGAGACAAGATAGACTAAAATCCAGAGGAGGAGGCATAGCCATCATTTACAAATGTAACCTCTCTATGAGATTAGCCACCCCTATTGACATCCACTCATGTGAACTTTTATCAGTTAAAGTACCACTCACCAATGCCAACCCTTAATATCCACCTGATCTATTGCCCCCCTGGCCCTCCAGGGGCTTTTGAGGATGATATTAACACCATCCTGTCCAGCAATCTCAAAAGCTCTACACATGTACTTGTACCGGGTGACCTCAATATGGGTTTTGATGACCCATCAGATCAGCTTGCCCTAACCACAGCTAACGTCCTTTCCGAAATTGGCTTCACCCAAAGAAGTAAAACACCTACTCACAACAAAGGTAGAATACTTGACTGGGTGGCAGACCATAACTGTCAAGCCAATATCCTCGCCATCTCACCCTTAGCCTGGACTGACCACCACCTCGTGTCATTCATGCTCTCTACTAATAGACCCCCACCTCCACCTCCACCTGTCACCAGGGCTCCACCCACACTAACCAGAAACAAAAAAAGAGTATTACTGTAGATGGGCTTATCCCGGCCTTACTTCCTACTCTCAACCAGCTCTCACACAATACAGACCCTGAGAGCCTAGTCGAGGGATACAGCAAAATCATGACCCCCTCCCTGGACCCGATTGCCCCCCTCAAACTTACACCTAGTAAGCCCAAAACCCACCTGAACAAATGGTTTACCCCCTTCCTGAAAAACCTAAGGCAACAAAAAAGAAACTGAGGCCGCCTGGAAAAAACTACCTTCAGTAGCCAACAAACTTAAACTTACTAAACTATCCTCCCTGTACAAAAAAGAAATATGTCTAGCTAAACGAATATCCTTCGACACACGCTTATCCCAAGCCAAGTCTAATATGAAGGAACTCTTCACTATTCTCAAAGAAATAGAACCCCCCCCTAGCACCACCTGACACCTGCATTAAAGATAAAAAATGGTGCTCAGAGATCCAACACGCTCTAGCCAATAAAATGTCCACCTTACAAAACAAAATCTCCAGTAAAAGAGCTTCCCTAAATGACATTGCCCCATCCAAGAGAACTGGGAATACCAATGTCGGTGAATCCACCCGATTCAATTTCACCAAAGTCTATATTCATGAAGTGGAAAGAATCATTCTGTCCCTTAAACCGTCCAATTGTCAGGGTGATCTCTGCCCCGCGCAGCTCATCAAGGATGCAGCCCGAGACCTATCACCTTTCATAACAAAACTCATCAATGCGTCCTTTTCTACTGGTACCATCCCTACCAACCTTAAACAATCCTGGGTACTCCCACTCTTTAAAAAAACGACTCTTGGCCCATCTACACCTACTAATTATAGGCCTATCAGGACAGTGCCCTTCCTCTTGAAAATTCTGGATAAGGTGGCCTATGTACAAATACAAATGCACCTGGAATTACACCACTTACTTGGTGCCAGACAATCAGGCTTCCGTCCTCAACACAGAACAGAGACAGCCCTCATCGATCTTAAGACCCAAGTTGATGAGCTTAAGGACAATGGCAAATCAGTCCTACTCCTCCTACTAGATCTCTCTGCTGCGTTCGACCTGGTCGATCACAATATTTTATGCAACCATCTTAACACAGCAGCACACTTCTCTGACAACGCTATCACCTGGATCAGATCCTTCTTAAATGGTAAAACTATGAGGGTCTTCTCGCCCTCAGTAGTGGCTGACCCTATACCTATTACCTGCGGTGTGCCTCAGGGTTCCTGCGTCTCGCCCACATTGTACAACATTTTTACCAAGCCCCTTTTCGATGATCTGGATCATCTCGGTATCACCTACACTAACTATGCAGATGATACCCAGATCCTCCTCCCGCTTTTCAGGAGATTATGAAAAGGATTTGGCCTTGGTGAATAAAGTGTACATC
The DNA here is from genome assembly GCF_040938575.1 of Ambystoma mexicanum. Taxonomy (NCBI): domain Eukaryota; kingdom Metazoa; phylum Chordata; class Amphibia; order Caudata; family Ambystomatidae; genus Ambystoma; species Ambystoma mexicanum. The sequence continues at coordinate 291,537,961 of NC_090929.1, forward strand.
ATCATCCAGGCACGGATGGCCACGCATGGACTATGCCTGAATGATGATAAAACCGAACTCATCATCTTGGGCACCCCCGCCAACTTAAGAAAACTAGGTTCTGACTATTCCTCATTCACAATCGATGGCAATAGTATCAAAGTAGAACAAGAGGTAAAAACACTAAGTTTTTACCTCGAATCAAACCTGCCAAACAAGTCAATTCCTTAGCGTCCTCTACGGCTTACACGTGCAAACTCATCCGCACAGGTAAACCGTTTCTCTCTGATACCAGCTGCACCATCCTGGCCAGAGCCCTCAACCTGTATCGCCTTGACTACTGCAATGCCCTCTATCTAGGATCAACTAAAGCCACTAGCAGAAAAATCCAAACATTACTAAATAATGCCTTCCGAGCGGCATTAGGCACCTCTGGAAGAGATCACATCTCTGAGAGTAGCCGACAGAACAATTGGCTTCCAACCAACGACAAAATCCTCCTAAATATTTTGTTGCTAACCCACAAATCTCTCAACAATGCTGCCCCCAGTTACTTGGCCGAAAGATTCCACAAACAGATCTCCTTGAGAACACCTAGAACAGCTTATTGAGACCGCCTCTCCATTCCTAGCTTCAATGGATCCACAATCGGAGGCAACAGCTTCCCTGTGAAAGCAGCCAAATTGTGGAATTCCCTACCTCCTACACTGAGAATTGACCAATGCTACCAAAACTTCAAATCCAACATCATTATGTGGCTGAAATCTAATTGATCACTCCTGTTTAGCAAGTTGCTAGGACCCACTGCCGATATACCCTTTGCTTATGGAGTACATCCTCCACGTTCCTTAACCTAACACATCGAGGCCCCACCTATTGCCTGTATACTCTACTAACACCTAACCTGGCTTTCATTGTTGATGCAAGATATCTACTTCATCTGTATATACCTTTCCTATTCCCTCTACTTGTAAATTTGTACCCTCTGTATATACCCTTATGTAATTAATAATTGTATGTTGATTTAATACCTTCTGTTGTAACTAAGCTTCACATATACTTGTAACCGTTGCGCCCTGTTACCCTTGGGTATTTTGCGCATTATGAATAATAAAACAAACAAGCAGTAAAAAGGCATCACACATTTACTTGCAAATAGAAATGAAGGGTCACAATTGTTACATTGTAACTATGAAATTAAACTTTTTTTATATCGCAAATAAATGATGTCCAAATGCAACATTTGATACCCGGGTGGAAGATGGGATGGAGGTGTGCTTTACAAAAAAGCAATGTCCATTTTTAGCTGATTTTATGGTGGGCGTCTGGGTCTCTTTCACAGTGTCATTGTGTCGCTCTCGTTACCAAGCACATCCCATTTCTTCATGATTGATGCTGCGATTCACATGGTAACGGCAGCAAAGGTCACACACATTGTTATTAGCACATGGAAATAGTTATTGACCCCTTAGCCAATCAGAATGTTTAAAGTTCAGACAAGAACTACTGTTACTTACAGCATTCTAAACTTTCCGTTTTTCAAAGCAGACAGGAAACATTGCAATTCTCCGGAAATATTTTTGTTTCAACAAGACAATTCTCTAGGGGACCTTTTTTGGCTGCAACAAGAAAGCGAAAGCTTTGTAATTCACTTTGTAATAGGTGGTTAGTTGAGAACATCAACCTTTCAAATCAACATATTAGTACATATTAAAATTGTCTTAATTGTCCGAAGACAAACAATACCAAGATATTATTTTACAATCAAGATAAAATATCAATACAATTAATTGAGTATTAAAATAAAATATATAAAAGATTCAAACAAGTTGTATCAAGCAACTGAAGACCTTATACAATTTCCAAAAATTTGGCATCAAGTAAGACAGCGTAGATACTTATTGTTAGCTTGTTGTTTGCTGGAGGCATGCCCATATGGATAAAACCCATTTAAAACATGGTATATTTTTGGCAAGAAAGCTGTAGTATCTTATAGGATCTTATCGAACAGCTGTGGTGGAAAAATTGCTTCAAGAAAATGAACTACAGCTATTTTTATAACAAGCCTAGTATTGGAGAAAGTAAGCTGCCATATGGTATCGGAATCTAAGGAGCGATAAATGCAAATCACATTTTTGAAATATAGTTGGCGTTTGCTTGTCAAAGCAGGACAATCTACAATGAGAAGCTGTAATGTTTCTTGTTGCAGAGTGTCAACACAGAATCTACAGAAATTCTGGTCCTTTGAAATCTGACCCCTTCTCGCTAGCACAACATTAGTCGGCCATAGATTTAGCCTAAAGAATAGATATTGGTTACGAATATGAGAGGCTGGACACTTTACTAGATAATCTGCCATACTACGAAATCTTTTATGTCCAAATGGGTACCCGTTAAAGTTTTTGTAAGAGTCACATTTGGAACGATTGCTTACCCAATCAAATTCAAATAGTTTGTTCTTTGCTCGAGTAGGATTCTCCAGTAGGAGGTCCAATGTTATGGAGGCATCCGATAATGCATTCAATACACAAGTCCGCCATTTGCAAGAAAAATGGTGGTCAGATTTCAAAAGATAGTATGCAACTACACTCAGGATGTTATTTGTTCTGAGACCCAAAAGACATTTGCGTAGCAATGCAGACATTTTCCATAAAACATGGGCATATATGGAAAGAGAGCCCAGTTCAGATCGTATAATTGATAAAGGCGAACAATTCGGGAGTTTTAATACTTGTCTCCAAAATCTCGCCTCGAGGTGCTCCCAAGTCATTTGTGCTTTTGGGATTCTTGCTCCGATTCCATACAAAAGAATTGGGACAACATATTGTTGGAAAACATCACTACATGCACACAGGAGATTTTGCCATATTTGTACATCAGAACCTTTGCCTGAGAGATCAATGGTTTTAATTTTAAATCTAGGCTTTGTTCAAAGACGACAACTGACATCGAATTATTAAATGGCACTCCTAGATATTTATACTGCATTACTACCTTTAGTTCAGCATGTTGTACCGACCACTTGAATTTAGAGATGGTTTTGTTTTTAGAATTATTACTACAAACGACTACTTGTGTTTTGTCTGTATTTATGAGCAGATTATGGTAATAGGTGTACTTGCCTAATCTATCAAAAGGATTTTGTAACCCTTTGGGGGTCAGGGATAGAAGGACAAGATCGTCCGCATAAAGGAGCCATGCGATTCGTTGTAGGCCTAATTTTGGAGCTTCGATAACAGTAGCTGTGAATGTTCCACCCATGTCTAAAATAAATAGATTAAACAAAAGAGGCCAAAATGCATCCCTGTTTTAGGCCCCGTTCTATCGAAAAGCATGAGGACAATAGTCCTTCTAGTGTTAGTCTCACCTGCATAGTTGTTTTTGTGTGCAGAAGTTTGATTAAAGTGAGAAGCGAGCTTGGGCATTTGTTGCGGGTTAATTTTTTAAACAATAAGTGGCAGTCGATGGAATCGAATGCCACTCGGAAATCTACAAATGCTAAATATAGCTGTTGTTTCCGAGTAGCAAAATATGATTTGATCATGTTTATTGCGCTAATGTTAAGTGAGGTCCCTAAACCAGCCACAAATCCTGATTGAAAAGGGTCTCATGTGTATGTCCGAGGACCACTTATTTAGGTCTCGCAAAATGATTCAACAGAAAATCTTCCCAGGGGCGTCCAAAAGTGTAATTGGACGGTCGCTGGAGGGTTTGCATCGGTCGCCTTTTTTGTAAATGGGCAAAACTATAGAATGTTTCCACGATTGGGGTACTTGCTGTGTGGTATTTACAGGATTAGAAATGTTATAGAGCACCTCAGCCCAGATTTCCAGATGTTGTTTAAAGTGAAAATTTGAGAGACCGCCCGGGCCGGGGCATGCGTACGGCTCGCTTTATGAATAAAAAATAGTATACCTTCTTTGTCAAAGTCTAGATGGAATTTGGCTTTAACTGTGGCAGAGGTGGAGTGCATGGTTGCATCCAGGGTAGCATACAATTGTAATAGGTGATCCAGTCACATTCTGTGAACCCTTCGGATTGTAAAGCTACCTGTGGCCCTATAGATGCTTGATTAATAGCTGGCCATATTTCAGCTGTATTTTTAGTTTGCAATACACTCAACAGCTTTGCTCCATCAAGTTGATATATAAAAGAGATTTACGACTGCGGAGCCAGTTTTTATATTTAGTTTTAATTGAGTCAGAACTGCTCCCCGGGAGCCATCAATCTCGTTTTTGAAGTCGATACAAGGATTTCCGTTCTCTTATAGCTTGATTATATCCATGCAATTTTGGAGCAGCTTTGGTCTGTTGACGCGTATTGGATTGAAAAAGCTGCAACAGGTCACAATATATGATTTCTTGATTTGTTACACCAGTGATGTTCTTATGGATTTCTGATGCTAGGTGATTGCTGAATAAATTCAAAGAGGTCTTGGACCAACATAATCTGTTACAACTGGGATTCATTGTTAAGTGTCCCTTAGTTGAATTTTGAGAGATTTAGGCACAGGGTTTTTTTACTGTCCATGTCATTATAAGCATGTTATGGTCACTCAGGTCAGTTGTCAAGACCTGAAAGTCAGTAACTTGAGTTACGAGAGCAGAATCAACATAAAAATAGTCGATAACTGCAAGACTATTTCCCCTGTGCCACGTTGGTTTTGGTGGAATGTCGGCTTTGAAAGTGCCATTTAACATTTGGAAATTTCGGGTTTTAACAAAATGGTTACATTTTGCCAATCTTCCAACAACGTAGGCAATGAAGATTATGATCCCCCGCTATTATTATCTTCACGACATTAGAATCCAATGATATGAGTTCCATCATATCATTGAGATCTTTAACGAAGCGTTCATCAGATATCCCCATTGGGTTCCAATAAACATTCACTAAAGCATATACCCTATCATGATGATGGAGTTTTACCATCTGAATAAAGGCATTAGGAGAAGCTCATGGCTCAGAAGTGATGTTAAGGTTCTTTTTCACAGCAATTAGCAATCCTGAAGTGGGGCGACCTTGCATTGCTTTGGTAGCTAGAGTCATGTGCACATTGTGATTATCCCATATCGGAATAGAGGTGAGCCACGTCTCCTGTAGGAAAATCACATCATGATTGCTAATTTCAAGTAGACGGTTGTTTAATAAATGTTTAGGGTCCCTGGAATTCCAGCTGAGTAGAGAGATTAAGCTAGATGACAAATCTTGGTCTAGTTATCACTGGTTTTCATTACATTTGCAAACACATTGTGATGCCACCTGCTCAGACAGCACTTGACATGGCTTAGAGGCCGATGTCAAGGAGGGTTGTGACAGAAGGGTGTTGGGCCCAGAACTCGTTTGTTAATTGGGGCGGGCCTGCCAACAGGATAAAACCCATGGTATAGAGTTGTGGTTTAGCTAGCCATATGGTATTTTGGACCAGTCGAGATTTCATCCATATCTCAACAGAACTCGGCTTGCTTTCTTGAGTAAATTCAACCAATTCAGTATCTGAAGAGGCAATATCTTCTAAAGCCGAAACTTCAAAGAATATTTGCATGATTGATTGCCGATTCGGACCATATTGGGTGAATGGCAGCGGTCTGCAAAATAACAAGTAGAAGAGAGCTGGAGGCTTTACAAATCACGTGACTTGATTTTTTGGAAGAGGCAATATGGGATGGGTTCTAGATGGTTTTGCTATTGAAGGATTTCTTATCTCTTTGTTATTCAATAGAGCAGTGTCAATCATACGTATCTCAGGAGTGAGAGACGCTAAAGTAAGAGTGCCTTCAGATGTGTTATGAGCCATATCATGAGTGGTTATTGTGTTCTGTGCTTGTTCAGATGGTGGGATGGTGCTTAAACCTAGAGCATTGTCACCCTTATTTGCAATGATATGACCGGAGCATTCTGGGGTGGATTATTGTTTAGGCTTTGAGCATGGTCACCCTTGTTTGCAATGATATTGTCAGAACTCGCCCGAGATGTAGGACCATGTTGGAGTAGAGAACCCCCAGACTCTTGACTAACCAATGGTAAGGCAATGTATTTTTGTGATGGTTGCGCAGCAATGTAAACATCGACTGCTTTCCGAATTTCTTGCTGATAGAATTTGTTGGAGCATTGTAAGGGGATGGTATTAGATAATGCATTCTTGGGTAAGATGTTTGCGTCTTGTGAGAGTAGTTGAGAGTCTCTCATATCAATGGTTTCGGCTGTTACAGCAGCAACTAATTGATCAAGTGGGGCAAACAGAGGAATGCCCAAGTTGGGATTAAGGATAGATTGCATTTTCTTCCCATGTGCTATTCGAGCATACTTATGTGTCACAGCTTTTAAAGCTGTGGATAAAGCTCTCTTAAATTGGTTTAATGATTTGATGAATTGCTTAGTCTTTGTTGAAGGTGTTTTAACAGATTTAAGGTTTTTGGATTTTTTTTGTTTGTGAGTCAGAGGAGGGCTTGAAGATTTCGGAAAGGGGTTTATTAGCATGAAAAATCGCATATGCAGGTTTGGCACTGGATAGGGAAGATGAAGGAGACGAGTTATCATTTGCTACGTCCACAATTTGGCTATTGGCAGTTCCATTGTGAATAATTTCGGCAAAAAGGGGAAGCATAGGTATCATACTGTGGGGAACTTGAGTCCCCATATTTGAAACAGCAGTGTTTGCATCAAACATACAGGTATCGGTTTGACATGATACGGAAGTCATGGGAGTGATTGCTCTAGGAGCTTCGTCATGGATTCTGGCCTCAAGACTTTGGGAAGTGCAGATGTTATTTTGCCAGGTCAGAATTCGATCCAACTGAGGAGACTGAAGCGTTCATTTTGCATCTAATGTATCAAAATGTCTGGTCATTGAATGTATGGCAAGATTCATAGCATTAAGTGTAATTTCAAGCAATTTGGTTGAGGATTCTGGTTGACTAGGGGGTTTGAAGTGCAGTGATAATTCACACGGTTTACGAGGAGTAGGAGGCGAGTAGGAAACTGCCAAGGCAGAATTTGGATGACTAGAGTCAGGAAAGAGTTCTGGTGACCTGGAAAGGTTAATCGAAGAATCATGAGCCGAGAAGCACGAGCCATTTGACTTTAGGTCAATCACAGCCATGTCGATTTGCTCCAGTTGATTTACATTATCATCAATAGATTGGGCCGTAGCAGCAAGAGCATTATTCAGAAGCACACGGTCAGTTAGAGAAATATTTAAATGATGGCCGATTTGTACGGCATTCAACAGTAAAGGCTTTAACGTTGGAGAAACAGTAGAGGATGCAGTTGTTTGTGGCATGGGACTGCTGATAGAATGAACCTTCCTCACTATAGGCAGCAAGTCTGTTGGCAATTTAAGCGGTCCCGTGGTTACACTTTGCAGGTGGTTGAGTGACTCACCAGTGCAGGCGAAGGGTGGTTCAATACTTGTATCCGGCTCCTTGTAGAAAGAATGTATGTCCGTGTTCATGGTTGATTTGTTCGAGGAAATCGTCAATTTCTTGATAGAGCGACTTAATGGCGTGGAGCATGTTTGTTTGGAGTCCTTACGTTTGCCACTAACAGCAGGGTATTTCGATTGAACATTATTATGAATAAGGGCCGGAGGAGGCATACCGGTCCTCAAGGTGAATAAACCGCTTTGCATTTGTCAGCCCAAAGTGGTGGTATTTAAACAAATGCGTTTGTTGCCAACACTCCAAGTAGGAGGCGACTCCAATACAGATTTCAGGAGCCTCGTTCAATTCGCAAAGGCACCAACACAGAAGAGTCACCTAGCCGCAACTAGCACGACAAAGCTGCCAAGCAGGATACTTCACTTGGATGCGCGCGCGCGTGTGCTGCTTTTTGTAGTGGTGCACAAAAAGAAGGCGGGGCTCCTGCAGTTAAAGAGCTAATACGCTTTTAATAATGCCTACATAGAAAAGGTGGTAGTTTAGTGCAAAGGTCACTTCCAGCGATGGTATAATGCAACAGTTGGCCAGAGATCACAAGAATACCATTGAGTAAAGAGTAGAAGATTCATTCTGTTGTGGAGGGAGCAGAGAGAGCGGCCAAGCAGTTACTTCTGGGTACTTTGCTTGGGTGCGCGCGCATGCTGTCTTTTGTAGTGGTGAACGAAAAGAAGGCGGGGCTCCTGCAGTCAAAGAGCTAATACGCTCTTAATAATGCCGCTGAGTAAAGAGTAGAAGAACAATTCCATTGAGGAAGGAGCAGTGAGAGCGGCCAAGCGGGTACTTCTGGGTTTATTTTTACATACATGTTCATGTTAAACCTATTACAGTTCAACCAAATTGCAATTCAAATTCTTAACTTATGAAGATAACCATTGTATTTAAATACTACAATTTATTAACTCAGTTTGTTGATATACTTGTCTCACTCTTAAAGCACCATGCTTAACTTCACCAAGAAAATTCCAAAACAAAAATTCTACTAGGGCATGCTAATAGCCTTATCCTCTGGAGGGGTGATGATCACTTGTGATAATGACCCATCCCCAACTTTAGGCCTTCTGCATCATTATCGCGCAATAACTACACCTCGTTCAGTCTAAAAGGCTTGTTCAGTCTAAAAGGCTATATAACTGGCAACTTTTCTATTGTATGTTTAAATGCTCTAATCCTTCTAAATCAGAGAACATACGTTTAGCTTTCATCTCATTGAAATCGAATTGCGACAACCCCTTCTTTGGCTGGTATGTGCCACACCAAGAAAGCACTCCAGCAGACCAAATCAAGCATCTCGTTAGCCCATAGCCAGTAGGCCAGCCTTCCACCATGACATTCTTAACAAGGCAGACCTTGAATCAGTCTCAAGCGCAATGCATAACACACCGACATCGTCCATCACAAACGTCCTTTTTGTAAATTCTAGAAACTATACCATTAGGTTTTAACCCACCACACATCTTAGGGAAGACTTTTAATAGATGAAAGAATTGGAGTTGAGAAAGTAATGCTTACCTCGCTGTGATCCTATGTAACTTTGGCCTTCGTGTGGGTTGTAGCATCTGCATTTGCTACAGGCATGGTTTACGCAGGCAGGGGAGCCACAAAGTACCATAATGCCTTAATATCTATACTTACAATCCCAGTGGCCACTTGTTTTGTGGTGTCCTAATCTCGCTATCCTTACTTCCATTCCTGTGCCCCTTAGGATGCTCTCTTGATATAATTCCATCCTGCCACAAGTACTACATCTTCCCACACAAGTTCTTAAATTCCAACACTCTTATATTAGTGCCCAAGCACTTCTGCTGTGCACTTTGGTTACATGCCTGGGCCAATTTCTTCCACTGTGCCAAACTTTATGGCAATTCTTCCTGTACCCACTTATTTATTTTATTGCTTGCTTGTTAAGCGCTTATACGGTAAGAAAATACTGTTTCAAAGCGCCCACAGGGCAGGGAGGGAGGGAGCAAGGGTGGGGAAAAAAAATATAAAAAACTATATTTAAGAGCAGAGTGGGGAAAAAGGTAGAAGGGACAAACCTACTATGTCTTGTGAGTATTCAGAACGTGCAAGTGCAGCAAGGAAAAGGGAAGAGGGGGTAACTGCAGGGGAATCAGAGCTCATGGGTGTGCCACAGACGAAGTGCTAGGAATGTTGAGTGCTACATGGACTGGGGCGACGGGAAGTGTAAGTGCGAACCTCCTGGGCGGAGGATGTGCAGATGCAAGTGCTGTGGATAGACAGTAGCTGGGCAGGATTGGTGTGGAGGTCAGGGCCCAGAAGATGCATAAGGGCCCAGGACACTGATCACAGCAACTGTGGGATTAGCATCGAGAAGAAGGGGAGGAGGAAAAGGAGTCTTAAGGAGCTTCCGGAATTTGAGAAGATCTTGCTCAAGGCGCAGAGGCTATTCCATAGGAGGGAGCCTGCTGAGGAAAGTGAACAGCCACCTACTCTCGGTTTAGCAAAACGCTTTACACACGGAGGGTTGGTGCCAGAGGAATGTAGTGCTCTAGAGGGAGAGTATTTAGTGAGATAACTTATCACTCAAACAATACTAACTCCCATTCCTCTTCCATGCTTACTTCAATTCCACCATATGCCACTCATAAAACCCACCATTATTTTTGATTCTCCTACTGCCACAGCTACTCTCAATGGAGGTCACAAAGTATTCTGAAGGAGAAATGGCAGCATTTTGTAAAAAAAACACTGAACGTAACAAGTATTAACCACAGAGTGATTTATTAGGGACCAAAATGAGAAGGAAAAGAGGCTAATAAACATAACGAAGTTTGTCCAAGTAATGTCTTTGTTCTTGGCCTCAGAAAAGGTATGTGCCACCTTGGATAAAAGAAAATAGCAGACCTGCAGTCTTCTAGAGTTCATCATCCGACTTTTGAAAGGGGCGATGAACACATTAGTCAAATTTCACCCAGTAACTATCACTTTATTCAGAGCAATGTACCTACTACGTAGACACAGATTTGGAAGGCTAGTTGATTAAAGGCGCAGCTGCTGAACTGTTCGCGTTTGTGCACTTGTAACCCTTTCAGTGCCATAGTCATAAAATAGCAGTATCTGCGTGCATAGGCTCCAAAAGCATATGCTTCGGAAGCGGCCAGCAAAGATTATTTTCTGCTTTGTATCAAATCAAGCCTTTCCAAATAAGAGATGAATATACTGTAGCCATCAGTACAGAGCGGACATCCTCATGTTCCATCAAACAAATTCCAAGCTTTGTGAGGTGTGTATTCTCCGGAACAACCAAATGGGCAGACTGGGGCGCCTCAGCAGCTTCAGCTGCTTCCTCCCCATCATCAGATTCTGAACTTGACTGCTTGCTCATTTATCGGTCTGCCCAACTCATCAGCTTTTACAGCAACAGCCATGGCACTGTCTTCACCAGTGGACATGTTATCATCTGATTCAGGAACACAAACGGTTGTAGTGTCAACTTAATTAGAAAGGCGGCATACAGTGTTGCTTTCAGCTGCACCAAAAGATGTATCTGCAGTTCGACTACAAGAATCTCTAACTTTGTCCAGTTCACCCTGAACATTGGCAGCGTTTGATTCATCAGTATTGGCAATGATGTGCTCATCTTCATGGTTGACACAGCACTCAATGATTAATTCAATCACTTCTTTAGTCAGCCATTTGAGTTGCTTTGATGGAACTTTCACGGACCCAGTGGTTCCAACTGCAGTTTTATCTGGATTAGAGTTGCAGCACTGGTCAAAGATATTCCACTCATGTTAGAGTCTTGTGTGAAGGGGTGGCATGAATGCCCCCATAATACGGGGAATAAGGGTTTCATAGTACTCCGGTGGAGAGGAGTCACCAAGGGCTTTAAAAAACTACGGAACAGAACAAGTAGCCTGTAATGTGGAACTGTTTCCAGGTTTTCAAAAACAAAATAAAGACGTTTGTTACAAAGGTTCGGAATGGTGTAAAAACCATGCTTCAATGATGAAGCTGCATACCCCAAAATGCAAAAACATGAAACACACATGGTGCTGAAAAAATACTGAAGTATTTCCAGTGCCGTTTTATATTCTGGTGGATCATAAATAGCCTGCAAAGTTTGCGGATCAAGAGTGCAAGTAGTCTTCACTTGCAGGAAATCAAGAGCCCTGGCAAATAGGTTAGTCATCTTCGATACTACTGTTGGTAGAAAGAGCTTACGTTGGGTCCTAATGAGAACAAACACATTGTAAAGAAGTTTCAGTACCTGTTCAGCGCAGGGGTTACGGAAAATTGTTTCACCATCAGGCGTAACTCCAATTACAAATCCTCCAGCCTCAGCATTTCTCAGATAAGCTGGACAACACGACCATCTCAATACTTCAAGAATGGTGGAAAGACAATGGAGAATACCTGAACGGATTAGGTCCATGCGACTTTCCACAAGAGCGTCGGTAATATTGAGATCCGCACCCACATAGGAGACAAGCGCTTCAGGTTCAGCCAATACCCTTCCCATTTCTTCCGACAGCCAGAGTCGGGAGTCTGGGGCCAACAGTTCCTCCAGGAAAGCTTTCTGTTGCTTGTAATCCATGAGCTGGTTAATAAGTACAACCATTGCCTCAACTAGTGATTTTTTCTCAATCTGCGTCAGTTGCAGAAGCTCCTTGCACAACAGTTGCTTTACGTGGCTAAAGAACATTTCAAAGTCAAGCACTACTTCTTGTGCTCTTTCTCTGCAAAGCTTACTGATAAGGATGCAGGCATCTCGCAATGTTCAGAAGTCGCCCTTCTGAAGATCTGATCTGTTGAACAACTGCAAGTAATTTAGTGAGAACCGAGGAGACACCACCACGTTTAAAATTAAGGAATGGCTGGAAAACATCTAGAAGCTTTGGAACAAATGCCAAGATAGTAGGATCTTTGGTCTCAAAAATCAGAAAAGATTGAAGAAACTCCACTGCATCATTTTGCATTATAGCATCGATCTGCGGACTTTGAATCATATTTCTGACAATAATCTCAATAAAGTACACCAAAGCTTCCCACTGCAAGTAGGAGTGAGCCGAGGCGCTATTCACGTCGGCCAGTTTCCGTAAGTTTTCCAATGGAACATCAACTGAAGAGGTGAGCTGTCGCTTCAAACAACTAATGGCCGCACGCCGCATCAATCACCTTCCTCTGCTCATCACGGAGAGTTCTCAAAAACGTAGAAAAGGCTTGGTCAGTGGCAAAGTCCAAGCGAGAATATTCACATTTGCAGCTGTTATTTTTGGAAGGAAAGCCCGCCATCATTAGGTTTATACTTGCAGCACGTAGATATTTTGGGAGCATAGCGAGCAGGTCGGAATTACAACGTAAAGCTATATGACTGAAAAGCTTCCTCCAGGTGTTCTGTGTTAAGGAGCTCAAGAACTGGCTGCAATGTAATGTGAAAGCAAGTAAAGAATTAAGATATTCCGCGAATGTTGAAGGTATTTTGACATCCCCACCGGTGAGATTGGAAGGAAAAAAGTTTTCACCGAAGAGGCAAAGCAGCTGGCATCGGCTTTTCAAGAAGCAATAGCCCCTCTGTCAGTGCATCTTCAGGTGCAGTCAGTGGGAAAGGATAAATGATTGGTGCAACCTTATCCGCAAGCGCCAACAATCAGATGCTTATTGCCGGGAATCTTACTTATCCTTTTAACAGCTAAGATCAGTATCTCTGCAGCTTCCAGCAAAAAACCCGACTCACTCTGAAGGCACCACAGCGAATCCAAGAGCTGGCATGTGTGCCTAGTGATGTACCCTGAAGGCACCAAATCAACGTATGCTGCTAGAGTATTGAGGGCTGTGATCAGGCGGCGGCGGGACTCGTGCGCTAACACTTCGGTGCACTGTTTCTTGGCTTGGTAGTTCTGGACGTAGTCTTAAGTACACTCTGCACTATTTCCAAGGTAAACTGCCTCTTCGTTGTCAGTTCCAAATACTCATCTGTACTAAGATTCCTCTCACGCCATAGCATCGTGTCCTCTGCCAACCTTAACAGACTGAGCATAACCAGTTCGGTCTGTGTGGCTCCTTGCCGACAAACAACATGCATTTCCGTAAACAGGACAGATAGATCCAACCTGTTACCCAGTATTTCTTGATAATGTTCACCAGAATACGCGCAAGACACTTTAATGCAGGTCTCCTCTTCCAAAATGGGTTTGGTCCCAGAGGCTACCAGGCCCATGACCCTAACCTTCAGGGACTTTCTCTTGTCCAGCGAGAGAGTGTCCCTGACGTGGTGCTCTACTAACTGAAGCCCACAATACCGGAGTGGCGTGCTCCCGGTTTTCTGTGCCAGCTTCAACCCGCAGGGTGCGCAGACATCGGATTTCTCTTTTAAACCGTTGCAGAACTGCTGAGCTTCGTTCCGCTGTTGGGGGCTGGAGGCTGGGTGCATAATTATGGTCACAGCATCTTTGAGCACGTTACAAATTAATTCGACTTGGTCGGCTTCCATTTTGCTGGTCTGTAAAGAAAAAGAAAGGTAGTGTCTATTTCCCACTTCCCATCCGGAAAACGGCCGTAGAAACGACCGCCTATTTCTCTTCATGTGACTTTCAATACATTGCATTTTCATCTGAGAAAGGGACCTAACAAACAAAGGTCCCCTTCTCAAATCGGAACTAGTATCAACCCAAACAGAGCAGCCTTCAAGAAACTTTCAGCGAAGAACCACAACAAACAGGAGAAACCGAACCCAAGCAGTCGCGTGGGTCACGTAGCGCACGCTCGGTAGTCGAGCCCACTATGCATCGCTGGGAGTTGTAGTCCTTCGTCTTTGGGCCAGCCCGTGAGTAATAGTATTTGTTATTCTCCAGCTATCAACAACCAGTCTTCGAGAATCAGGGATACGGTGATAGTGATAGCTATTGAAGACGAGGACGGTCGTTTCCATATCTGTATTGTTCTAAACCTTGTTTTCTAATAGCTAAGTGACCCGCCTATTTGACCCCTTCAACAAGCCAATAGCCGTTGCACGTTGGGACTTGTAGTTTAGTATTTGTACTTCTACCTTGTTTTGGCTAAAAATCCAGCACAGTGGAGGCAGAGAGTTCGAGTTTCAGTGGGCATGGCGAGAAGGCTATCCAGTTCTGTTTTGCTTAGAGTTATGGGACTTGTCGTTTTTCTAAATTTCAAATCGAAAAGAAATAAAGTCTGTCAGCATCAAAAGGGCAAACGCAAAAGCCGATGGCCTGCTCGTGCACGGCCGTGCACAAACTGTAGAGCTCTGCTGAGGGGGTCAACCATAACTTGTGGCTATTTGGCAGCTATGATCAGTGCTACAAAAGCAAAGAAATGACTTGGGGATTCAACGAGGAGGGGAAGGGGACTTTGATGAAACGTGCTACAGTAATCAGGGCTCAAATAACTTGAAATTGTAGAAATGACACAATAAACCAACCTGGCAATAGAGTATATCAAAACGAGTGATTTTTGCCACGATTACTTACCGGTAATCCTCATTACTTCTAGCCCATATTGATCCCTTTTCAGTACCTTTTCCAGCCCCGCCTCCACCACAGAAAACTTTTTTTTGGTGAGGTATTATTTTACCTTCTACTTTCCGACAAACCCTTAGTTACCATTAGGGTTGTAACGGTAAACGGTATACCGGTATAAACACCGTTGTCAATTTCATTTTGCTTCAATAACCGTTACTGTGTTTGTAATGGTAAACCGAGTGAATACACTTCAATTAATGCATTGCAAATAGGGCTTGGCTGGCTGTGTGTTGTTCACTGACCCTGGGGGACTGGAGGAGGTGGAGTTTGCCCGGGCCCAGGCTGGGCTGGCTTCAGCAAGCCTGTTTTTGTTTTCCACGTGTACTGCAGTGCACTTCAATTAATGCATTGCAAATGGGACTGGGCTGGCTGTGTTGTTCACTGAACATGGGGGACTGGAAGAGGTGGAGTTTGCCTGGCCCAGGCTGGGCTGGCTTCAGCAAGCCTGTTTTTGTTTTTCAAGTGTACTGCAGTGCACTTCAATTAATGCATTGCAAATAGGGCTGGGCTGGCTGTGTTGTTCACTGAACCTGGGGGACTGGAGGTGGTGGAGTGTGCCTGGGCCCAGGCTGGCTTCAGCAAGCCTGTTTTTGTTTTCCACGTGTACTGCAGTGCACTTCAATTAATGCATTGCAAATAGGGCTGGGCTGGCTGTGTTGTTCACTGAACCTGGGGGACTGGAGGAGGTGGAGTTTGCCCGGGCCCAGGCTGGGCTGGCTTCAGGGAGCCTGGACTCCCTGGAGGAGGTGGAGTTTGCCCGGGCCCAAGCTGGGCTGGGCTGGCTTCAGCAAGCATGGGAGTGGGAGGAGGTGGAGTTTGCTCAGGCCCAGGCTGTGCTGGCCTTAGCAGCCTGGGAGTGAAGGAGGTGGAGTTTGCCCAGGCTCAGGCTGGGCTGGGCTGGCCTTAGCAGCCTGGGAGTGAAGCAGGTGGAGTTTGCCTGGGCACAGGCCGGAATATTCCTGAATCGTGCACGTGTCACTGTTTGGGCTGCATACCCTGCTGTCACACTCCCAAACTCTACGTGCTGTGACTGCCTGTGCCACGGATTTCCAAGGTTCCAGGAAGGTAAGCAGCCCCCAAACCAGGACCGCTATCCTCTTTTTCTTCCCTCCCTTCTCATGGCCTTCTTTCCCTCTGTCCTGCTTCTCCCCCTTTGTTCAAATCTAGTGCTGTATGATTAATGCCCCCTTAATATGTGTGATTGCTACTTAAATGTGTTGTTATTATCTATCTACTATTATTTGAAATTCTATATTTTTAAACAATTGAACCGATTTGGGTGCATCACGCAAGGAAATTTGGCTGTCACACTAAGTTGTCAGCACCAGCTCGTAACAAACTGTCCCCTGAGCTGCACGCTCCATAGACTGATAATGAAGGACATGTTGTTTAATGAGCAGGTCGTAAATAGAGGAGGGTTCTACTAGTGCTGCGGGAGAAAAAAGAATGGCATTGCAGTTGGAAGCACGAGAAGGGGTGTGTGTGATAGTGTCCCAAACTGAGCTAAAGGAGATGTGCCTATTGAGTTGCAATTAAGTGGTACGAGGGTGGACATCCTACTTTAGGGTTCATACATTCACCAATGTTCCCAATAGTTGGGGTGACTGACAGTCTGTCAGGTTCTGAGACCTGTTGTCTGTACCACATGCAGTGGTCGAAGTGTGCAGGAGCAGTGCTCCCATGCTTTTCTTTTTTGCATTTGACTGTTCCTATACGTTTACTTCATAAAGAAACGCTCCGGAATGGTTTCTTTTTTAAATAAAAGTATAGGAACTATTAGAAAGTCTGCGTCTGCTGTCTGACCCGGGTAAGGGTCGTGATGTCTCAGCTGTGCCTGTGCTTTTCTACATTAAATGCATGCGACCACTAGTGCGCAGGTCGTGTTGGAGTAAAGCACTGACTTTATGTGCCTGAGTTTCCCTGAAGTCTGCAGAGCGACACAGAACCTCTTAAGATTCTGCTGCTAGTGTGCGATTTCAGCACACCCCAAGGCACCTCACACTTAAAGGTAAGCCAGCCTTATAATTAACCAGTCGTTTCATCCCTGGGCCTGGCCAAGTTCTATGGCAATCTGTCAGCAAACGCACGAATGTTAATTTTTATTTTTGCATTTCATTACCGTTGGGTCCCACATGGCATATGAACAGAGATCTTTGCATTGCCAATGCCAATACTACGGTCATGAAATGCAAAAGTTAAAAGCTCAGTTGACATGTGTTTTTTTTCTCCATTACTTGAAAACCCATGTTTTAATTCAGTTGTGTGGCTGTGGTGGGCGGGAGCGGTGCTCCTATACTTTATTTTAAACATTTCACTGTTCCTATACTTTTATTTTGTAAAGAAACCGCTCCGGAATGGTTTCTTTTTTAAATAAAAGTATAGGAACTATTAGAAAGTCTGCGTCTGCTGTCTGACCCGGGTAAGGGTCGTGATGTCTCAGCTGTGCCTGTGCTTTTCTACATTAAATGCATGCGACCACTAAGTGCGCAGGTCGTGTTGGAATAAAGCACTCACTTTATGTGCCTGAGCTTCAGTGAAGTCTGCAGAGTGACACAGAACCTCTTAAGATTCTGCTGCTAGTGTGCGATTTCAGCACACCCCAGGGCACCTCACACTTAAAGGTAAGCCTGCCTTATAATTAACCAGTCGTTTCATCCCTGGGCCTGGCCAAGTTCTATGGCAATCTGTCAGCAAACACACAAATGTTAATTTTTATTTTTGTATTTCATTACCGTTGGGTCCCACATGGCATATGAACAGAGATCTTTGCGTTGCCAATGCTAATACTACGGTCATGAAATACAAAAGTTAAAAGCTCAGTTTATATGTGTTTTATTTTTTCCATTCCTTGAAAACCCGTGTTTCAATTCAGTTGTGTTGCTGTGGTGGGCGGGAGCGGTGCTCCTATACTTTATTTTAAACGATTTACTTTTCCCATGCTTTTATTTTAAAAAGAAACCAATCCGGAATGGTTTCATCTTAAAATAAATGTGTAGGTAGAAGTTGAAATTTGCACCTCAATGCATGAATGCACTGCACTCAACATTCCCTTAAACAGCAGGTGTCTTGTTTGGGGTTTTGAATTGCGTGTGGGAGGGAGTGGGACGATGGGGTTTGGGGGAGCGTGGTTCAAGTCAGCAGGAAGCATAGCTCCACTACTTCTTTTCGCACACTTCGACCACTGATCCATCCTCCCTTACTTGTCTCTTGTCTCTTGGGAATGGTTTTCGTTTAGAGACCTGTATTTATATAAGTGATTTGTTTTTGAATGAGCATCATGGTCACTTTTGGTGGTTAAGTGATTGCCGTGTGTGGCCTTGCAAGGCAGTAACAAGCCTCTGCAATAAATAGTACTTTCTAATTTCAATTATGTTGTATGACAAAAGTGTTGTCGTCCAGTGTGTGGCCAGGCACTGCTCCTCGGTCTCTAATGGCAGAATGCAGTTGCTGGTGCTAGGCAGTACTTTGCATCCCAGCAACTAGTGTTCCTTCTGAACGTGTTTTTAGTAGCAGTGGCTACATATTATCACCTTTTAGGAGCAGGCTATCTACAGAACATGTAAACATGCTGGTATTTCTGCATCATAATTTGTGAATTTGTTTATTTTTCTAAAAAAAGTTTGTTTGCTGCTTACTCAGACTTGCGTTCTAATACTTAAAATCTTTTCAGACTTTGAATGTAAGCAGATATATGATCCTTTTGACAGTTTTACCTTGGTAGTGTTGCTAAAACATAATTCAGCAAACCAAAAGGTTTGGCATAACAATGCCTGCAGTTGATTGATTTTAAAACCTTCCAGCTATCATACTTGAGACCCTACAGTCATATACGTCTTGGCCTCCTACTTCTTTAGTTAAACTTCTAAAAAGGTTGTATTGGTTTACAAAGTAAAATTGGACCTCCTGCTCCGTTGAGTTAAAACTAAAATAAATGTTTGTAAGAAGAACTAAGACAACTTCTTGGTGATGTTTTCTTGTTTGTGTATTGTGTCTTGTTGAAAAAGTGACTTTTCCAGTCAAAATAATATTTAAGACCATGCTTATAAACACACGTGCGCACTGTACTGCAATAACCGCGGTATACCGTCATTTCAAATGAAGGTTATCATACCGTCAAAAAATCAATATCGTGACATCCCTAGTTACCATTTCCAACGCCGGATCAGGGGGCCTTTCACACCCAGGGTGGACGTGGAAGCTAGGGTAAGTAATGTGACGAGAAAGAGTAGGACTAGGAGTAATCACGATCACTGATACATAGCTCTCAACCATTTGTGTTGCAAAGGCGGGTGAAATCACCCGATTTTGTTTTTGGTGGGTGAGACTCCCATTGGAATGAATGGTCGTGCAGGAGACTTAGCGGGTGAGTCAGCCCTTTACAAGGCGGGTGACACCCGCCAAAAGCGTGTGAGTTGAGAGCTATGCTGATAAGTAATTGGGGCATTACCTCCACATTGCCCTTTATCATCCCAGGACTTAACTTAAGGTTTTCCCCATGCAGAAATCTGTGGAATTGACCCAATGAGACAATCAATTACACTGACCAATGCTGCATCACATCACCACATTTCTTGACATAACACCAAGGATAATCAGAACCTGTCCAACTGAAAGCACCCAAACGCTACAGGAGCAATGCCTGTGATTATCCATGTTCAATCTATAATGTCTAACAAACATGTTTGAATCTGCCCAGGGGGCAACCTTTCATATCTCCTGTAGGGAAATCCCTTGAGCGTCTGCCCAAGCAGCGGCCATGCCTCTACTGGATCACCCCAGCACATGTTCGGAATGGGCAAACCAGACACCACATAGGCCATGGAAGTAATGGCCCAGATCCAACGACTGATACCACTGAAGCCTCCCTGCCTGCCTAAACCACATCAAAGGCCACCAAGAAATGGTCTGATTTCCTTAAGACCACAGTTCTACGAAGATACTTTAGGTCGATTGGAGTGCCATCCTTCTTCGGATGTTCTGAGGTCGTCAAAGGAAGCAGAGTGAACCACATCTTGAGAGGTGGAAAACTTGGATACCACTTTAGGCAGAAATTTAGGGTCACATCTCAACACAAATGCATCCAGGAGAAACAGAAGAAAGGGAGGGCTACAGAAAAGGGCCACAATTTCTCCTAACCTACGGGCAGAAGTTATGGCAACTAAAAACACTATCTTAAGTGTAAAGTGTTTAATATCAGTCTGATCAATGGGCTCAAAGGGGGGGGCCTGCAAAAATGTAAGTACTCAAGGTAAATCCTGACGAGGCGAGCCCCTATAAGGGAGAGGTCAAGAATTAGCAAAGCTCTTAAGGAACCTTCCTACCAGTGCTTCTCCTTCCATTTTGGAGAGCAAGTGGCAGGGAGTAGAGGGACGGACGGTGTCTAGCGAGTCAGGAGGCGCAAAGAGCGATGTGATGGCCTAAGTGTTGAGGAGGAGAGACTCCTTGAAAAGGTGGGTCTTGAGTTCTGAATTGTGGACGCGTGGGGGGGCGAGTCTGATGCTGACGGGGACGAGGATCCACAGTCTTTGGGCATAGGCAAAGAAGGCTTGTTTTCTGGTCATTTCCTTTTAACAGAGGCGGATTTCAAGTCTTCACATGTCCTGGTTTTTGGTGGTGCACTGCCCACTGGAGATGCTGAGTTTTTCTGCGATGTAGCTGGGTAACTTGATGGCGACTACCTTATAGATGATGCAGCAAGATCTGAAAGTGATTTGTGGGAGCTAGTGAAGGTCGATGAGGGCCGGAGTGATGTGGTTATATCTGCATAGACCCTTGATGAGACGTGCATCCGTGTATATGGACACTTTTCAGGGGCACAAGGGATGGGGACGGGAGGCCTTCTAGGAGTGCATTGCCCCTGTCCAGGTGTGATAGGACCAGTGCTTTTAACAGTGGATCTAAAGCTGTCCGGAGGGAGGAAGGGTTTGATTTTCCACAGGAAGGAGAGCTGATACCAAGCTGTCTAGTTTTCTTCGCTATGTGTGTCTTGAAGGAGAGGTGTTTGTCAATGTGGAACCCAAGGAACTTGGTGCAGGTGGTGAGCTCGGTGTGAAGCCCTCAGAGTTCATGGTTGATAACCAGGTCTTTATGCCTGGGTGTTCAGTGTTGGTGAGGAGTAGGAATTTGTTCTTGGAGGGGTTGAGCTGTAAGTATGCACTGGACATCCAAGACTTGATCAGCGAGAGGCAGGTTTTGAGCCTATGGATGTCCTTGATGGAGTCGCTCTTGAAGTATACCTGTGTGTCGTCGGCGTATGTGGATGTGGATGTTGTGTGTCACTAGGAGGGTTCCCAGCTATTCCATGTATAGATTGAAAATCACTGGGGAGAGGATGGAACCCTGCAGGACTCCACAGGTGACGGATAGCATTGGCGATCTAGAGGAGTTCGTCTGAACAAACTGCTGGTGGTTGACAAGTTAGGACTTGCACTAGCATAGGACAAGGCTGTTGATCCCCATGTGCCAATGTAGGGTGTCTGTAAGCGCCTGGTGGGTTACTGTGTCGAAAGCGGGCAAAAGGTTGAGTAGAACCAGGAGGCAAGGGTGGCCATAGTCAAGGACATTGAGGGCGTCGTCGACCACCTGTATGGTTGCTGTCTCTGTGCTGCATCTGGCTCTGAGCCCGGATTGTAAGGTTTGGAGGAGATTGTTGGTGCCGATGTGGTGCTGCTGCTGTGCGGCTACCGCTTCCTCGATGATCTTACCCAGGAAGGGGAAATGGGGTATGGGGCCATATTTACCTAACTTGTTTTCTGGTCCTTTTCTTTAGTAGAGGGAGGACTTGTACTGTTTTTAGGGTCAATGCGAAGGTGCCTTGAGTTAGGGAGCATTTGATGATCTCCAGGTAGGGAAGGAAAGCTTCTGCAGGGAGGGTCTTGAGGATGGATGCTGGGAGGATGTCATTTGTATACAGTGTGGCTTTGAGGTCAGCCAGGGTTTCTACCAGGTCCTCTGTCGAGACTTGTCTTGAATGTTTTCCAGGGTGTGGAGATTTCCAGAGGAGTTATGTGAGGTCGGTCTGTGGATGCAGAGCTGGTGTATGTGTTGGCAAATCTTGCTGATTTTGTCGATGAAGAAGATGTTGATGGTAGTGGATTTTTTTGTACAGTGTGGCATGGCAGGGTCGTGAAGCGGGATGAAACAGTGCTTGGCCACTTTGAAGAGGGCTCTGCTATTGTTGTCAGCTTCTGCTATGATATTCTGATAGTGGGAAGCCTTGGCCATGTTGATTAGTTGTCGGCTCTTTGAGCACCATGTTGGATGCAGTCCTGGAGCAGCGCCAGGTTTTCTCTTGTTTTCTGATGACTCTTTTGCTGAGGTTGCTCAGTGCTCTTTGAGCACCATGTTGGATGCAGTCCTGGAGCAGCGCCAGGTTTTCTCTTGTTTTCTGATGACTCTTTTGCTGAGGTTGAGTTCTAGCCTGTTCCAGGGTGCTGATGGTTTTGGTTTGCAGGTGCGTTGTTTCAGAGGCGTGGGTCGATGGAGGCCGAAGTTGAGTGCTACTGGTATTTTTTGTTGAATTGTTTTTTTCCATAATTCACCTAATACCATACTGAGTTTGGTTTCTAAGCGTGGATCTGGGATTCAAACCTCTGTTGCTTTGCGTAGTCTTGAGTTATATTTAGGTTGGGGCTGTTCGGTCCATGTAAGGTGGAGGTTGGCAAGGTCTTCCGTGAGTGCTTCCACCAGGAAGTTCTTTAAGGACCTGAAGGTTTGTGTAATGGGTTTCTGCTGGGAGTGCTTGACTGGGGTGGTGGGCAGGATGTTAAAAGGCACAGCTAGGTGGTCAGACTAGTCAAGCGAGAGAAGAGAGCTGTAGTGAAGACAGTGTGTGATGATTAGGTTGAACTATGTTCCCTTTCTCATGTGTTGAGTTTTGTGTGCTGTATGAGGCTGAGGGTGTCGAGAAGGCTGAGGAAAGCTTCATTCATCTGTTTGGTGGCCTTGTTACATGAGAGGTTGAAGTCACCTAGAAAGATGTGGCATGCGTGAGGGACATGGTGGTGATCAAGTCGGTGAAGTCTCATTTGAAGACAGTGTTGGGTTTGGGTGGTCTGTAGATGAGATGGAAGGGGACTGTGTCTTTCAGGAAGAGCGGGAAATGGCAGGAGAGGACTTTGAATGAGCCAATCTCAACGTCAAGTTAGGTGCAGGGCTACAAGATCTTGTGGATGACTGCGTGGCCTCCACCTGTCTTGCTTGGCTGGTCTCTGTTGGATGCTGTAGCCGTCGGGTACAAGGACGTGGAGGTCAGCCAAGTCTCAGTGATGAATATAGCGTCAGGACCGTGTGTAGTGATGAGGTCGGCAATGTCTTCTGCATGGGTGATGAGCAGACGTTTGCGAGCATCAACTTCTGTGTTGTGGACGGTGAGGGGGTGCTGACGGGCTTGAGGCTGATGTGGGTGAGGTTGCTGCATTGCAGAGTCAATGCCTTAGAGGAGGGGCAAGGTCGTTGGCGTTGCATGGTGATGGTGGGGATGGCCAGTGGGGACGGAGGAAGAATATACATGTTGGTGCATGCTTCCCGGTTGTCTGAGCAGGGGTTCGGGTCCTGAGTGCAAACAGAAATTGCCCTTTTCTTCGTCTGCCCTTCACTTCAGATGTCCAGGCGAGAGACACTGTTGATCTAAGAGTTAAGAGAAGAAAGGAAAAGGCAGGGTTAAGAAGGTGGGTGGAACTTAGGCAAGTGACCTAACTGGATTTAGGCACCTGCTCGCCAACTGTAAAAGAAAAGTCTGGAGGGCTGCTTAAGTAGGAAAAACGGTGGAAAAACATGAAGGCACCAAGTTTAAAGTGATTGACAGGTGGGTGGGGCTTAGTCCACAAGCCTTATATCCACTTGCATTTGCTCACCAAATGCAAAGGAAAAGGGGCTGGAGGGCTGCTTAAGTAGGGATAAAGGGTGGCAAAACGGGAAGGCACCAAAACTTTAAAGTGATTGACAGGTGGGCGAAGCTTAGGCCACATGGCCTCGATCCACTTGCACCTGCTCGCCAACTGCTCACACTGGGTGCCAACATTCCAGATAGTTTCCTAGCCTCGGCAACTCTACCCTATCCTCGGTTGCAGTACACACCGTTACTTGCAAGTGCATAATCTAAACCCCACGTGATGTGAGACCGCTGAGCAAAATCAATTTTTTGCATTTATTCATTTTACCACTGGGTTCTGAACCTCATTTACCATTTAGGGCACTGCGTGTTTCTCCTGCTATCGCATAATGTTTACAAGAGTGCAATAGGTTATTTGTACATTTGAATTTATGAATCTTGCAGCTAAAAAATCAAATAAGATGGTTGATAACATTTCTAAATAATGGCTTTCAGGTTGATCTTGAGGTCAGCAAATCAGAATCTAATGTTCCATGAAAAATACAGAAAACTAGGGTAAATAATTTTTTTTTATCAAAATGAATTGTTTACGATCTATTATTTTGAGTCTACATTTTAATAGTGTAATTGTAATATTATGTAAGTCTACAAAACAGTAAGCATGTTTCTTCTAACCCATTATTGAACAAGGAAGAATAGCATGAAGATGCAGACAACCAAAACTAATAAAGTGGCTTGCCAAACCAATGCCAATTGGGAGCAGTTTCTTTTTGATGCTCAGCATGCTCCTATCAAAATTCATAGCTGTGATGCATATGTCCAGTGTCCGTAGTTTGAATGTTATGTCACCAGCGACCCATGTAAAGTAACCATGGATCATTGCTACAACAAAATAAGCCAACACAAAGATTCAGAAATAACAGACCCTTTTTTTCTCAAATTGATTGCAGAACCACTGTCACAATCCACACCTGCTAAAAAAGTAAAATCTAAGAAAGAGAAATCTAAGAAAGAGAAAATGACCACTCTTTCACCAAGACATTTGGAAAATCCTGAAACTTCACAAAACAAAATAAGTGAAGCCACTTCGCAAGTGATCAGCGATTGTGCTCTTGATCAAGACTTTATTCTTCAGAGTGTTGATGACTTATCCGCCACCACTGAATCGCAAACCACAGTAGCGCAGGACGATTGGATGTTGCAGGAGCCAAAATACATTGTATTCGACTGCTGCCTGATTGAGATTATGAAAATGATAAGTTGTGAGCATAAATTACATCATACGATTTGTGGGGAGCCATTGGTTAACTTTACTTGTGTAGTTAAAGGCACAAACTTAAATATCAAGTGTAGCTGTGTACAGAACCATAACACATTTGCAAAAGTGACGGCTGGAAATGTACTTTGTTCAGCTGCTTTGCTGTTTAGCGGATCAACGTTCAGCAACATTTCAAGTTTCTGTACATTTGTGAGATATGAGTTATTTAAAAAAAAAAAAAAAAAAAAAACAATACTACATATATCAGAAGACATTGTTGTACCCGGCTATTAACCAGGCATGGACACAGGAACTAGTATCTTTGGACTATGCTTTCCATGGTAAAAGGCTTATGCTTGCGGGCGATGGACAGTGTAACAGTCCTGGTTTTTCAACGAAATACTGCACTTATCACTTCCAAGACATGCAAACCAAAGAAATAGTGAGTCGAGTCGTGGTGCATGAGTATAAATGTAGATCTTCGGTTGCAATGGAAAAATATGGGTTGATTAAATCCATTGAAATTCTGCAATCCAGAGGAATGCAAATAGGCCAGACTGCAACTGCCAGGCATATTTCAATAGCCAAGGCCATGCGAGAGCAGGTCCCACACAGAGCATCAGTATGATGTATGGCACATTGCAAATTCAATTTCTGAAAAAGTCACAGCTGCGGAAAAGAAGGGCTACAGAAAACATTTTAAGTTGGCCACATTCTATCGGCAAACATCTTTGGTGCAGCTCAAAAATGTGTGATGGATCAGCAGATATGCTGCTTGAAAAATGTCATTCATTGATGCATCGTTGTTGAAAGCAACATTTGGGGGAAGAAAACAAACATTTCCACGAATGGGCACATGGACCATTGAGCGAGGAGCAT
Source organism: Ambystoma mexicanum (assembly GCF_040938575.1). Classification (NCBI taxonomy): domain Eukaryota; kingdom Metazoa; phylum Chordata; class Amphibia; order Caudata; family Ambystomatidae; genus Ambystoma; species Ambystoma mexicanum. The sequence continues at coordinate 291,563,848 of NC_090929.1, forward strand.
GAGCATAAGCAAAGGTGGTTGGTGCCAGGTTCCCCTACTCACACAGCACTCAAGAAGTTGGTCTATGACAAAACGCTTTCCACAGACATGAGGGGACTCACCAAATTCTGCTACACAGGAGATTTGGATGTGTTCCATAATACGTGCCTAAAGTACAAGCCTAAAAGGTTGCATTTTCAATAGACGGTATGGAGGCCAGAACAAGACTAGCTATACTTGCACATAAAGAGAACATTGGCAGGGAAAAATCAAAAACTGGCAGATCATTCTGGGATCTCAGTTACAACTAGGAGTTTACGAAAAGAAGCAGCAAAGCCAATATTCCAACCAATGGATTTCGATTTGGTAAAGGATCTGACATTGAATGTGCTGGCCATACAAACACATGGAATAGCTCCTGACTTTGTTCCTAGGGCCCAGTCTATGCCACAGAACATTGCCAATGAGGTTTGCCCTCCCAAACTTGAACTTGTTGAAAGGTTGACTTCAATAATCAAATGATGTGTGTCTCTTCACCATTCTTTTATTTATGTAAATAAAGCCTGTTTGAACCATTTACATACATGTTTTGGAGAAAAAATGTAATTCTACCAAGTTGCACAGAGTTGGGGGCAGGTCTCTCTCCTTGGATGGTGCCTCCGTTTGGAAGCGCCTCGCAGCCACCATCAGACTTCAGCTGCACCTCCTTGGATTCCAGAAAGTGCTCAAAACTATTCTCTGTTCTACCACTTTACTGCTTTCCCTTCACATCAACCCACTGCCGCAGTAACTGGTGGCCTGACCCCTCAGGAATGTTACATCATCCCAGGCAATTCCAGCTCTCCTCCACCCCCCACTGCACTGCCCTGTGGGCCCTTGCTTGGTGGATCCACATCCCACCCTTATAATACTTGCGATTAGCCTGAGATTCTCCTCCTTGGTTCCCCTTCACACTTCCCTCCCGGGCCCTACTCCAGCACTTGTCCACTACTGTGCTTCTCCTTCCATTCCCATCCACTGCACCACTCCAAATTGAACGTCCACGTCCAAATACAAGATCCAGTCATAGTGCACCTCTAAGGATCTCTGTTTCATTGCTAGCAAGACTAAGATCATTCCTATCGGGACTTTGGTCCCCTGATTCCCTCCCTGCGCATAGGCCACTCTCAATGTGATATTCTGCCTCTCCTTCCTCTGAAGCCATAAGTCTTGGGGTGTTGTTTGACTCTTCTCTTTTCTTCACTCCTCATATCTTGGGCCTTGCCCAGAAGGCCCACTTTAACCTACGACTCATTAGAGGGAGTTTCACCTTCCTCCAGAAGCTCAATCTCTCTATGGATCTGGTCCTCTCCAGGCTGGACTACTGCAAGAGCCTATTCCTTAATCTACCTCTCCACTACCATTCAAACTAATCTGGAATAGGGCTGCGTGACTTATCCTTAGCCTCAGGCACCGGGACAGTACCTCCTCAGCCCTAACATTTCTCCACTGTCTTAAGGTTGCTGCAAGGATGAAGTTCATATCCCTCTGCATAATACCCAAGGCTGTCTGGGGGGTGGGGCCTGTTGTCTGGGGACACGATACCTGCCACTGGCCCTTATGAAATACACTCCTTCTATATCCCTTGGATCCTCCGACTCCTACTCTCTGCTGGTGAAGCGCTTCTCCAAGCATAGAGCTGGTGGCAGATCTCTTTCCTCTGTTAGCACCCTCCATTGACACAGCCCCCCTCTCTGTCTTGAACTAGATATCCTCAAGTCCTGCAAGCTTGATTGACGAGCAGGTACCTTGGTCCTGGTCTTCTGCCCAATCAACTCCAGTCTCTGCCGCCTCTGCATTTGCATTAGGGCCCTCTCCTGCCTGTGCAGCTGTATCAGGTCATGCTTGCACTTACTGTTCTGGTGGCTAGCATCCCCTTCCTGGGCTGTCACAGTCTTGCAACTTACATGTTGTCTCCTAAACAGGATCCATCGCACTCCCCCTTGGGTTCCACTATCAATGCTCCCCAACCTGTTTCTTTTCCCTCCCTCTATATGCACTTGCACGTTCCAAATGTCACAAAGAGTAGCAGGAGCATTGCTGTCTTGTTTAATTTATTGTCAATTTCCTTCATTGTCCTGGTTGTTCCATTGCTATCTTGCCTTCTTGACTTGTGGCATTTTGAAACACTATTCTAGCTGTATAAGCACCATACAAATGTCCAATAAATAGTATGACTAAGACTGTATATTTAGAGTTTTTTACATTGTTGTTCTTATTTCCCTTGTTCCCATCCCGTTTGTCCTTGTGGCGCTTTCAAACACTTCAAAACATTCTGTTGTTTAACGCACCTCACAAATGATAAATAAAATATGAATACAAATATCGATGGTGGTGCAAACCGTCTTTTCAGATACGGAGTCTAACTTTGCTGGCAAGCAGAAATCTTGCTAAAACGCTGCTGATTGAAACAGAACAAAGGTTTATGTGTCAACTGGTATCCCTCTGGACTCATTTCCAGTGATATGCTGATGACACAGCTTTCCTTCAGACTTCCCTCTACTACTTTCTCCTCCACCTCTCTCTTTCATGATTGTATTACCGCTATTTATGCTTGGTGCCCAGCCACTGATCTGTGTCTTGATGCCAGTAAAGATATATTTCTGATTGGGGACCCTGCACCATGATTGCCTCCAGCACCCTGTCCGCCCTAGTTGGGCACTCTACCATCACAATCTAGTGAGGCCAAAAGTCTTTCAGTGATCCAAGATTCCTCTCTGTCTCATTTACCCCTGACATCTTGGACATTTCCAAGAAGACATCATGTTAACGTTGCCTCCTTCAATGCATTCTCCCTTTCCTCATCTTGCCCCAGAAGGTCAATGTCTTCAGAGCTCTGGCCCTTTCCAGGGTGGACTAGTGCAAGAGCCTCTTCCACAATCTTGCTCTTTCCTCCCTTCGCCCCCGTCAACTATTGCAGAATAGGGCTGCAAGACCTATCCTTGGCCTGAAGCCCGGGGACCACATCTCTACCACTATAAAATCCCTCCACTGGCTCTTTGTCACTCACAGCAGCTGTGACTAGCAGCCTGGTCTTTCATGAGTCTTACAGGCTACCAACCCCTCTGACCAGTCGACACCAGCACTCACCACCATCAACATTTGCCTTTGGTCCCCACGCATTACTTCAGGGCAGCTGGGCATCCACCCCTTGACACCTCCGCACAAGCACTTAGCCGGTAGCCTCCTCCTATGGCACTTACCATACTTGTCTCACACCAGCGCTTGCCCATACATTGGTCCACCACCCTCCATCCACCACCCTCCACCCTCCCCTTCACTCTCGCCTTCACTGCTAACATAACTTGCACAAAATGAAAGTGACGGTGCTTAGTAATACAGTTTGTGATTATTTATTGTTTAGTTACTCCACTTGTTTACCTACCCAATTTATTTTTGGTGCCACTTTTTGTTGTATAGGTGCATTCAAAATACTCATCAAATGAAAGTCAGATTGATGCAGAAATGAAGATGGTTGTTGTAATAGGTGCACGCATAAGCCAGGTAAGCCATTCAAAACTGAACTCCCACTAGACGTGCATTAATTATAGTGATGTAATATATTATGTTTCCACTTGCTTATTGCACGTGTGGCCCTGGGTGCAACATTCCACGGATCCTGGTGTAAATGCCACATTTGTCCAACCTTTCACACCCTTTGCGCCCACTTCCAGGTCCACCGTGTCCTGTCTGCACCTGGACTCGGCACATCTGTGAAACAATGCATAAATGTTGAGTCACCAGGTGCATTTTTACAGTTAAAGTGCTAGTAAGTATTTTTGTATGCGGAATACTGGAAATATTTCATTGGATTTCAGCGCAAAGTTTTCCAAGAATATTTTTCATTTTTGTCAGATGCGTACCCGCATAAATGTAACTTGCTGCATGAAGGGTCTCATTGTTATTTTGGCCTTGAATCCACCACAGCTAGCAACTTCAAGGACACAATATTGCAAATATCCACAAAGAATTGATAAGATTCACTATATTAAAGGCAGTCAAAGCAAAGTTTGGTTTCAATTTTTGAAACCTGTATTTTGAAGCATTTGTCTCCCGTGACAGAGAGAATGGACGTTAAAGCACAATGTACGTAATTATGCAATTGAGGATGGGATGTGTGCTGTATGTTATATGATTAATCATGTCACGGATTGATGTTTTTGATGAAAAGAATCGACATTGTACATGTTAACTGAACTTGCCACTTGCCCCTTCACCAGCCAAGACCAGTGTTTCCTACCATGTCTCGAAAGCACAGCACCCAGGCTTTATCCCAGAGCACTATCTCCTACAGTCATTATTATCCTTCGCCAGCTCTGCTGATGTAGCCCCATGTCATACAGGGCGAGGCTTCCGGGTTATGCTTGTTAACTCATTGCGCAACCGTTCCAATTCATCTCCTAAGCGCATTGCACACCGGCCCACCACAAATGTCCAAGGGCTGTGTGCCTCGATCTGGGAGCTCTCTCTGGTCACTGAAGCCAGCAAACACTTGCACCGGTTTTGACTCAAATGCCTGTCTGTATGCCTGATGTAGCCCCCGTACCATGAGGTGTGGTTTTGCCAGTCTGTGTACTCGCACCTATTCTGTCCGTACCCATATACGTACTCATGCACTTCACTAATGTACTATGCACTTTCTGTAACTAGCACCTAGATGCCTCTGTGCTTTGTGTGCTAAAATAAATGCAAAAAAAATTAAAATAAATAACTTGCTATCATAGTTAACATATGTATTTACTGTGTATATTATAATAACAAATGCGTACTGAGATTTTTTTAAATTCTCAATTTTACAGTTACATGTCATGGAGTGATGCTTCCAGTGGACGGCTTCTTCAATAGGAATTGCACAATAGTAGCGAACAACACATCATTAATCACAATTATCTGTAACGATCGCCCAACAACAATCTGTCCTTTTTGCCGTTGCAGTAAAGAGGAGCAATATGGCAGCCTTATAGGTTATGTGAAAGTGTTGCATTTTGAACTGAACCCACTCTGTCCTTCTCACTAAGGTATCATAATGTACGCCAATCGAAAAAAAGGGTCTGCTAACTATACCATGATTAATTGACTGATGAAGGGAATCAGCATTGTAAAATGTTTGCGTGGACATAATCTCCTCTTGTCAGTGTTTTAACAAAAATAAAAATATTTGATACCATTGCGATTATCACAGTTTTACTCTATATAAATGTTTTTCAACCTTTTCGTCTCGCCAAGTAGAGCGATGTGTCCGTTTATGTTCCGGGTTCTGCGCTAGATAACGTTATGTGATGACAGGGTACGTTTGGCAACACTGACCACCAACGTAATTAAAATATTATGACAAGTGATGTCAGCTTGAGGGACGGGTGGTAAGATTTAGTGCAAGGGCACTTGAACTTAGGGCGTTCAACAGATAACGGATAAGATTTCCACAAGATGGCGGTGTCCAGGCAGGTGTTCGCCAGTATAAAAGTGAGGAAAACTAAGGTACGGTGCATAGGATTTTTTAAGATAGATCGATATACAATCGAAAGCTTATACCAGATCGAAAGGGACCATAAAGTTTCTGCATGAACTACCCCTTTAATGTCTCCAAGTGCAATTCCAACAGAGAACGATTCCAAAACACAATGAAGTAGTCACTGCCTAACTGTAGCCGCACTCACGTTGCCTCTTTTTTTTCCATGGTCATATAATTTGGGGAATCTCCCCCTGCCACCCCCCTCCACAAACACTTGCCAATGCAGTCAGGAACTTGGGGATTCGGTTTAACAACCAGCTCCGATTTAGTCCACAAGTAGATGCTGCAGCCTGCCACTTGAAGCTCCTAGTTCATGCAGTCACACATTCAAGACTGCGTTATGGTTTGTCCCATATTTTAGCATGGTAAGGAATTAATTACCAAATTACAAGGCGTGCACACAATGTTTGCAACATTTTAAACCGACTGAAAAGCATTTGTGCTAATTGTATGTATTATAAAATAGAGGGGGCAAAGGCAATGTTACTTCTGCTCATTTTTGTCTTTTCTTGTATTATCAGTTTTTGTTCTGCTTCTATAGCGCCTTGAAATTGGGTGTACTGATAATAAGTTTGTGCTCAAACATCGTTACTATGACAGTATGGTTCATGCAATCCTTTTAATGTAGTCGCATTACATTTAGTTTGTGCAACTCTGGTATATTCCCCATTTTACATTTAGTTTGTAGAACCCTAGTTCACGATTACTCATGTAGTCCTGGCTTCAAAATCCCAGCATATATACAGACAGTCAAAGTGGTTGCATACTTGGGCTGTTCGATCTCAATCCCTTTGTAAAATCCAAGCACACACACAGTTTGTAATTGAGCCAATATTTTCCTATTCCAGTTCTCCCATTTGATCCTGCATTCTACTAAACTCCAGTTTTACCATTACACAATTATAATATGCTCCCAATTTGCAAAACTGAAGTTCCCATTCATAAAATCTAAGCAGTATAATCTCGGTTTAGAAAATTCCAGTGCATTCCCATGTTCACAAACACAGCCTAGTTTGACAATCAGCACGGTGCACTAAAATTCCCACCTTGCCTGCAACAATATCATAGAAGTGCTTCTCAAACTGAAAATAAATAGCCCATATCCACAGACCCCATTACGAGAGCCTGTGCACATCAATTTAAGGCACTACTTTTCAAATACCCTGGGGCAGAGGGGAAGGGAGTGTCCCTATAACCTAATAAATCGACAGCAGCTGTTGGTGCCAGATAACTCATTTGTTGCACTAAACATCAGGCTAGAATGCTGCTTGTAGCACCATGGTCAGGTCTGCCCTGTGACCCATGCATTAATGGGGTTACAACACTAGTGGGCGCTGTGTAATACGAGGCAAGCGTAAGCTGCCTCATTAATATTATCAATGTGTCCTTTATATGTACGCCTACTTGTGCACGGCAAAAGGATGCAGGGCAGAGGCACAAGCCTACAAGTGACAGATTTGCATCCCATCATTTCGGCACACAATGTTTATACTGCGAAAAATCTCTTAAAATGAAAGTGGTCAAAAAGCAGTCGCACACAAAAAAGAAAAAAGCTTATCGAGTACTTTGGTGGTACAGATTTATGCCTTAGCTCTTTCCGACACTCTCGCACCTGCATGCCAGGCATCAACAAATGCACCATAAAAGTGGTCCTCCACGGACATCACCCACCCCACAGACGCTCAAGCCCTTCCCTGGGCATCAGTACCACACAAGCAGTAAAAAGGCATTACACATTTACTTGCAAATCGAAATGAAGGGTCACAATTGTTACATTGCAACAATTAAATTAAACTTCTTTTATATCGCAAATAAATAATTTCCAAATGCAACAATTTTAGTCATTTGCTACCAGGGTGGAAGATATGATACGGCATTCATATCGTGCCTATACAAAGGTGTTTCAAAGCGCAAAGAGGCAAGGGAGGGGGAACAGAGGTAAGACAGACAGCGATCCTACTGGGCCAGGTGTCATTCAGATCGCGTAAGTCCATGGGAAGAGGGAGGAGTACAGTACATGGGATCAAGAATAATAACAATAAGTAAAGTACGGCCAGCTGGTGGCAAGGGTAAGTGCAGACATCCGATGTCAAATGCTGGTAGTGGGACTGTAGGCATACAGAGACAGTCACGAGTGCGGGGGGTTGCCAGGAAGGCAGAGCCGGTGTCCGACTGGTGGTGGAGGGGACCTGAGCCCGAGAGCAGAGGGTGGCCAGGTAACCAGTGCAGGTTCAGCCAGCGATTCAGCAAGGGCGAGGAGGAGAGAAAGCAGAAGCCAAGAGAAAGGTTTTGAGGAGCTTCCGTAACCAGAGATGGTTCTCCTCAAGTTTCAGTGAGGCATGGAGGCTGTTCCAGGGGGAGGCCCCAGCCGAAGCGAGACATCTACCACCAACTCGTTGCTTGGAGAAGTGATTGACCATGAGGGAGTTGGAGGCGGATGAGCGTAGAGCACGAGAAGAAAGATATTTAGGACGAGAGAGATGAAGGTATTCAGGCCCCATGCCCCAGAAGGCCTTGTGGACAATGCAAAGGGTTTTGAACTTAATCCGCACAGCCACTGGGAGCCAGTGCAGAGATTTCAGTCCTGGAGAGATACGATCCCTGGGCTTGAGGCCAAGGACAAGTCCCGCAGTCCTGTTCTGGATGACTTGCAAGGCGCGGAGAGTAGATGCAGGAAGATTTAGAAAGAGGCTGTTACAATAGTCCAGCCTGGAGAGAACCAGAGCTGTGAGGACAGTGAGCTTCTGTGGGAAGGAGAGGAAAGTAGGAATACCTTTGAGGAGGTGCAACTGTTAGTGTGACTTCTTAGAGACGTCAGAGATGTGGAGAGAAGGAGAGTGTGGAGTCTAAGATGACCCCAAGTTTTTTAGCCTCACAGGTGGGAGCAGGAAGCGGGCCAAGAGAGGCCGGCCAGAGAGTGACAGGAAAAGAGGGAGTGGATGTGCCGATGAGGAGAATCTCAGTCTTACTGGCATTAAGGCAGAGATCATTGGCAGCACACCACTCCTGGATGGCGGACAAACAGAGATGAGAGAGGGAGAAGAGGTGGCTGAGGGTAGCCTGAAAATGAGCTAAGTGTCATCCGTATAGCACTGGAAGTTGGGGCATAGCGTGGCAATGCGGTGGGCAGGAAGTGCCAGGTATTGGTTGAACAGCCAGGGAGAGAGGTTAGACCCCTGTGGAACACCACAGGTAGAGATAGAGGAGAGGAAGGACCCCAGTTGAACCTGGGAGGTTCGGTCAGAGAGGAAAGAAGTCAGCCACACCAGGGCCTGACCAGTGATCCCCAGGTTATCATGGAGATGATTGAGCAGGATGGCATGGTTGACTGCATCAAAGGCAGAGGAGAGATCAAGTAAGATGAGGACACAGGGGGTGTTGGAGTCAAAGTTGGAGAGCAGGTCTTCACGGATGTTCAGGCGAGAAGTTTCCGTGCTTCTGGCAGCTCTGAAGCCAAACTTATGGTCATGGAAGCAACCAACAGATTCAGTGTGGAAATTAAGCTGGGAGATGGCCAGCTTTTCCAGGAGTTTGCTGAGGAAAGGAGTGATGGAGATTGGGCGATAGTTGGCCGGGCAAGACAAGTCGGCAGAGGGTTTCTTAAGAAGAGAGTGCACAACGGGGGAAGAGAGGACTCCAGTGGCAAAGGAATGGTTGCAGAAGTCAGCCAGGTAGTCGATGTGGTCCTTGATGGTTTTGGAGGAGCAGGGGTGAACCTGTTTTGATGAGACTTTCATAGATCGGACTTGTCTGGAAACGGGGAGAACAGGGGAAAGGCAGAGAAGGAGGGAGGAGAGGTGGCTGAAGAAGGGCCAGAGGAAGAGCAGGGCACGAAAGGAAGGGGGAGAAGAGCAGAGAGAGGACAGGATGTCCTGAGGTTTAGAGATGGAGAGGCCAGAGCCATGCAGAGGGCTTGGGAAGGGAGAGGGGAGGTAGAGACTGCGGCAGGATTGGCCAGTTCCTTGCAGATTTTAAAGCGTTCAGCCGAGTTGTTTGATGCCGCAGAGACGCAGGCTTGGGGTATTGCCTTTGGAGCAGGCGGTAGGCCAGTTTGTCAGAGGATGTACCAGAAGCACGCCATTTTCCTCTCAGCCAAGATGGAGTTGTGCTTTGAGCTTGCACATTTTACAAAAAAGCAACTTCCATTTTTAGCTGGTTTCATGGTGGGAGTCTGGGTCTCTTTCCCAGTTTCATTGCGTTGCTCTCGTTACAAAGCACATTGTTGTAATGTTATGTGTTGGAACATTGGAACCCTGGACGTAGCCTCAGGCTCTTTACCTACGTTGAGGGTTCCAAGTTCGATGTTGAGCACTAGGAGAAGCTACCTGCTGGAAACTTCCTGTTGGGTCTGGGGTTTGCTGCCAATAAACTACGTATTTAACCCCTATCTGCCTACCTCGCTTTTCTACATTGGCGACAAGGATTTGAGCAGCAGACCCCGTGCGCATCAACGCGCGCGGTTCTCCGTGTCGGCGAGTGAGGGAGAAGATCTGCCCAGCAGTGGAGCAGAGCAACCAGCAGCAGACGAGGCATCTGTCGGCGGATGTACTCCGCTGCCTTCATGCCGGCTGAGATAAGGACAGCTCGGCAACGCCGGGGCCCGCCTGCATCCCACCCAGCGCCTGCAGTTGTTGAGCTGTAGACAGGCCGGCCCCGCGCGGCAGGGGCTGCGACCACATCAGGACCGGCCGGAGCATTGGCCCCCTTACCCTCCTTGGCGCCGGGGAGAAGGTAAGAGGGGCCATCGAGCAGGCGTGGACGATACCCGTGCCTGGCGATAGGGAGCAAGTACCGCGCCCACAGAGACTTACCCAGGGAGGAGCCTGGGTGTGGGTGTGGCCCAGTGCGACACAGAGCATCTGTGGACACAGTGGAACGAAGGGAGGCGTTGCCTAGCACCCTTCCTCCACACTTTGTGTCTGTGCGTTTAGTGAGCGGCGTGCAGCGCATTGTCAGACGGCCCAGCAGAAGGGCAAAGACACTCCCGTCCACTCGTGTTTGTCCAGAAAGTGGGGGAGACAAACAATTTTGTTGTCAATAAGGGCAAATAGCAAGTGAAGGAAGTAAGAGAAAACTAAAATTGCCCTACCCTTCTATGCACTGCAAGCAGTGCATGTTGTTCCTACAGTCCAAAGGAAAAAAGAAAAAAAAAAGAGGGGGACTTTCACATGCACTCTTCTGCCGTTTTAGGAGAAGATGCCCAGGATGCAGCAGAACAATGCCCACCCACCCCCCGCCTTTCTCCTCAGCCCTGGCGAACCCCCAAATCCATGGGACCTTTGGGTAGATGCGTTCAAGGTCTACCTGAGGGCAGCAGGGGGCGCCAGGTACACAGACTATGACAACAAAGAGGTGGCACCGCTGAACTGCCTTGGTACAGAGAGTCTGAGAGTTTTCAGGCACCTGCCTGGTGAAGATGTATGTATGCCGGGAGATGGCGATGGAGAAGGGGGTGAAGGAGCGGTGAGGGCGTGTGAGACTGCTTTAAAGAAACTGGAGGCACAATTTGGAAAAAGAGCAAACGTAGTGTGAGAGAGATATAATTTCTTTTCCCAGGCTCAAGTTGTGGGAGAGGGAATAGATAACTGCATTGCGTACACTTATCTCATCGTGCAAATTCACTGGCGTGTTGGATGAATATATCCATGCCAAATAATGATGAGGAACAGTGACTCCAGAGTGAGGGAACAACTTTGGATTGAAAAAGATCCTCCTGTAGACAAAGTAATTGAGATAGCAAGAGCTATTGAAGAGTCCAAGAGAAGCGTCCAGGAAATGACCGACAAAAGTGAGACGGTGCATGCTATAGTAAGAAAGGACTGGGAGAATACAAGGGAAGAGTCAAAGACAAAAGAGGGACGTTCAGCCAAAGAGAAGCATGCAGAAGATGTGGTTGGCTGGGGCAGACAGCAGGAGCAAAAGGTTGTCCTGCAACAAATGTTCAATGCAGGAAATGCAGTGGAAGAGGGCATTTTGCCCGGGAGTGTAGAAGCATCATTGAGAACAGACAAACTGTTAAGATGGTGAAGCTGGATGAGGACAATGTGACGGTTATAAGTTATGTAGGTGATGAGATCCAGGGTCTGGTGTGTGAGAGAAACCATGAAGGGGTGTTGTTGAGCATGAGTGCGGCTCAGAAGAAAAAAGGGCCTTGGACCATGTTATCGGTGTGTAAATGCAAATGATGGTAGACAGGGGGTCCCCCCTACACCATGATTTCCCCGGAGTTGTACAGGGTAAGTTAGCATAAGGATGTGTCCACCCTGTTACCGTCTGACATTAATCCATGCGCTTATGGTTGGGTCCCCATCAAGGTGTTGAGTTTGCGCGCCACCCAAAGGAAATTATATGTTGCACACAAAGGGGACTCTGTGGTAGGTTGCGATGAGCAGGCGGCCCTTGAAATTGAGATACGCCCAGGAAAGCCTGTACCCATCTACGTGTTGATACTGGGGAGGATATATCGAAGGTGGGGGCGGCAACCGCTGACTATCTTAAGCAGGCTTTTCCTACCATATTTTCACCAGATATGGGAAAGTTGAAGGGGTTTTCACATATACTTGTGCTCAAAAGAGGTGCAGTACCGAGTGTGCACAAGGCGAGGAAGGTACCCTCCCCAGGAGGAGCTTAAGGATGAATTAGTGAAGCTCCAAGGATCCAGGATAATTGAAGAGGTAGAGTGTTCGAAGTGGATGGCGCCTGTACTGTTGGCTCACAAAGCAGATGGGGGCATGAGGATGTGTGTGGATTTAAGGAACCTGAATGCCACTTGACTGCCATGCTGTCTCGCCTGACCAGTGATAAGATACCTTTCCTCTGGGATTCTCAGGCTGAAGTTGCTTTCCAGGACCTGAAGAAAGCCTTTACGTCAGCACCCATACTAAAACATCCTGATGACGAGAAGCCTTTTCTAGTGGAAACGGATGCGTCTGACTACACAATTGGTGCAGTCCTGTTACAACAAGATCCGGTTACTGAAGTGGAACACCCTGTGGCTTACTATGCACGGAAGCTATCTCCCAGTGAAAGAAATTATGCAGTAATCGAGAAAGAACTTCTGGCTATAAAAGCGGCTTTCCTGTAGTGGCGGCATCACTTGCTTCGTAGTAGATTTCCGGTGGAAGTCCGCACCGATCACCGTAACCTCCAGTTTCTACGTTCTTTGCAATGTAGGGCGGCTCGGCATGCACGATGGGCCTTTTTCTTTTCTCAGTTCGATTTTAGGGTGACCTACATACCCTGACAGAATTTAAAAGCTGACGCTCTGTCCCGTTCGCTGGAAAAAGACATTGAGAGGGCTACCATCAAGGAACCATTAATTGCACTGAAACACTTCCTATCTATGTTGACCCCTCATCTGCAGCAGCTCTTGGATAATACACTGACAGATCCAGCCAAGTTCCGGTTGCTACAACAACCAGAGGCCTGTGAACGCAACAGGTTGTTGTTCTTTAAGGACCGTTTATATGTGCCCACTCCTGGTCTACGGAGGACTGTTTTACAGAACTGCCACGATTCTGTTGTAAGCAGACATCACGGGGTCAAGGCTACCCAGGAATTGCTTGGCTGACAGTTCTGATGGCCGGGATGGGCCAGCCAGGTCAAACAATATGTTGACTCCTGTCCCGTCTGTGCCCAAGTGAAGATTCCACGCAAGAAACCCCTTGGTCTACTGCAACGACTCCGACACCACCGTACCCATGGCATACCATTGCTACGGATTTCATCGTGGAACTTCCTCCATCAGGTGGAAACACGTGTATCATGGTTGTGGTAGATTGTTTCACCAAATTGGCACATTTCCTACCTTTCCCGAAGCTTCCTACGGCTGCCCAGATGGCACTACGTTTCTTGCATGAGGTGTATCGTCTTCATGGCCTTCCCGAGAAGATCCTGTCGGATCGTGGTTCTCAGTTCATTTTTTCCTTTTGGGACCAGTTGTGTCGTCATTTGGATTTACAGCGGGCTCTGAGTTCTGGATATCATCCCCAGACCAATCTGCAAACTGAGCGTACCAATCAAACTTTAGAACAGTACCTGCGATGTTACGCCAATGCCACACAGGACAACTGGTTGGACACAGCCGAGGTGGCATATAACAACGCCGCTCATTCTGCTACTGGACTCAGTCCCTTTGTTTGTTCGGCTGGACTGCACCACAAATTGCTGCCGGCTCGCCCTGTACCACCTAGTGCTGTTCCAACTGCTGATGCAATGGTGACCATCCTCCATGATCAACATCGTCTGGCGGCCAGTACCTTGGCAGAGGCACAAGAACGCATGAAGACTCAGGCCGACAAATGGCAGACCCCAGAATGATATGGTATGGTTGTCCTCCAAGAATCTTCCAGTGTGCAATCTGCCTGTGAAGTTGGCTCCTGTTACACTCACCTGGTTCCCAAAGAGGTGTCGATCGGACCCGGACTGCTGCGGTCTCCACCAGCGTGATGCGTAGTGAAGAGATGACAGTCTGGACTGGCCCGCCTAATCTTGTCTGCTGGACTCGTAGAAGTATTCTCCTGCAAGTGGAGAAAGGGATTTAGCCACCGGTGGACTTTAGTGATGGCCCCCCCAATTGTTCTCATTCTCCCCACTAATCACCTCCGATATCCCCTCTTGGTAACCTCACCTTATGTTTTTAAATGATGAGCTCTCCATCCTGCATGGCATGCAGGGGCGCGTAGATACCAGTTACTTCACTGGTTTGAAGGTACTGGAGGAGTTACGGAGGAATATTGACTCCAGTGTCTATAAAGTTCAAAGAGTTCAATATGTCCGATGTTCACTCTTGTTCCATTCCCTCGTTAGGTTGCAGCTGGGTCCAAAAGAATATTACCTGGAGGCAGCTGATGGTGTTCAGGTAAGATGCTGTATTACCAAACACTGTCCGGTAAAAGTTGCATGAGTTTAACTTGCTGTTTTCTCTCCCTTTATAGGTGCAGCATAGAAAGATGCAGCGAATTAAAGGATAATACCTCTGGTGGTAAAGCAGGTAAGCCTATGGTGGCAAAGAGATTGTCTTTGTCGGTTTTCTCAGCTCACCTTGTTATTCCTTTTGTTTTCCCACCAGGTGCTGGGTTTCGACGAAGAAAATGATGGAGGCAGGGCCGAGTTGAAAGATGCGGTGGACTGGTGAGTATAACGCGGCGCTGCTGCTGGCGAAGCGACGCGTGCTGAAATAATGTCCTTTCCAGGCTCGGAGATGTGCTGGGTCCGGAATCAGGTAAAGAATCAAATAATGTCCGTGATCTAACCACTTCTCCTTTCTTTTCCTTTTTTCTAGGAGCTCCGGATTCGAGGCGGGCTTGGCAGAAGACTGGATGCTGACTTGCAGACACAGTGAGCGCTACGCTGCTGGTTGCAGAATAACACGAAGCATGAGCTGCTGTTCGGGCGTGGTTTAAATAGCCTGCAAAGTAGTCACAGGTAAGAAGATCCCCAGAACCACATCTGAGTGAAAAATAGTCCCTGTAATAAAATAGTCCCATCCAGGCCTCACGTTGGCTTGGACTCATTTGCAGCATGGTCTGCATAAGGTAAGTAAAGTCTATGAGCCTGGCGCCTATGGCGCCAGGACTGATTTCTATGATGAGCCTGGTGCCTAAGGCGCCAGGACTGAATCCAAACAGCCCCCAGCCGGGGCTGTTGGGGTTTTAATGAGTATCTGGATGCCTGCTCCCGGGGCTGACGGACTTGATCCGGATGCCCGGGGGTAGGCATCATGACAGCTCCCCGTTACATTGGCCCCTTTTGTGTCACTAGACGTGTATCATCAGTGGCCTTTTGTTTGCAACTGCCCCGCTCCTGGCAAATACATCCTGTCTTCCATGTCTCCCTTCTGAAACCCTGTGTGCCCGATATTTTTGGTCGCACCTGTTCTCGCCCTGCCCCGGTAATGGTCCGAGGGGTCCCGGAATTTGAAGTGCAGGAGATCTGCGATTCACGAATTAGGCGTGGGGTGCTCCAGTTTCTGATCAGTTGGAAAGGCTATCCGGCTTGTGACTGTACCTGGGAACCTCGCTCGTTTGTGCATGCCCCACACTTGGTTCGCGACTTTTTCCTCCGCTACCCTTGGAAACCTGGTGCCCCGGGGTTGCCTGGGAGGAGGCATGGTGTCACGCCACTTACCTGCTATGGGGGAAGGGGTCCTCTAGTCCGGCGGTCTGCCTCTTGGCGGCTCTATCCGCGCTGGCATCTTCGCAGGTGCCCCTTGGCGCGAGCTCCCGGTTCCAGGGGCGCCACCATTGTGGGAGTACTGCACATGCGCGATTGTCAGCGTTCGAAGTCCTGCGCATGCGCAGTGAAAGGGGCTTGCGTTCCAAGCCTCGTTCTGGCTCTCGGGCCATAAAAGGGCTCCACAGGCTAGGAACCAACATGTCTCAACATGGTTGGTTTCCTGGCCGTGTAGTTCGCTCCTGGAGGCCCTGCCTGGTCTGAGCTTCCAGCCCTTGTTTCCTGCTCCTGCCGGAGTCTCTCTGTTCCTGTGCCTTGCTTCCTGTCCTGGTTCCTGCCCTCCTGTTCAGTCTCTGGCTCGCTTTAGGTTCTTGTGTTGCCCTGCCCGGTTCCTTCCCCTATCCTTTGTCCTTCCTGAGGTTCCTTGGTGCCCTCCTGGGTCCTCTTCCCAGTGGCTTGGGTTCTTCCCTCATTTGTCCCCTCATTGCCCGGCGGGTCCAATTTAGGGTGGTTTGCGTTCCATTCCATACTTGCCCCTTCTTTGCTCGGTGGGTCCGCCTACTTTACCTTCCTGATTCTCTCTGTCTTGTGCCCTGCCAGTACCTGTGCCTTAGACTATACCATCCTCAAGACATCACTGAAGTTTCGAAAATCTACCATCTCATAAACATTGGACAGCATCTGGCCTTCGGTCAGTGTTTAAACTGTCTTGACTTCACGATAATCAGAGAAGTGCTGTCCCGTGGCGTTGGGAGCTGATTCAGCCCTGTCCTGTCGTACATTGTCAAGGGAGGGATGGATTGGTACCCAGTGTCACTCATTCAGCTTGCGAAGATCCATCAACAGATTGGCAGCCTCATCTCCTCAATCCCCGGGAAGAAAAGGTAACCAGCGGGCTTGTGACACTTTGTATAACAAGCATACGTGGGGAAGGCCACGTGCTTCTCCACTTTTGACTTGCCCTCAGCTTACCACCAAATAGAGCTGCACAAGGAATCATGGCCATTGACATTGTTCGTGATGCATTTTGGTGCATTCTTTTTCTGTTGGATGCCCTTCGGCCTGGCCTCGGCATCAGCAGTTTTTCAAAGATTAATGCAGAAACTGTTTGGGGCAATATCTGGTGTCGAGTATTTTCAGGATGATATCTTAGTGTGGGGAAAGGACCGCAGAGAGCATGATAATAGCGTGTTGACGGTGATGGAAGTCTTGAAGGAGAGTGGTTTAACAGTGAAATGGGCCAAGTGTCATGTAGGAGTTCCGAGTGTGACCTATCTGGGACACACTTTGGACGAGAAAGGTATACATCCTAAGGAGGGCGTAGTAAAAGTGATGAAGGATGCATCCGCTCCGATTAACAAGGAGCAGCTTAGGTCTTTTATGGGTCTGACCAAATATTACGGTAGGTTTATTGCCTCTTATGCCGAGAAAACAGTAAATATGAGGGCTCTGTTGAAGAAGTGTGGTCAGAGAGTTGTCAAGAGGAATTTGAGAAGTTGAAAGAGGAGGTGGACCATGATCCATCTTTAGGATAATTTTCACAAAGGAACAAAACTGTGTTGACTGTAGATGCTAGTGAGATGGGCATAGGGGCAGTACTCGAACAATGGGATAATGGAGGATATCATCCCATAGCATTTGCCTCGAGAGTGTTGAGGGATGCTGAACAGGGGTATGCGATGATTGAAAGGGAAGCTTTGGCCGCAGTATGGGCTTCCAAACATTTCAGAACGTTCTTGTGGGGTGTTCTGTACATATTGAAAACTGATCATAAACCCCTTATGTATGTTTTGACCACCAAGGGTTTATCCAATGCTTCCCCTAGAATTTCGAGGTGGATGGGTTGACATGCAGGAATACAACTTTAGGATGGAATATATCACAGGGACCAAAAATGCTGTTGCTGTTTGTCGTGGTTGCCAAACTCAGCGAGCGAAGAGAAGGGTGGACAGGTAGATGAGGAAGAGTGTACCGTGGTAGCGGGTGTGTTTCCGGCAATTGACAAACAGGAGTGGGACAAGGAATGCGCTGCTGACTTTACTTGGTGAAAATTAGTGACACGCTTAAGCGTGGTGGTATTGACAAGGACTTGGACAAAGGATACGGTCATGTATGGTATGAGTTGCCAGGGGGCCTGTGGGGTGTTACTAGAGGCCAGAGGCTGGTACCACCCTTAAATTTAAGGTGCAGGTTAGTAAATCTGGCCCATGAGGGGCATTTGGGGACATCATTAACAAAAAGGAGGCAGAGGAAGTCGTACTTGTGGCCCGTAATGGACAGCGATGTGGAGGTGGTTGTAAAGGAATGCGTTGTATGTGCGGTTAGCAACAACAGTAAGGCGCCCAGGGTGCAACTGACATGTCCAGTCAAGGTACCTGGAGAGGTATGGTCAAAAGAAGTGGTCGACATTATGGGACCGATGGACATGTTGGGTAATGGCCTTAAGTTTTTAGTGGTCCTTGTGGATTACACCTCGAGGTGGGTGGAGGCAACCGCATTAGAGAGTGTGACTGCAGAAAAGGTGGTGGCATTCCTCAGCAAGGTGTACCGGCAGGGATTGTAACCAACAATGGGGTGCAATTCCTTCCTGAGTATATGCAAGAGTTTATGAGGAACCTGGGGATATGTCACCATAGAACTGCATTATACAACCCTGCTGCAAACGGGTTGGTGAAGAGGATGAATAGGTTCGTAAAAGGTGCTGTGCAGTTAGCTTTGTCGAATGGTTTGTGTAGGAGGGATGTCTTGTCAGAGGCTCTCAAGGCTTATAGGAGTATGCCTTCATTGGTTACGGGATGTTCACCATTTGAGCTGGTGAGGGGCAGGAAGCCAGGGTCTACATTAAGAGTTGCTGCTCCGTGTGGAGACATGCATACTGATGTAGACATGCAAGAGGTGTTAACAAGAGTTTGTCAGAGACAGGAGAAAGTCAATCAGGCATGTGGGGGTGGGAAACCCCTCTCTGTGTCTGTGGGCGATCATGTACAGATTAAGAATCCCAGACATGTGCTCAAGGGGGCCAGTGTTTATATGGATCCCCGACGCATTGTAAAGGTGGACCGGGGGTATGTGAAGTTGGATGACGGCTCCAGGTGGAGCAAAAGGCGGGTTGTTGTGGTACAAAGGGAGATGGAGGTGAGGCTGTGTAGTGTGGCAAACATGGGAAATGTTTTTGACGCCTTTGTGTGTGGAGGTGAGAGGAGGCATGGTGGCAGTGAGGGGCAGACTGGTCCTGAGAGGGGTGATGGTCTGGTTGGGTTCGGGAGTGGAGGTGCGGTCGTGGTCCGAGAGTGGTGAAGAGGTACCCGTTAGCTGTGTGGGCTATCCCATGGGTAAAAGAATGCTGCCTGTCAAGTTTAAGGATTACGTTTTGGGGGTGCCAAGATTTTAACTGTCCACGGCAGTTCCGTGAGCGTGTGGGCGGGGTGCGTAGTGTGCGTGTGGGGTGTGTCTTAGTGGAATCGGAAATTCCATGTCATTGTGGGGTCCTGTTATTGTTCTGTTAATTTTTTATAATTGCTAGAGGGGGAGAAGTGTTGTAATGTTATGTGTTGGAACATTGGAACCCTGGACGTAGCCTCAGGCTGTTCACCTACATCCAGGGTTCCAGGTTCGATGTTGGGCAGTTGGAGAAGCTGCCTGCTGGGTCTGGGATTTGCTGCCAATAAACTACGTATCTAACCCCTACCTGCCTACTTCGCTTTTCTACACACAGCCCATTTCTTCATGATTCGATGCTGCGATTCACATGGTAACCGCAGTAAAGATCACACATTGTTATTAGCACATGCAAATAGTTATTGACCCCTTAGCCAATCGGAATGTTTAGAGTGCAAACAAGAACTACTGTTAGTGACTGCATTCTAAACATTCAGTCTTTCAAAGCAGAAGGGAAACAATGCAATTCTCAGGCAAGAACAAGACAATTCCCTAGGGGAACTCTTTTGGCTGCAACACAAAAGAGAAAGCTTTGTAATTCACTTTCTAATAGAGAAACCATTTTGTTCATATTAAACCTATTACAGTTCAACCAAATTGCAAATAAAATTCTTAAGATAAATTGTAGTATTTAAATAAAATGGTTATTAACTCAGTTTGTTGATTTACTTGTCTCAGTCTTAAAGCATCATGCTTAAATTCACCAAGAAAACTGCAAAACACATTGCTACTATGGCATGCCAATAGCCTTATTATCCTCAGGAGGGGTGATGATCCATTGTGATAATGACCCGTCCCCACCTTAAGGCCCTCTGCGTCATTACGCAATAACGACGCCTCATTCAGTCTAAAAGGCTATATTTTTAGGAACTGGCAACTTTTCTACTGCAGGTCTAAATGCTCTAATCCCTCAATCATCAGAGAACATAAGTTTAGCTTTCATCTCACTGAAATCGAATTGCGACAACCCCTTCTTTGGCTGGAATGTGCCACACCAAGAGAGCATTCAGCTGGTGGCATTCACCCGACCAAATCAAGCATCACGTTAACTCATAAACAGTAGGCCAGCCTTCCACCATGACATTCCTAATGAGGCGGACCCTGAATCAGTCACATGGCGCGATGCATAACACACCTAAGTCAGTAATCCTCGATCACAAACGTCCTTTTTGCAAATTCTAGAAACTATACTATAAGGTTTTAACCCACTCATTTTAGGGAAGACTTTTACTAGATAAAAGAATGGGAGTTGGTGAGAAAGTAATGCTGCTTACCTGTCTGTGATCCTATGTAACTTTGGCCTTCATGTAGGTTGTAGCATCTGCATTTGCTACAGTTATGGTTTACGCAGGAAGGAAAGCCACTATAATACCTTTGCATCTATACTTACAATCCCAGTGGCCACTTGTTTTCTGGTGTCCTGATCTCACTATCCTTACTTCCATTCCTGTGCCCCTTAGGATGCTCTCTAGATATAATTCCATCCTGCCACAAGTACTACATCCTCCCACCCAAATGCTTTAATTCCAAGCCTCTTACATTGCTGTCCAAACTCTTCTTCTGTGCACTTTGGTTACATGGCTGGGCCAACTTCTTCCACTGTGCCAAACTTTATGGCAATTCTTACTGCACCCACTTATTTATTTTATTGCTTACTTGTACAATAAGAAAATACTGTTTCAAAGCACCCGCAGGGAGTGAGCAAGGGTGGGGAAAAAACCACAATATTTAAGAGCAGAGGGGGGGGCAGTTGGAGGGTAGAAGGGACAAACCTATGCCCTGTGAGTACTCAGAACGTGCAAGTGCAACAAGGAAGAGGCCAGAGTAAGTGCTCGAGAGTCCGAGCTCATGGGTGAGCCACAGATGAAGTGCTAGGAATGTTGAGTGCTACGTTGACTGAGGCCACAGGAGGTGTAAGTGCGAACCCCCTGAGTGGAAGGTGTGCAGATGCCAGTGCTGTGGATATACAGGAATTGGGCATGATTGGTGTGGGAGGTCAGGGCCCTGAGGATGCATAAGGGCCTAGGACACTGATCACAGCAACTGTGGGATTAGCAGAGGAGGAGAGAAGAAGGGAAGGAGGAAAAGAGGATTCTTAAGGCGCTACCGGATTTTGAGAAGATCCTCCTCAAGGTGGAGGGAGAGGGAGAGGTGCACAACCACCTACTCTCTGTTTAGCAAAACGCTTTACACACAGAGTTGGTGCCAGAGGAACGTAGTGGTCTAGAGGGAGAGTATTTAGTGAGATAACTTATCACTCAAACAATACACACTCCCATTACTCTTCCACGCTTACTTCAATTCCACCCTATGCCACTCATAAAACCCATCATTATTTTTGATTCTCCTACTGTCAAAGCTTTTGGGTCACAAAGTATTCTGAGTGGAAATGGCAGCATTTGGGTAAACAAAACACTGAACATAATAAGTATTAACAACAGAGTGATTTATTAGGGACCAAAATGAGAAGGGAAATAGGAGAATAAACATAACCAAGTTTGTCCAAGTAATGTCTTTGTTCTTGGCCTCAGAAAAGGTATGTTCCACCTTGGATAAAAAAAATAGCAGACCTGCAGTGAGTTCATCATCTGCCTTTTCAATGGGCTGATGAACACATTCGTCAAATTTCTCCAAATAACTATCACTTTATTCAGTTCAATGTACCTAAGACGTAGACACACAGATTTGGAAGGCTAGTTGATCAAAAGCGCAGCTGCTGAACTGATCGCTGTTGTGCACTTGTAACCCTTTCAGTGCCACAGTCATAAAATAGGTCACAGTATCTGCGTGCAGATCCTCAAAAAGCACATGCTTAGGAAAAGGCCAGCAAAGATTATTTGCTGCTTGGTATCAAATCAAGCCTTTCCAAACAAGAGAGGAATATACTATAGCCAGCAGCACAGAGCGGACATCCTCATGTTCCATCAAACAAATTCCAAGCTTTGTGAGGCGTGTATTCTCCGGAAGAACCCGGGGCGCCTCCGCAGCTTCCGCTGCTTCCTCACCATCATCAGATTCTGAACTTGACTCTGCTTGCTCATTTATCGGTCTACCCGACTCATCAGCTTTTACAGCAACAGCCATGGCACTGTCTTCTCCAGTGGACATGTAAATATGTGATTCAGGAACACAAACTGTTGTAGTGTCAACTTCATTAGAAAGGCGGCATATAGTGTTGGTTTCAGCTGCGCCGAAAGGTTTATCTGCAGCCCGACTACAAGAATCTCTACGTTTGTCCAGTTCACCCTGAACACTGGCAACACTGGCAGTGTTTGATTCATCAGTATTGGCAATGTGCTCATCTTCAAGGTTGATACAGCACTCAATGATTAATTCAATCACTTCTTTAGTCAGCCATTTGAGCTGCTTTGATGGGACTTTCAAGGACCCATTGGTTCCAACTGCACTTTTATCTGGATTAGAGTTGCAGTGCTGGTCAAGTATATTCCACTCATGAGAGAGTCTTGCATGAAGAGGTGGCAGGAATGCCCCCATAATACAGGGAACAAGGGTTTCATAGTACTCCGGTAGAGAGGAGTGCACCAAGGGCTTTAAAAAACTACAGAACAAGTAGCCTGTAATGTGGAACCAGGTTTTCAAAAACAAAATAAAGAAGTTTGTTACAAAGGTTCGGAATGGTGTAAAACCCTGCTTCAATGATGAAGCTGCATACCCCAAAATGCAAAAACATGAAACATACATGGTGCTGAAAAAATAATGAAGTCTTTCCAGTGCCGTTTTATATTCTGGTGGATCAAAAGTGCAAGTAGTCTTCACTTCCAGGAAATCAAGAGCCCTGGCAAATAGGTTATTCATCTTCGATACTACTGTTGGTAGAAAGAGCTTATGTTGGGTCCTAATGAGAACAAACACATTGTAAAGAAGTTTCAGTACCTGTTCAGCGCAGGGGTTACGGAAAATTGTTTCACCATCAGGCGTAACTCCAATTACAAATCCTCCAGCCTCAGCATTTCTCAGATAAGCTGGACAACACGACCATCTCAATACTTCAAGAATGGTGGAAAGACAATGGAGAATACCTGAACGGATTGGGTCCATGGGATTTTCCATAAGAGCATCGGTAATATTGAGATCAGCACCCACATAGGAGACAAGCGCTTCAGGTTCAGCCAATGCCCTTCCCATCTCTTCCAACAGCCAGATTGAGGAGACTGGGACCAACAGTTCCTCCAGGAAAGCTTTCTGTTGCTTATAATCCATGAGCTGGTTAATGAGTACAACCATTGCCCCAAAAAGGGTGTTTTTCTCTATCTGCGTCAGTTGGAGAAGCTCCTTGCACAACAGCTGCTTTACGT
The DNA here is from genome assembly GCF_040938575.1 of Ambystoma mexicanum. Lineage (NCBI taxonomy): Eukaryota > Metazoa > Chordata > Amphibia > Caudata > Ambystomatidae > Ambystoma > Ambystoma mexicanum. The sequence goes on from NC_090929.1 coordinate 291,587,305, forward strand.
GGTTAAAGAACATTTCAAAGTCAAACATAACTTTGTGTGCCCTTTCTCTGCAAATCTTATTGATAAGGATGCAGGCATCTCTTCTCGCAACCTTCAGAAGTCGCCCTTCTGGAGATCTGATATCTGATCTGTTGAATAACTGCAAGTAATTTTGTGAGAACTGAGGAGACACTACCAGGTTTAAAATTAAGGAATGGCTGGAAAACGTCTAGAAGGTTTGGAACAAATGCCAAGATAGTAGGATCTTTGGTCTCAAAAATCAGGAAAGATTGAATAAACTCCACTGCATCACTTTGCAGAAGAGCAGCATCATTTTGCAGAAGAGCATCGATCTGCGGACTTTGAATCGTATTTCCGACAATAATCTCAATAAAGTACACCAAAGCTTCCCACTGCAAGTAGGAGTGAGACGAGACGGTATTCACGTTGCCCGGTTTCTTTACGTTTTCCAATGGAACATCAACTGAAGAGGTGAGCTGTTGCTTCAAACAACTAAAGGCAGTTTCCAAACACTGCTTTGGATAAAGACGGCAGGCCGCACCGATCACCTTCTTCTGCTCATCACGGAAAGTTCTCAAAAACATAGAAAAGGCTTCGTCAGTGGCAAAGTCCAAGCGTGAATATTCACATTTGAGGCTGTTATTTTTGGAAGGAAATTCCACCTTCATTAGGTTTATATTTGCAACAAGAAGATATTTTGGGAGCATAGCCAGCAGATCAGAATTACAACTTAAAGCTGCATGACTGAAAAACACCCTCCATGTGTTCTGAGTTAAGGAGCTCAGGAACTGGCTGCAAGGTAATGTGAAAGCATGTAAAGAATTAAGATATTCCGCGAATGTTAAAAGGTATTTTGACATTCCAAGCGGTGACATAAGGAAAAAAGTTCTCACCGAAAACGCAAAGGAGTTGGCATCGGCTTTTCAAGAAGCAATAGCCCCTCTCTGTCAGTGCATCTTCAGGTGCAGTCAGTGGGAAAGGATAAATGATTGGTGCAACCTTATCCGCAAGCGCAACAATCGGATGCTTATTGCCGGGAATCTTACTTATCCTTTTAACAGCTAAGATCAGTATCTCTGCAGCTTCCAGCTGAAAACCCGACTCACTCTGAAGGCACCACAGCGAATCCAAGAGCTGGCATTCGTACATAGTGATGTACTCCGAAGGCACCAAATCAAGGAATGCGGTTAGAAAATTGAGGGCTGTGATTATCAAGCGGCAGCGGGACACGTGCGCTAGCACTTCGAGACACCGTTTCTGTGCTTGGTAGTTCTGGACGTAGTCTTTAAGTACACTCCGCACTATTCCCAAGGCGAACTGGCTCTTATTTTTCAGCTCGAAATCCTCTTGCTTGCTAAGATTCCTCTCACACCATAGCATTGTGTCCTCTGCCAACCTTAACATACTGAGCATAACCAGTTCGGTCTGTGTGGCTTCTTGCCGACAAACACTGTGCATTTCCGTAAACAGGACAGATAGATCCAACCAACCTGTTGCCCAGTATCTTTTGATAATGTTTACCAGAATACGCACAAGAGCCTCTTTAATGCAGGTCTCCTCTTCTAAAATGGGTTTGGTCCCAGAGGCTACCAGGCCCATGACCCTAACCTTCAGGGACTTTCTCTTGTCCAGCGAGAGTGTCCCAAAGAGCCATGACGTGGTGCTCTACTAACTGAAGCCCATAATACCGGACTGGCGTGCTCTGGGTTTTCTCTGCCAGCTTCAACCCGCAGGGTGCGCAGACATCGGATTTGTCTTTTACATCATCGCAAAACTGCTGAGCTTCGTTCCGCTGTTGGGGGCTGGAGGTGGGGCCCATAATTATGGTCACAGCATCTTTGAGCACGTTACAAATAAATTCGACTTGGTCAGCTTCCATTTTGCAGGTTCGCAAAGAAAAGGTAGTGTCAAGTTCCCACTTCCCATCTGGGAAACGGGCCGTAGAAACTACCGCCTATTTCTCTACACGTGACTTTCAGCACATTGTATTTCCATCTGAGAAAGGGACCTAAGAAACAAAGGTCCCCTTCGCAGATGGCAACTAGTATCAACCCAAACACAGCAACCTTCAAGAAACCTTCAGCGAAGAACCACAACAAACAGGAGAAACCGAACCCAAGCAGTCACGTGGGTCGCGTAGAGCACGCTCGGTAGTCGAGCCCACTGTGCATCGCTGGGAGTTGTAGTCCTTCGTCTTTGGGCCCGGCCCGTGAGTCATAGTATTTGTTATTCTCCAGCTGTCAACAACGCTGTGTGTGGAAAACCGCAGTCTTCGAGAATCAGGCCTACAGTGATGGCGATTGAAGCAGAGGACCGTCGTTTCCATATCTGTATTGTATTTGACATCTTCAACAAGCAATAGCCCTTGCACTTTGGGACTTGTAGTTACGTATTTGTACTTCTAGCTTGTTTTGGCTAAAAATCCAGGACCAGTGGAAGCAGAGCACTCGAGTTTCAATGGGCATGGCGAGAAGGCTATCCAGTTCTGTTTTGCTTGGAATTATGGGGCTTGTATTTTTTTCAAAATTTCAAATCGAAAAGAAAAAAAAGTCTCTCAGCATAAAAAGGGAAAACACAAGACCCAAAGGCCAGCTCTTGCACGGCCGTGCACAGAGTGGAGTGCACCAGTGCAAATTTCAAGTGTCCAAAATAACACTCTCAGATCAGCATTAAATATCCCTCTATTCAACCACGTCTCAGCACTCAGCATAGCTCTCAACTCACGCGCTTTTGGCGGGTGTCACCCGCCTTGTAAAGGGCTCACTCACCCGCCAAGCCTCCTGCATGCCCATTCATTCCAATGGGCGTCTCACCCGCCAAAAACAAAATCGGGTGATTTCACCCACCATTGCAACACAAATGGTTGAGAGTTATGACTCAGACTGGCTTCCAGTGCGTGACAGAATCACTGTAGGAACACTAGTCATCACTCATAAGTCTCTGTCCAACACAGCGCCAAAATACCTGGCTGACAACTTTACCAGGAGCCAATCCACCAGACACACCAGATCTAATTATTTACATTGCCTTAACATTCCATAATGCATATTACAAAAAGCAGGTGGATCTAGCTTCCCCGTACTAGCGGCCAAGCTGTGTAATGCCTTTCCCACCATCCTTAGAGCAGTACCACCATTCTGGTCCTTCAGAAACAGCGCAAAAGCATGGCTCTTTAGCAACTTTGTAGATCCGCTCTTTGTATACAAACTCCCCAAGCATATGTGGCCACTGTTCCCAAACTGTAATGTATGATACCCTCCCCATCTCACTTATTCTGCCACCTGATTCTCAGACTCGCTATGTAACTCAAGTCAACTGCCATTTTCATCTTCTCTTTAACTGTATGTAATTTAATTCAATTGCTATCTGTCTTGTTTCTGTAACTATGTTCTCAAATTCTATGTCAAGACCGGAGGCTCGGATTATGCTTTCTCCACAACTTTACTGTTCAGCAGCAAAGAAAAACAGTACCAAATGAACATGAATACAAATCTAATAAAAACTACAATAACCATGTTTTTTGAGATTTCGTAGTCCATTTCAATTGGTCCTCGAACTGACCATGTGACAAGTCCATTAACCAATAAACACAGTCCTCAGTACACAAAACTCCTGTCTTTTTTCCCTTCCTCCTCTTTCTTTGCTGCTCGGCAGCGAGTTAAGTACAATTTTGTTATTTCTATATAGTGTGTGTGTGAATGTGATTTTGACTACTTTTAGCACGCGAATGACACGCGGATTGTTTATGTGATTGGCGGAGCATATCCGCTAAGTGCAGGCGGCTCCAGGGAGTTGTGGCCGCGACGGGGCTGGGGCACCGGCGGCCGCAGCTCCTCTGACCCGTCAGAGAGGGCACTGTATAACGGAAGGGAGAGCGCGACGGGACCGCGTAGTTCCGGCGGTCTCTCCTTTGTTTTCATTACGATTTCGATCTGTTGGTGATACGCACGAGAGATTATTTACTCCAGCGAAAGCTTTATATTAAAAATACGAGTTGCCACAGCACGCATCGTACGAATGTAGCGTCCTGTGGAAGAACTCAACAGCGCCCCTGCAGGCTGTCAGCTGATACCGCACCTCATACGGGCACAGTCCCAGGTAAAACCTGTGTTAATATCAGCATTATATCTGTGATATAATCAGAACCAGGGAGATATTATCAAATTACCTACAATCTCGTACTGAGAAGCCCTGGTATATATTTGAATACTAATATTCATAACATAAATACTCCCCAGGGCCTGAGAATCATGAGCTCCTCCAGTGATGAGGGGAAGGCTAAAGAGGAACCATTCAGACATGACTGATGTTTTCCAGAAAGCCCTGGGGGCTTCACTGGGACATAATCCTCAGCAAATAGCGCTGATGGAGGATTGGCTCCGATTCTCTCAGGGTCTGGAGAAGGTCGAAGGCCTTAAGGCACTTATGAAATCTAAAGGGAGCAGTAAATCAGCCCGTAGGGCGGAAGAAGCCCACACCCCCCGGGCTCCCCACCGAAGAAGAAAGGTGGTAAAAGGAAGAGAAAGGGTAAGGCGGTGCCTAGCAGGGGACGCGAGTCATCTTCTTATACATCAGAGGAGGATGAGAAAGATTGGGAGGAAGAATACCCTGAAGATGAGGAAGTGTTATCAATATCCTCATCAGGGGATGAAAACCATGAGGCGTTAAAGAAAAGGAAGGAGGAGGAAGATGGTGCTGATGAGGAGGATTTCGATCTGGAAGCACTAATACATCCCAGATCGTCAGAATGGGAACCTCCCAAAAGAATTACAACATACTTAAGAAAGCGCCTCAGGGCGCCTCTAGCCAAAGAGGCTAGAAGCAAGATGAGGGCGGAATGCCCCAGACCACTCCTCCCCGAACGTGCGGCAGACACACCTGGTATAGATGAGAAGATAATAACTTTTATGAGCAAGTTTACAAAGGATGTGAGGAAGGGTCTTGACAGATCCTGGCGCTCATGTCAGGATAAGATGCTTGATATGACTGGACCCCTCACAAAGATTCTCCAGATGGGAGAAGAAGCGAAAACAAAAGGAGAGCCGATAGACCTGGCAATTCTTATCGAATGGGCCCAAAGGGCGATATGCATGTTGGGGAATGCTAATCATGCTATAACCACGGAAAGGAGGAGATCTTTGTTAGTAAAGATCGACCTTAAGTTAAGCGAATTAGCCTCCTCTGAATTTGCCACATCGGCGAAGGGAAAGCTATTCGGGGACTCCTTTATCAAGGAGCTCATCAAATTCGTAAATTCCTACGCTGCCTTGGATAAGGCTCAAGCCTCACTTAAGAGGGTTTTCGGGAGGCAGATTTTTGGACGGGCCAGCAGAGGAAGGGGTAGTTCGGCTGGCCGGTTCCAATACAATCGATCCTACCAGGACAGAGCTTAATGGAGAGAACAAGAGGACCGTAAACAGACACCTTTCTTCCCATCAAGGGGTAGAGGAAGAGGCAGAATCTGGCGAGGGGAACGTCAGCTAAATAACCCAGGTGAGAATAACATTCTCGCGTACAAATACCCTAGAAGTAGGGGGGAGGACGGCTCAATTTTTACAAAATTGGTTGAACATATCGGGGGATTGCTGGGTAATACAGACAGCTCAAGGTTTTTATATAGATTTTCTAGATACACCACATCAGGTAAAACCACCAAAAAGGTTATTGATGAACAGGAAAGACGAGAGCTTGCTGGAAAAAGAATTGAGAGGGCTGGAAAGCAAAGGAGCTATTCGACCTGCATCAGGTCAGACTGGAGGTTACATAAGCAATATGTTTCTAGTAAGAGGGAAGCACAAGACAAGACCCATCATAAACCTGAGAGGTTTAAACGGTTACGTGATGTACAAACACTTCAAAATGGAAGGGATACATCTGTTAAGGGATACCCTGATTCAGGGTGATCAGTTAGCCAGGTTAGACCTAAAAGACGCATATCTGACTATTCCCATAGCAGAAGAACACTGTAGATTTCTGAGATTCATCTGGGGAGAATCAACATGGGAGTTCCGATGCCTGCCTTTCGGCCTGGCATCAGCACCATGGTGCTTCACCAAGATGATGAAACCAGTGGTATCACATCTCAGAGCGCAGGGGATAAGACTTATAATATATCTGGACGACATATGTCTGATGTGCCAGGAGAAGGAGACCCTGATAGCGCAGGTACAGGTAACAATAGACTTGTTAGAGAGTCTGGGTTTTGTGATAAATTGGGAGAAATCCAGTGTAGTACCTACTAAAGCGATGGAATTCCTGGGTTTCATAGTGGACTCAATCCAGGGAACTCTCAGTCTACCCCTTCACAAGGTTAACGATATCAAGAAACAACTGAGGCACACTCTAGCGAAGGGAGAACTCTCATTGAGGGACATTGCGAGACTGGTGGGCCGACTGGCGGCATCAATACAAGAAATCTTCCCAGGACCTCCACACTACAGGGCACTCCAGAGGTTGAAGATATATCACCTCAGGAGGGGCGCTTCATATGAGTCAAGAGTGACTATCTCACAAGAGGTGAGAGAGGAGTTAGAATGGCGGCTCATTCATATGGATGCATGGAACGGGAGAGCAATATTTGGTTCATCCCCGGACCTGATCATAGAATCTGACGCCAGCAGATGGGGCTGGGGAGCCCGATGCGGGAACCTGTCGACGGGGCAGGTAGTCGGATCAGGAGACGAGCCTCCACATAAACTGCCTGGAGATACTGGCAGGGTCCTTTGCAGTGAAATGCTGGACCCAGGAGAGGATTCAATGCTGCGTTCTGTTAAAAATGGACAATGTCTCAGCAGTCAGATACATCAACAGACTGGGAGGGACAAGATCCAGAATACTAGCAGAACTAGCGAAGGAATTCTGGGAACTCTGTCGGGAGAGAAGAGTTTCAGTGAGGGCGGAGTATCTACCAGGCCAACAAAACGAAGTGGCCGATTGGAACTCCAGATACCTCAGAGACACCAGCGATTGGAAACTGGACGAAGGGGTGTTTCAGGAACTGATGTCTCGTTGGGGTCCATGTCAGATCAATCTGTTTGCATCGAGACTGAACAGGCAATTACCCCGGTTCTTCAGCTGGAGACCGGACCCAGAAGCAGAAGCGACGGATGCATTTCTGCAGTCATGGGGCCAACAGAAGAACTATGCGTTTCCTCCCTTCTCCATGATAACGAGGACACTAGCTCAAGTGAGACGTCAGAGAGCATCTCTAATCCTAATTACACCGGATTGGAGAGGTCAGGTGTGCTTCCCCAGTTTACTGGAATTGGCTCATCAGAACCCAGTGGCTTTACCCAACATAGAATTAAACATTCAAGACCCCAGAGGCCTCAGTCACCCCTTGGTGGGGTCAGGAGGACTCAATCTCTTAGCGTGGGTGTTTTCAGGGGATCTTGGGTTAGGCCAGGACTATCGGATGAAGCTGAAAACATCATTAACGAATCCTGGGCCCCAGGGACACACAAGGCTTATAGATCAGCTTGGGTTAGATGGAGTAGCTGGTGTTTGGAGAGGAACATTCATCCCGATGGAACAGATGTAGTTCATGTGGCAAATTTTTTAGCGCAGATGGCAGCCCAGCGAAAGGTGCATAGAACCATTAACACGGCCAGGTCGGCGATATCGGCAGGACATCCTAGAGTTGAAGGCTTAGCGATTGGGGAACATCCACTAATCTGTAGACTTTTAAGAGGGGTAAAGATGATCAAACCTCCTACCGAGATATATAGCCAATTATGGGATGTAGACAAGGTCTTGAGATTATTTTTATCATGGCCAGATAATCAGGATCTGACACGTAAGGCAATTTCAGGCATGTAATTTTAGCATGTAAGAGATCCTCTGACGTTAGAGCCCTGGAGATTAATAGGAAGAGTATATCACCTAACGGAGTGACATTCCTTATAACAAAGAGGACCAAGACAGGGTTGAGATCGATTTCCTATGAGTTTTTTCCAAATCAACCAAAATTATGTCCAGTCAGATGCTTAACGGCACACAAAGATATGACGAGGGAAGTAAGGCCCCAGGGGGTAACACAATTACTAATAGCAATTTGTAAACCATTTAAAGCGGTTAGGCCGGCTACCATAGCTAGATGGCTTAGATGGGTGATGGTACAAGCAGGCATCGATATTGAGAGATATGGTGCTCATTCAGCTAGAGGAGCAATGGCTACTAAAGCTTATAACATAGGGGCCAGAGTAGAGGACATTATGAGGTCTGCGGATTGGTCGAATGAATCGACTTTCAGAACTTTCTATTTTAAACCCATGGAAAGTGCAACATTGTTAGTGGTAAGTAAGCTTTGAACAAGCATAATCCGAGCCTCCGGTCTTGACATAGAATTCAGATTTTCCACACATTCGTTACAGAAAGTCATAATTCTATTAAAGACACGGAGGCGAAGGATTATCCCACCCGATCAATCGTATGAATGAGATATTTACATGTCATGTATTGTTGATATTGATGTTTAAGGAGACATGCAGGATGTATAATAATATTAATATAATATTTATGAAGAAATTGTTAATGCTCAATGTGGATACAAATTATTTAATATATAGTTGAGTTGTACGATTGACCTACCCTATTTTCGGTCTATAGTCACCTCTCTAATTTATATTTCTATAGGGATGGCGACGGACATCAAACAATCGGGAATATGAACTAGGAGAAGAAAAGCCAAAGATGTTCAGAACTCATCCTCGCAAGAACGAAGAAAGAGGAGGAAGGGAAAGAGGACAGGAGTTTTGTGTACTGAGGACTGTGTTTATTGGTTAATGGACTTGTCACATGGTCAGTTCGAGGACCAATTGAAATGGACTACGAAATCTCAAAAAACATGGTTATTGTAGTTTTTATTAGATTTGTATTCATGTTCATTTGGTACTGTTTTTCTTTGCTGCTGAACAGTAAAGTTGTGGAGAAAGTATAATCCTTCGCCTCCGTGTCTTTAATAGAATTATGACTTTCTGTAACAAATGTGTGGAAAATCTGAATTTAAGCGCCTATATAACTTAGGGTTAAGTGTGCTCTATAAATAAACTAAACTCTGCTGAGGGGACAGGGTCAAAGTGGGGGGGGGGGACTAAAGTGTACAACGTTGCCTTACTTCTCAGGGCAACCCATCATTGTTCCCTTACTTTATGCGACCCACAGTACCACAGTACCTGTTCCAGGACAACAACCTTGAAAGATACTCTTTATTAATTTTTTTTGTTTGTTTTTTTTTCCTTCATCCCCATTGGGGACTAGAACCTGAGCCCTGCTGGTATCATGCCAGTGTAACATTGCACCGTGCTATCTCACAGATGATGGAACATTATTATTTCTTTCAATAGGCTGCTTGGGATACAAAATCCATTTCCAAGCAGTCAAAACATCCAGCTTGATCCCGATCTGCGTTTAAATTACTGTACACTCAGACTTGTTAGCAGGCAATGGGAGGGGTGTGTCTGTGGCTGGCCATGTTCTTTAAGAGTTGTGAAAGGAGGATGGTGAAGGGGAGACTGCATGAAGGTGCATGCTGCGTGGGACAATGACACACTAATGGATGCTATTTAAATGCATTTTTTAAAACTTTGTTTTCTTCAGTTTTGCTAGAACCGTTGTAAAAGACAATGTTGGAGGGTGGAGTGGAGGCAAGGAAGGACCCAGGTATGGGGTTTGAATGGGGGAGTGAGCAGAAAAGGGGGCGGGGCAGAGGGAACATAGTTCCACTACTTTTTTTTACACTTCAACCACTGTTAGCGGATCAACCATAACATGTGGCTATTTGGCAGCTATGATCAGTGCTGCAAAAGCAAATAAATGACTTGGGATTTCCATGATTCTTCCTCGTTTCAGTACTTACCTTTGCAGCCCTGCCTCCACCACAGAAACCTCTGTTTTTTGCTGAGGTATTATTTTACCTCCTACTTACCCACAATCCCTTAGTTACAATTTCCCATGCCGGATCAGGGGACCTTTCACACCCAGGGTGGACGTGGAAGGTAGGGTAAGTACTGTGACGAGGAAGAGTAGGACTACGAGTAATCATGATCACTGATAAGTAATTGGGGCATTACCTCCACATTGCCCTTTATCGTCCCAGGACTTAACTTGAGGTGTACCCAAGCAGTAATCTGTGGAATGGACACAATGAGACAATCAACAACTCTGAGTGATGCTGCATCCCATATCCACATTTCTTAACATAACACCAAGGATAATCAGAACCTGTCAAACTGAAAGCACCCACACCCTACAGGAGCAATGCCTGTGATTATCTGTGTTCAATCTATAATGCCTTCCTTTCCTCACCTTCCCCCAGAAGCTCACTGTCTCCAGAGCCCTGGTTCTCTCTATGCTGGACTATTGTAACAGCCTCTATCTAAATCTGCCTGCCTCTACTCTCCGCCCTCTGCAGCTTATCCAGAACAGGACTGCGAGACTTGTCCTTGGCCTCAAGCCCAGGGATCGTATCTCTCCAGGACTGAAATCTCTGCACTGGCTCCCAGTGGCTGCAAGGATTAAATTCAAAACCCTCTGCATTGTCCACAAGACCTTCCGGGGATTGGGGCCGAAATACCTTCAACTCTCTCTTCCTAAATATCTTCCTTCCCGAGCTCTTCCCTCATTCGCCTTCAACTCCCTCAGGGTCAGTCGCTTCTCCGAGCAACGAGTTGGTGGTAGATCTCTCTCTTCGGCAGGAGCCTCCCTCTGGAACAGCCTTCCTGCCTCCCTGAAACTTGAGGAGAACCATCTCCGGTTCCGGAAGCACCTCAAAACCTTCCTCTTTGCTTCTGCTTTCTCTCTTCCTCTCCCTTGCTGATTCCTGGCTGAAACTGCACTGGTTACATGGCCACCCTCTCTGCTCACAGGCCCGGCCCTGCCAGTTGCTCACCTGCACTGCCTCCCTGGCAACCCTGCACTTGGAGACTGTTTCTGTATCCCTACAGTCCCCCTACCTGCACTTATGCCTGCACTTACCTTGCACTTGCCACTAGCTGGCTGTTTATTTATTCTTATCCTTCTATCCCATGTACTGCACTTTCCCCTCTCCCTGCACCCTCGCACTTTTCCCTTTCCCCCTTCCCATGCACTTGCGTGATCCGAATGACACCTGGCCTAGTAGGATCGTTATCTGTCTTCCCCTGTTCCCCCTCCTTTGCGTCGTCGCGCCTTGAAACACTTGTGTATAGGCGCGTTATAAATGCCATATCATATCATAACAAATGTGTTTGAATCTGCCCAGTGGGCAGGTTTACATATCTCCTGTAGGGAAACCCCTTCAGTGTCTGCCCAAGCAGCCGCCATGCCTCAACTGGATCGCTCCAGCACATGTTCAGGAATGGGCAAACCAGACAAAACATAGGCCATAGAAGTAATAGTCTGGAGCCAGCGACTGATTGACACCACTGAAGCCTCCCTGCCTGCCTCAGCCGCACCAAAGGTCACCAAGAAATGGTCCGATTTCCTTAAGACCAAAGTTCTAGTAAGATGCTTCAGGAATGCCCACCTCAGGTCGATGGGAGTGCCATCCTTGTTCGGGTGTTCTGAGGTCGTCAAAGAAAGCAGAGAGAGACACGTCTTGAGAGCTGCAAAACTTGGATACCATTTTAGGGAGAAATGTAGGGTCACATCTCAACACGAATGCCTCCAGGAGAAACCGAAGAAAGGGAGATCTACACAAAAGGGCCACAATTTCTCCTAGCCTACGAGCAGAAGTAATGGCAAATAAAAACACTGTCTTAAGTGTAAAGTGTTTCATGTCAGACTGATCAATGGGCTCAAAGAGGTGGGGGCTGCAAAAACCTTAGTACTCAAGGTAAATCCTGATGAGGCAAGCTCCTATACAGAGAGGTCAAGAATAAGCAAAGCTCTTAAGGAACCTTCCTACCAGTGCTTCTTCCATTTTGCCCTCTGAGGCCCCATGTTCATACCTTAAAGGAATGGTGCGGTCAGAAATATTATGGTCCCTGTGGTTCGGCCATGTGTTTTTAACCATACGTTGATCGATCGTAAAAACATTTCCTATGCACCTTACCAGTTTTCGTCTTTTGAACACAAGCGAAATCAGGCAACAGGGCGCGGCCAGCTTGTGATAATTTTATCACTTGCCACATCGCCCTGGGTGAACTGCCTTTGCGGCACTAAATCATATCCCCCACCCCTGAGCCTGACATCACCAAATCATTGATATTCTCTGCCTCTCTTTGTGACGTTACTGGGCAGCGTAGCCAGTCGTCACATACACAACTTGACGCAGAACACGGAAAACAGCACACATTGTCTCACAACACAGCGCGTCACAATTCGGAATATGAAACTGTACTTTAAAAGGAAACAGCAAGACTGTACAATTGGTAAAGTACATTTATTTCACATTAAATGTTTCGATAACATTCGGCGATTGACATATTCAATCAAAATGGAACGTTTTTCTTTGCTTTCGATCTGCAAATGTTTATCGTGAGTCACTCGCTACTCCTTTTTGGTACACAGGGTGTTCGTCTTGGGTAAATGGAGCACTTTGGTCGCACAGTGAATTGCAAGGCTGGTGCATCAACTTGGCACTGTAAAGGTTGTTATGTTGCTCCTAATCGATGGTACAGCTTAAGGGCATATTGGCCCTTGGTAATCGTCCCAAAAAAGAGTCAAATAAATCCAGTGATTGACATGTAGCTGCAGCTGGCGGTTGAAGAAACCGTCGGTTGGGGTCTGGAAAAGATGACAATCGCAGAATGGCAGGATGTACCTGTTTGCAAAAGGTAAAAATATAAATCTGTATCAGTAGCCGATCTTTATTGCAATTAATCATTTTATTTATTAGCGCAGAGGTGACACAATGTGAACCGAGAGAACACAATGTGGAATATCAAAGTACTCCGCTATTTGCTTCCGAGGATACTGCAATGGAGTGTGTTCAGCTCTAAACGTAATGCGTGAAATGAGGCAACAATTTGAGGTGCACAATGTAATGATTTATTAGCGCTGAAACAAGGGGGAAACGAGTGGTGGTCTACATGCGTGTCGATGCTGGACTGCACATGTGCCCGGTAGAAAGACCAGCACACAAAGGTTGTACTTGCACTTCATTGCAATATGCCACACAGAACGAACAAGTATAATGTAACCCAGCAATACCGGTCAGCTATTCGTATTTGGACTAGTTCTGGTATAAAATCGTCTAAAGAGAAACTTACATTATATTAGGCATTTCCATTCTATTGGCGTAAAGCAGACCGTAACGCAGACTCCGTTCTGGTCAAAGATTTTTCATGAACTGAAATTACATGTAACTAGGTCCAGTTTCGGAATGGACAACCTTATCATATCTTACGTTATTACACCCGTCCTTCAATTCAATCCCTTTCGGAATGGTCCCTGTCTCTCCAGGTAAAAAAAACAATAGAACCTTATACTGTGTGTGCGATGCGTGGGCCTCCCCAGCTCCCAAGCTGGTGACCTTCACTCACAATGAACATGCATTATTAGTTTGCAACATCCCGTGGAATTTTGAAGCACTGGCCCAGGAGGAAAAAATTGGGGGCTGTCACTGCTCGCTGTTCGTGGCGCTGCTGAGGGGTAGGGGAAATTTGCCAATGACAGAATGCGCCCTACTCCAAAATTGTAGTCGATGAAACACAAAAACTCACGAGTCAAAGTGTGTCTAGTAATAGCCCCACCTCTGCTTATCTCACGGCCTCCTACCCCATGGCATGTTTTCACAGTCAGTACTTCTTGCGTGCCTAGTGTCATGATTCATCGTTTCAGCCCCTTCTGGACTACGTGGTCCATAAGACATTGCTACATTCCCTCCAAAGTACACTCAACATGGCCGACTTTAGTGCGCGATTACCGCTCTAGCGTTTATAGGAGTTCGCCAGTTCCTTGAAAAGAGACACGCCCCGTGGCGCTTCATGTCTCAACGCTAATTTCCGAACTTCGGCAAGAGTGGTCATACTTTTCCTGTGCTCGTACCTTTCTTTCCAGGTTCTATATTCCTCCTCTGCCCTAAGCCATCTTTCAGCGCTCTCTTCTAGGGCCTTCCGCCCATAGCTTGCTCCTACCTTGTTGCATCCTGGTTCCTTCCTGGCTTCCTTCCATCCGGGACTTTTGTTACTCGTGCTCCTTCCTGGAATTGAATGCATACTCACCTCGGTCGGACTTGCCTGCACGCTGGCGACGGAGGATACGCGACCGTGTCTCTACAAGTCCCGAGCTGTCCGGAAGAAGGAAAAGACCCAGTCCAAGACTTCGAAAAGACAAACAGGTGAGATTTCAGGCAAAGAGAGACAGTTTGAGACGCCAAGGGTTGAATAAAGATTCTACAAAGGAAGCAGCCATTCAAGACCTCATGAGAGGTATGGAAGAACTGACAACTGAAGTACATAACTTAAAGGCTGAAAATGCAGCTTTGAAACAACTTGTGCTCTCCAGGGATTCGGCTTTCCAAGAAAGTGCCATAGTAGGAGGTATTGTGGACAAATATGATGGAACCACCAAGGCATTGCGTTCCTTCCTCGACTCGTGTTTGGTGCATTTTACCTTCAAACCTTACTACTTCTCAACACCCAGAGCCAAGGTTGGGTTTATAATTTCCCACCTTTCAGGAAACGCTTTGGCCTGGGCAACACCCCTAGTTAATGCAGGGCACCCACTCCTGGACAACTATGAAGGATTTGGAGATGCCTTTAAAACTATGTTTGATCGACCTGAACAAGTTTACAGTGCTCAAGAGAAGCTACTGGAGTTTCAACAAGGTTCTCAGGATATGTTGTCATACGTCACCCGTTTCAAACAATTGGCCTAGGAGGCTGACTGGGCTCCGGAAGCCTATTTCACACTGTTTTGCCGTGGATTGAACGACGATATCAAGGATGAACTCGCCCGGGTAGCCCGCCCAAGCTCGTTCCAGGCTTTACTGGACCTATCATTGCAAATAGATTTCCGCATCCAGGAACGAAAGTCTGGAAAGAAAAAGACATGTTCCCTGCCAACAAAGACCCCCTTGGAATATACCAGTCGTAAGGAGACGACTTCCAGTCCCCAGCCACAGATCCTGAGCCAATGCAACTTGGCTCCTTACGGGGCCCCATTACTCCACAAGAAAGAGCTTGTAGAATTGATACAGGACTATGTATGTACTGTGACCCAGATACCTGAGCCTTACCAACAATTCTCAGATGTATTCTCATCAGATATTGTTCAAGCGTTACCTCCCCACAGACCTGAAGACTGTGCCATTGAAACAGACGACTCTGCAGTCATACCATTCGGAAGGATGTTCATACTTTCAGAACCTGAGAAGAGAGCCCTACGTGAATACTTGGACACTAATCTATCCAACGGCACCATTCGCCCATCGAAATCCCCTGCAGGAGCATCCTTATTCTTTGTGCCAAAGAAAGATACTAAGGAACTTTGACCCTGCCTGGACTACAGGGGGCTCAACCAATGCACACGAAAGGACCGTTATCCGCTAACACTCATCTCAGACATCCTAGAAGCGGTCCGTGGAGCTGTGATTTTCACCAAACTTGACCTTCGGGGCGCCTACCATCTGATCCGCATAAGAGATGGTGATGAGTGGAAAACTGCCTTCAGGACACCCTTTGGGCATTTCGAATACTTAGTAATGCCTTTCGGATTATCTAATGCACCAGCAGTGTTTCAACGGTTCATGGATAGAGTGTTCTGCGACATGCTGTTCCTCTTTGTCATCATTTATCTGGACAACATCCTAATCTACTCCAAAAACCCAGCAATACACCAAGAACATGTTTCAATGATCCTACAACGTTTACGAGAGAATAATCTACTCGCCAAAACAGAGAAATGTATCTTTCATGTTCCTACTGTTCGTTACCTAGGATTTATCCTAGGTCCTCAAGGAATCGAAATGGATCCTGCCAAGGTCGACTCAATCCTCTCATGGCCCAGGCCCACATCAGTAAAACAGATACTGGGCCTCATTACGACCCTGGCGGAAATCGTGGCGCAATATGCACCATGGAGCACGGCGGAAAGCTGCCGATAGCGCCATGGGGGTTGGCGGATTTACCGCCCCATTCCGACCTTGGCGGGGCGGTAAATCCCCATTCCCCATTTTACCCTTCCCCATTCCCATTTTTGCCCCATAGGGTATAATGGGAGCGGGGAAGGCGTTAATTGCGCCACCGTAAAATACGGTGGCGTAATTAACAACAAGGTCCCGTAGCGCCATGGATTTCTCCGCCCGGAAAAACCAGGCGGAAAACACTCCATGGCGCTACGGGAACTCGTAGTAGGGCGGACGGGTCCGCCGCGAATAACGCTGGCGTAAACCCACTCCGCCAGGGTCGTAATGAGGCCCACAGTCTTTCCTGGGTCTTGCCAATTTTTATCGGAAATTCATTCCTACTTTTTCTGCTATTGTACATCCCATAGTCGCCTTACTAAAGAAAAACGTTCCTTTCAACTGGACAAAAGACCAAGAATCGGCCTTCGATGAGTTAAAACAAAGATTTACTCAAGGACCCATCCTGGCACAATCTGACATAGACAAACCCTTCCTGGTGGAAACAGATGCCTCGGTTTACGCCATAGGAGCTGTTCTGAAACAAGAATTGGAAGAAAAAAAAGAACATCCCATCCCCTATCTATCTCGAACTCTAAATTCCAGTGAAACACATTACTCTGTTTTGGAGAAGGAGTTGCTTTCCATCTGACACGCCTTTACCGAATGGCGACATCTGCTCTTGCGGGCCAAATATCCGATTCAAGTCCGGACTGATCACCGGAATTTACAAATTCTTCAGTCTTTAGAGTGCACAAACAGTCGTCAGGCTGACTGGGCCTTTTTCTTTGCTCAATATCAGTTCCAGATAAACCATGTCCCAGGAGTGACAAACATTATTGCTGACGCCTTGTCCAGACGTCTTGACTATGAACCTGAGGAAACCTGTGCCCTTACAAAGATGTTTCCCGACTCTGTTTTTATTACCCAGGCAAATTCCTTATTGGATAATATTCGCTCTGCAACACCTTTATCAGATCTCTGGAAGGAATACCTCAAGACAAAAAGATGGGAACTCTCGGCTAAAGACGGATACCTATTTAAAGAAAAGAATCTAATGATACCTACACAAGAACCGAGGTTGAAGATAATAAAACCCTGCCATGATACCTTCCATTCAGGGCATCGAGGCATATCAGCAACTCTCAGACTCATTCAGAGGAGCATCTGGTGGCCCAGAATGGCCGAAGATATAAAAAACTACATTCAAGCTTGCGCAATCTGCAATCAGAATAAGCATGACAATGAGAAACCAGCAGGACTCCTATACAAGCCTGCCTTACCTGACCGACCCTGGGCGACTATTGCTACTGATTTTATCGTGGAGCTACCTCCTTCCAAGGGCTTTACGGCCATAATGGTGACCATCGACCTGTTTTCCCATATGGCCCATTTCACTCCCTTGGAAAAGTTACCTTCAGCACAAAAAATGTCAGGAATTTTCGTAGACCACATCTTTAGACTTCATGGCCTTCCTTCCAAAATCATTTAGGATCGGGGCCCTCAGTACATCTCCCAGTTCTGGAAATATTTGTGCAAAATGTTAGGCATCCAACAAGCCTTGTCTTCAGGATATCATCATCAGACCAATGGGATTACAGAAAGAGTCAACCAAACACTCGAACAATATCTACAATGTTTTGCCTCCAAGGTGCAGGATGATTGGTCTGTCTTGATTTCTGTGGCTGAATTTGCTTACAATAACTCCGACCATGCTGCCATTAAGACCAGCCCATTCTTTAGCGCCCAAGGATTTCATCCATCAGTCTTACCTACTGTGCTACCTCACTCCACCCCAGTTCCATCGGTTGATTCCTGGATAGAGCATTGGGTCACAGTACACAAATATGTGAAGAGTCATTTGGAAAAGGCCAGGGAGGATGTTAAACGATATGTTGATTCCAGGAGAAGACCAGGTCCTAAGTACGCAATCGGTGATAAGGTCTGGCTTTCCGCCAGGCTCTTACCTAGACATCTAAGACCTAACAAGTTGGCTCCACGTTTCTATGGACCCTTTACGATAAAAGAAGTAATCAACCCTGTAGCTTTCAGACTTCAATTGCCCCAATCCTGGAAAAGGATTCACCCAGTTTTTCATACGTCCCTACTGAAACCTTATTCACTAGACACTTGTAATGATTCCTGCCCCTCATGTCCCCAGCCCTCCAAGATGTCAGGCTGGAGCCAGGCCACGATCACCTACATGGCCCTCAAGGGGCTCTCCATCCCTCCAAAGACCCACTTGGAGTCAGACTTGGCGCTTGTGGCACCAGACTCACTCACTCCCATAGGATAACATTGGGGATTGGACTTGTAGTGCATTGATGGGGACAAGATGGATGCCTCCACATATTTCAGAACTGCATGTGCGGTCTAGTCTTTTGGGTGTGGTTCAGCCCAGAGACACCTGGGATACCAGAGACTATTTAAGCCACACCCAGGCTGAGAAACATGCTTTGCGCTTTCTGCACCTGCAGCGTGACACTCACCATGTTCGGATCGGTATCCAGTAGGCCTGCATCTTTCTTCTGCGTTCAGCTCCTGCAAGAACAAGAACACCGTTAGGAACAGCCTTACCTTGCAGCGCTTCTGCCCATCATTCATCGCTCCTTCTGTTCTGCGGGCATCTTCGGGGGTGTCATTCCCATCCTGGCACGCCGCTTCCTAAGGAAAAGGGAAAAGAACAGAAAAAAGGCATTAGTAAGCATTCTGCAAATCTTTGCTTATTTTTAAATACTGTACGAGCTTCAAACGCTTACCTGAGTCCCAGCCGCTCTGGGGGAACTCTGTCTCCGGAACTTCTCATCCATCTGCAAGAGGGAAAAGACACTCCAGGTTAGTGTGGGAACATTTAGAGGCGCCGCATATCGCGCTTACCCACCGCATTTGTTCTTCATAACCGGCATCCACGCTGAGAACGTTGCGGCACCTAAAAGACACATAAAAAGAACTCAGTTCAATACAAATACGAAAGGAGTGCATCACGCATCGCGCTCTCACTCACCTTCAGCACTACTCATCTCAGCAGCACGCCGCCATCCCCGGACGCCGGCCATCATCTAAGGAAGGAAAGGAACGAATTTAGAGAACTGTTCAAAAGACTCAATATACTTACCTGTCGGACTCTTGCCAGTGAAGTAACTAGGCAGTAACGAGCCCGCATCAATCAAAACGCCCCTGCGCTGAAAGCAGGACGGAGAGCACACTATCCAAGAAAACAAGGTGAGCTGTGGATCAAAGGGAAGGGTTGGACCCCGGGGAAGAAGGGGTTCAAGCACACAGAGACAATAGGGAGTTAAACTCTACCAATCCTGTGTTTCAGGCCAGTCTCCAGTAGAATAGCCTCCAGGGAAGGGTTTGAGGTCGTAAGAGGTCAGAACAGGCTGAGTGACGCCCCCGTGGATACCAGGTGAGCGTTACAGAACGCAAAGCCTCACATCAAAATCCACCTGGGCGTCATGGAAACGTCAGAAACCGACCAGTTAGCCCACATGTTGGGGCAGCTACATTCCGAAGTACATGCAGCCAGGCAGGAGATCAACACCCTGAGGAGAGAGCTGATAGTAGCCAAAGAACGCACTGAAGATTTAAGCCGGCAACTTCTCCAGTCACAAGCAGGGCATGCACCATTGCCGGGAAGCGTGCCCTCGATGTCAGCGCCATCAGCCAATCCCGTTCAGATAACCCTTCCGGGGCAGTTCCCTTGGCCCCGCCCGAACGATTTACGGGGGATCCCAAGAAGTTTGCAACGTTCATGAACCAGTGCCCCCTGCACTTCCTTTGTAGGCCAGGGGCCTTTCCGAATGACCAATCACAGGTCGCTTTTGTGCTATCCTACCTGCGTGGTAGCGCCGCAGACTGGTCTGTACCCTTTGTGGCCCAAGACGATCCTTTGCTGCATGACTTCAGGGGCTTTCAGCAGGAGATGGAAAAGCTGTTCGCCCGTCATACTCATGGGCAGGCATTAGACAACGAACTTCTGTCCCTACGCCAAGGGAATCAAGACCTATTAACATACATAGCCACGTTCAATAGACTCGTAGTTGAAGCACAATGGCCAGTGGAGAAGAGAACCACATTATTTCATCAAGGATTGCGGGGGGAGCTCCAGGATTTTCTCGCACAAGTAGTGAAATCCCCGAAAGACT